>NC_083537.1:3549668-4749668 GCF_018135715.1 Danaus plexippus | reverse complement strand
ATTTATGCTTTGTTTATATAACAAAGTAGCGAGAGAGGAGAATCTACCAGTCAAAAGGGAGGCTGTCATACAATTGCATTATGATAGGATCAGAACTCACGGAGGCATGCCTAGGAAAGTCGTTCAGAACTCATAGTGCATGCTTTAAATCCAACCATACCATTGATTTCATCGAAATATATAGAATCTAAGATTTTTTTTTTTTGTTCCACGACCTCGAAAAAATAAATGTTATTGCAAATTTAACCAAAGACTGAATAACCACTTTCTGGCCACTAAAATTTTGTATTGTAAATAAAACAATTATTAAAAAAAAATCTTGCATCCCATCTATCACACAATATTTAGCCCAACGAGTACAACAATTAGCCTCTTATGGTTGACTATGAAAACCGTAACGGTATAACTCAGAAAAACTATTATATTATTCTGTAATAGAAATACCTGAGCCTCCTTATATTTCACGGGATTATTGCAAAGCATAATGGTGCAGAACTTCCCCAGTACCTCATCCGATAAGGACAACCAACCGGAACGCTGTTCCCCATTCACATCAATGGAGATATTGATTGTCTCAAAACTTATAGCACGTTTAAATCTAAAAAATGCCTGATACCATATATAGATGGTGACGCGATACAGGATTTTTTACGACTGTCATAGATTAAACCAGTTTTATTACCTTCATAAATATGATGTTTTTATATTATTCTCTCTTGACGAACTCGGTGAGTTACAAACGGTATATAAGTACCAGGTGAATCCTGACATCTGCAAGTTGTCATATATGTACATCATGAAAATTATGATCTTAAAACGATTAACACAATTATGATTTTCAAAGGTCCTTTTTTTCCATATAGGCCATGAAAAGAATGATGTATTGACATAATTTATTGAAATTGAAAATTACTTCAAGGAAATAGCATTATGGAAATGATTTTTGCTGATTTTTTTAGAGTTATAGAATTTTAAGGTTTCAAAGCTTTTCCAATATTATTTTGCACTATATTTGTTTAAGCTTAGATACTTTTTCGTTTCTAAGTTAACCTTATCTCAGTCATTCTTTATACATTTGATAATGTTTTATAGTCAAATGAAATACCGCAATAATCTTACTTATACCGTAGTCAAAATATATATATTATATGTATGTACATATACATATACATATTCAAATTAATTTTTGTGTACAATTTTATTGTATTTTTCTAAATGACTTATAACAATTTTGCATTTCCTCAGTGGTATTAAATTTTTTTAATGAGTTTTAGAGATAGAAATTGTAGTTAATGTAACTTAAATTAAAGTTCAACATCATTTTTGGGGATAATTTAATTTTAATACCGAACCCTAAAAATAAATCCTTGATACAATGTCATCTCCGAATTACCAATCTACATTGTATTTTCTAGAGTAACAACGATTTAAATCTGTTTAGAAGTTTCAAAAACTAGTCTGTTTTTGTTGGTGTTTAATTAAAATTATTATATTTTTTTTTGAAGTCACTAACAGTAACATATACATTTTTTATTATAATAGGTAAGTCAAATCAAGGTTAGCTAAAAATATGTTTTTATATTTTAACAAGTTATATAAAAAATATGTAAAAAAGATTTCATTTGTGTTGTTTTTTATAATATATTATACTAGGATGTGAGAAAAGATAAATAATGTAATGACATTGACTCTGCGAATGGTGGTTGTATTGTCTGTCTCATATCCTACAATATTAAATATTTATATATGAATGTATTTGTCTAATAAATTTCTCTTCAATAAGAATCTCTAATAGAAGCCAAAATAGTGCACAAACCATAATTCCATATAGATTCACCGAAGCAAAATAATCCGTAAGATTGATTCCTTGCAAATTCTATCGTCTTTTGATTAAATTTCACGAATATCCTTCAAAGCTTGCATCTGGACCGTTTTTGTAATGACCGCATTCGAATCAATCCTTTCAATAAAATATATCAGTTCGGAATTGAAATGTCCACTTGCGGATGCCGAAAGAGATTATATTTTAAGAAAACACAAACACAATTACGTCTAATCGGATCTCGTCAATCGGCCGGTCATTTGGTGGAACGACCGTCAATCCAAGAAAGTCCCGGTGACTATCTAAAGTATTGAGATAATGGGAGCGGGGCCCAAACCGGGGTCCGGTAGGGGCAGTTACGAATAATGTAAGTGTCCGGGGTGACATTTGCACCGAACTACCGCCGACCTCTGCCTCTTACTTATGCGGTTTTTAATATTTTTATTGTAATGGCTACGGACACTCGAGCACAAAAGTGGCGTGGAAATTCACTTATACTTTGGATTGTGTTTTTAAATTGTTTTACAAGTGCTTTTATTATGTATGACCGAACAATATAATGCCTAAAATTTGTGTTAGTATAACATTTTAACAATTTATATCGTATGGATTTGATACTTTTTATAATTAAGTGGTGCTTTAAGAATTGTTATCGCTTACAAAAATCTATAATATGTAGATTTTTATCTTCTTTTGTAGAAATAGGAAACGACGAAAAAAGGAAATTGGCTCTTAAGTTTTCCTGAACTTCCGTCTTCCGAGATGGACGCCATAACGAAACGTGTAAAAAACAGCTGCGGCATGTCCCCGACACCCTCGCGGTCACTATTATTGGTGGATGGCAGCGACCGCCGTAAAACTACCCATAAACCATCAACTCTTGGCGCCGATACATATCACCGCATTTATTAAAACTAAAGATTCTCTTGTCTACCTGACCTCAGGTCAAAGGACAATCAGATATAATAGAAAAAGAAATGTCCATAAACATTCAATTTCTTTGAATATTGAAAATGTACCAAACGTCTAAAAGGGAATAAACTAAAGGATTACACTGATGAAAGTTCGCATGACCAACTGTGCATAATATATGAGCTGAAATAAAATTTATCATTGGCCGGTCATAGCAGAGGAATCCTGTTATTAAAATGTAGCGAGCATCAAGCGCGGACGGTCAGGGAGCGAGGCGTCTCCGCGCCGGCTGCGACCACGACACCATCTGATTTATTACTCTAACAGCAGTATTTTATTCGACGGGCGCCTCAAGAAAACTATAAGTTTCCGTTCGGCAGGACCAGGGGAGTAGCCCAGTAAATATTGTCTCCTATCGATAGTTACACACAGATACAGATATCGATATTTATTAGACTGTTGTGAGAGATAATTTGGTAATGGATCAGACTTATTAAGCGGATTGCTTTGATAATATACGGAATGAAATATATGCGAAACTAACAGCTAAATCTCAATACCAAAAAAAACTACATTTTAAACCCGTTTCAGTAGAAACAGCATTATAATTTATACTTATATGTATAAATAGTTGATATTATATGATTTTCTTTAACATATATTAATAAATTATTAAGATAATATTTTGAAACATTATTATTGGTCTACTTGTTTCAGTTAAATAATCATTTGTACCTTTTTCACCTATGTGCGTCCTCAAACTACAAAAGGACAGTTACAAATTTTTCATTCATAAATCTACACATAATAGTAACACTGGTTTGAATGAAGACCTGGAAATTCACCGTATATTGTGTGAAAAAGTACACCTGTGGTAAGGCTACCAGATACTGTATTAATCTTCATAAAATTACTAAACAAAAATATTAAAAGTGATATTATACTGTTCGAATAATTATCGATTGAAGACCGGCGAGACACGATTTATATAATAAACATGTTGTTTAACATAAAATCAATTATACATGAACCTGACAATAATATTACATAAAATAATTATATGAAATGAGTGCGTAAATTTCCTTTATATTGCCAAAAATATATTAAGATTTTGTTACATTAAAAATATATATTTTTAAATTTATACGAAGTGAAGAATATATTTAGAAATATGAATATCTTTGAGAATATAAAATATATTGTTAAAAAGGTGCGTGTTAAAATTCCAGTGTAACGGTTATCCTTGTCATTCTGACACTATTCGCTGGCGAGATGTCAGCCTTTCAAAACGAAGCCACTTTACCCGTCAACTTACACTATGCTCTCGGCGTTAGAGGTATTATGGTATGGATTTTATACAAACGATTTTAAAATCTATATATATGTAATATGACCTTTATTTTAACGCTAACATATTTTTTACATAATAGGAAAAACGAATGGATTCTTACTAGATACGATTTTGGATATTACAACATTAGGTATATTTTTTTTGAATTATTCTTAATGTAAAGGTTCATGTCGCTGTTACTCAGTTAATGAATTTAAAACAGGAATGGCTCCCCTAAAGGTATAATTGTATGTCCATTTATTCACAAATTAACAGTCGTCATCCCTTGGCGACAATAATTCCCTAATGAGGCGTCAGTGTCATACTCTCCCGCCCAGCATCACGATAATCAAACGACGAACACCAACGGGGATAACGTATTGACACACCCTTTGTTTCATTACGATGTTTAATATAACGGACATTTAAAACTGTTACTATATGGTTTAATAATTTATAAATTCATATCTAAGACTTTCGCGTGCACACGTATAAATGAAACTAAGTTTTTCGGATACGCGTATTTTTTTTTTTTTTATCCACATGATCCCGTAGTCTCGTTTCGTTTATCCGAAAAATCTTAGTTTCATTTAAATTTATAAAATAAAATCAAATTAGCTTTTCTTTGACAATTCATCACAAGTTTACCGGGTCTTCAGTAAGTTATATTACCGTTTTTCATCCAATCCCCCGAGATGCTTGAGATTTTAAGTAGTTTGTGTTATATAATGCAGCTATACACAGAACTTCATCCCGATCCTTAGTTCTCGCTTCATTGAAAAAAAGGAACACATTTACAAAAACGTACATATAAAAATTTTGGATTATAAGTATAACAAAGAAACAAAGGTACCTTAAATATAGTCCTATATTTTTTTCAAAAAAATAAAATAAATATATGAAATGTTGTATTATAATTAAAGTATGCGTCGTAAGGTAGCCATTGTTAAGCTTGTAAGTGTAATGTTGATCAAATAAGGCTAATACCAATTAAAGGTATTAGACGCCGACGGTGACTTGACTAAGCTTCTAACTAGTGTTGTTGTTAACTAGATAATATATTAATCTCATTTATCCTGTTAAATAGTGTTAAACATTAATTAAGACACTCGCTTCACACCGATATTTATATGTATGTGTAATCAATAGCTAATAGATAGTTCTTGTAATTATGAATTATTTTTTTTTATAATAACACCATTATTTTTGTTATTATATAATAATTTATAACTGTTAAATATGATTTCTACATCCTCTCAATTGACATCGTAATTGAATTTTTAATATGAATTAATTAAAAAATTCTTTAATATTACATATATATATATTTAACATATAAAAACTGTATACAGTAATACAAACAGTTTCATTTGAAATTTTCATACATGTATATATTTATATATATTTTATAAATCGATATAAATCGATTCATCATCATCATCCTATCGGAGCCCACTGCTGAGCAAAGGCCTCTTCTCACATGGAGAAGGTTAGAGCAATAATCACCACGCTTGCTCAAGACGGGTTGGCGATTTCAATCTTATAATTTGAAATTATAAAACCAGGTTTCCTCACGATGTTTTCCTTCACTGTCCGTCATTGGTGTCTAAATACTCTAAGAAAGTACATATGACTCGGAAGAGATCACGTTGGTACTTGCTAGGTTTCTAACCCGCGCCCCCACGTATGAGAGGCGGGCCTTTAACCTCCAGGCCACCACGACTTATAAAATCGATTATAAATCGATTCTTTTAAGTGAAATAATAAAATTAATTTAGAGGTGAATGCCCTCAGAGACATATTAACCTACATAATTTATTTTAATGATTTGTTAACAATTTGAAATTTATTGTTTTTAATAACAACGAAAATGTTTTTAAACGCCTACGTAAGGTTTATTTTATACTAAATTGTCAGCATTACTAAATAATAATTACACAAATATTATTACAATTTTCGTCTTTCGTATTAAGCATGTCATAATAATATAAGCATATTAAGTTTCATTTGTATAATTAGGTTTAAAATTTAAAAAAAATGAGTTTTCGCTGGAATTTCAATTCAAATAGAGACTAGAGAATAAAAAAAAAATAGACACGTGCACGAGTCTATCTTGCTACCTTCGAAGTCAATGGGACTCGATGAGTTTTAACTCAATATTTACACATATTTGGGATTTTAATAAATCACGTCACGGAGAAGCTATCAAAAACTATACATACAATAACCAAAGCTGATTCTAGTAATACAATAACTGTGTTTTATTTTTATGTATAAATTCACGTCTCATAGGAAACATCTAATACCAAAGGCAACAATCACATCTCTAATGACTGTAAATACATTTTCCTCAACATATTCCGCGTCTGTCATTAGAGGGCAATTGTTTTGTTGGAGCGTTTACGAACGCCGATTGAGCCTCCATTAGGTACAGCAACCCTGACCACACCCTGATGAACACTTGTTTTAAGACCATTAATCACCAACTTGTCTATTTGATTTATATTTAGTCTCTCCAATTACGAAACAATTCTTTCCAATTCCAGTTCCAAATACGAAACAAACTTGTCCAGTTAAGTTCATAGAGATATTAATTTAGTTAAAAAACTGGAAACTTAAACAGTTCTATAGTTCTTATATTATAATTTTTTCAAATTCTTTTTTTTTTAACGAGTTTCTGTTGAAAAAAAAAATATGAAAAATTGCTAGACATGACTTACAAAAAGAGACTTCACTCATAAGTTTGTGATGATGAACTGTAATCATAATTATATCTGGTGTAATCTTCTCTTATCCTTGATTATAATTTACTTTATGAAACAAATATTTAAATTATAATACAGAAGCGATTTCATATGAATGTAGGCTTTGTTGTTCTTGTGTTTCATGCCTTCCGCATTTTTTGTAGAGTCACTCAACACCGTCAATTAAAAAAAAATCATATAAATACATCGTCGCTAAAGTTAATATAGTAGATGATTTATGATTAACGATCGTTGAAAATTGATGCTGTAAACGAAATATACTCTCGTTAGATTAAAATCAACTTTTTTAAAACCGTATTTTTGAGTTTGAGATGGAATTAACGAAACAATAAGTTTATTACCATTTCAACTATATTTATTTGACTATTTTTGTCGGATGTAATCTATATATAACAATATTCAATGTTGATTTATTTTATATCACGAGAAAGGAATAATAATACAAAAGCATTTAAATCATAAACTTAGAAATATAATGGTAATGATAAGATGATAAAAAAAAATTAAGAAATACCGACGTGGTTTCTTAATTTGATGGAATCCATACATACTATAATAAGTTTAATAAAAAAAAAGTTGTATTTGCTCCGATGCGATAAAGTAAATGACACATATCGGAAATGACTTTTAATTATCAATATAATTATATAATTATGGTTCTTTTACTCGAGACGTTTTTAACATAGCTTTTAGTTTTTAAGTAAAAAAATATTAAAGAAAAAAGTTAATCGGTGTTTCGAAACTTTTAAAACTAGTTTTTTTTTATGAGGATATTAAGCACATTTTTCTGTATTTTTAATAAAAATATAACTGTTTACATTCAATTAATGTTAAAATCCATTTTTATTATTTTTCGACAACAAATTTTTTTATCTATGGATAATTCGTACAACTGCTTACATGATACCGAATACGGTATAGTGTAGCGACGGGTCAGTAGGTCGTCATGGGAGATTAAAAAGTTTTACAATGTTCTTACTCTATACAAGTATATACTTTTTAAAAACATAGCAATAAAAAAAAACATTATGTTTATTATATTTTAAAATTACAAATGAATTATTTTTAAAATATTCTATTAACTTAAACCAGAGTCATTTTCATTTCTCCTGTTACCGAATACAATGCTTGGAGTATACAAAAACAATGTTGCCGCTTTGAACATATAAACAGCAAATAAAATGACAGTGTTTTATTACATTAGATATTCATAAAAGGATTCCAATGCGTCAATATTATGAAATAATCACCTTGGGTTTGTGCAACCCGATCGCCGACATTGTTTCACGAATACGATCCCACCAGCTACCAACGCCATGAGACAATGTTGCAATATCAAAATATTTTATTGAGTATTTAATGAAAAGAGTTTTTAATAAACTACATGGCCATTATGTAGATTTTGACAAGTTATATTAATACATATAAACGTAACAAGACAACTTTAGAGTTCGTCATAGTAAATCGAACTGCTAGATTTTTGTGTATATACTAATAAAAACTTTGTATTTATTATTAATACATATCATAAAACAAAGTCCATCCCCGCGTCTGTCTGTTCGCAATAAACGGAAAAACTACTGCATAGATTATCAAACAGTTATCACCACTCGATAGCGTGAATTTCGAGAAATTATTAAGGTTTTGTATTTACTTGTGTGTACTTTAACGATATTTATTGAGGATGTCAGGAAAACATGAGCCGTCTGAGAGCTTTTAACGAAAACTCTGCCCAAAGTCTTTGAGATATAACAGATAGTGGAATTGTGTAGATAGTGGAATTGTGTATCTTATATAGGTCTACAGAAAAGTCAGCGGTGGCATATGTCTATACCTTAAGGATAACACTATATCCATTTTACAACTTTTAAAAATTGTCATTCCTAAAGCGTTTATATGAAAGTTATCATAATATAAGTTAAAAAATTCTCAAAATTAAATAGGCTATTTCATATTTTTTGTAAAGTGCCCGTGCGAAACCGCGGCTGGTACCTAGTTATTTTATGTTATAAAAAACTTAGATACAAAATGGAGTATTTATGTCGGTCAACAAAATATTTTAATTACTTGTTTCAATTTGATTTCTATGACGCATTTCATGAATCGAGGCCGCATCGCAGAATGTTCCGGAAGACGAGAAAATGTCACGTTAAATGTATATATGACACTGATTTAACAAACAAATAATTAAGAAGACATTAAAGCGTCACGCACAGAATTGACAGTTGACATTTGCATGTAGAATTGTATTGACTGAAAACGTTACATAAAGATTTAAAACCTAAAGTTAATTTTTTAGTAAATCTTACATTAACGAGCACCATGAAGTCGTAGAAACTAAAATTATTGTAAAATCTTCAAATTATGTAACTTTAATCACTTTTAACTTGTTTAATTTTAACAATTTTATATACTTAATTATATAATAAGGAAATAGCATTGCTTAAAAATCTTCACATAGCTTATGTCATATGAACAAAATTCTAATATTTGAAATAAGGCGAAGAAAACAAATATAAATATGTAAAAAATCATCAATCCTATGCAACATTTAGAACGACCGAAACAAGTCCTATACAAATAATTATAATAAGTAAATTGTAATTATACTTGACCGGATGTCGATGTGTATAGTCAAAACAATCACTCCCAATCTCTTTCCAAGCTACGGCCCAGATTTCTAGGTATTGCTTGCTTTATTATGAATTCTTACACTTGTCAGCTGATAGCCTTAAAAACGAATCATAACAAAACCCTTTTTAACTGAACGTAAAATGAACTTAATATAATTATTGTTAAAATTATATTTTCGATGTTTGTTTGACATTCGCCATTTTTTTTATTTACTGTCCCGTCTTTTCTAAGAAAGGACGCGACAAAATATACACACATACGGTCTACTGTTAAAAGTTACTGTGATAACATTTAGCAAAAGTAATCATGTTGTAGTGAGTAGCTATTCCAAATAATCAAAGGGTTTTGGAACATAATGCAAGCAAAACATAAAGCAGAATAACGTGAAATAAAATATTGTCATTATCGTCGTTATGTTGAAGATTATATTTTTGAAACCTTCATTATTAATAAGTTACGTATATTAATCGGACATTGCAAATAATTCTAGTATCTAATAGCAGTAACACAGAAAACAATACAATCAGTCTATTTAATAATAAAAAGTTAATTATAACACGATCTTTTCACTTAATAATATAGCTTAAATCTATATTTTCTTCTTAAACTATTTATATTATTGTTTAAAGGATTTTTACAAGATATTCAAATAGGAATATATGTTCAAAACACTATGATCTAGATATGCCATTGTAGGCAGGTGGTACGGTAATGGCATGTACCGCTTCGTTTACTCTGAATCGTGTTTGCGGCGACGCTCGACACCCTGCGGCGTGCAGTCATTCACTACGGGGGCTGGTGGCGAACGTCTATAGGATAAGACATAACCAAATTTCTATTCTAATATGAGTTTCTGAATCCTCCAACTAGTTTATATTCGTATAAATTAAAGCTATTATACGGTTATAATTCTTACACATTGCAATATTACCTTTTGAGGAGCTGTATAGAATCTTAAACGAAAAAATTGATTTTAATCACTCAATTTAATTGACATGTATATTTACTCATTAGATAATATAAATAGACTTCGATAATAACTATAAAGTAAAACTCTATGGTAACCATAATCAATTGTGACATACGCAATATAAGCATACAATAAAATTTGGAACAAATCGCTGATAGAATTGTAAGGGCACGAGTATTATCCAAAAATCCCACAAATAAAATTCCAATTATGGAAAAATGAAATGACATATTCCGTTTGCACAAATCCTTAAAACGTCATCCAGATATCCATTACATGTCTATTAAATCTTACGACATATATTCGGGGGCGCAGTCAGCAGGGCTCCCCTAGCAAACATCGCGGCGATTACAAGCTCGGCCGACTGGAGTAAACGAATATAATACACATGCGGGAAGACATGCAAAATGACGAGTTTAGCATAAATAAACACCGACACAACCCTTCACTCATCTTCATCTATCGCATGAAATCGGCAAGCGATTTTGATCCTTACGACATTTTCATTTCTTTGCCGCGTCTTTCTTAGAATATCTTTTTGATTTATAATAATGTGGAACTTACAGCACAACCCGTTGTTATATTTACCTCAACTAAAATTCATTTTATTATTTATTTAATTCATACATTATCTGTTCACCACAGGCAGTGCACTTGTAAACGTTAACCATGTCAATACTGTACAAATAGAGCTTAAGTGTTTGACGAAGTAATTGAACATTAAAAAGGTAAATACTTTCGTAAATCGAGTGTTCAGTTTTAAGCTTTTTAAAATACATTATTTTTATACAAATTCGTCCGTGTATAACTTCATACAAATTAATGGATATTACTGTTTTTCTTGGTAGCGGTAATTAAATTATAAAACTTCTGATCTATAATTTACGAATATATTAAATTTACTCATATTTCTCTAAGATACGAAAATACATATTCGTGGAACGTAACAACTGATCAAATAACAACTTAGCGACATGATTGCTAGGCAAAACAAACAGCATCAAATCCCGCAGGTGGTCTTCAATGACAAACAACACCACGTGGAGCCAAATCCAACGAAACCTGACCTACAGAGCTAATTTGAAGGACATCGAGAAAAGGAGAGTAACCTGACGTAGCGTCTAAAGTGATGAGTCGCGCGTGGCCGGCGCGAGCTCTCTGTTACGACCTATCGATTGGCAATAGTGCCTTGTTAGCGCTCCCTGCCCTGAGTCCCGCCACCCCTCACAGAAGAATGAGACCAAAAGCTACATCACATTATAAACTGGACTAGACTTACATTAGAACAGTCTAGACTAGGCTAATACCAGTCTCATAAAATGTTTATTTTAATTATAAATGGATATTCTCATAAACTAGAAATGCATACGTATATATATATTATAATAGGTTTCCTTTCGATTAACGTTATGAGGGTTTTGTTGTTGAATTGAAATAAAAAAATATAACAAAATAGTCATTAATATTAAAAATGATTCAAGTAGTATAGAAGTGTTCTTTATTTAGTTTACTATTTCTTTTCTGTTCACATCTAACACCTGCACCAGTAACCTTTGCTATGGACCAGCTAGCACATTTGTTTGGATCTAATTTTCATATTGATATGAAAATTATAAATTCTCATATTGCTTACATCAAGCCCTTTTTATTCAGAAAATCTAATGCGATCGTCATCAGTAGTTCTCAGACAGAGCTTTCTAGATAAAATGAATGTAAGGTATTTCATTCTAATACAAACGTTTTATGATTTATTAAGAATAATGTGTGGTTACATTACGTTGAACGTATCCAAGTCGACCCAGTGCGGGAGTATCGACCGGCGACCCTGCTGTCATTCTGCTGGCTCAGCCTAACTCAGGGTAAGCGCTCCGCAGCCACATCAGCCCTTTCTGTTACGCTCGGAGTAAATATTGTGTATTTATGTTGGTATTGTGCTATTTTGATTTCAGAACATTACATAGATTACTAATTTTTGGATAGATTTAAGCAACTTTATTAATGCTGTTACTATTTCAGTGTCAGCTTCTTAAAATATATTATTTTGATTGAAGGATTTGCGATTGCTCTTGTGAAATTCATGAAGGATTTAACCCATCATATGTTTGCATGTATGTTACAGAGTACTTACTGACCTTCATTAATATTGATATCATGTCGAGATATAATTTCAGGTTTTGTTATAAGAAAAATACTCATGATAATAGAAAGTTGTACAACAATTTTATAAAAGATTGGTTTATATAAATGTGTGTGTTGATATTTTTATTATTATGGTAAAACTGAAAGTCGCTACAGTGACGTCAGAGCGACCTTGCCACTATAAAAATGTGCGGCGCAGCGCTGGCTCATCACTCCGGGCATCGCACCCGTCTGCGGTCTCACCACGACCCAAAGACTTACAGCTTTGGATCTTTGCTTTATATAAATAAAAAGCAACCTCGCTGTATCGATCTGTCAAAATAAACATGTTTGTCAATCTAGGAGCCGTGTATATTTATGTAATAACAAATTTTCCATTTTAATCAAAACCCTCTGTATGTAAACAATATACATACATGGTATTCCAACAAATGTTACAATGAAATATGAATATTATTTAAAGATACTTAGCAAATCTTTTTTCACAATTACTATGACACTATATTCGACGTAATATATTGTTGAGAATATAGAGGATTTGATACAGATACAAGATTTAATAAAGATGTGTATTTATATAAAGTGACAAATTCTATTATATTATTAATCATTACTTAACTGTTATTAAAATTAAAGGAATTATGGAGCGTAATATTTTTGATCAAAACATTAAATATGAGCCGGTGACCAATAATATTAAATAATTGTCTCATATATTATTATGATGTATAACAACTAAATGGGCCATTTCGCCGCCGGACCGCAGTAACAATGCCCATAATTCTCCTCGACTTCATTAACAGCCTTCCATTTGCATGACAGCCTCGACTTATGTACAGCTACAGCTTATAATAAGCGAGCTGTAGATAAGAACGGGGAACTGACGTGAGCTACGAAAAAACGTAGAGCCTCGGTACCTGTCACGCGAATATCGACTCTATCGCAGTGACATATGGTTGCGGATGTGGAAGTTCCGCTGAAGGTTATATCGGGCTTCAGAACTGGATAGGCGTCGTAGCACCTCTCGCTCTGAAGGGGCGTGTCGCTACGAGCACACGCCCCTCTCCCACCACAGCCTTCCGTTCCACGAGAAAGCTATGAATAGAGTCGCACAGACTTATGTATGAAAATCGAATATACAGTATAGAGTGTATAGAGCTTGTGTAAATTAATGTATAACAACCAACTTTATACCCCGACTTCGTTTATGACTTATCCAAATATCCCTATAATGATTATGTAAGGCTTTTGACACTAAAGTCAATGTACTATGAAGTACCAAAAACGATTACAATTCATATATATGTCAATAAATTGTGTAAAGAAACAGATATATATAAATAATCACTATAAAAAAATTGGAAGTCATTTATATTAATAACACACAGGCCACTATTAATAGTAGGTTCTATTTAATCGAATTTATGTGTTATACAAAACATATATAAAATTAATGTTATTGCAATTATTATTTATATGGCAACATTAACATTTTATGTCAAATAACAATGATCTGGTGCTTCGAAATTGTATCGCTTTGTCTAACATTTTAAATATGTATGTAGCTTAAGTTAAATCATTTATTTTTTTTCTTAGAGACGAATGAGTATCAACACTTTTTTTAAACATTTACATGAAAAGAATCTATGGACATGCATATGTATGACTGTTAGATGTATTGGTACATAATTAAATTAGTACTTATTAAATTTTCATTGTATATATATATATATATATAAATACAATGAAAATATAATAAGTTGGTTATGACAGGTATATGTTATAATCCAAGTATTATCATTGAACCCGATGCCAGTTAGTTCTAATAACGAGTGATATTGAATTACATTTACTAAGTAACACAAACGATATGAAGAGTCGTGCAACAATGTAGGTTTCCTGTTTATTTTCACATCACACATACACATATATACATACAATATATATTTGAGTGAATAACAAGTGTATTAGATGTAAAAAGACTATTCACATTTGTATAATCACAAGAGAAATTGTTTATAGATTTGAATTGTACGTATATATCGTATGCCAATATTTTGTCGACTGGTAAGGATATTCGTATAATGGATATGTATTTTATTGAATATAGCTTTATTATTTTCATTGTTATTATATAATAAAGTTAGGCGCCATCTTGAAAATAATCAAATCTCTCGTTATGTTGTTGCAATTTATTAATATCCAGATATCAAAGATATCTTGACATTTCAATTATTATAAAGTAAATATAGTATACATTATGGCTATTATAAATTAATGTTTAATTTCAATAATATTTTTTTTATACAAATATAATATTTATTTGCATGTGGCGATGCAAAAGCGACCTCAATATTTCGAATGTTTTGCAATCACATTATTCGCTAAGTTGCGATATTTCACAATCATCAATAAGTCATTGGACTCAATAAAGAAATCTTTAAATATTATTAATAACAAAAACAGCGCGTTTCATAAAAGTTTAAAAGAAAATCGATTCCAAAAGTATCACGAATTGTCTATTTTTTTTTTACTATTCCAATTTCTCGCTTAATATATGTATATATTAAATCGAAAAATTCATTAGTGAAATATAAAATCACATCAATAACATCTATTTATGACAGTTTTCATCTCGCATCTAACTCATTTCTATTATAGATGACATCATCTGTAAAAGTATTTCTCTAGACGGGACAATGAGATATTATCTCTAAGGTCAGTAGCATTATCGTGTACATTAAGTCGATCTGTGATTAAACATTCTTACAAATATATTATATCTGACCTATAAGTGATTTCATATCGTTTGGTTTGCAATTATTTTCATAGTATAAATATTTCAAGTAATAATAACGTACTAACGTGTTTAGGCAAAGAAATGATCGATTTTGATCAATTAAATATTGATTTTTCACTTCATATTATATATTTTATGATGATATCTAAGTAAATAAAACTAATATTTTCTGATTTTAACTGCATATAGACGAGATCTCTCGTCTGCTCGTGATCACAGTTGCTGCAAAGTAACCGAAATGTCGGGTTTACGTATTTAGTTGTAAACGCTTATTCATATATGATTAATTTCTGTTCTTCAAGGTATTTCAGGCACGAATATTTAACTGAGTTAACAGTATTGTTACTCACATTCACATTGTACATTCAAGTTGTAGGTAACTAGGTAGATTTAAAAACAGAAAACTGTTGCCGTTTCAAACTAAACTTTATAATAATTTTAACGTATTTAAGTTATTTATTTTCATGTAAATATAACAAGTTCATAAATACGAGTAGTAATAAAAAGCATTTTTTTAATACATTTTGTTTTGTTCCAAAACGCTTTTTTAAATTTATATACAAGGTAACCCAAAATACCTCTTTAGCTTTGATATGTGTAGAAAAATAATGCATTAGAAAAAAAAATATATATAATAAATTAAAATATATATATATATATATATATATTGTGGCAGAGAACACCTGTGAAGTCTGAAGAGTTAAAACTTTTCAGAAAAACTGTTTTAATGAATCTCCATTACCAGAAAAATATATAGCTGTATATACACAAGTAAAAAACATGTCCGTCATTGTAAATAAGGTACAAACTTTTGTAAATGAATTCAGATAAATCATGTAGAATGAAAACTTAATTTACACAAAAAAAAAATCCAATTTGGATCTTCTGAAATATCGCTTTCCTGTTTTGTTAACCTTTCCACATTAACTCTCTAAATCCTGTTTAAAAAATCTGCTTTTCACAGCAATAGATTCCGGCAACGTTTTTTAAACTGGTACGTCTGTCTGCTTATTATAAGTTTACGTCACATAACGCACGGAAAGCGAACAGATTTCCATTGACAAATCTTCGCACGCTTAGAATAAGCCCAGTGTTTTTTGTCATAAATTCGTCAAACCGAATATGGAGAATTTAAAGTATTTCATCACAAATCTTCCCAGATAATAATATAAATATTGGTTTTTTAGGGAATACTGCCACCGCTGCGTATGTTGTTTGACGTTGCAATTTTTTGTGAAGTGATACAGATCACACTTGACCAAAGTTATATTTAAATTCAAATTCTATTTGATACACAAAAACTATAATATGCAATACTTAATAGAGAATCCTTAATTATTGATAAAATTGAGTCAATAGAAATCTAAAATAAATGCAATTAAGTGTTTTCTAACAGTAAAATAGCAGACGCAATGGACATTTGACTTAACGTCCATCGGTAATTGGTTTTGATTTCCGTTTTTAATAATATAGACGAAGATTTTTACCCAAACAAGGTTGTGGAGGTCACTTATGGTTACATAACAACATTAAAATAATAAAGATTAGGTCTATTAAAAAAATCTTTCTGTTCAGATGTCATATCATTTTTGTAATCTGAATAAAACAAAATAAGACGATACAAGGATAACGTGTTTAATTTTCCCTCTCATAAAGACACAATGAGTAATCAATAATAAACGTTTTCCTAGTTCTAAATATCTTTAAGGGTTTTTTCGTTTATATGAGGAACCTTGATAAGAAAAAAAGGTTTTTGTACGTTGTATAAATTACTTAGATTAAATAAAAGAAAAATTATTTGTTTAAGAATCTTTTATTAGGAAAACAGAAATCCTAAATATTATTATTATTCCTCGTAGATTTATCTATTTACAGTTACTTGAATAATCAGTTGAGTCATTATAACTTATGTATAATTTTTAATAATACATATATTTTAACGAAGCTATGAATATTTTACGACACAACCATACATTTAACACGGTGTTGATCGCCATCACGAGAGATTTCACGGCTACATTGTTCCACCATAAGAAAAACTATAAAACTGGAACTCATGATAATTAATTCTTCAAACTTAACAAAAGCACGAGCAGTCCGTGTTCGCAGGCCCTCAATAGCGCTGCCAGTTGCAGGCGGAGCTGGCGGCGGCGGCGGACCGCGGCGCCGCACCCTGCCGTCACAGCTCTGAGAAGAACTCCGGTGACGAGTGTGGAGTGGGTGGTGCATGACCGGCGTGCTGGGGAACTGCGTGCTCACGACCCACTAACGCCAACCGCTGTTTAAGCACGTCTCTTTCGTGTGTCACACGAGCCACTTGCAGCTGCAGCAGGTGCAGCTCATCCTGCAGCGATCGATTTGCTAATTCCAGTTCCTGCCGCTGCTGCAACCGTTTGCTCCGACAGTTCTGTGCGTAGCCTCGGTTTTTTAGTGTTCGTCTTTTTTGTTTTAGCCGCGTAACGTCGTCTCTAGGAAAGCCGTGTAATCTTTTGTTTAGCTCTCGTACGCTCAGAGTCATTAGTAAGTCGTCACTGAGAAGATCGTCTCCACAAGACGAGGGCTGATAGGATTGATGCGGACCCGTCCTCGGAGACATCGCTGAACACGAACTCTCCGGCCGCATGCCGACTTGTTGTAAATGATGGTCCTGATCTCTCCACTCCCTACGGTCCCACTCCTCAAAACTCCCACACGGTACGGTACGCATGTCGAGAGGTTCACGCATATGAGGCAACCAGAGCACGTCATCAACGGGCGGCGCACGACACGGACTCCGGCCCACTGGCGCTGGTGGAGTCTCCGGGGGTGTGCTGGGATCTACGGCAATGGCCACGTGGGGCTGCGGGTAAGGACCGGCGTCGGGCCACTGGCGACATGCACGGGCACAGGCCGGTAGGGTCTCCACGAGTTCGTGCCAGCCACTTCGTATAGGTTCCCGTTTAACTAGATGATGGTCTTCGAGATGGTCCAACTCGAAATTCTGTACGTATTCGTCGGCGAGCTGGTCGTCGTCGGCATCGCGATGGGGTTGTGGCGTTAGCGTTTGCATAGCACCCGACTGAGAGCAGTCGACCTGCGTGTGTTCAACCATGGAGCCGTACGGGGCGCGCGCCGGCCTGATACGAACTGCCGTCACCACAGGGCGGCGCGAGACTCCGCCCTCCACTCCAATGACGATATACGACGCGCGCAACACTCGCTACAGCCTTTATCGTCGTCTATACATATATTAGATTGTAAAATCTTGTCTGTGTGTTGAATACATTTGAAAAACTAACTGAAAATTGGTAAGCTTAAATGCAATTCATCGACTTAAAGTAAATAAATAACACTGGCATCTTTTCTTTAGTATGAGTACAGAATAATGTAAATATCATAATATACTTAATGCAATTACCACGACACCTGAAGAACCGAATATAAACGTAATAAAAGTCACAATAACAGATGTAGTTAATTTTATAAATTAGCTATTCCTTGAAGTAAATTAAAGAAGCATTAAGCGTTAGTTATCAGATGACAATAATTTTGCAGACATTCTCGTCTATCACGCTGTCTTTATTGTTACACCTACCGGTTGCTTCAAACGGTTCTTGATTATTTTAAGTTTCCCCGAATATTTCAAAGATATTCTATTTTTTATAACATGTTTACAGAAACAGTTGCAAAAGAAATAATAGTCAACAATATAATATTAATTCATTTCCAACACGTAAACAAAAACGTGAGCTAACGCTAGTTATATGACTATACTAACGTAAATACGAACGCACACTTGTATGTTAGTTTACACTAAATTATGTATTTAGTCATTTGATTGTGTGTTGCTCGCATACCGTTACTACAAGATATGTGGTGACTACCAAAATTCATAGACTACAACTATTGAGGTAATAGAATATATATTAATATATTGATATTGAAGTACAGTATTTTATTAGTATTCTTTTAGCTTAGCGCAAGTTTCTATCATAACTATACATACAAAGCTTTTCCCGTTTCTCATTGAATAGTCTAAGACCTACGTTATTACGAAAAAGAGCTTACGCTCTTTATAGTTCTTCATTCACTAATTTATATTAAAGTATTAATTTGTTTAGTTTAAATTTTAAAAATATTCCTTTAAAAAATTAAAAAAAATGTTATACTAAATTATTATCATCGACTGTGCTGTAATGATTATTGAATTAAAAGTAAAAGTAGATATATGTTATACCTACTTTTATATTATCAAATAAAATGCCTCGAAGTAGATACTATAACACTCTAATAAATGTGTGTGTTTCCTTGACTCAATCCATGAATTTTGGTTTCGCATTCATAAAAACGAGAATGTGAAATAAACTTGTGAAATTAAATAATGAATCCTGAATGAAATGTCATTTTTATTCTTGAATTACCAAAGAAAAAATCTCAAATTTCTGTTGTTTTAATTGACAGTCCATTCTTATGTGAGCCAGTATGGTTACATTATTTTTAGTAAACATGACTTAGAAATTGCAAAGTAAGCGGTTATAACCACAAAATACCAAAAAAATCTCTGTAAATCATACCAAGCTATGAATATTCAATACAGTACACATATTTTGAACAAGAGAAGAAAAAACCAAAAAAATCAATTACATCTATTAATTAATATTGAACATAAATTCAAAAAATACTTCAATTAATAATAACCATCATAGTTTTTGTTTTATTAGATATAGCAATTAGTAAAAACACCAGATCAAACAGACATCGCGTCGGGCGTTCTCTACCCGGCGATAGTAATCATGTAATAACATTTGCGATCCACGTTGGCCCGCTAACAATGTTGACCGTGGACAAACAGCGCTGTCAGCTTACGGCCGGTTGCACTCGCGCGCCGCATCACAACCCTGGCTGAATAAAACTAGGTTGCGGATAACCGACGTTTATTGAACTTAAAACTTTTCATTTATATCATTTTACTAAAATGTTTTTATTTTTATTTTATGAAATTATTTTTCTTTTAAAACAACAATATATTGTTATGTTTATTCAACTCAATTAAGTAGTTTTTTTTTTACTCACTTGCTTAATATGTATGTATTATTTTTAAAAGTACATAAAAACAAATATTATAAATGTTTCGAATTATGGTTTATTTTTTTTTTCTTCCATATCTACTCTACTATACGTATGAGTTATGACAATTGACTGGATTACAGTGCATATAATTAAATCTGTAGGTTACGATTAAAAAAAATAAGAATCTAAGTAATAAAAAACAAAAAGCTATCTTCATTTGTTATACAATAGTTTAATTACAATGTATATAAGCCTTTAAATCATAACAATAATAAGAGCATCGTTTCAATTATTCGCAAATAATAAGGAAGGGGTTAAATGTTTAGAGTACGTACGGTGATTAAATGTAATTCGGGAACGCTGACTTGTTAACCCTCCGTGGTATCTGACGCGTGAAATCACTTTGTTCTAATGCTAGCCACCTAACTGTGATTTATTATTATAATTTGCATATCGTTGGCCCGTGACATGATTGGGAAAAATTAACCGAATACCTACTATTAATATTGAAATAAATAACTTAGGGAATTATGGAGAGGTAGGTCTGTTATAGAAGATTGTACTTCATAGCTACGATGGTCATAATATTATAGACCCTATACTAACTTAAACTAAAAAAAATACTTACGCAAGTCTTATATATCATAACGTATACTTACTTTTTTATATGTAATAAACGTTACAATAACTTTATAGAACTTAACACTTTCTTGCAAATAAATAAGCAACTTATTTAAATTATCAATTAGTTTAACAATATCTGATAATTAATATCACTATTCTCAAATAAAATTGATTTTGTAACATCTGTAGTTTTTTTAAATTTTATTGGAATTAATATAATATTTTCCTGTGAGTACTAATTTAGATTTTATTCAAATGTAGAACATCATAGTGTACCTCTTTCAAACTGTGTTTCATCGATCGAACTGTAATCCAATGTTAGACAAGTCCTTTTTTGTTCTTTTTATCTCGGCTGTTATTAAACAATAGGGATGTGACAGGTAGACTGATATCGATGAAAGGCGTGCTCCCGGCGGCGGGACACGTTCTGCCACTATCAAGACCCTTCATCAATTGATCGCACGACCTCTACCTCCGCTTTTCATGCAGCTTGAGAACGTATTCGATCTATTATAGAAAAATCATTATTACTTATAAAAGTTTCAATCTTCAGCTAACAATTTTTTTTTTTAATTTTAGTGTCGTTTTTAATGTTCTTATATCCCAATCACGTTGTGATGTCCTAATAAAAACATAAAAAAAATTACTTAATCAAAAAATAATACATTAAATAATTGTAAGATACTAATTATAGCACATGACCCTGCTAAAACATGAGTTTATCTAGACTCATAGATTTCCTTATAATATTATAATTACGAAATGTTTACCTACATTAATTAGTGCATCGATCACGCTACGGTTGACAATATACTTAAATAATGTTTAATATGTCCGTAAATTGTATTTTTTACATAATACACATGCTTCAAAAACATGATGAGATTCTGAGTGAAAGCCCATTATAATCATGTCATTGTGTTTAGGCATTATTTGATAACTAATGAATGTAAAAACGAAAACTATTCGCCATAATGAATGTTTAAAAATGTTTTTATTACTCTCTGATTACAATTTCCTTAAAACGCTATTACTAGATTATGTATTTATAAAATATAACCTACTGATCAAACTAAAGTATTATGAGAAAAGGTTTAAATAAGTTTCTTTTTATCAAGAAAGGTGAAAGAAAAGGAGCGCATGTTTAACAAGGTACACGTATATGTAAGGCAATGACTTGTATCATATCACAGAAATAGTTAAGAAATAGTTAATCTTACAATGTAAGCTGGGAAATTTACCGACGCTGGCCCTCATTTGATCAGATTAGCGTTCACTGACATTTTCAATGTCTTGCTATCAGGTCATAGGTTGCACGCTTAAGTAATAACTTCGCCAACAAATGCATATCATCCCACGAGGTTAGACTATCACACTACCTACGCTAACAACATTTGAAATCCTAATATCTTGGTGCCAAATAAACTTTTAAGAAACTTAGCGTCTTAATATATATTCCAGGGAGGTTGTAAAAGTGAAGTAAAGCATCTAAACATAAGACAATATTTTTAACAAGATTCTTTGCGCACTAATACCTGATAACATTTTCACGTTCTCAGTTTTAGTACGCCGGAATTATTATTTAATATATATTTAATAATAAGTACCTTAAGAAATTAACCTTGTACCTTTAAATCTGAAATTAAGAATTACATTTTTATAAACTTGAAAATATAATTACTATGACTGTTACTGAGCCAACTTCGATATTTATTCTTTTTTTGTCATAAACTTAATACAGTTCGTTATTATTTAATTTCAATTAATTCTCCTGTATTTTGTTAATTAACTTGTTCGTGTTTGCATTGGCTTGTTTAATGACAAAAAAATTTAATAGAGCTATAAATGTTTGTATTATTTAATACGTAGTATATTCAATAGGCAAAGATTAATAATTTCCCTTACAAAGTCAAATAATTAATAAATTATAAATATATTTTTACTTTTAAACATTTTATTTTTGATTTATCTATTTTTAAAATATTTTTCACTACATTTATATTTTTACACTTAAAAGCTCATGCTAAAATTAGGTAATTCTTAATATTACATAATAAATTTAAAAATTCGTATACACACATATATATCTTTGAATAAAAAATAAAGCTCAGAATTAAATGTTATCTGTATCAAATAAATCCAAATATTAAGACCACTTTGACATTTTTTTATATTTATTCCATTTAAGGGGAATTGTCGTATATTTAGAGCCGCTTTCTTTTATTTATGATAATAATAATACTGGGTGATGATAATGTTTAAGTCGAAACATATGAACATACTCATATGTAGAATTAATACTACAACCTGTCTAAGTAGTGTTGTAGATTAGCGGGATATACTTAAATTAATTACTACCATGTTTTTGTGCAGTACATTTAATACGAAATAAAAATATATCTATAAAATAATTATAACGATTTTGTTTGTTCTATTTTTGAATTTATTCACTGCTGTATATTACAGGTGTAGAGTGATGATGATAGGTGGTAAGTATCGGTTATGGCAACCATTAGGTTAAACTCATTTGCTGAAGCTGTATGTATTACATTCAGGCAGAAGAAAGTAGGAACAATGGGTTTTGGGAAGTTAAGTCCTTGGACTCTCATCTATAAAGGTAAAAACTATTCTAACTTCATAATTATTTTAAACCCTGTAATGATAAGTTGAACTATAAACTAAATTTAACAATTATATTAACTGCAATTCGTTGACCAGAACTAGATGAGTTTGTAATTAACATATTGTATCTAAAACTCAAATAAATCCATTGAAAACAAAACTGAATAAAAAAACTAATTGATATAATTTATTGCAATATTATAATACTTCTAGTTATTTAATTAAAAGTCTAAAGACAAAATATTTTAGAAACAGTTATGTACCCGTTTTATTAGTTATGTACGTAACTAAACTCAGTTTCCAAATTTTCATTGATAAATATCCCCACAGACTATCGAAAGAATAGAACATGCCCATATTTAGTTATTATGTGAATTGGTAAGAAAACTGAAATCCGACATTACTCGCCTGTATTATTCTTTCTACCGTATCAAATGTTAAATATGATTATTCATAGTTTCTTTGGCATTATTTAATTTTAATGAAAAACTTGTGTAATGTGTTAATAAAAATATATTTAAATTCCATAAAAATCAACATAATACATATTAAATTCTCAATTTTTAAATTCTCTCCATTATTACAATAACATAGAAAATGTAAAACCCTAAAGTATGTAAAATATTTTATTACATGCCTTCCATTTAAAATGTTACATCTATAACAATTCAAATATACAAAAATTGCATATATGTATCAATAAAATAAACACCATGTATAAAAATATAAAAAAAAATTCTCTTATTATAAATGCATTAACAAATATCATTTAATTATTTTAAGAATCGTTTCAATATAAATAATTTGTACTTATAACACATTTCTTAATTCTATTTTGGTGTGAAATGCTCTAGCGCGTAATCGTGGTAGTACATCATGATAGCCAGCGGTTGTCCCAATATAAGGGAGCTCCATACTATGATGTTGCCCCATCTCGACCCCACCTTTACTTCCACTACCTTTGATATAATGGATAGGGGAGGCTGAACCATCATACCCAAGAAGGCCCATATCCTGAACATCTGCAGTGGAACACTGACCTGGAATATATATAACAACATTACAATATATACATAGAATATAAAATCCAAGGATTTCAATTAAAATAACGTACTATTAACTGTTCCTCAGAAAAGGGGATAACGGGAAAATATTTTACATGTTCTACGCACCTAAACATGATCATAAAACATTAATCACTTCTATTTTCTATATGACACAACTATTAAAAAGTCTACTGTAAAATTACATGATACCTAATGTGTAGTAGTATTAGAGAACCCAAGTATTGACAGTTGCAGGAGCTAAATTCAGATAGTATTTGAAAGAGAACTTTTCAAAGACATAACAAAGATACATACATAAATATTCTCTGAAGCAATAATGGTAGCAGGTGTATAAACATTATTTATATATGAAAGTATCAATGACAACTAACCAAGTACTCATGGAAGAAGGCTGATATGAAGAACACAACAATGCTGGCAAGAGCTCTGCTATAACCCATTTCGGTGATGGGTTTGTAAACATGTCTGACGGCCCACACATGTACCGGCATGTTCCAGGTGTTCCAGAACACAGCTATATTGGTAGCATTCCACCAATCGTTATAGAAGTTCCTATCAGCGAAATGCAACAACTCCCCCATCAAGTTCAGGAACGAATGGAAGCTCAAGTAAAAGAGACACAACCAGATCAGGTGGTTTGGGACCTGGAAATCAATACGGGTGATGGTTTAGAAGAAAATAAATGAAAACATTCTATTGTGGTTAGAACATTATAGTACATACTATAAATTGACATACATTAGTCTCCAAGAAATGTCCTTTTTGCTCTCATATTATATCATATATAATTAACATTACATACATGTACTTCTATTAAAATAAGTTAAAATATTTACTTACGGCAAGTTTAAGTAGTCGCTCTGTCATTTTAATCATATCCAGCTCAGAGAAAGGATCTACAGCATTCTTAACGGATGGTATCATCCATTGTTGGAACAGAGCCAGCACTAAGTTAATACCAAACACCACTTCCAGAAGACGTTTGATGAGAAACCTCTTTCGAATGCTAAAAAAAAACATTTAATAAAACAACTTCACAGGCCAATCATCAGCCATTAAGCATTTATTTGCAGCGTATGTACATTTTTTTAATAAGTTAATCCAACGAAAGGAGATAAATTATTAAAATAAACTTTGACTTATCTGGTTTCGTTAAATCCTTTATAGATTCAATAACATATTGAAGATGAGTGTAATACAGTGAAAGCAAATAAAAGTAATAAGTAAAATATAAAAAATATGGAAATAATATTTTTAAATATATCTACAGTACAGTGTAAACAAAATCGCTTCAAAGTGTACTACCGTGTGGTTCGTGGGAAGTTCAACTCATAACAGAGGGTGGGAGCTAGCAGGAAGTAGAACAGATCTTTGAGGTTCAGGTTATGAGGGTACTTCACCAGGCCGGGCGACAGGTCGATATCGTCCTCAGATTCTGAAGATATTTGGTTACCAAGCTATGAGTAGGGTGACCATAGGTTAAGGATTGGTACACACCATTTCTATTATGGCCGTTTAGGGATTTTTTTCTATTTAGTCCTTTAATATATAATTCTTTTCATGGGCTACAAAAACTCACACGCACATTTGAAATAGGACTTTCAAGACAGCTTTATTTTAATTCTAAGTTAGTATAATTTATAATAAAAAGGTCTTAGGAATTTATTAAGGAATCTATAATGAATCTCATTATTTCCTTTTATCTTCATTTCATTCTCTTTATTTCAAAATGTTGTAATTTTTTCACCTAAAAACTTTGAACCTCGATCCTGACAAATAAAATCATTTCAAAACTATGAAACAAAACCATAGTAAAAACTAGTATTAAAATAGACGTAAGCAAAACAGATTTTTTTGCTATGTTTTTTCTCATCTTGTTATTGTTTTTGGTAACAAAAAATTTGCCTTTTGACTTTTAAGACACGCTTGAAGCATAAATATAAAAAAGAAGCAGTCGTAAAGAACTCACAGCAAAGATATTATAATTAATAGCAAAGATATTATAGACAACAGTTAAATTAACACAAACAACTAAGGCTACAGGGGCGTGCACACAGATTTGGAATAGGCTAAGCAGAATAGGTTTTAAAAAAAATACCCATTTTCATCATAATTTCTTCCTCTAAAACATTAATAATATCGCTCATAAGGTTACAGCAGTCCGGTCAGAAATAACATCTATATATTTTATAAATCTATCAACCACCTCTGAGCAAATAAAGTACCATAAAACGACTACGAGCTGTTCATCACCGCTTTATGACAATTATTTAAAACGGAATATCCAGTGGAGATCCAAACATTCTTATAATTATTATTTGAAAATAACAAACAAGAAAAACAAAATAACTAATTATAAATAACATAATAGTTTTTATTAAAACGACTAACATTACCTTTTTTTACCTAAACCTAAATTGGTCACACACCTTCCCTTTGTAATTATTTCAATTTTATTATCAAACGACAACATTGAAAGTACTCGTAATTAATTTCGATAAACACACATCCCCCGTACAGTGCTCACAGCTATAATATTCTATAATTTGTTAAAAAATTCACTAATTAAAACTTATTCACTTGCGCTCAAAAAGACAATAATAAGAAAATGGGGGTAAAATATTTGAACGGTAAACCGACAAATTAAAAAAAACCCTTATAAACTTTCATTTGACGATTGTAATTGATTAATTCAGTTTCTATGACGTTTTGAACGAGTAGGGTTAAGGAAGTAGTGCCTCCCGAACACTACACATTTTTGCACAAACACACATACAAATTTTGTATGACATTATTTGTATGGAATATATGCACCGAGCAGTTGTGCATACGGCCGCTGCAGCTGGGAAGCGGCGCTAGCCGCTAGCAGCGGTCGATCGATAATGTTCGTTTTTAAGTTCAGAGATGGCACTTATAACTATTTTACCAAGCCATAAATCAAATGTCATTAAATGTCTAAAAACAGTCGTATTCCGTAAAGTATGATGAAAATTATGTAAGAAAGAATTAAACAATATAGGTTTAGTTGTTGTATGGGTAGGGTAAGCAGTGCTTATTTGCATTTATGGTGTGCACGCCACTGGACTATAAAATCACAGTTAGCTACTTTTAAATAAAGCGGAAACCATATACCTTACTTTTAACTGAAAAGCCAAACTAAAAGGTATTATATTACATAAAAAAATATATACAATAAACATATAATGGTAAGTGCAGTGTTAATTGCGTCACACAAACAAAACTTACGCTCTTGTTCCGCGTTAACTAGCTCATCTGAAAATGCATATTTATTTTATAATCTATATATTATAAATTCGGTTAAATTTAAAATTTGTCGATTTTATATTTGTGTTGTTTTGCTCATCAGAGATTCTAAAATTAAGAGAACTAAATAGAAAAACCTAACAATCCATGCTTTGAATTATTTTACATCACCAGGTTCATTTTACATATTCCCAACAATCAATATGCATGGTTATTATATAAATATGCAAATATTTTTAAAAACTATTTACATATAAAACAAGTCAAGGCTCATGTCGTGACCTATACTGGATATGGTATTTCATATTTTTTGCACACAGTAGTTATTGTTCAATTTATTTTATTGCACAACATTAACAAAATCTAAATGAAATAAAAGTAAGTTTAATATTCCAAGCATCATTAAAGATATACATTTAAAAGAGTATTATTTTTTTAATTATAAAAAAATAACAAATGACTCACTCCAATTAGGTGCAGACAAACTCTGCCGTCTCAATTTATTCTTGAACTGTTTCGCCTTCATACCCTGCCTGCACCAGTGATTTGTTTGTACATAGCTCCATAGTTTCAAGAACAGCACCAAATATATCAAACAAACTGTTGTTATTCCCACTGAAAATCATAATAAAAAATCTTTATTATAGATCTGTACACTATAAGCAACACAAATATATAGAAACCTATGTCTGGTTGTTTGTTAAAAACATAAAAAAATGCTAACGTCAACGTCATAAACGTCAAAAGTGTCTCTTTTCAGATTGGGTAGCGCGCCGGCCCTAGTTATAAATAAGTGGCTACCTGCGCAAGTGTTAACAATGAGTCATAAATTCTATGATTCTATTTGTTTACAATGTAATTGCAGAACAATATACGATAATAAACATTACTTATCAATAATGTGTCTTTTTTGTTACACCCATCACTAGGTCGCTCCATAAGACCCATAAATGTGATAAGTATACATAGGTATAATTATATTATTAACATGAAATAAAGTTTTGCCATATGTATTTATTTAAATTTTAAATCACAAATCAATGTAACAGGTTTAAATTCATTAGTTTAAACAAAAGATTAATGACACTAAAATATTCCAAAAATAATAGTTCTCATACATACCAAAGCTAAACTGTTGACCTTTAAAGTTCAGCACAATCACAGGCAAGCTCACCGTTGATATAATATTAAATATTTGTACACTGACACCCATTTTAGAAGATATAACATCCTAAAACAATATAGTTTATTACTTGTATATAATGACATTACTACTACATAGATATGTACTACAAAAAAAAAACAGGACTTACGCGTGCTATAGCTTTTTCAACTAATAAAGCAAATACAGCAGGCACTACACTAACTGAAATAAAAAAGACACTAATATTGATCATAAAAATTAAAAAAAATATTGTATTTCATATTCTTCATTACTAACAAATAAGTAATATAACAGATGGGTAATGGTGGCTTTGTCCTTCATGATAGCCTGTAACAACTATAATCCATTCAAACGGATTAACACGAATCCCATACCTGAAATAGACAATAAGATATTTTAATTTTAATAATTTCATAGACAAAATTTAAAATTATTTAAAAAAAAGTTTTCATTAGACATTTACCTCCACTATCTCTATATAAAAACATATGAAAAAAAATTACAAATTAAGGATCTAAAAATTGAACATGGTCAATTGAACAATACGGAGCTTGTATTTAATGAAAGCAACATTTTCATTGCTTAATATTCTGTGGTCACATTTCAAATTAATTTTGAATTATTTTTTTAATGAGACCAGTATTATCCTTAAAAAATACTAACTTCTTGGGATTAAATTAAAAATAGAGATTCATATCATTCAATTCATTCTACATAAAAGGGGAAATATTCTACAGTTGTTAAACGAAAAAAATTTAAGTAAATTTGGAAAGCATGATGTAATACATTATACATATATGTTAAATAATAATTAATCTTTTATAGAACTTTATATTTAAAATGTTATGGCTCTAATAGAAGTCCATTTTGACTTTTCATAAGTTTATTTTTTTTCTGTAATCTATACAGAAAAAATATCAGTCATATTACTGATATTAATAGTGATTTAAAGTAATCTTTTGAAATCTGATTAAGTGGTTAAAGATTATCACACTACGAAATATATATATATATAATACCAAGATGATACCAAGAGATATTTGTTCATAAATTATCAAGTCATATATGAGTTAAATGAATAAATAATAAAAAAATAAAATACATAGAAATTGAAATAAATTACTTACTTCAAAAAATTCTCCAAGCAAAGACGAACCCCTCCAATGGTCAATAAAAGGAAGCCCCAATTCACAAGTCCCGTAAAATTTGTAAACTCCGAACTCCATGAAAATAATGAATCTCTTGGTTTATGTATACTAAAAAAAAAACACAGTAATGCAATAATTATTCCTTAATAGTGTATTACAGTAACATAAAAAGAAAGTACAAAAAATACCAATAAAACACTTATTCCATTTGATGACAATCCATACATGATTATAATACATTTTATAAAAACTATTTACATACGGTTTGTCTAACTGAGAATTCCGAGCCTTTTTTTCCTTTTCCGTTATCTCCTCTGCTTTAGTAACACTTTGCGCTCTTCTGTAACGCAGAGCGTTTTCTTCTTTATTAGACATAGCTTTAATTATTTTTACTTATTTAAATGAGTAGGTAGTTCCAAGATGAATTAAATGAGCAATGACCTATAAAAATTCTTTATCATAATCGATATACCGTCTTATCATAAACTTAGTAATTTAATCAAAGTTCAATAAAAAATTATAATTACCTTTTAAAATCACAGTATGTTTTACAGTAACATTTTAATCTGAGAGTAAAAAATAGGTAATCATTTTTTGATTTAAGATCACAGAAAAAAGCTGGATTGACTAGTTTTGTATTTTGATAAAGTGATCGGAAGTTCAAACGATTACAGAGAGGAATGAGCAAACTTTATTTATTTTAGATTAAACATTGTCATTTGTCAGATTTTTAAAGTGGGAACTCACGGTTGATCCTTATATCAATGTCAAAGTCAGTATTGACGTCAATTAAATTCATTGAACGGAGGAAGTCGATATAATTTTCCTACATCATCCGAGAGATGAAACTGTATGAATAAAAAAATATATAAAGCAATATTTCCTCTTCTTATGTTCATAAACTCCTAAAACTTATAAAAAAACATTGGACTTGACAGAATTAATAGGGTAATCGTCCTCTCTTTTAACGTTTTTGTAATTTTTTATGAATGTATGTGGAATTATATCACACTTAGAACTGTATTTGTAACAGACTTTTAAAGAAGGGGTGGTTCTCAAATCCATTCTGTGTTTTTCCTCTTGATATTGTAAACATGATATCAACTCCATGATATCAACGTATTCTTCACAACTCTAATTAGCTTAAATTTTTCTCAGAGATTTTTTACTTAATATAAAATAACAGTAAAATGGTAAAATACCACACTTCTTACTATTTTACTATCCTCTTATATTTCATAGCGAGCTACGTATTAATATCTACCCATCACTATTATACTTCTATCATGGAAGGTCATTGACAACTACAAAATTTATTTTATTGCTCCAATCCTTTTAAATTCTGCTATAAAAGGTTCAAATTAAGAGACTTCCAATCAATAACCTTGATGAGATATTTGTTTACATTTTTTCATAGCTCTAATCCAAGCAGTATTATTAATTTCAAGTATAAAAGTATTTTTTTTTTTGCCATACATACATATATATTTATATAATATTTTCACTTTGTTGAAAAGAATTTAAGACTTATAAAAACAGACATTTATATAGTTATACATTTCATAAATATTTTTCATGAACATATGACAGCGTTTAGTTATTTTTAATTATTACATTAATTTTAATATTGAGAGTAATGCAAATGAATAGGCTTTGAAAAATACAGTAGGTATTGTCAATTTAACAAATTTTTCTATTTCGTTTCTCTAACGTGGGTATTTAATGTAATTCCTGAAATTTACAAAACGGCTATTGTCAAAAATACAAATGTCATTAATGTCAAATTCGATTGTTAAACGTTCTTTCGCTTGCTTGCGTCGTGTGTGTGTGTGAGGGCTGAGGGAATGTGGCTATGTTTTTATCGACGGAATGTAATAATTAAATTACAAATTACTTAAGTAAATGAGATAAGAACCATTATTTTACAAATATTGTTTGGAAATATAGAAGTAGACAAAAATAATGAAGATTTGGACCTCTGAACATACCTTCAAGTACGTTGTGACGCAACATTCCTAAAGATACATCGATAAATTTATGGACATTTATTTGTGTAAATTACTTAATTAATCTTTTTATGTACTTTTCAGCCATCCTTGGGAAACCGTCGCACAGGCGGCATGGAGAAAATATCCCAATCCCATGAACCCAGCTGTCATCGGAATTGATGTAGTCGACAGGAAAGTTGTAGATGGAGTATTACATACTCATAGACTCGTTAGTTCCAAATGGTTTTTTCCACGATGGGCACAAGCAGTAAGTATCTTGAATTGACCTTTGTACCATTTATTATATTATTATTTGAGCAGTCATTAAACATTTTGTTTTGGAAACAGTATTTGACCAACTTTAAATTCTCCTTATTTTTTAGCTTATTGGCACAGCTAAAATATGCTATGCCAGTGAAAAGTCAGAAGTAAATCCCGATAAGCGTGTCATGACATTAAAAACTGCAAATCTAACCTTCTGCCGTTATATAGCTGTTGATGAAACTGTGAAGTATACTCCTCATCCATCAGACCCATCAAAAACGCTGCTGACACAGGAAGCTGTAGTTACAGTGGAGGTAAGATATAATATCTATTTATTCATATACATAATAAAACAGTAGAAATCAATGTACTTAAATATTAATCACATCTTCTGTCAAATTCTGGGGTGTTAAAAAAAAAGTTATAAAGCCTATAAAAAGAGAGCAAATAACTACCTGTTTGATTATTTGTTCATCCCAATTTTTAAAAGTAACATAATTGCTTGCGATTCTACAATCTTCATTTCAAGCGATCTATTTCATCAGCAACTCTATTTCATAAGGTTGGATGTCAAGATTCAAGAACAAAGTTATGCAAAATTGCAAATTTATGTTTGATAACTGTAGTATATCTTATGTAAATATTGGTGATTGTGAATGAAAATTTAAACATATAAATGTAATTAATAATTCAAAAAAAATACAAAAATGCTGAACATATATTTTGGTGAAAGGCGTCCTATCTTCAGTATTTAACAACACATTCTCATTTAGTCAACGCTCTTAGATTAAATTCTTATTTAGTGTGTGATTTATATCATACAACTGGAATCCCGACAAAATTTTGACCATGAACCTATACTAAGTTAAACTTAAATATTTATTTAAATTGAGTGCAGCCTCACAATAAAAAATATAGTAGCTATATGGAATGCTTCATTTAATTTGATGGCCATTACAATGTGTTTGAGCTTTAGAGTAATATTGCCAACATGAACCCTTTTTAGCAGTTTCTAGCAATACTACAGAGATGGACATCTAAAGTTAAATAAACATATAGGCCCTGAACCTTTTTCATAATAGAATTATAACAAAATTGCGAGTTACAGCTAAATAATAAAATTATATTTAATAACCTTGAAAATATTTACATCTTTCTATTGAACATTTATAACAATGCTATACCTATCACGTGCAGTTTATCTTTTAAAAGATAAAATTTTATCGGACGTTATATTTTTGATCATTTATTTTAAGTTCAAGGTCAAAATAAATTGCACGTAATTAGAAACTTAATGTAACAATAAATATCATAACAGTACTTACAAAGCTGTCTACATGTTCATATATGTTAAACATGTTCTGTACTATGACTTTATTTAAAACTTAACATATAAATCCAAAAATTTTCCACAAATTTCGCCAAATCCATTGTCTCATATGAATTAATTGTATCTCAACCTTTCGCCTTTAGCGTACGTTTTTATCAAGTCTAGCCATGTTGCTGTTAAAATAGTGGAATTGGTTATTTGCATGAAAATGATTATGCAAAGAAAGTACAGTTAATAAATTCTTTGATACACATGAAATACCTAAGTAAAATTAATATTTAATTTAAACAAATATTTTTTTAAAATAAATAAATTAAAGTGGTCCAATAATAAATAAATAAATAAAAGTGGTCCAATATGATATAAAAAACACGTGATGTAAAACGTGATATATTATGCATATTAAAAAGTTATCAAGTTTATGTTTTTGCCCTGAAATAATTTAAACAGTCGTTTCTTTTAATAACAATCACAACAACTGATCAGGCGTATTCATAAAAACATTCTGTGAGAGGATTGGCGCGAACAAAGATTGGAATATTCGCAATGACGTCACATACGGAAGAGAGCTACCTACCCTTTTCGTTTAAATTTAAACATTTTTTTTATTGTTAAATAGTTTAAATGTTTATGAATAAAATAAGAAAAAAATCAAAGATTAAAAAAATTTCATCATAAAACATGACTGTTTAATGGATTGAGAAATCATGCAAATACCCAATTACCCGATAAAATGTAACAAAATGAAATTGTGAAGCAGATCCGAAAAACATTAGTTTATTTAAATACGCTTTTTTTTGTTACATAACAACTAACGTAATACCAATGGCACATTGACAATTCCAATTTAGAAGTTGAAATAGTTTGCAACTTTGTCCCCTTTACACGTCATTACAATAATCGTTGATTAACATTAAGTGGATGCTCTAAGACACGGAATACCTTCATTATTAACCTTCATATTTAAATGAAATGATAAGTGTAATAACTGTTTCTTTAAAATTCTCGAATTTGTATTATATTCTCATTTTCACATAACACTAACCTACATGTTACAATGAGACTAATTGACTTTTATTACTTAACTGAGTAATAATGTAAGCTAATCCTTTATTGCTATTCTGTTCTAATTTTATTAATGGACAGTAACTGGAAAATTAGTAGTTGAAATATGATAATCTTTCGTTTTTACAAAGTAACTTGATAATGAGTTCTTATCAAATTATCAATATACCAACATAATCATTATACGAGTTATTTCACGTGTTATTCCTCATACACGTTTAAAAATTATAATCTGCCCACTATAAAAAGGACTGCACAAAGTTAAATGAATTAGGTGCTAATAAAAAACAAAAACACAATAATCGATCCATGTTACAAAGATTTGAAATCATTAGGTATGAATGATATTTTTAGAAAAATTGTTTGCCAACGATTTTTTAATTTTACAAATGACAATACTTACTGACAGACACTTTCATCTTAACTGCCCGTGATCACGCTTGCAGCGAAGTAACCGAAATGTCTGGATTATATATGTAGTTGTAAAATAATAAATATCTCGTAGAAATATCCGAAAATTTTAGTTTCTGGATTTTTTTGAAATTTTCCAACTATAAAACCATTTTCTTTATTGAATTATATGATTTTGGTATTCGTAATATGCCACATGAGAAAAACAATTTTGAAAATAAAATTGCAAAATTTTAGATTTTTTTTTGCTAACAAGTTATTTCGCAAATAAAGTTTTTGGTTCAATAGTGATTTTTATTTATTAATGCTATGCCACATTCCAGAAACCGTGATTATTAAGTGTTTTTTAATTCATTTACATAGTAACATAATTTTTATTCTAGGGTGTACCACTTAGCAGCTACATGGAAGATTTATTAGCAAATAAAATATCACTGAATGCTGGTAAAGGGCGTCAAGCTATTGAATGGGTGATTGGTAAACTGGACTCTGAAATCAAAGAATTGGCAAACTCAGCATGCAAGAGCACCGATGAATTGCTTCACCAGACAAAAAAGTCACTCGATGACATCACAACAACTGCCAGAAGATCAATGGACGATATATCATCCAAAGCTAAGAAATCATTAGATGACATAGAAAAATTCAGAACGGCAAATGCTAACCAGCGCAGCTGAAAAGAGGAGTGATTTCTGCTTGCCAAATGGGCAGATAGATAACTGAACCATTATTCTAAAAAGCTTGATTAAGCTTTACATCGACATGGTTACTTTGCGAAAGGACCTCTAGCATCATCACATAGTTTCATTGTTTATATTCATGTGCGTGAGATATTTAATTTAATTTATAAATGTATGTATTAGATCAATTTGTTATTTTATTGATGTATAGCTAATGTAAAAGCATTTTCAACCAGCAGTAATAGTTATCAGAGAAGCATTTTATACACTATTCCTGTTTTGTGATAATGGTATTATTTCACATTAAGATTTATTCAAATTTAAATATTGTATTCTTAATGTATGTTTTTCAGTTAAGTGGTTTCCGCTGTGATCTCATAGCATTAAATGCCACTCTTTGTATTAATCAACCTTCATTAAATACATGGCACTATGACAATTGATGGAATCATTGCTTAATTCAAATTAATTTCATTTCATTGCCAAAATATTTCCCATTTATAACACAATAAAATTTTTGTTACCAGCATATGGAGTTTTATTTTTGTGTTTCTAAATTAGATTTAATAAAAAAATTGGAAGTTTAGGCAAAATATTGTAATTAATAGACATTCATTTAATATTAAAGCATAAAAGAATTTTTTATTTATCATTGAATTAATATTGAGATAATAGATAATTAAAATTTATCTAAGTATAGAAGAAAAATTTAATAATTCACAAACTCGGACATGACACAATAGTAATTAAAGCAATTATAACGTGATATTCTAAATATTCCAGTTTCAAATCTTGCTTGTGTGAATTAATTCTTCAGTCTTTATTTTTTAAATGAATTGTAATGAACCGGTATATTGAAATAAAACACATGAATGTTTATTTCTCATTAATATATACTTAAACTGAGGAAAGATTATTATTTTAAACTTTATTTCATGTTATCAGTGTAACTATACTACTGTGTACTAGTGCCTGAGGAAGTCATATTGCTATTTGATCTAGATGAGGCTGCCATATGAGAAGCCTTAAGTCTTTCCAGCTCATTAACCCAGGACCTAACATGCTCTAGTCGATGCCAGGCCATTTGTAGCACTTTCTGTGAAGCATACCCAGAACCCTCATGTGGCTGTCCTGTAGAAACTTGGGTTAGATAATTGATCTGATCACTCAATTTTGATTCCACTTGACTAAGGGTTCTTAGAAATTGCGATGTGTTACTCTCAGCCTGCTTTTGACTCGATTTCTCTTTACCAAGTTCCAATAGAGCCTGAGCTGCAATAAACACAATATCAAAATTAAAAATAAAGGTTGATGTAGAAGTCAATTCAAAACGTGAATACAACAATATCATTAAAGAACTGGATACCTGCACATTGTAAGCATGTTATTATGTCCTTTTCAATTTCATCTAGAACTTGAATTCTTTCAATAGGCCCCGCCATTTTAACAGTGAGGTTTGTATTAACACAAAAAATAGTATTTATTTATTTATCTGGAGTTAAAATGAGATCAATGACAATTACCATTATATGTTTTCTAGTTCTGTAGAACGTACTAAGTACTAGTACGTATTTATAACAAACAAATGACATCTATAATCTGACAGATTAATACACTTGATAACCAAAACATTATAGACAATATTTTTACCATACAGAAAAAAGTTATTTTCTTTTAAATACTGTGTAACGTTATTATTTTTATATCAATCTAATATATTTAAGGACCGATCTTAGAAAGTTATTATACATTATTTTATTCAAACTCCTTTTTGACACATGTTATCTTTAATTGATAAAATTATTTTAAATAATTTAAATATATGTTGCCTAAAAGTTAGGTAAATTATTATATTTCTAATATTTTTATCTTCGGTTAATGCATATAGTAACAGACAACGTAAATGGCAACACTTCAATTGATTTCATGACTTTAGTGACTTTTCTACAACTCGGCCATTTTTGCCGCGACAGTTAACCAACATGGTAAGTCGTCCCACATATGTATAAAATCTCAAGTTATATTTGCCATCCTTACCAAATATAACTGATTGCGTCTTTTCTATGATGCGTTATGGGAAATTATTTATTAATTTTGTTATATTTTTCCTTTTGTAAACCTTCATAATTGAATCTTGATGATGATCATGTTATGCTTTTTATACGGTTAGAACCTGAATGAAAGTGAAGATACTTTACTAGGGCGGTCTGAAACTTGTTATGATTAGTCTTATATATTTTAAAATTTGAACAAATCTTAAAAGACGATCCTTTCAGTCGCACAGGAAATTCTCGGCACCTCGCCATGGGTCCATGGGATTCTATCCCAAGAAAAGGTCCCGTCGTCATCGTGGTAAGGTTAAGGCCTTCCCCAAGGATGATGCCAGCAAGCCGGTACATCTTACAGCCTTCATTGGTTATAAGGCTGGTATGACCCACGTGGTCCGTGAACCCGACCGTCCTGGTTCAAGTAAGTGGTAGTTTTTTATTTAATTAGTATTATTTGCTGTTGCTCGATATTAAATTAGCCATTTCCTTTTATATTTTATTACTTTTAACATACGTTTTACAAACGAAAAGGTCCGAAGATTGTTTAACATTTTAGTTTAGAAATATATGAAATGATTGATACCCTTTCATTCCATACGGTGCAACTTGTTTTTACTTAAATTCTGTTATCCCGCCCAAAGTCTTTTATAATGTATATGATTGTATTTTCTTTTTATAGAGATTAACAAGAAGGAGATTGTGGAGGCTGTGACAATCATTGAAACTCCTCCGATGGTCTGTGTTGGTGTTGTCGGTTACATCGAGACTCCACATGGTCTCCGCGCTCTCCTGACGGTTTGGGCTGAACATATGTCCGAGGACTGCCGTCGTCGCTTCTACAAGAACTGGTAAATTTTTCTAGATTTACTTCTAAACTTTTTACATGTAATTCCTTATAAATTTATACTAATAAATCTACTAAAGCTCTCCTATCGCTGGATGAGAGTTAAATGAATATGCTCCATGCATATTTTGCCTAGTGGTCTCCGCTCAACGATGAGGCTGCTTGGTATTTCTTGCAGCATAGCATAACTTTGTGATCAAATCAGGTATAAGTGTAAGAAGAAGGCCTTCACCAAGTCCAGCAAGAAATGGCAGGATGAGCTTGGACGTAAATCCATTGAAAAGGACTTCAAGAAAATGATCCGTTACTGTAGTGTAATCAGAGTTATTGCACACACTCAAATGAAGCTGTTGAAGCAGCGTCAAAAGAAGGCCCATATCATGGAAATCCAAGTTAACGGTGGGTCTATTGAAGACAAAGTTAATTGGGCCAGAGAACATTTGGAGAAGCCTATTCCAATTGACTCTGTTTTTGCTCAGGATGAGATGATTGACTGCATCGGTGTGACTAAAGGAAAGGGATACAAAGGTAAATACACCACAATATACTGTTATATTTATTTAAACAGTAGTTTATTACCAATTTTCAATCAAAGTTGCAATGTTGCTCGTTCTATATATTTGTTGAAGTCATATCGGCTTTCGAATCTGATTTGGTTGTTACTAAGTAATTATTATAAATTTTTATAGGTGTCACCTCCCGTTGGCACACAAAGAAGTTGCCGCGTAAGACCCACAAGGGTCTGCGTAAGGTCGCTTGTATTGGAGCGTGGCATCCCTCAAGAGTTTCATTCACTGTGGCTCGTGCTGGTCAAAAGGGCTATCACCACCGCACTGAAATGAACAAGAAGATCTACAGAATTGGACAAGGTAATGAAATCTATTTAAATTAATTAACCTATAGATACAGTCTGTCAATAGATTTGATGTTATTTTTTGGTTATATTACGTTTCAAACAAAATTTGTTACATATAATTTGCAGTTTTCTCTAATATATAAACATAATTTATAGGTATTCACACCAAGGACGGAAAGGTCATTAAAAACAATGCATCCACTGAATATGACTTGTCAGAGAAGTCTATTACACCTATGGGTGGTTTCCCTCACTATGGAGAAGTTAACAATGACTTCATCATGATCAAGGGTTGCTGCATGGGTCCCAAGAAGCGCGTTATCACCTTAAGAAAAGTGAGATTTAATTATAATCAAGTCTATATTTAAATTTGAGAATAGGAACTGAAGTTCTTTACTGTTTTTTTTATTATATAAAATTCAAAACAGCTGTAGATTATATTTTTGTATCTTAAGTGCTCAGGTAATTTTTTAAAATTTAAAACATTTAAACTTTTCTTTTAGTCACTCCGCGTCCACACGAAGAGGGCAGCTCTTGAGAAGATCAACCTCAAGTTCATTGACACCGCGTCTAAGTTTGGTCACGGTCGCTTCCAGACGCCGGCTGACAAGGCCGCGTTCATGGGCACGCTCAAGAAGGATCGCGTTCGCGAAGATGCCGCCAATGCAGCTGCACCGGCTGCAGCTCAGTCTTAGACTGCTGGGCTTATAAATAAAGTTGTAATATAATTCGTTAGTTTTTATTTGTACATATATATCCCTAGAATTGAGAAAATAACGTAAATTTATCGTTAAGCACTCTGTTGTTTACTAAAGTTCAATAATATTTACTCATTAGTTACAGTTAAAAGTGGTGCCATCCGTGCCATACTATTTATAATATACTATAATATTAAGAATTATTTTATGACTGACAATTTAACTATCAACTGGGATTTAAAAAGTATAAATACTGGCTTCAGCCATTTTCTAGAATCTATAGAACATTACTGAAAGTAACGCTGAACATTAAAAAACAAATTTGAATCTACTCGAACAATCGTTTTTTATCGATGGAAACCTATCAGTTTTTTCTATGGAACGTGTTTATGTTACTCGCTCTGCAGTAGTGATTTATACCCACTTAGCTAACAATTATAGTATCAATCGATACTTTAGACAAGTTAAAATACTGACGTAAGCATTTATCTTTTTACTGTTACACGGATGTAATAGGTATGGGGAAAGAAAGTGATCGTTATAATAACTGGAAAACTACATTTTGTAAAACAATATATAAATCATTAGTAATAATTTATTAACATCCTAGGGATTTTTTCTGATACGCGTCGGTAGTCTAGGTACAAGCGAGCGATAAATGTGGGGTGAGGAAGATGATGCAATATGTGAAGAGAGTAAATGAACCAAGATGATATGCTTGGTCCTAATTACAGAGAGACAAAACCTCTCAGCATTCCTTGGATTCACCGTGCGGGTGCCGGGTCCATCGCGTTGCAGGGAGAGGAGCTTCAACAGTGCCAGGGACTTGCGACCCAGGTGTAGGTTTAAGGGGCCCCTATCTAACGCGCGTTAAACGCTCACCCCCACTGTTCAAGCTCCTCTCTCTACCTAACCAAATATGAAACGAACCTGCTAGGGCTGGCTTCGACGCACGTTCCAAGAATGAACTGATGTTAGTTCTTGGCAGGCCTAAGTCTTTTAGCAGGTTGTAGAGAGATTTGGCTGTTATACCTCTCGCTCCTACTTCTACGCGTACAAATTTACAACGAACATATTCTCGGTGAGTTCGTTAGTAAGCTCGTAATACTTATTGACCTTCATGGCATGGTCTTTGGGGATGTTGGTTTCCCAAGGAACCGTGGCTCTATTAGTATAACGCGCTTTAAAATTCGCGAATATAAAAATATGTCCGGTCTGGAGGCCGACGCACAAATATTCTCTAGGATCTTGTATTGCTTTTCATACGTGTCCATCATTAAAGTCCAATCCGAAGCCGCTTTAATAATAAAGTAAGGCTTGACGTCTGATTTTGTAATACTAGTACTTAAACAAAGTAAAAGTAAAATTCCTTGTAGGTTCCTCCTAGTAGTGCGAAGCTAAAACTTACAAGACCATCAGTTTCCTCGGAGGTGATAGTCATGTTTTGATGGACTAAAAATCGCAATAAGGAACTGTAATGTGATACAATGAATTATTGTAAAACAAATATCGTGGATCGTAAAGTTTCAATTCAAAATTTTGTTTTGTTAAAATAGTAGATTCTTACGATTTCCACTAGTTTCTGCGTTTTTCCCACAAATAATTTATTAGAAAAAAAAATTAACAATCGTTTTTTTATATGAAAAGAAATAGTGTTTGTATTATATGAACATGTTTAATAACACTTCGCTCTAGGAGTCTAGAGTAAACGATAAAAGAATAGTATAGTTATAGCCTTTAAATAAAGGATATATGTATACTCAATGATTAATTTGTAATGAGGTGGTATTACATTTTTGGTTTCCATATATAATATCAGGCACTTACAATTCCTTAATTTATAGAAGTAGTCCTTAAGTTTAATTTATTTTTATATTGTTACATTCTACACTATCCAATAACAAAAGTAATATATAAAGTCAGTATCAAATTATTGTCATATTCCAGAAATGACATACATTGTACACAATATGTTATAACTAATAAAAGTACTGTTTGTGTTCATATATTTATCGTCATCATCAGCCTATTGGTGCCTACAGCTGAGCAAAGGCCTCTTCTCACATGGAGAATGTTAGGGCATTAATCATTACTCTTGCACAAGGATTGGCAATTTCAAACTTATAACTTGAAATTATAACTCAAGGTTTCCTCACGAAGTTTTCCTCCTCCGTCTGTCAGTGGTGTCTTTTAGAAAGTACATATAATTAAGAAAAATTCACTTTAGTACTTTCAAGGTTTAAAATACACAACCTCAAGCACTAGAGGCGGGCCTTTGACCTCTAGGCCACCACAACTGTATTAATATATTGGGGATAGTTAATGAATGTGTTAAAGTATAAAGTATTTAATAACTATCACTATAGTTGAAAAGATATAGAAGTATATAAAGTATATAATAATTTTATTTTTGATTATCAAAAAAGTTGTTATCAACTATATGTCTAATGCATTGAAGAATTATGTTTCTTTCATTGTGTATTTCCTTGTGTAGTAATTTTTCTAAGAGGGTTGAAGGGAGTTTTCTTTTCTTTTGAACTGAATTCATGTGTCTAGATTGGTTGGGTTTTGGCAAATTATTTTTTTTATTCTTGGCTTTGCTTTTTGTTTTGGTTTGGATAGGTACTGTACTATTTTCATTCTTTACTATGCTCATTTCTTCTGGCCCACTGTCGTTATCACTCTCCAGGACTTTTTCTTTGTTTGTAAATGTTTCATTTGGATTGTTTTTATCCATATTCAGTTTAGTATTGCCATTTAATTTGCTATCAATATTGTTTTCGATCATTGTTGTACTTGCAGATTCAATGTTATGATTTGATATTAATTTTGTGTTATGTTCTATGAATTCTTCTTCATCAGAAGAGCCGTATTGGCACATCAAAGATGTTAAAGCCCCACATATTGTAGGTTCAGATTTCTTTTCTTTGTTTTCTACAATTTTTTCTACAAATTCATCAACATCTTCTATAAGAGAATTTGTTGTTACCTCTGTAATCTCTTCTTGCTCATCTTCATATAAGAGCCGAATGCCGGCAAATGGTTTTAATGTTCTTTTTTCTTCTGTAGGAGGCATTTCTTTACATATTTTCTTATTTTGCTCATGTTGTTTTGTCACATCAAATTTACATTTTCTTTTCTTACCATTGACTTTTGGTCCTGCTACGTTTTGTTTTCTTTTATTTGCAAAATCTGTAATAATTATCATGTAATATTAAAAAATAATATATTCATTAATTTAACATATTTAATAATTTACACAAACTTAGATTAAATATTGAAATCATAAGTACCTTTTTTGTCACTTCTCTTCTTGCCTTTTTCATGTCTCAATCCCATTTTTTCACCTCTTTTAATTCTCTCATTAATTTCAGCTTTTTTCTTCTCAATATTTTCTTTTGTTGGGTATTTCATCCTTCTTTCTTCCCTCCATTTTTTTATTTCCTCTGGGTTATTTAATTTTGATATCTTTTTAAACAAACCACTGGAATGTTGCATTTGAATGTGTCTTGTAATAACTTTTGGATGAGCTACGTACTGACAACCATCTATGTTACATTTCTGTAATAATTTGTATTAATATTTATATATTGATGAACAATAACGCCTAATAATAATAACAAAGAAAAAATACAGAGGGTACAAGTGTATCAAGGATATAAAAAAATATTTGAAATTTTGTTTAATAATTAAAGATAAGGGTAAAAAGGGACTTTAAAAATTATTTTAAGATTAATAACATAAACACTGATAATACTTCTTGAAAATAAATTTTGTTTAAGTAGTAACATTCTTACTTACTTGGTGTTGAAGTTTATGATTTTCCAGATGATTGGCGAATCTGAAGCCTTTATCACAGGTTTCACACCAAAATTTTAATTCTTCATTTTGGAAGGTATTCGTACTCCGTTGTTGCCACCTAGCCTGGCCAGGGTTATTTCCCTTATAATACTGTCCCTGTGGTCCATTTTGATTCCAAGGTGTATGAGGTCTGCTCAAATTTGTATGGATGGATTCAGGATACATTCTCTTTAAATATTATATCAGTATAAGCGTTATAATAATTCATGAAAGCTTATAATAAGTGGAAACAAATATAACGCACGTTGTTTTGGTTGTTGTCATTTAAATTTGATTTGACACTTAATCATCTGAATGATACAGGCATATTAAATTTTTGCTTAAATAAAATCATTATTACAAATCAATAAGGAGACTAGTACATGAATTCGTTGTGTATTACAATAAGAATATATATAAATATAATTTAAATACATTTGTGCGAGTTATAAAAATAAAAAAATATGAATATGAATGAAAAAAATAGGAAAATAATATGAATTCGGAATTAAAATATAGTAAATCAATGGATGAGTTGAATAAATTTTAAAACTAAAAATAATTATTACATTGAACAAAATAGGTAACGTAACAAAGTGACAAACAGTGGTGCCTTGACATTTCGATTATTTTGTTCAATGTAATAAAACTTCAAAATTGACGTAGGATAACAACCCTTTTATTTAAAATTTTAATATTGAATATAAAGAGAAAGAAAATATTGAATATATAGTGTAGTAAGAATTGGAAACGTCTATAAATTCCTATCAAAATATGAATAATTCTGCTGCTAAGGTTAATTTATTTAGGTTTTCATTTTAAAAATTGTATAAATTTTTTATGCTTTTATTTATAAGGTTGTTTATACTCAGGTGGGTGAAATATTTACTGAAGCTGGAGCAGCTTTTAACAAATTGGCAGAAATGACTATGATGTTACATCCAATGACAGAACCATCAAGGTATAAATAAATTTCGATCACTCAGAAAATATGTTAATTGGCGGAGAGTAATAATAACGATATATTAATTATAAACCACACTCAAAGTGCTTTAATATCTTTTTGTTTGTTTTAAGTTCTCAATCTAAAACACCAGTTAAACGAAAAGCTCAAGATGAGCGATTAGGATCTCTGTCCACCTCTGGTTCTAATCAAGTAAGTTAAAGATGTTTTTGCAGTCAAATATATATGTTTGTGTCTTATTTAATTTAGATTACTCTGTTTCGGTTTTATATTTTCTTATTTTGTCAAATCTAATGTTAAGAGTAAACTAAGATTTGATTATAGTGCAGAGATAAATATTTATTGCATTCTAAAGTATAGATTCTTCTGAGAGATATTTAGAATTACTAATATTTTCAGGTAACTCTAAACATGTTAAATGCTCCTGAGTCTGAAATGGATGTTGAGGGAATTGGAAGTGAAGTAAAGCTGGAGTTTGAAGCTGGCAATGAAGATGTTATGACTTGAAGTATCATCAGAATGATAGGGTTTTCAGGCTGATTATTGTAATAAGCTTTGCAATGTTTACAATTATATATAAAAATTTTCAGCCTTTTCTACGACTTTGTAGGTTAGGGTTGTTATAATCTCCAACAGTGTAAATATAATAAAAGAAGGTTTTGTTTATGATTTATTTAAATGATAACTTTGTATTTTTCTATTCCAAGAAGATGATGGGGATTCATATACTTTATAAAAGTTTCCATTTACTAAAATTTCTTCGATCACTTTATCAACATTATCTCTTATCTGTAATGTTTCGAATAATTCAAAATAACTGCCGGATCTCTTCATTCTCCTTTGTGCGTTCTTGTAACATTTCCATGGTTGTGGCTCTATTATAATACACCTTGTTTTTTCTTTAAGGAGCAATAAAAAGGCACAGAGTGCATCATCGCCAGAGTTAATATGTATCCACATAGTTACCGAAAAACAGAAAATTATGTCAAATAACTTTTTATTGTGAGAACACAAAAACGTCTGAAGCGCATTATGTCCATCGTTCAATATGTCCAAAGTCATAAAAGTTATATTACTGTTATGATTAAACATTTCTTGAGCCCTGTGTATTAATGTCGGATCAATGTCTACTGCTAAGATTTTTATTTCTGATTTGGGATATGTCTTCGTTAATGTTGAAAACAATTCAACCGTTAATTCTCCTGTATTGCAACCGATGTCTAAGCATAAAATAATTTCATCTGTTACATTTGGAAACATAGACGCTCTCAAATTATCAGTCCTTTCTTTGCAACTATGGAAAGTATAATAGTTTATAAAGTTGCCATATTTAGCTGCGCCAGGATCGTTCCCGCGAAAAGATAGTTCTGACTCTAAAGGCATGTTAACAAGGTGTGATTACCGGGTGTCACTTATTAATCATATAGAGTAGAAAGATTGTATTGACTATTGAGTCCAAATTTAAGGCCACACTGCAATACATTCAGTACATTTGACTGTTGACATCAGCATTACCTGTCAATTGTCTATTATTCGAGACAATCTAGAAACCGTAGACAACTTAAAAAAAGTGGAAACTGAGTCTTTGATGTGTAGGCACTACAAAATGCTAGTTAAGTGTGAGCTAATGTTAAAAATAATATTTTTTATTACTCACATGTTGTTGTTGTACCTTTTGATAAGAATATGTTGTGTTGAAGACCTAGACCTGTAAAAGAACTTAAACAAAATTTTATTTTCTAAAATGTTGAGGGAATATAGTTTAATTGATTAATTTTTAGTCTTTATCCTTAAATTGTTAAAATTATTAGTTTTCCTTTTTGTTTTTTATGCCATCTTTTACAAAATGGCGGAACTATGATTAGTTCACCTTGGAAGTAGATGGTCAAAATGGTTTGTAAGGGATGTCATTTAATTCCAATAGGTGGCGTTGTTAACCTAATTCAAGTTCTATTTAATTTTTACGACGATTATCCCTTTTCGTTTATTATTTATTACTGGCGCTAATGAAATCAAAAAAAAATGTATTACTAAGGTTTTCTGGTTTAAAATTACGTATATCAATAAAAGTCGATTTTTTATAATAATAGCTCTTAATATTTTCTTTTGTAAATAAAAAAAAACCGAAAGAATGTTTGAGACTTATTCCTTTACAGTTGATTAAAATCTATACATATAAATAAAATACGAGTGGTTGTTTCTAATATTGAAATAACCGTTTTTTACTACATACATATGAATATGTATACGTTAGATACACCAAAATAACATGAAAAACAATATAAAATCTCAAAGGACATTCGTAAAGGTTATTCAATAAGTATCACGAGCTCACTAACGAATTCACTACGAATAGGTTTGTCGTAAATTTGTACGCGGTAGAAGTGAAAACGAGAGGTATAGCAGCTAAATATCTATACAACTTACTAAGAGACTTGGGTCTGTCTATAACTAACATCAATTCAACCTCAAAACGTGCTTCGAAGGACACCCTAGCAGGTTTGTTTCAAATTTGGTTAGTTAGAGCAGCTTGGACGGTGGAGGTGAGCGTTTAACGCGCATTAGATAGGCACTCTTTAAACCTGGGTGGCAAGTCCCAGGCTCTGTTAAAGCTCCTCTCCCTGCAACGTGATACACCCGGCACCCGCACGGTGAATTCATTGAAAGCTGATAAGGTTCATCCCTTTTACAATTTCGTCTGTTTGTTCCTTCAATCTCTGAAATGGCTTGACCGATTGTGACAGCACTTTTTTTGGCATGTAGCTGGTGTAATAACGAGTAACTTGGGCTACTTTTTTACTCGATTTGAATCCCGATTTTGAAATTAAGCGTTATCCCCTTTCGAGCGTGAGATGCCTGACATGCGCCGTTCAAAAGTTTTTTCATTGTTTCTGGTTTTCAAAATTCAAAATTGTGACAATTAGTGTTTTTGAATATTTCCATGCCAACGGTCCCACCGTCTTACCAGCACTACATGTTATCACCCATCTACCCAAACTGTAGATGTTATTTAAAAAAAAAATCAATACCAAGTGCAAAAAAAATAAAGTTTGAAGTACAAATCACGATAAGGTCATTCACATCTGAGGTATTTTTTTTTACTCAATAACATGATTTTTCAAAATACAAAAATTATTTTTAAATTTATTAAAAGATTTAATTAGTGATAGACACAAAGTTTTTTTTATCGTGAAGATCATAATAAATTACGAATAGTAATTATTACCTATATTTGGAAGACAGAAACAAAATCAGGATGTCTGTAAAAAATTCATTAATAATAAAAATTTAAAATAATCTTTTAATTTTATTCTTCCTATTTTTGCTGTTTTTCATACGTCTTTAATAAAGAAACAATTTCAGCTATAATTTCGCTTTTTTGTAATTAATTACTATTGAAATTCTAATGAAAAACACAAATTGAGTTTATATGAACAATTATTGACGGCAGAATTTAATTTAGAAGGGATGCACTTAAATGGAGCAGACCTTACTTTTATTTATTTCACCGACATCAATATATATTTTGGGACCGATTTTTTTGTGACAAATCTGTTAAGGTTTAAATAAATATGAAGTTACTAGTGTTCGAGTTACAGTTTCAGATTTGTTTTTTAATGTTCAGCGTTACTTCCGTTAATGCCCTACAAAATTAAATATAAATAATCTATAGTTTTCAAATACAGGTTGATTTAAATGTTGCCATTACAAAATTACACCGGATGAGTATTGTTAATAATTTTTGTTTCCCATATCATCATGAATGAATCATATTCACAAAAACCGGTTAAGATATATATAGATAAAAAAAATCAAAGTTATTTACGATTTAGTGAAACACTGTATATAAATGTTGTACTAGCAGGAATTTCGAAATTGACTTACAATAAACTGATTCTACTTACTCAGCTTGATCTTATTTTTATTCTAATATTGTGGACATCAAGTTGTAACAATAATTGTCCCATTGTTCAAGACATCCTGAAACTGAAACTAGAACTGAAATAAAAGTCATTCTGCTTTGCTCGTTGGTTATAAGCAATATTAAGATTACAATCGTTATAAATAGGATTATATTATTGTAAACAAAGGTTTTTGATGGTTTTTTACATAATCATCTTAATTATTCAAGTTGAAAAGTCGATATGATCAATTCGGCCCACGTTCCACAAATTAGGGAGAGCTGTCCATTGGGAATAATTTGTCTGGCATAAAACATATATAGCTTTTTAAGGTACTCACACAACTATTATGGCTATTTATTAAAAGCTTTATTAAATACGTAAAAGTCTACCCTTAAAGTCCTTCTATAACATATACATACGTTTACCCACAAGCCAAATGGTTAGATGTTTTTAAAATATAAATGAAATAAAAAAGTTTGTTAGAGTCAATCTACTTTGGATGTTAATAATATTAAAAACCTTAAGCTTCAAATAGAAACTAGCGTTTTAACATTCGATGTACAATAAAGCGATTATAAGAAAAGGATTCCAGTGTACCTACGATATTTAGTTAAAATATTCTCGATGTTAATTCATGGTTAATTTTAATAAAATCTTCTTTTAGATTCTATGTTTTTAATCACTAATGATTAATATTCAATATATTAAATATATTGTTATAAAAAATAACACATAAAATTAGAATCTAATAAGAAATTTTCAAAGTAAGTACTTTTAAAAGAAACTCTGTACGTCTTTGGTTTGTTAACTTTAAAACTGCTATATTTGTAACTAATGTAAGTTAGGAAAACTATAATTAATAAAACAATTTTACTTTTAATGTTTTTTATGAGCATTAACTGGACATGTTCATGCAAGAGTTAATATAATAACTGATTTAGTATCGCCACGGTTCGATAAAACTATTACTTTCTTTAAGTTGTAAACGTTCGTAGTTCCTGTTATATGAACACACTCGCCCACGCCACCCGTTCGTGTGATGCATAAACAATTCGTAAAATCGACCTTGCACCCGGCACAAGCATTATTAAAGACAATATTAGTATATTAATAACTGCAACTAATAGCTTAAAACCAGTCGTCCGTATGTGAAACGTGATTCCGAATCGTCCCCCATAGTGCACGCGAATCTTTATAAACACTTACACATATTTATTAATTGTACATACTTATGTCTGAAACACTCATGTGTGTTTTGCTTTGCAATGCACTCCTCGCTTTTTCAGTACATTTTATCGGAGAAATTAGCTTGGAAAATTGTTCTCAATCATTTCAAGTTCAGTTACGTAAGTACGCGTGCAGGAGAATTGGTGCGGAATGGCGGATGTTTGGTGGTGTCCGTCGGTGAAGCGGCTCGCCGTTATAAGCTCGCAGCGCAGACGATGAACATCAGTCTGCGCCAGGCCATCCTCTAATACGTTAATTTTATTAAAAGTGCTGTGTAATAAAACATAAAAATGTGTGTCTCATTTCGGATAGCCGTTTTATCAGTTATCTGCCTAACTGTAGCTTCTGGTCAACCGTCGGTTGGAAGCAGAAGATTGCGAAGAATGAATGTTGAAGACGACGCTCAGAATGAAATCAACAGTGCTGAAGATTCTACATCGAAAGGTAGAGCCGATGAGAGTTCCTGGTGGCCTTCGGCAGAGTTCAGCATTTTACAGAAAGTTTATGACGATTGCAGTGCCCATAAACACGTGTCAATATGCCTGAAAAGTAAGGCTTTAACAGCAATAACAAGGGCAATGGAACAGGTGATTATTGAAGATAGTGTCAAAAGTGTCAAGTGCATTAGTTTTTGTAATAATTTCTTTATTATGTTGTACAGGACAGTGTACAGCTAGCTGATGGTCTCTCGTTAGTGAGACAAACCGATTCGCCGGTTGCAGTAGCGGAGCCGCGTTTCATGCCTGGTATGTCAACGGAAGACAAACTTGACACTATGCTGCGCACGCGATTCGAGCAATTGTTAAGCACGCATACGGTTTCAATGGATCTTGTGTCGGAAGGCAGAGGCCGAGGTTATTATATAGAAAATATTTGTTTGATGAGTATAAATAAGCATTTGTATTAATTATTAATATTTTTATAGGAAAAAAAGTTTTACCCTACCTGATGCTTGGTATTTTTACGACTGTGAGCATTGTTGGTGGTTTGGCTTTGAAAACATTAGCTGCGATTGCCGGTAAAGCGCTTATCGCCAGTAAGGTGGCTCTTACTATCGCCGGTATCATTGCATTGAGAAAACTATTCAGCCATGACGGCACCACTGGAGAAACCACATTCCAGGTTCACGCTGATGGCCATCATAGGTGAGATATACTAGAATATAGAACACAAATAAATTAATATAATAAAAAGTCGAACCCATTAAGCTCTATGAAGTAATGTTAGTTTAGTACTCGTGCGACAAATATGAATTTAGTGTAGTATTATTTAACAAAGAAAACTGAATGTGGTTTTAATTTTTTTTTATATTTTAATTCTAGTCTTTAATTCCAAGGCGGAACCTTTATGTGGTGAGGCCGGCGAAGTCGAGCGCGGTAGACCCATATCGATACTACGAGGAATAGAACGAAGGTGCCGGTGCACGAGTTCCACTGCCGCATCGACTTCGCATTGTGTTATTTAATCCTTCACATAAAACGATACAAAATAACCTCATTGACCCTAAACCAAAGTGACTTCCAAACCTTGATCTATAGACACAAACGCATCCGTCTGTGTCTACGACCCTTTTAGCAATATAGAATATTATTTATTGTTGACTATGGTTTTAGGAATATTTAAATGTAAATTATTGTAAGTGAAAATAAAAATAATTAAGCAGTACGTGGTTTTATTCACTGATCTTTTTAATTGTTATCTCAAACGTTGAATGAGACGACTGGAATGAAAGTAAATCATATTTTATATTAATGGACAATCAATTAAAATTACAACTGACATGCTAGTAAAATTATAAATTATTAATATTTTAATAAAATTTAAAACATTAATTGATTTCACTGATATGCTTTCTTTTTACGCTTCACTGACGATGCAGTGGAGAAATATGTGGAGATTTTCCATTAATGTTCAGCGATGCAGCTATGAACGTGGAAAGTAGAAAGTTTTGAACGTTTCACTGCACATGCATGTTAGAGAACAGATGAATAGAACTTCTGATTTTTCCTAATTGATAACTCATAGATATATGTGGAAATCATTACAGTCCAGTCCGTGTTAGGAATGATTTTCTATGATAGTCTTAATTAGATGCTATTCCACTGAGAGGGCAGTGTTAACGTGTGGTATAGCCGTATAGAGTTTGTTCGACGGCGTAAGGTCAGCCCGTTGATTAGTCGGGCTCCGGTAAAGGCCGACCACATTGCGCGTTTGTGTTCCCGAACGCTGTTTATAATGCAGATATGTGTTTGCCCAATCGCTGCACGCTACGTTGGCTATATGGCATAGTTAATGCGGCTCGAGTCTCTTTGCATACGCAAATATAGGGCGGGCTGTCCGGCTCTGATTAAGCGGTACGCTGGCGGTGATGTTGGCTTCATTTCTGTTTTAGGAGCAACATCACACTTGATTACTTTGCCGGATTTTTAGGTAAAGTCTAGTCTATTCCTCGTCCGGTTTTGTTAAAATCGACCAAAGTCAACGTCCACCGGATGCATCGCAAAGTAAATTGAAATATTAACTTATAAATGATATTAAAATTACAATATATTTATATTTTTATTAGTTTATTATAGACAGTATAGATGTAATAAAGGTTGCAAGGCCTATAGTTATAATTATATATTCAACAATATGAATGGGATATTCTAGATGCATGTCTCAACGTCCTCTGGGATTCACGTTGCCACTAGTGCATTAGCCGATATCGTCTACTTACTCTGATAGTGTCCATTAATAGCCATTTTCAATACTTGATGTTTGCCATCTCGAATTAGAATGACATCAAATACAAATCCTAAATCCATTTATGATATCGATGTGAATTTTTTTTAACCAAAGATCCCAAAACTAAATTCATCGCGATGCTATCATAGTTTCCTAATGTTTATAGATAAGATAAGTAATTGCTTGCTTATTGTAATAATTTGCTTTTATGGAATAAAAAAAAAATTACCATGTTTTATTGTATTTTTTTTTAATATTTTCGTAATTTTGATCTAAATAAATTAAAGAGACATAAAATTTTATATAAAATTGCTAAAGTTTAATGCATTTCACTGCAATTATAGTTTCAGTGATCTTAAAATATAATGTTATAAAAACGGCGGTAGTATGAGGATGTGGGCGTCAATCGCAGAGCGAAGTTACTTTACGCTCGAATGGTCAAAGTATCCGGCATAAACCTATTTTGTTCTCTTCTTATATTGGATATACGCTCCCTTCTTCAGCCGACGAACGTTGTCCTTTGAAACAGGGATGCCAAAAGTAACATAAATATTAATTTCATTTGTGGATACCTAATTCATTGGAGTGAAACAAAATATTAAACGGTTCAGGAAATTTATTTACGTAAATTAAAACTACTTTTACCCATCTAGACCTACGTCCATACAGGACTTTTACCTGTCAAGGAGAGTAATTTCTTTCTTATCAGATTTTGTAATATTTTCTAAAAAAAAGTTACTTTAAATATTTGTTTTAATATGAAATCCAACTCAACAATGACGTTTTAACGTAACACAGTGCTGCAATAAAGAAATTAGAATTACTCTAAATTGAAATTTCCTACCTTTAATATTTGACATCTGCCACTTGATCTATAACCGATGTGTGAAGTGATATTCTTTGATACACATAAGAATAGTGAGAGTAAAAACTCTCAGTTGGCAAAATTACAAATAATAATAAGTTATTTAGTATAAATCGTAAAGATCTTGGTTTGATCTTGTAATTAAATTGTAATTTTAAATATATAATTAAAATTTTGTGAACTAGTATTACAGTGAAATATTGACTACAGGCATCCTTAATGCGTATGAAGACAAAAAACAAACAACAATTACTAATGATAGAAGTGTGATTATCTTTAAAATAATTTCTTTTTCTTTTCAACCGTTAGAAAAAAGAAAGTAGAACGTGAAAGTATCAAGTGTTGAGTTTCGTTTAAAGGATTCCATTTCTTTTAACAATTGTTCATATATTAATTAATGATCGTTAGCATTAATTTGATATGAGTATTTTTATTGCGTGATGCTGAATAGCTCAGATATATCATTCTGAATGTGTGTTTATATTGTATAAATCTTACTGTGACAACCCTGTGCTTGGACGGACTGTAAGGAAGTTTTGTTGGGAATTATGTCGGTACGTGCCAAAGCCATTATTGCTGTGAGAAAAGTTCATCAATTTCATTTATATCTCCGCACACGTCCATAGCTCTAGCGCTTGGTATCATTAAAATTTATAACAAAATACACAAAATAAATATCCGAAAATTATAAATTGAGTTATTGAATTTTTCCTAATAACCGTCTTTTTAAACTATACTACTAATTGACTATATGTTTTAGATTTAACACGTGTTTCCTCATTTGTAAAATAACGTAGTGAAAGTAAATTATAAACACGCTTGCCGCCTGGAATGGAAATAATATAAGGCGCGATTCAAAGTGAATAATAAATAATCAGTTTTTCACTTTCTAATGCTATTGATGAAATTCAGATATTCATGAAAGTCTCTCTCTAGGACTTCAGTTTTTTTTGGTATTTCATGTTACATGAGAAAACTTAAACTGTACAAAAGCTGAAAAGCAAATGACAAACGCAAATGACAAAGGCAAATAGCATATTCATACAATTTGTGCTGATTTTCCTGATTTTCAGCGGACGTTGCTGCGGTTTGTGTACCGAAATTAGGCAGGTGAAACGTGGCCCAACTAGTTGATTGCCAGATTAGATAATGAGATTTTATTTATGTGATTTATTTTTGGATTTCATTTGTTATGTCGGTTATGTTACATATATAAGGTGATGTATATATTTATATTTTATGTTTATATTTTGTTAACACTCTTTCTATTCTCTAATTTTGCAACTCGAATTTCCTTTTTGTTTTAATGTATAAACGAAAGAAACTTTTTTAAAGTTGTATTTTAAAATGTTTTAACAGAATTTGTTTTGTTGTATCATACCAAATAACTAAATTTGGTACAAATAAGATAAAACAGACAAATTCTATAGCATTAAAAAAATATATATCATTTTTATGAAATAACAGGATCTGCGTGTCGAAAATCACAAATTAATTAAAAGCCTCATAGCAATTTGTAGAACTCATGATATTAAATTAAGAGATCAGATTGTCTTTAACCGGTTAATGATTATGATTATAAAGTATAATACTAGTAGCGTATATAACGGACGGTTCTAACACAAACGGATAAGTGCATGTAATTTTCTACAAGTGCACGCAAGACGGTTGCTTACCGTAACAAGATCAGTGGGCCACTCTACTGATATACATCCACGCATTTGAACATTTTTTTAAATATAATAATATTTAATATAATAATAATCTAAGCCTCTTATTCACATCAATGAATAACAAAACCTATTTAAACCATCTTGCAGTCTGATTCATTTCGAGTTAAGCGTCTGATAGGGTATAACTAGATTATTCAGATGCAAAACAATTTGTGTATATGCAGAAACTCGTAAGCAGATTCGGTTTTTTCTAGCTTTTAATTGCAGCCGATACATATCTTAGAAAGTTAACTTGTTGATGATGATTTATTTGTTTAGTTTTATGTCATATTCTAAGCAAAAATGTCCTCGTTTTTTTTTTTCACTAGCGGCTACGTTAGGACGGTTTTGAATAGTAAACTTTGACGTGTTCGAGATTAAAATAAATTCTTTATATCTGTAGATATGTTGATGATTCTCATTAATGAATATAGAATATTTTGTCGTATTACCGTGGGAGCTTCAATTAGCTGCGGCTAGGGTGTTCAGGTGGCCGTCGTCGATCGCGACTGTACCCCGAAGACCTCCCAGGGAGGCCGGCTAACAGACCTTGACTGATGCGCGGCAGCGCGTTCTTCTTAATCCTTTAAGATAGAGTCTAATTTTGTATAACTTCGATGTAATGTAATGTTGGCAGGCAACCACCCTCTGGACGTTAGTCCGGCCGTCATTATGTGTCATTAGTTTTGCGACACTGACCAAATGACTGGTCTGTGATATCGAATGACTCATTCCGTTCGTGATTAGTCTCTGTGATTTTCTAAATGCACAAAAGTAATTTCTAACTAAATTGAACACTGACTTTAATAAGTGACATTAGTGAAGATAAACAACGGCTAAATAGATTTAATAGGTTTTAGTCGTTTGTTACAATTAATATAAATTTTTAATGAAATAAAATTATATATGACTTGATAATAAAACACATATGAAAGTTTATTTGGATATTTATATTCTTTATACGTTGAATGTTCTGTAAATTGGATATTGATTTGTTAAATTATGTGCATATTATTGATTTAAGTTAATTACCTATATCAGCTAAATCTAATACTTTTACCGTTAATCCATTGGAAGGTGGGTTTATAATGGAGGCAAACAAATTTACGGCGCAGTCTTGTGTGCAGAGCTAGCAATCTCCCTCCCTAATTATCTCATAAATTACACTTAGCAACGTAAGTGACATGTTATTGGAAATTTGCCATAACGCGAACGGCTCGGCAATTAAATTATGTTAAGGAAATCTATTGTTCTGAATAGGGAACTACCAAATACATAATTAGGCCAAATAAAGTGATTAAAGAAAACTTAAAAGAATGTTATTTATTTTAAAGTCACGTTTTTTAAAGATAGATTACAATCAAGATCGGATCTTAAAATACATTAAAAACCTTTAACATCGAAACTCATATAAACAAAATAGGTACTTATAATTGGACGCCAGACTGTTATATGGCAGCAGTTTATAGCTTCGGAGTATAATATAAAGTGTATCTGAAGGAAAACGTTTAATTCCCGCCGGAATATAATCGTTCGTTTGTAATTTATATTGTCTGTTGCAGAGGCGAGTTCGCTGCACATTCATTTATTTTATGTGCCATTTACAATTGTCGGTCGATGGTCAAGGGAGCGGCGAGGGATGAGGGAGGTCTTCGTATTATAAAACCGTGCGGTCATCTGCGAACTTCGTAATTGTATTCGTTAGAGAAGCCGCCCGGATGAATTGTAAGCCGGTGTTGGACATATGGGGCTCAAGGGTTTATAGATTCCATTCGATATTGTTGACGCCTTTATTCTGGCTGTTACCTTTCATAAAGGTAACTGTCTCTTTTAAATCAACAATTTAAATCTACATATTTTCAATATGATGAAACTGAATAAAGCCTTCCATGTAAATAAATATTATTGCAATTCATATATAACTTAAAGCGGGATATCGAGTGAGATATACACTCTGGTAGTAAGTCATTCCGGCGGAATATGTTGAAAAATAATATTTACTATTTACTAATGTTAGTATTTAACTTCCCAAATGTACAAGGTTTATTTCTTGAAATTAAACATAAGTTATAGGTGACTTTTAAACTTACTAAATTTCTTGTTAAATCATTTCAACATTACCACACGTATTCGTATAGTAAGAAGTATAATTTATTATTCATTTATAAATATGTAAAAGAAGTTTTTGACAAATATTTAAAAAAGTGTTCAATAAATATTGCTCGAAACGTTAGACATATAAAAATCAATAGTCAATTCTTTAGTAGCTGCACTTTTCTTAAGGCGAACGAGCGGCATCCAAGAGGCTGAGTGCCTCGGTGTTCTTTTGTTTTTTAATTATAAGGCCACCGAGTGCGGGGTGGCTCCCCCTACCGGCTTGTGGAGGTGTTTTCTTGTTAAGCGCGACGGGCCTTCGCCTACGTGGCTCGGCCATTCATTTCGTAGAACTTATAACCTGACCCGCGTACTTATGAGCGTCGCCAATAAATATAGCAATGACCGGAGGCCGGTGCGGCTGTCCCTGTCTATCGGGGCGGGTGAGAGCGGGATAGGATGGCTAGGTGGTCGAGGCATTGTTAGCTAAATATCTAGGTGGTCAGTCGGGCGGGCGGGGGCCGGGTGGCTAGAAGACGGGCGCTGGAAGCCGGGCTGCCGGGCGGGGCGGCGGACGTGAGCCCCGGCGCCGCTTCATGTATTGAGCGCGTATTGCAGACGCGGTCACGCGCTGCAATATTGCGTTCGCTCTGCGATATTGCCCCTCAGTAACTCAATTTGATAAATTGTGCAAAGTTCGCCGGCTCTGTATAGCCATGAGCTCGATCGACACGTCGCTACAGCTCTATGTAATGAAATTTACTTGTATGCACTTACATCTCTTAGCTTTAATGGTGTTTAATATTAAAACATTAATTACAGGAATTCTTAGTTCGTTAGGGTGAGCGCTGCTCGTGGTTTTTGACTGCATGTACAATTAGTTGATTGTATTATGTACATGTTGTAAACTAAGATTTTATTCATGGTCTTAATTTTTTTGGCAGAAGTTACTTGAAGTGACAAATAATAACGGTTATGAGAAATTTGACAACAATATGATAATAACATGTAAAAGTTGTCTCAAAAATATATATATATTTTTAAATTTTATCACTTAATGATATTTTTTTTGCTGTTGTTTTAAAATATATTTGAATAGATCGAATAAAGTATGGATGCAAAAAAATATATGGTTATTACCGTTTGTATGTTAAATAACAGAATTCTAAGACCAAACTAAAAATAAAATATATCATTTTACATTTACATATTCTCATAATAAGTTGATGATAATTAAGTAAATCGGATATACTTAAGTCCCCTTAATATGAATTCAGTCTTACTATATTTTTTATTAATAATGTTAGCTTTATAGCTTTATCTATAAAATACTATTAACGATACATCGAAATAATATCGTTATCGTTTCGAAGCGATACCAACGCGGTCGTGTCCGCGGCCTGCCTGTTCAGAAAATGATTTATATTGTTTGTGTAAGGCGGCGGGTTGGGGGGGTCGGGTGTGGGCGCGCTTTCTCAAGCAGATCCAGTCCACTGCAGATATGGCCGAGTATTATTATTGATCCGGCTCGGGTAGTCGGCGGTCGGCATTTGCTACCGCTCATACTCCGAGGGAGGAACCACCCGACATATTTATCGAGGGAAGGGAACGTATGGACATACAACTTATTAAAGTTCGTGAACTAAGGTCTAATGAAGCAGGGCGCGGGGTATGCACGCCCTTGGCCAATCCTGTTCGGTTATGATATTATATCAATTTATAACGACCAATCCCGTAGCGTTATGATATTGTAGGCGGGCGGTGGCGAATGCAGGCTTCAGTTTTTCCTTGTAGGGCGGGCGGATATGATATTACGTTATGATTATAATAGGGTGCGAAGTCTGTTTGTATGGACTGCTCCAATCGTGGCGTCTCTTGCACGAGACACTCTATAGGGTTATGATTATGTAAATATGATGAACCAATTAGGGATCTCTGTTTTATCATAACATGTATAAATTGAGTTCACTGATATTTTACAGATTTACTTTTAAGATGTTTTAGAAAATGATGAATTGATGCATATCTATTATCATCTTCTATATATGAATTAATATATTTGTAACTGAGAAGAAAATATGGGATTGTAAAGTTAAATACTTATAAAATTGAAATCTAGATGAATGAATACGTAAAAATCGCGATTGAAAAAAATCAAAGTCTTACTGTAAGGTATTGAATTTTCTTCAAGGAATTCAATTAAACGATGTCCTCGTTTTACAAATGAGTTGGTAATAAAAGGATAATAAACAAGCACCATTGTAACAAACTATAACAGATCGGTAATTGCTTCCACGATGCCTGCTCGCGTTATTACGCCTTTTACGACGCCGTATGGGGTGAATAAAACATTTTTACGAGCGACCATACCTGTTATTATACGACGCACACCTATGTACCATAAGTAATAAACTATGGACTACACAGAGTTATATATTACATAAAACTGTGGCATATATGTTATATCAATGTATCAAAATAGTTTCAAATTTATATTAATTTCTCATAAGGACAGTCAGTATAGGAAAAATATTTTTGGTAAAACATCTGCACTGTATTGCGCAGCGTGTACCCGAATGTCCTTCAAAGTTTCCTTTATCAGAGTTAGATAATTCAATATAGATCTGAAGTCGGAAGCAGTAGATATACGTCCCTTGACGATCACGGACGGGCCGCACACATGGCTACGGTCACTCAAATAGATTGCGTCATAGCGTAATGCCATCCCAGAGGATCGAACAATTATACCATATAAATGAATAAAGCAGCACCCGTCTACAGACTGTTTCCTACTCCGCTGTTTTTTTCTTTGTCATTCTCGCACACATTACATCGCTGGATACAATACGAATACTTATTTTTTTATTTTTTACTCAAGGGACACTTTTTCGACCCTCGTCCGAGCGGCCTCTTTGAAAAGTGGACATTGGAACGCGAGGGAAGCAGCCCCCGAGGACACCGAACAGAAAATGCGTTGTAAACATTGCTACTACATTCAATTTCCCGTCATTTTTCAAACTGATAAATAATTCTGTCATCGAACGCTCGGACAGGGGTCGGCTATGAAGCGATTTTCGACGGACAGCGACCGTAAAAAATAGCGGGCTATGAGCTCCGGCAACTTCTTACATGTGTGCGATGAATTTCTTTTTTATTATCAGATATCGAGGGACCATGGAATCAAATAAAACGCTCATATTTAATTCATAAGATACCGGCCATATAGTGCTTACACTCTGCTATTATTATTTAAGACGCGTGACGGTTGAAAGTTCTACTGGTATATAACTATGATATAGTTTAAAAAGCTTTAAAATCTTGTAAGTATTTAATTTTGATTGTTTGGAAATTATAAATAATCAAGTTGGAATATATTTGGTGTTTCGAGATATCTATAAGAAAAAGGTTAAAAAACTGTTTCCTAAATGACCAAGATCTCTTCACATTTTGAGATCGTAATCAACAACGTTATATCAAAGGCCACACAGCAGTTATTCCGGTTACTGTCAATGAATTGTTCGCTTAATTTCCAATATTTCCTGTTCCAGTACTTCCGTTTTCTTCTCTCATAATTCGGAAAACTATTACGAACTTATATTAATAGAAACAGAAAATTGAGTTTAAGACAGTTTTAGACGTCCATAGCTATATAATTAATTGATTATATCAAACACGCATCTTCATTACGCTCAATTTCAGTTAAAATTAGCAAAATATATTGTTATGAATCAAAATCCAGTATAGGTAACAGTTACAGTATTGGTAACTATTTACCAATTGTATTTCTGACTGATTCTTTAACACTGATTTATAAAATGTAATAAAAATATATATTATTTTTGTTTCTAAAGTAACCTAAATGTAACTGTTATTTGATCTGTTATAAGAAAAAGAAACAAATATTAAAATTTCCTAATAGAAAAACAATACTTTCTTGAAATTTACTTCTGATAAAAATATATGAATTTGCGATAGACTACAACTTTTTGCTGGTACATATTTATAATACATATAGTTGTTAATTAATATTTAAAGATAAACCTAACATTTTTCAAATTATGAATCAGTAATACAATAAACGACTATTTACATATATACAGTTAGTTATAAATTAAAACTCTCACATTAACAATCCAACATATTAACTATTAATATAACGAATTATATATTATGTTAACTATACGTAGTTGATATAATATGTTGTGTTTTTTATAACATATTACACATAAGCTCGAAATAACAAGAGATTTCACGTAAATCCAAGCGGCGATTGCAGCAACACGGCTGATAGGAACTAAGTTTATATTTTATTCATACATTGTATTGTTGGAATATCAATTGCCTCGCCCGGCGGTAGGTAAAGGGTACATTTCCAATCCGCACGGGATTCACTTAGATTTGAAGGAAAATAGATTTCGATTTGGAAAGCTGCGACAAAGCAATCCGATATATTTTTCAGACAGATATTGCTAGCGATTTCTTTGAGCTTTGAAATATAAGGGAGGAAATCTTCAGAAATACACCGTATTTTTGTATTATACCTTTGGTGATCGGATATGTGTGTGTATGAGTGATGTTTTTGATGGTATTGCATAAAGTGAACAGATAAAGCAGAATATCTTAAATAGATATAAGAATATTCTAATAATTTAAATAAATTTAATAAGAAGCGAGTTAAGATATGTAAAAAAATCAGACTACAGTATCGTAATTTAAATTTAACAATAAGATGAGCCAATACGACTCTATTCTTTAAATATTTATGTTGCATTTTAACAGATCTACATAACTACGTATAAATTCAATGACTTTTTCAGAGGTCGATGTCATTTTGGGCAGGAGACGGGTTATTTCCTCTGTTTTTAATTTCACCGGCAGACAATGCATTAAAGGAAAACGCAAAGGAAAACATTAAAGGGGAGAATGCCGACCCCTTTTGGAAGTGATTAATTTATTATGTTCTTTGTTTCTATTTTGATTTGGCTTTAAGGTTATAACGAATACCGTAAGGTAATAAGTAATTCTAAAAGATTAAGGTTGTAATATACAATAACATTAAAGTCGTGAAGCTTGCTGCAAAAGAATGAAAGTATACATATATGTGATATATATTGATGACGTGAACATTTGTAAAATAATTAAATTATGGTTTCATATAAGTTATATATCAATGTCGTAATAGTATCACTCTTGCAATATAAAAGTTAACGACACAAGAAAACGCGTTTTCCACAACATTAAAGATAACAACAATAGGGAGGCGAGTGTAGAGCCTCCCGCGGGGTGGCCGGAGGGGCGAGAAAAATTCAATATTAATATGAAGGAGGTGCGAGGGAGAAGCCTTAGCTTTCTCGCTTGCGCGGCCAATGGCGACCCACACTGCCTCCGCGATATGATGAATTTATGGATGTAATAAAACAGAGGTGCGCCATTGGAGGAGCCGTCGTAGAGAGCTTATATTTCTTTATTTTCATATCTGCAACATGACTATAGAAAGGATCTTATTTACTTTGGCTGGGTATATTTGTTCTTTACGTTGACATATACATAAGGCTAAGAACTCTGTCGAAGGTATTGCTTGTACAAAGGAGCACTGGCAGTTGATTGAGCCGTGAAAGACGCTCGACCGCTATCTGGAGTTTCTTTCTTGATTTGCTTCTCGAGAGGCCGCAAACGACACTTCTATTTGCATGAGCGTATTTGGCTGTTCCTTAACAAATTCCAGTGTTTACATTTAGACGTATCTTTTGTGACTGAACTATGATTTGGTTTTTCTATTATTTTGTTTCGAGAAACTCATAGTTTATTAATAAAATACATTTATATGTTAATATATTATTGGATATAAAAATGTATAGCGTAAAGCTTATCCAGGAAGGATTGGTATCAATTACGGTACATAAGATCAAAGCAACGTTTCAACAAATCGGTACATCTAAACGGAATTGATACCGTCTATAATGCGTCGGATGGAAAAGCGTTCAAAAGGCAGGCTGACAGCAGCAGTGTCAAAGACAACGCAGACAAAATAAATAGGAGGGAGGTGTGGGAAGTGAGGCGGAAGTATTGGAGCTCTGCGAGCACAGTTTTGAAGTTCAATTATATCAGGTGATTCAGGTACAGCCGGAGGCGGCGTCTGCACGTCTCAAACATTTCGATTCTAAATCTGCCAATATTTATTCGTTTGCTTATATTTTCTGTAGCCCGACACACCTTTGTTATATATCACCTAATTTATAAAGTGAATTAAGTAGTGAAAGTACGTAAATTATTACTTATACATACAATTCCTTTACACAATCCATGATGTATAAAGATAAGAAACCAAAAGAACCAACAAAAAAATATTATTTACTTCAAACAGTCATAATAATAAATATATAAACTTGATTTATATTGAGACAAGGCGAAAATCTACTTATACATATGCTCAACTCTGCAGAGTACGAGCTCAAAGCAGAAGTTTTCCCGCAGTGAGATTCCTTTTTCTTTGTTTGGTGTATTTATTGTAAATCTACTCATACCGCCCGCCGTTAAAAGTATTCGAACATAACTTTTGGCTCGAGCACAAGCACCGTCTGTGGCCGGCATTGTTAAAATTAATGCGATACCATGAACGAAATTTTATGTACAATACAAAGTTGCTTTCTTTTTGTGTTTAATTTATATCAACATTAATTCGGTGTAATTGTTGAGATTGTATTTTATGAGAAAAATATTGTTAGTATAATTTCAGTTATATTTTATAAACTGTACAATTTAAGGTTGTTGTCGTGTACTGGTTTGGGTACATTTGGACAAGTGTTGGTTGGTATATTGTCGGTGAATTTAAGTGAAGTGTGACACAGTTAGATGTGAATTCGACTGCCGTTAATATGATTTGCTCCTCACACAACCGGCTCCTGAGGGGTTCATCAATTTGAAGTGGTCCATTACATTTTTACAATATGGGTATCAAAATATTTTTTATATAACTCTTCTATTACTCCTTTACTTATAACTTTAGACAGCTGATTGATACGTTTAGTCATAATTCGAGTATTATTTACGAAACTTTATATATCTTTTATAGCTTTAAAGGCAGTAAATATTTCTTTATTAGATTCTGATTTAATAAAATTTTATATACTATATGACATGGATTATATGACAATATAAAGGATTTAAAGAGCTACGAGGCCACGGAAGTGCTATAGAAGACGGCCAGTGGGCTGGGGTGGTGGAGGGCCAGTCTTGAGATGTTCGCTAGGTGTACCCCCTCCCCCCGCAATAACCTCCCCCTTGCCCCGTGGCGCCCGGCGACTTGCTTATTCTATCAAGCGTAAACACACACATGCGCGCCTGCAGCCATACACGCACACATGCACACCGCATTATACGGCCGGCCACCACTCTACTGTGTCAATACAATACGCTCTCTTCAGCTGGACTTAGATTATTTAGAAAGCACTTGTAATGCTCATATAAGAAGCGCCACGGAAGACGTATTCGACGTCACAATGGCCGGTACGTGTCGGGGCTGAGGCAGTATAGCTAAGAAAGATTACGATCCTAAAAAAACAGTGTCCACTTCAGTATACACCGTCAAGTAATCATCTTAACGGAGATGAAATACAAAACTTTGTTTCCAATATAGTATCGTTACATAAAAGTAATGTAACTAAATCAATGTTCTTAGTGTCTAGTTCGAATATATTAAAATCGATATAAAGCTTTGCAGAAAGAGGGTGTAAATGTACATGATTATTGTATGCAGAGCTGACAGTTGCATTAAACATGACAGGGAAAGACCATCAGAGTCATATCAGCGGCTATGGTAGGCGTGAGAGCACGCCGGCCGCGGATTATCTGCTACGCGGCTACGCCGTAGCTCGTTCAGCCGCTACGCGTGTAGCGATCATAACCGAGATTGTAATCAAAACAATCGTAAACAATACTGTAATCCGTTATTATAATTTTGTTTTTCGTTATCTATCTACGACGTAGCAGCACATAATGGCTGAATTTACTTTAATAGTTTGGTTTAAATTTATCGTTAGTCGATACTCTAAAATTAATGACCCCTTAAATTAATAAGTGTCAAAGTTTAGCAGCGATCGGGATGGTTTGTTTGTGTGTGTTAATAAAGGTCGTGTGTGAGTGGAGACAGGGGCACATGTGTGAGTACTTTCATAAATCTGTCGGGAGATATATGAGAGCGCAATTTCCGGTATCCGGCCATTAGCGCCGAGCTTTTATAAGCTTAAAGCTTAGGTTAAAGATTTTCTGGGTAGTTTAATGCGAATCTTGTAATAGGTACGATAAATTTTGTATAAAGTATGTGATTGCATATTAGAAGTCGATTCGGGACCTCTTAATGTGTATAATTTGGCCTAATGTCTGTTTGCGTTGTCTCCGTAAATGTGTATTGGTGTCGATTCCACTTCACGCAATATCAATTTGAGATCATTTATTCAATGTATCAGCAAGATGTATAATTTGATTAAAATGTCCCGTATAACATTTCTAAGTTCAAGTAATGAATTTGTTTATTCAGCCCAAGTATAATATTAAATATTGTATATTAAAAATATAGCTAAGACGTAAAATTTAAACTACTATACTACTCTTACTCTAGCTCTTACTATATGACTATAACTCATCCGTTTTTTTTCCTTTGTCTAAATCTTATAATTGTTGAAAATAATAATATATTTGGTTAGTACCGTTCTGTATAATTATAATATATAAGTAAATCTCAAAGAGACTAAAGAGATGAAATTTTTGTCTAATAATATTTATATCGTTGAAATGAGTTATTATCACTTTGATATTATATTTATATATCTAATATCTATATATATTATAACCGTAGAAGTATGCTGATATACATTTATTAAAATAATACTTTGTTAAACTTATATATTAAAAATGAAATAGCATTCAGAACAAGACAAAAAGCATTACAAATAGTTGGTGGTTGGATAGATATATTTTTTCGATATTATTTTTAATATTTTGTTATTTAGTATGTATAATTTTTTATTTGTCTTAAAACTTAAAACGAAAGTCCACAAATATTCACAAACGATTTCAATATTAACATATAGGATTTATACTTAAAATAAGACCAACAAATTAATTCCTAACACTCACAGTTTATCAAACAATACATCATGTATGAATTTTCAAATGTACGGTGCCCTAAATTCTATTATAAAATAAACAGTCATTTGTTCCGCATGTCCAGTAGTCCGGTGCATGACGTGCAGCTGCACTTACGTATCAATAATGCAAACTATTGTTCAATGTGACGTACGTGAAATTTATATTAGCACAAGATTTTTTTATTTAACAGCGCTGTGACTGTCATGTATTTTTAACAAAGCACACGTTTTGTTTCAATATAAAAAGATTGGTTCTGTGTATACGCTCACGGGATCCGGTATTCACATTAAGAACATTAAAAATCTATTCTCAATTAAGGCAACAATCTTCATAAATCAATTTCCCCCCGAATTGAATGTCAATAAGTGGGGTCGGTTGTTAAACGACACGCTGTAAAATAAAACTTTTCGGAGGGCGAAAAGTTCAGGCAAAAAGAATATTTACATTAATTCTCTTCATTATGTTTTGAAGAAAATCATGGAAGCCGTTTCCTATTCCACTCTCTCGATTGAGTTTTTATTTGAATATTTTTTCACCGTCCCCCCGATTGCGTCTCTGTGCGACAAAAGGAAGTTTTTATTAGCATCTTAATGATTTTACGGCGAGTCCCCGGTTACAACAGCCTTTATGTTGTCAGATTTTCTTGAGCATTTTTTTGTCAAGGTTTTTGCATCTTACATTATTAAAGTTTTCTTTCCTTTAGCTTAATGAAGCTCATTTCTTCTGTTCGTCCGGACCTTGATTGCCTTTGTTTTGCATAAATGCAAGATTTCTATAGGTACTTTCTTTCCAATCGCGTAAGTTCTGAGACTCGAAATTTGTACTCGGATAAGACAATTCATTGTCTATTCCTTTTTTATATAGGTGTGTTTCTTTCGAAAGTAAAAAAAATATTGTAATAGAAATATGAGTACGGGTAAATATTGAAAATAAAAACAGTCGCAATTAATTTATTCCGTTTGTTTTTGTAAAATACAAAAAAATATATAGTCTCTGTGAGATGAAAATATGAGTATAAAACCTCTAATTCGCGTTAAACAGATTTATGTTTCGTGGTCACTGGAGCTATTCTGGAATTAAGTACATCCCCGGGGCTGTCTTACGCACCACAAAATAATAATTGTCCGGAAAATCGACCAAAGCTGTATGTAATGTTATGAGAGGAAGGCCGTCGTTTTTCTCCACTCACAATTGAGTCCGAGATCTTGCTTTCTTTTTAATTTCCCCACGGCCTCCTAATGAGGTCTCTCCGGAGGAGTCTCCGCGACGTTATCTATGATATTCTTGAGGTTGATGCTTATTGTGCGTGTCACTGATGACTTCCCTTTTTATTATCCTCCCGAACACAATTCAGTGGTCGCACTAAATGAACTCCTCTCATTTATTTTGTTCTTTTTATTTCTCCGGGCGGCAGTTTGTTTGTGTCAGGGCTTAATTTCTATTTAAACGTTAAAACATTAAAAGAACTTTCATAAAATGTAATCACGATAGGAAAAAGGGACGGGTCTGTTACAAATCACCCGACTCCGCCTTCACTTATCTATTAAAATGTGAGATTATTGTCTGATTCAATGTTGGTATAATAGTCCGGTGTTATTTTCACTGGATTGTCCAATATTGTCATAGTCCCTATGGAAAGGCAATTACAGACGTGTCACGCGTGTCGGTCGCGTGCCGGGGATCTTAATACAGGGAGCGCACGCGCAGCTTACTCATTACAACCTAATGTTTATACTGTGCGTAATACGAGGTGACGCTCTGATAACGATATGTTTAAACTAAAATCCTTAGGATAATATCAGATATAAACACCCTGTATTTCTGACACTCAGGGTGAAAATTTATTGACATTTTTTATCCCTATATGCGAGATTTATTCTCTTTTATTTGTTCTAATGTAATTTATACTGTTTACTGTATATTGTGAAGGGGGGGAAATCCATCGTAAAAAGGTTGGTTCTTTAAAAAGTACCTTATTAAGTATAATAACGTTTAATTTATATATAATGTACATAATTTTTCTATTTAGTTTTAGTATTTAAAGAACTCTCTTCTATCGGTATTCTAATTTTTCATAATTTTTTATTAAGTATTTTTATACGTTTCTATAACTGTTTGATTATTATTAAGAAACCACAAATTAAGATCAGACCTCGCGTGTTCTTAAATCGCAGTGAAATATTTTATTATAAATTAATATTTAATTATACATATTATAAAAACATTTTAAATAAATTGGATTAAACGTAAAGAAACTCTAAAACATCAAATTTAACATAACATTATATTATTAATTATTACTTTTAAAGCTACATCTATATAATTAGTTGTTCAATGTAGCATTTAACGTGACCTTTTTTATTTTCCGTCTTATAATCGATTGCAATAATCCAGGGCTTATTGAATTAATAAATGGAATGAAAATTGAAGCAAATCCCCATTGAAGAATTCACTTCATTTAAATATCGCATTTTTCTTGAAGATTATACCGTACGACAGCTATAAAGGAAAACAGGAGTCCCGCCCCTCGATAATGCGACGAGCCTAAGGAATTTTTATTCCGTTCAAATCTCTTCTGACGTAGGTATATTTATGCAAGATCGCCTGGAGATTTTATACCCGGTTTTATTTAAATTCGTTCAGGTGGTGTGAGTGACGGAGATACAGGTCGTTTATCGACGGATCGTGACTGTATTTTTAAACATTGATACAGATGATGTATACTTTAAATGTACATTAAGAATTATATTTGTTTGTTTACGTAATCATGATTAAATATTTTATATACCTAAATTACCATGTAATTGTTTTACTAGTCGGTCAGTGCAGATTATAATTTTGTATGGCTAAATACAGTTATCAAGGATTTAAAAGATCATCATTCACTTACTCCTTGTCATTCTAGTTGCAGTTTCCCTCCCCAAGAGCTCTGCGCTCCGGTGATCATTCTTCATTTGGTGACTGAACGACATTCACCTGACCGCTGATTCTATTTACGAGATACATTATGTAATCTTAATAGCTCCTCCAACTTATCCATTATATATATTAAGGAGATAAAAATAGGTCTATCTAGTTATACGTATTAGAAAAATGTAAGCAATTTTTCATCTCGTTGTGTTTCCATCTCAATAAATTTCCTCGACAAAATTTTCCTTGCCATTTGTTTCCATCGCAAGATCTTTTCGTATGAGCCGAGTTCTCGTTAATATATGTGCCCGGAATACCGTGGTCATATATTACGCCGACCTCTGCCGGACCGGACATAACAATCCTCGATTTGCTATAATATCGGTCTTACGTCCCTGTTCAGAAGGACAGTCGGCGGGTAGGAGCGAGCGAGTGGAGGTGGAGGAGCTATGGCGGAAAACGCGGGGTGGCGTACGTGCGGCGTATAATAAGCATTTCATGCAAGGGGTGCGGGCGCGGGTGTAACGTAGGTACCATTTTCCGTAAGTCGTACCTAACCGGACCGTACATTATGAGCCAAGGGTCAGCGCCTCGCTTGCCATCTCTGTCACTCCTATACCCATATCCAAGGATAATTTTGCGTGATGTATCGTAGAGAGGGTCGCTGTGACCGACCTATATGAGAAATATTTTACTTTTGTGAATTTCATACCTATATACATTTTATTTTGTGAGCTATATAATGTAATGTAAATGTATTTGTGAGCTATGTAAATTAATTATAGCTTCAGTGACTCACAAATAGTTCAGCTTCTATATAATTCTGTGTATAAAATTAATTACTTCCGTATTATAAGATGCTCTATGTAGTTATTTATTTATTGATAGAGTTCACAAATATCTTGATGTAGGAATATTGAATATCTTATATAATATCTTGTCCGCCTTTTGACAAAACAGTATATAGGCGAGGAAATGAATAAGCCGATTTAAAAACTATGTATAAATAGGAAGTGGTGGTGAAATTCATCTTAGATATATAACAATACGATTTATTCGAAGCCGTAAAGCGAAACAATAAAAACCCAAAACAGTAATAAATTTGAAGCAATAGAAAAAAAGGATCGAGTTTGTCTTATCAATTCTTACAAAGCATAGGGCATTAAATCGTATAATAAACCTATGAGGCAACTCTCCGTTTACTTTCCGCCACTGTTGTAGTATGCGGTTACCTTATTAAATAAGTTTGCGTTATATGTAAACGTTTTAAGAGGACTCGCTGTTTACAAACAATCAACACTTAGTGGACAATTGTACGAGGGTTAGAGTCCACAGGTAGACAAAACAAATAGATGATAAGGCAGGCGAACCTTCGCCAGGGAGAACCTTCTTAAAGGACAAGGAAATGCGGACTGAGTAGGCCACAGGATGTTCTTTATGCATTAGTAATGCAAACTAATTGAATCCGAATGAAGTTGATGACCATTGCCTCTCATTATATATTCGAAGCGGTCGTGTATACAGATTCAATTTAGATTCTAGCTTTCTACATATTAGAGAGAAATTTCCATTTTAATTACATAATTAAAGCTTAATTTAAGATGCCGTTTCCTAGACAAGAAAGCTGTTATTACGAGAACACAATGGTTAATAATTCCCGAGTGCGGTCCGGCGCATTTACAGCGACGATTCATTATCGTTACGGCCTCGACCGACGGAGATATACGATATAGCTCCCTGATTGACCCCACATTAAAAATTACATACAAATAGAAGGGAAGGTGGATTTTCAACTGTACGTGCTTTCTTTGTTCCACTTCGTTTTCCAAGACTTATAAAAAATTTATAGAATAGTCAATCAGCGTGGAAATACGGCGCAGTTCATGACATAATTGTTATACTTTTGTTGTTACTTTGAGTTTCATATTGTTTTTGATTTGTGATGTATATTTTGTAAGGCTTCAAGTATAACGGCGCAGCGGTCGCCGGAGGGTCGAATAAATATGTCCCAAAGAGTTAAGTGGGAGAGAATTGCGAAGCGTAGACCGCGTCCGACGTTTGCTCTTCTACTCGTGTTGTTGTACTACTTATTACATACAAAGTTCTGTTAAAGTTTTCTCTGACACTCGAGCGCGAGTTTAATTTACCCGATAGTGTAAATAAAGCTGGCGGAGTGGGAAGTTTCTAGCGAGTAGTCCCCGGTGACAGTGGAGCTTGGTGTGGTCGAGTGATAATAAAGTCCCAGAGCTCGGGAGTTCCTTATTAATCGAGAACGACAAATTTTAACGACAAGAATTAATGAATCTCGTTACATGGGTTAATTCCCCGCTCGTAAAACGTACGCTTCGAGGTAGTTAAGGTGCGCAGGGTGGACCCCGCGATCTTCCCACTCGCATGCTGCTTTGTCTTAACATTATATTAATTACGCGACGTAACAAATAATTAATTAATGGAATGCATTTACTGATTTATTGTCTTAGTTGTTGCTTCTAACTCATTACTTTAATATTAATTTAAGATATTTGTGGAAAAATATAATGCTTTCGTCTAGGTTTTGTCATACTTGCTCGAATAGTATTCACTCTGAAACTTTATTTATATTGCTCAGTTAACGAGCATGTGTAAATGGGGTTTTACTGCAATAAGTTTCTGTAAGATGGGATAAAATCATTAAGGGGCCTTGTAAGTATCGTTTTACGGTTTTAAGATTATCATTTATCAATTAAATTAGGTACAATTTAAAGAGAAAAATGTTAACTGCAAAACATAAATAAGAACAATTATTATTTGGATGTATGAGTTTTTAGTTTATTTAATAAATTACCTTTTCTGTTGAATATTTTGAGTATTATAATTGTTTAATTTTAATCAACTGTAAGTATATTTTCCTGTCAATGTATCGTAAAACGTTATCCTCGCTCAGTGAGATATTGCGTCAGTATCAACAAAACGCAAGATTTCAATTAGGCGGCAAATGAAACGTTGATATTGAATTCTATCAGCGATGTGTATTTATCAGGTGAAGAGGCGGGTGCCACATTAGGGCGGTGTCGGCCTCAAAGCCAAAAGACTGATTATGTCTATCCGCAATTTCTCTCCGGCCCTATTCTCGCGAGCTAAAACTAGCGAGTTTTCCACCGCACTATTAAGCGGTCGCTTTTACATTTGTCCTTATAATGGGAACCTGCAACTAATTAATTTGAAGCGAAACTCATTTATATCAAAATGTGTGTCTATTAAGCGATGATGAGACTGCGATACGGTATTCTGTATAATTTAGATTAAATTCTTCGACTGTTTTCCGGTTTATATTTAGAGAACGGGGCAAATTATACATGGTCCGGTTACAAGCCCTCACCCCATTAAGTGAAGGCGAGCTCATTCTCGGTAAGACTAATCAAATAACAGTCCCCCCGTTGCTGCTCCCTCTGACCCCCCCTCCACCCCGGCCATCTCCCTCGCGGCTAGTGGTCATCTCTCTTATCGATTGTGGTGGAATTCGTGCAGAGAATGCGATATTTCCCAGCGTTCGCTACACGCGCCAAGAAACAAACGAAGAAAATGATATTAGACATCCTTTCAGGATTATGTTCCGACAAAGAGGGAATGTCGAAAAAGAAATGTTATGTGTAGATATAGCCTTGGTAGGGGGTTTGTTTACTTTAAAGGGTCGATAAAATATATTGCTTTACGGAATTGATATTTTATACGTACATATATGGAGGGACCGTCTATTTCCCATCCACTATATACTCCACTCTATCGTTGCTGGATATAATAAATAAATTTACTGACTTATTTATTAACAAGATAAAAATAAGAGACAAACTATATGTTTTTATAGTTCATACAATGTATGTTTTGATATGTTGAAAGATTAGCGACATGTTAGCGCGCCTAGCGTAAACTCATCTACATCGCCTCTGACCGCAGCCATTGAGTTTCCATCAGGCGCTTTTGAAGTGCACCGTCCAATACAAAATACATGCACTTTGTAGTTCGTACATAGACAAAGGTGTTTTCATCAGGTTCTTATAATAAATAATGAAGTTAGAAAGAATATTTTTGTTATTCACAATATTAGAATTGACTCGTTGAGGAAATTCGTTGACTTAATTAGAGAAACTTACTAAAGAGAATTAGAAATATAAGTATTTAATCGTAACACAGTTTAATCTGGAATTAGAAATAAGACAAATGTGTCATTTAGTATTTGGGATATAGGTAAATCCATAGTAGTTGGACGTGTGGCGTCGGTGGACGGTGCAAGCGCTTCGTTCCGCCATGTAATTCTAATGAGTATTAGTGTCGTCTGTCTAGGTTCCAGTCCTGCCGGATTCTATTCACCTACTCCCAATTCGAATTTACTATTTAATTCATACATGATTATCCTTTGGTGAAAAGTGGTAAGTACTATTATTGTGTTCGTATTATATTAATATATAGCAATGATATTTTGAAAAGAGGGAAAAATATATAATATAAAAGTAGTTTTAGGTCTAGAATTAAATTTATATATGCCTACGTTTTATAAATATCTTATTATTTTTTAGTCCAACATTTCCTCACGTAATTATAAAACGGGCTGAGTTAATGGGAAATTTGTCACCATAAGGAGCGATGTATGTGACTATATCAACGCCGCTTTACTGGACTGTGAAAATGATTTTGATTTGACCCTTTGGAGGGTGTTTGTACCACAAAATTACGTCCATCTGCACTATCTCATTTTGCTTTTCGTCTTCTGAATAAAATAAGTAATCGAGATTTAATTATACTAAGGAATCATTTTTTAATGTTTTATATGTAAAAATACCACATCACATTTAATAAAAAAAGATCTTTTGTTTCCATCTATTTGATTACAGTTCTTCATTCGTAAATGCGTTGGAGGCGATAATTTTATTCTGAAATATATCTCCTTACTGCTGATATATTCAACAAAATATTCCCATATGTGCGTAATTCTGTGGAATGGCAAAAAAGGTCTGTTTGAGGGGTGAAATATGTAAATTTATTGTCTTGGGCGGCTCCCGGCGTCGGTAGTGAGCGCCCCCGTCATACACCGACACGTAGGATAAAGGAAATGTTAATGCTTCTCAATTTATGTGCTTTTCTATGATTTCGCTGAATCGAGCTCAATGTTTTTCCTTTATGGCAAAATAAAGTGAGCGTTTTGTTTATAAACTGAAGATTTTTAATACAAGTCTCTGTAATTTGTAATCGATACACGAATTGAAACTATGCTCTTGTCAAAGGTTAGAGGTTTTTACATAAAACATAATAACTCCTATAATATAAGGATATGTATATATTTGTTTCAAGTAATAAACAAATAAAACCAGTAACAAAGCCAAATACTCGACTCCCCTTACGATATGATTTGACAAATTCACAAAGGCCAAATGTGACATAATACCGGCATAATTCAATGTTTTGCTCACCATATTGTATTTTATTTATGAGTTATGCCCCGTTGAGTATCTCGCCAGTCTTTCGCTCGTTTTGGTGGATGTCACCCTCCCTGTCTGGCGAGGGTTCATCGCGGCATGAACGAATGGTTAAATAGTACGAGTTAACTTGCACCGCATCCGCTACCCGTCATTTTGGGGTCCGTGGATCACTTTATGCAAAACTCGAAGCAATAAAATTTTTCAATATCCATTATACTAAAATGAATGTTAAAATTAGTTTTCAGATATATTTATCATGATTGAGTTTAAAATAAAGGTTCGGTACTAGATTTCTTACAAAGGCAATATTTTTGAGAGTTTTGTTTTTAAGAATCTGCTTAAATATTTTTTAGAATGCGCTTCTTTAATTTAGGAGGGGTTGGATGTTGATATTTAAATTTTTAACCGTCGCCTAGACGGGGACACGGGAAGCGCTCAGTACAACCAATTTGTTTGTACAAATTTGTCAGACAAAACTGAAAGTTTAAATTGATTGCGGTAAAAAATTTTCACCTTCTTAATTGTTTTTATATTGCTAATTATAAGTATTATTGTAATAATGATATTAAAGTTTTTAAGAAGATTACAACGTCTTTGTTATGGATTACAAATATTTTTTTTATATTTTTAAGATTAGTCTATATGCACATATAACGCTACAACAAAAAATTGATTTTTGATCCCTTGCTGGATTCATATATTAAGAAAAGAACAACTGTTTTCTCATAGAGTTATATTAGAAAAAAAGATTGATGGCCCGGTTAATAAGTGACAAAACGCAACCACAGCAGATGATTAAAACAAGCTAGAAATCTGTCGACGATGAATATCGCTATAAATATTATGATGAGTTTAATAACCGGCGCGTGCGCACCGCGGGAGACCCCGGATTTGTTAGTCATGGGGTTACAATCACAAATGACTCCTATACTATACTTAATATTCGTACTTAGTGCTCGTTTATATTATTAATTTTGTAATATATATGGATGAGAATTTTGTTTAATTTATTCTTGTCGTTTAGAATCTTAAGTGTTTTCCTTATGTTAGAAAATAACATATTATTGTTGAAAATAAAGTTACGATGTACTTGATTCATTAGTAGACCAGCTAATTGTCTAAATAAAAATGTTTTGCGGGATCAGTGAAATTATAATTGTTATTTAACGCTAAGTTACAAGTAATATTTTCAATAAAATTTATGCTAATATGGTTTACATTTGAGAACAAAGGCAGACTTATAATCAAATTACTTGCTACTGTCATAACGAAGTCATACAAGCCATATAAAACTGTTATGGTACGGAAATAAGGCAATGGAAGAATTTGTGTTAAAATAAAGCGTTTTGGATCCCAAAAATACAAATGTATGTAGTGTGAATAAACTCGTTAACCGGTGTAAAATTTTATTCACATTAGGACAGACAGTACTTTTGACTTAGTTATTAGTTGTATACTTATAAATTGGGAAAATTTTGTACATAATGTCTACAGTTTCATTTATTATTCTTTATAAGGAAACAACGGCGAGGGTTAGCCGTAATAAGGCTCCGCCACCTCGCTGGCTTATCTTTATTGCCTCCAACCCACGTAGAATAATAAATCGTTTTCATCAAAAACAAATACTCGACAGTTTTTGCCGAGTCGAGCGAGCGGGTGGTGGGGTGGCAATTTTCCACCCCCATAATACAATATTTTCCGACATTTTCCACGGGAATACAGTTTCAAATCGCTCGCTCACAACCGGCAGGTTCCTTTAATGTGTATTTTTCGTCCAATCAGAGAGAAGAGAGAGTCTCGATATTACCTCAACTGTCACACATAAAGTGGAAAATATGGTCGGCAGTTGTGGGGGGCTATCGGGTGAGTAGCAAGGGGTGCGGGGTGCAGGGTGCAGGGCTGCTTGGTAGTCGGCGCGCGTACGCGACGCTTCGGCGCGCCGGAAGAAACGCTTCGAACAGGTTTATAGCTTTTCTTTCAGCTCCACTCAGGTACGGGCCGTATCATAACAGGGAATAGCGGCGCGTGATGTGAACCCGTGATAAAATAAATGTCGAGATAGGCTTATGTATTGTACTGTTTATCTTAATAATGGCTGTCGGGAGAAAAGTTCGTTTAAACTTTCCTTTTTGTTATCAACCCATTTTAATGCAAAATAAAAAATAACGACTGGGAAAATATTGTGGATAAATAATTCGTTCTTTTTTATATAATCTTGAGTACTAATGTTTGTCAACTTTATAGAATGGTAATTGGGAACAATTTGTTATAAAAATGCTTTTAAAATATAAAAATGGATTTGGAAGTAATAAAAAACAGCGATCACAAGTTTAGTATTGCGGAGAATTGAGAAAGTCAGCACAGCGATGCGCGCCTTGCCCGCGAATATAAATCGCGATTCATTTCTCATCGCAACTTTTTGTCGGTTCTTATCTGTTAGACTTCACTTTTCATCATCCGAGGGGATTTATGTAATGCCTAGTCATTTCTCGGCGTCGAGTCGAGGCTTATCGGCGAAGAGCGAGTTCGCTTGATTGATGAGCGCGCAAAAATAAATGTTCAGTTAAATTATTCGATAAGTTGGAAACGGAAGTTAAACGGGAGTTATCTTTGTTCCCTGCCCCTGAAGATTTTGCGCTTGTAGCTGTTATGCTAAGGGTGATTGATCGGTCAGAATGAGCGAGTAGCTACTTATGACTATTTTGTAAAACATTAGTGGGCTCTTAAACTTCCTGAGATACGATGTACACCATTTATTTTCTGTTTTCTATCTAATGTGTCTTTTTTAATTCCATGTAACACTGAGCCATGTTGGCTACTGCACTACTGAGACATCGAGTATAATTTGTTCTATTTTCTTCCTACATAACGACATAAATACTCTGACAATCAATATTCGGTAACGTGTTCACTTGACCACATAGTATCGTTGAGGGGAAGCCACAGCAATATAAAATTAGTCGGGAAAGCTAATGCCATAATTGTAGACAATCAGCGCCCCTCTTGATGAATTATTGGCGCCGTGCGTCGCTTGGACTGCTTACATTTACATCTTTTAGGCATTTGATACTATCGCTATCTATGAGATTTGAGGGGATTATTCATTTTATTTATATCCCTGCTGTTACTGTACAAAATGCTAATATTTTATATTATTCGTTAGATATCTTTTGTCTGTTGGTTATTTTATAAATATACATATACGAGTAGAATTTGGATACCACTACTATAATTATTGAATCGTTAGAGTTGTTTAATCTATAGTCTATAATTAAAACTATTCCAGATTCTTAAATTGCATGTGGGACCGTCGTTGCGCGTCCACTTAAAAAGAGCATTGTGGCTAATCTCCAGCGACACATGTACAAACAAAGTTTAATTGTGAGCGGTTCGGTCCCGACCGGCCCCGGGCAAAACCGATTACAGTCTTAGCAGCAGCGTTCACCTTCGATTCCTGCACCGCACCACCCTAGCCCCCACATATTCAATTCCAATCAATCCAACACATATTTATATGTAGACGTGCAAGCATGTTTTTATTGGGGACTGCATTGAATGACGGCCGCAAACATTGTAACATCCGCCTCCCTCGCTCGCGTTGGGAAATACTTTTTTTTTAATTTTGATTTTGATTTTTTCCGGGCGCACGGTCTCGTCCTAGTTTTATTTCGTTTCATTTCATAGCGCAGGGTGGGTGCGCGACAGATCGGAATTTCAGATATGTACAATTTAAAATCGTGTAAGTACGGTCAGCGTTCGGCGAGGGCGGGAGGTGCGGGTAGAACTCGCTCGGTAGACTGACGCCTGTCGCTTTGTTTTCTTTGCTTTTTTACGAATTCTATTTTCATTTGATTGCATTTGAATTTCCGCCGCCAATATCCGCTAACTAAACACGATTAATGTGGAGCGGAGATGGACAGGCCCCGGCCGTGAGGTTGCTAGATGTTTTGTCTTTTTATATTAGATGCCAGCCAATTTATTGCTATTTGCGAAACAGGGTTTTTTTGAAATTCCTATTGAGGCCGATTGTTATGTAGATCTCTGACTATGGTTTGGGTGTTCGTCAAATTAAACATTCGGTCTTAGAAGTGTCCTTATATCTTGACTCATCTCTACTTTAGTATACATGTTATATATACTAACCTTTTAATTATTTATTTGATTAATACCTTTTTAACGGACATCAAAAAGGAGGAGGTGTCTTTATTCCAAGTTCTTTGGACAGATAAAACGAATAACACTTCCATAATTTTTCTGTCTAAAGTATTGTAAAGGTTCTATAAAAATAAACTAATTCAATTCATACAATAATCTTCACTCTAATACTAAGACACAATTCAATAAAAATGTTATCGTAAATACCAAAAACAAGTTCCTACGTTTATGAATGTATTGTTTATGAGTAGACACGATCTCAATATAGATATTGATTTGCAGAACAAACAACATTGTAATACGGACAACCGGAGATCGATCACGGCGGTCCGTTATTGGCAAACTTCTCCGCGACACGGCCCTTGATTAAAAGTATGCAAATTTTATTACATCGGGGTGCTGGGGGGCCACACCCGATTGGGGTCAATTGAACTCGTATTTGTAATGTAATTAGTATCAATCTTAAATTCTCCCTTTCATTCCATCTTCAGATATGTTACATATGATGTGTTTATTAATATAATTAGATTATTACGTCCGAAGAATATTGATTTTAAAAATCTTCTCATACATAGTGTATAATATAAAAAACATACTCCAATATGAGCTATGGTAACCAATTCGTTGCTTGAGATTTTTCAAACTTTCATACTGTTTATAATTTAATAATTTTTAACTGTACTGTGATAACTTTGTACGTATTTTTTCAATTTGACTTAGCTACAAAATAAAACAAGTTGTAATAAATTATTCGATACAACGTATACTGTAGTGGGGTATTGTTTATGTCAAATTGTAATTTATTGGCTCCTCGGCTCAGGATATTACGGCGAGCTCCGCCCTACGCCCTGCCGTTGAAAATTTCATATTACCGTATCGTGACGTCATTCCGTTTTTTCTTGTCCGTGACCAGCTAAAGCGATCTTTTGATTAAATTAAGGGGATCAACAGGGAATTTTTAAACTGATTGATAGCTTGACGCAGCGTTACAACGGAACCGGTGGAATTTTTATTAGCTACAAATGATTGAGCGTTAAAGTCCGCATAATTTATACAGTTCATAAACATTAAAGTTTACGTACCCCTCAAATTGATCTGGGCTTTTTATTACTTTTTAGATCATCTCATCGATATACAACACAGTTGATGAATTACGATAAATATGTGTTTGTGTATTGAGTCCGCTACAAATATAACATCTACGTGATAAGTACTTTGTTTATTTAATTTTTTTTATTTATACGAAATCGCAAAATTTGTATATTTTAATGAAGACTTCCATACCGTTATAAGTTAGTTTTAGTCATGTTATATGATTAAATTTTTATTTTTACATAGTTCTCGCTTCGCCTATTTGTAAAGAAAAATGTATCTGTCTTCTTTAAAAATTAAAATAATAATAAATAAATTTCATAAAAATATAAATGTATGTTTTGAAATATATTTATTGAAAAGTTATTTCGAATTTTAACAATAACAACGACATATAGTGCAAAACGTCAGGTAAAAACATTTCTATCGTTATCTATAAAATACGTTTCAACTCTAATAATACATTACGTTTATTATTCAATAAAATATAATTAAAATTTGACAAAATAAGCAGGATTTTTATCGCTTTGCTGCTAAACTTATCGTAAATTGGTATATTATTTTGCATATTAATTGTGTTATAGACATAGGACATTGCTATAACCACGTTTACAGTGTTTCTATACTTCTAGCATCGAAAGTGATGTTTAGGGTTTTATTAAGGAATCCTTAAGTCAGATACGATAAATAACATACTACTAAACTATTAATAAGAATAATAACATATTTATAGAACGACTAATTCACCAATTTGTATTTACTTACAACGGTTAAGTTGGAAAAGCGTCTGGGATATGTGTTGGATATGTTGTCTTGGAACTCGCAGTTTCAATGATTTATTTAATTATAAATTTTTATTTATATTTTAAATAATTTAGTACAATGTTGTTTCAATGACAAAGAATTTAGTATTGTACATTCAAAAAATGACTATGGAAAATTTATTAATGGCTGTCATAAAGATAAAGGAATTATTTCTAAAATAATGACTATTAGAATTTGTTTTTAAATTTATTCTTATTTTATCGTTTGTATGGTATGATAATGTAAAATTAAAAGAATAATAACCATTTAAAATTAGGGTTTATAAAAAAATTGTCTATATAACGTGTGCCTTGCTTGATTGTTTCGCAAGAAATTCTCGAACCGTACGGCGTTTATCTTATTACTTGATTTACGGACTTTACCTAAAATTATTTTTAACATACCCATAATTAATTATTGATCAATAAATACCTCGATTATAATGATTCTAAGACGAAACCAATAAATTGTTCTCTAATTCAGTTATAAAACCGACTCAAAGCAGGGCTTCATTCATAGCGAGTCAATAGCGGGGTTGACACCCAAATATTTGACCCCCGGCGACCTCGACACCCCGATATAGAATGCACCCTCATTGTTGCAATTTTTCGACATGCATTTTACCATTAAAATGCAAGTGGCATTATGTGTGACAATAATGAGCTCATATGTTCACTTATAATAGTGATACTTTTACAGTACATTCAGTTAGACAAATTCGAATCTGACTTGAAATGTTCTTTTGATATATTTAATGAGAGGTTTTGTCTCGTAATAATATAAACTAACATGATAAATGTGCCAGGGATTGGATGTGATTTGGCAAGTCAATGATGTATGAAACAGTTAAAATTTAACTGCTATCTATTTGTCAGATTCTCACGTATACCTCAACAGCATCTGAGAATGGAGGTATGGCCAAAGAAATTTCATACTTGAATAAAAGCATGGAATAAATTTAAGACTCCCAATACATTTTAAGTAATAAAAAATTTTTGTAAAATTTTATTGTCTTCCATTTGTAGCTTACATAAAGGAATATATATTTTTTAAGAGATTGATTTTAAATTAAGAAGTTTCATTATATATTTACGTGCTTCTGATACTTTATCTGATTAAGTAAAAATGATATACTAATTTAAATGTTATTAGTTAAAGCACATAAATATAAACCTAATGTATTATTTACTAGCCGTCTCGTAGTTGTCATGGAAAACTGTCTTAGCGAAGTTAGTTGACGCTCGCGTTGTCGACGAACTACGGACGGAATTTGTCGACTTAAACCAATTTCGCTTTAACTCGCCTAACAACTTATAATAGAGTAACTTTTGCAGATTAATCTATTTTTGGTTGAACACCTCAAATAAGCAACATCCTTCCAAGTTTCAGACCAGATTTTCAATGGAGGGAACGTTTCGAGAATATCTCAAAAGATCTTATTAACCGTCCGAGTAATTATATATATTAAAGTATTTTAATTATTCAGTTCTATTAAAGATCCATTACAACATAAATATAAATCAAAGTTTAATTAAAAATATAAAATGAACACTTGCTGGGAGTTGTTTGAGTGGCTCGTTCGCTATTACTTTTTTATTCGCAGTGACCCCGGCCCACGGCTCGCTACTTTTCCTGATAAGCAGTAAATTGCTTTTCTTTCCATTTCTTAAATAACCGACTCACACCCCAGCTCCCCCGGCACCGGTCTTCGTATCTGCAATATTGTTTTACTCTCTAAGAAAAGTTTAATTACAACCTTCCTTAAAAAGGCGACGTACCGTTATGTTCTAATTATTGTACCGGCAATAAAAATACGTAAACGAGTGTATTATAACAATTAGACAGACCTCCTTGATCGTTAAAAGGGAAATTTAAATGGAATTTTTATGTTTAGCAATTAAGGATAATGTCGGCGTACTAGACATTTTTGTAATTACAAAAATAAGATTCGTGAAATGTAGCGCGTAAAAGAATTAGGCGGAGTTAGCGGGAAATACTTCGAATGCTACAACCTGACAGATGGGATAAAAAAGCTGTTGAAAAATAACAATATTTTTGTAATCTGATATCGAATTATAAACGGCATTGAATTCTCAAGTGAACAAACATATTTTATTCACTTGAGTCATAAGTCACTTACATAGTTGAGCAAAGAGGCGTTTTCTACGTGAAGATGGAGAGAGGTGAAGAAGCCCGAGGGAGTCTCGGATTTATCGTCGCAGGCTGAGAAGCAGCGGCCTCGCACGCCCCGCACCCTGAACCCCGCACCTAACACTCCGCTACCCAGTACTGATTTATACCGCGCAATCTCGCAAAACTTACTTCACATTTAAATTTCCAAACTGTCTAAGCTGTTCTTAGTGTCGACCATATTATCTCATTCGATCGCCTATAAATTTTATGAGCTGACTCGCCTTTGTCGCTTTTGCTTTGACTTGGATTAATAGCCCAATGGGAGAATATGCGCATCTTGTTTTTGTATTAATTTATTTTGCGAGGAAATAGTAAGCCCCGTGTAAACGATATCCATTACCCATTATCAATTTCAATGGTGACAGGAATTACAACTGCTTCCGCATCATCTTTTATTTGTAAATTATATTATATATTAAAAACAAATAAATTGTCACTTACTCTCTGAATAAAATGAACATGAATAGATTGTTTTTATTAAAACTGTTTTAACAAGTTTATTTGGAATATAGACTGAAATGGAATTACTGTAAAAGACCTATTATATTAGCCGTTACTTAACTCTACACCATATTCCTTATTAGATTTGTTTTAAATAATATAGTTGTTAAACTTCTAAGCGAACCTAAATAGTTAATTTATTTGCAAATATTAGGTGACGATATAATCTCTGCGTCATGGTAGTTACCGTCTCCGTTGGGATTTACGAAATGAACAGATCCTCGTTGCCTGTTATGAATATGTAATTTAAATTTGGAATTCCCGTAGTGTGAGAGCAATGTTTGTCGCAACTGTCTCAAGCAAACATTTGCTCTGGTACCACGAAAGTTTGTCACGTTACTTGTACCCGCTTTGCTTAACTTTATGGTGGAACATTCCAGTAGGGTTCGCGATGACATCCACTTTGATTAAATCTTAGCTACAATCTTGGTACAGAGTCTATCGAAGCCCCTCTCATAATTTAGTTTGAAACTTTTTAATTAGCTTTATATTTTTGTTTGTAGATTGAGACTTTGCCTCTCAGTTTATCATTAAGATGGTTGAGGTTTAGAAGTTATATATTAATAACGGCGACGGATCTACATTCAGGTAAACTCTCTCCTAATTTTAAATTAACTTTTTAATCGATTTGCTCGTGCTTCATGTAAAACAATATAAAAGTTTCTAATGCATTATAAAAATCTTAACATTGTTTTAAAATTCTATTATGCCAAAAATCCCATTCCAATAAAGTTTATGCATATGAATTATGATATATATATATATAGATATTAGTATTTCAGTTGCCATATCTTGAGATACCAAGGTTTTTAATATCATTAGATAGGACGGTTATTTGTGTCTAGTTACAAGAACAGTTAAAGAATTCAACGGATAAAAAGTAGCATAACCAAAATTGGTAATCTATTAGATGTACACATGCAAATGAAGCCTACCGATTAAATTGTTGAGAAATCTTGAGGTGTAAGAATCTCTGTAATTTAGAAATTTGAAGAAAAAATCAATCTGGTTTTAATAATAAAAACAACAGTTCAGTAGAGAGAAATACACTATCTTGATCATTTTGGTGAATATGTATTTGGAAGTTACACTACGTGGTTACCGTTTCCAAGGTATACATGACTTGAATTGATCAGGACAAACTGAATTTTATCAGTTCACAAACATACCTGCCCGTTTGTCGCTTGTTACTAGCAAATGTGATTTAAGACTCTCTCTACACAAATATTGAATATTGCCTTGTTGGTCGGCCGAGCTCTAATTATAGGCTGGTTAGTATTCTAACCGAGTAGCGATGTACCTCTACTTTGATTTGCGGTTCGTAAGATAGACAATTCGGAATGTCCTATAAGAATTAATAGGGTGAAGACGATGTTCTTATTATTTAGCATTTGAATACTAAATGGAATTTTCGAATGTACATGTCAGAGATAAATTGCTGTTTTGTGTTGGTTAAATAGAATAGTAATAAGTCCCGCTGTGTAAATCGACTCTAATAAGATGATATGGGGTTGCTATCATTTGCAATGTTTGACACCCATGTTTGTTTAACTTCGCATCACTGACTGTGTCACTAGTACCACCGACTATGCCACAGTGTATTGCGACTGACAGATGCGACGCATTGTTAATTAATTTTATGTTTAGATAAAGGCATCGACGTTATGGTATAGTTTGAACGTTTAATAACTCTGTTAATGTTTATCTATAGGACTAGTATAGCTATGACATCGTATAATACTCAATTTCTACATCAGTGCTAATATCTCAAATAATTGTTATTTATGCGTATCTTCTTTTTGTCTTGATATACTACGGTTACAAATTTAATAAATAATGAAGATCAGACAAGCGAAGCTGAGTTAAGACCATGATCATATGATATTTAGTAAAAGCAAGCAGCCCGTGAGTAAGTATTGGATGAAATTAATCGAAGTTCGGATTACGGGGTCCAGATTAATCTGGCAGAGTATCAGCGAATTGTTATCTGTTTAATGTCTGGTAAACAACGGGATCAAGGGATAAGGAGCGTCCTTCTACTGGCCCTGGGGCTTGGATTACAAGGAAGATTGCTCCCGTCTAACATATTAACCAAGTTTCTATACTTCATATAATTAATATGTGTGTTCAGAGTCTACACAGCTCCAAGGAAGACGTATAAAATAATAGCTGTATAATAAGAAACTGAGTGGTACTTGTATGTTTTGGTTTAGTATGTTATATGAAATAACATGGATGGGCTTAGAATTTTATGGTATATTTTCATGTTTAATACAAGTTAATTTTTAGGTTGTCGTGTATCTGAAAAATGTGTTATTAATAAGCAAAAAGTTCTGTTATTTAATGGTATAGTATATAATCCTACGATTTATAATTTAAGATGTCTATTGTCGGTCGTGTGTATCTAGTTGCGATGTACGATAGTTCAACAAGCTCACCGCTCACCGCGTAATCGTTTCACTGTTCTGGGACTTGTTATTGTCCACCGACAGTTGAATGCGCACCGACTCAATTGCGACTTAAGTCTTCATGCAAATTCAATTTGGTGCCCAAGCTCACGTAAGGCCCAACATATTATTGCTGGATTTATCTTTATTGCAGCTGTAGAACACTCGAACTAACTTCGACTGTCGAACTTGCGCCATTAGTGAAGACACCGAAATACAGGATTGTTTTGGTAGGGGAGTTGTAAGTCTTATTGCTTTTAGTATCGGAATTGTAATGTTGTTTAATCTAAGGTTTTGAGAGTTATTTTTACTTATTGACAATTTTTATTCACTCTCTTTTTTATATGCACCTTAATTATAATTTTGACGATGATAAGTGAAGTAATAGTACTAGTTACACACTATTCAAAACTGTTAAGTAAACTTTTAATGTACAAGAAATTGTTACTTTGTTTATTTAGCTTATAAGAAAGTATAAAAATAATCTTCACTACAACATTTTATTTCAAATTAATACGTAGATGATACTAAAATTCAGTCAGCACTAAGTATAAAAAGAAATTATAAATTGCAAATATTTTGTCACATTTTTTTCGTTTCGACATATAAAATGTATAAATAAATATATTTGTATGAAGCTTGCCATTTAAAAAGAGAATTAATCCTTTTTTTTAAATTATTTATTCTGATGGTATGTTTTTAGCTTCGAAATTGAAATTCGGGGTTTGTTCCATATATTCATTTTATATATCCATAAAAACAAAAGGTAATAAAATTAGAGGTAAAGATAACAAGAAAATAAGAAAAAGACAAAAAAGATTTACGAAGAAAATATTGATGCTTGTATACATAAAAAGTGTTTGTTTGTTTTTAAATTTTAATATTCATACCGACTTTCTCTTCGTCATTTCATTCTGTTATATGTAGCTATAAAATTATTCCGATAATAGGCCCAGTGGACTGCATATTTAAGTATTCTCTTATCTCTAACGAGTATAATTTTGTGATATACAAAAACATAAATCAATTTAAATTTCTTTGACCAGAACGTGGTAAAGTATAAGATAAAATTTCCATGGCAGCTGGTTGCATTCTGTTTGAGAAAATATAATGTACATAATGGAATTAATTTTATGACTTAAAACGTATTCGGGATTTTTAGTTCATAAAAATACATTATTTATTCGAAATGTGTACCGAAATCAAATAATAAATTGATGTTATAGTTGTGCCTTCTACCTGCCGTTAAAATTCAATATGAAAACATCTTTAGAATGATTGCCGGAGCACTTTACATCTACTAACTACTTGTACAATGAGACAGGATGTTATCGTGATTGTCAACACAGAATACAATTCGGTATAAAATAGTTTGACAAAAACTCAAACGAGCGTCGAGTGGTCGACTGTTATGACATAATACGCGCAATGCCAACCCATAATACCCATCACAAAAAGGCATAGCTTTAGAAATGTAGACGTCATCAAGTAATCCACCCGTAAAATGTCCCGAAATACAAAAAAAGCAGCCGACAAAAGTGTTGTTGTATAAACGTAAAATGAAATTTAATAAACATCGAACAATAGTGCTGTAGATAGTTTTGGGAAGACTGAGATAGTGAATGGGAGATAAGCGGAGATAATCTGGCAAAAGGTTTGCGAGCATCGCGTATGTTTGATGTCGCCTCTCGTCGCCGGAGCGTGAACGTTTTGAAGCGAAATTGCAAACGCTAGTGGCATCTGTTAAATGTACACTCCATATAAATAATGGTATTAATTTTGTAAATGGAATGTCATAATGTTACTCGATAAACAGCTCTTCAGTAAACATTTTCGATACAAGATATGAGACTAGTAGTATGTATATAGTTAGGTATATAATTAATCTCATGTATAAAATGTATTCTTTGTAAGTTTTTTCACAAAACTTAACTAATGCCCTAATAACTTAAAGATTGCATTCAAAAAATAATTTTCACTGAAAACGCGCAATCATGTCTGAAGTGTATTAGATAAGTATCAAACGATTCTATTTAACTTCTCTCCCGAGCACAAATTCCGGGAGCGCCATATTGAAATGTTTATAATTAAATTACATAAAGACGAAGAAAATTAATTTCACAGTGCCTAGTGGCGAGAGCCCGCTACAAAGTGTTCTCTCAAAGGTGGCGCTGGCTCCTACAAATCTAATTTCTCGGATGTTTTTGAAAATTGCCGAGGAGTTGAATAATGACGTTATAACTTAACGGTATTCAATTTTATACGTTGAAGTGTTAATATTTCATTTCCAAGTTTAATTTAATTAATTCTGAAGTTAGGAATCTTTGGAGCGCAAGTACTTTCTGAGTCATATTTTATGTGTCTGTCTTCATTCATTAGTAAAATAATTAAATTCAACTTATTGTTTAGACAATTTTATTCCGATTAAAAATATATTATAAGTTTCCAAAAGCTTTGATTGATAATGTTTTATAATTAATTAATAATTTGTGGATATCAAATCGGATTATACTTTACGTATGTTATCATAATTCTTCGATATATTGCCTTTGAACCAACCTGTATATAAAATCCCTAAGACGGTAGCGACGAAACAAATTGATGTACCCGAATAATTATTAATGCCTCACGAAATTTAATTGGAAAAGTTGAATTTGTATCGCGCTCACGGCGTAGGTGAGCGATTTTCGCGGAGCAGCTTCACTGCGACTGTTTACGAGATAATTAATCTCAAAGTATTTACGGCTTTAATCGAGGCACTCCGCCCGATGGGATGCGAATAACTCGCTGTTCAATGATACATCTTTGTGTACCATATGCAATTCCATCGCCTGCCAAGCGGCGAGAATTTTCAATTTAACCTATATTGCATTTTTAATCTGATATTTTTTTGAATAAAAATATAAAAACGAAACTTTATGTTATTAATTGAACGTATGAAATTCGAATTCGTTAACAGGAAAAACTTGTACCAAAATATCTATAGGGCTTTTTTATACTTATGATTATAATTTAAAGCCTATCTGTACATTTTATTATTTATGCATGAATAAATTTTAGATTTAATTAAAGTTTAGAATGAAATGGCATTTCCTGACGAAACAATAGTCACTCTATCCGATAGTAGATGTCGCTAGTAGTAACGGATTTCACGATATCATAAGCTTAGTTCCAATTTTTACCGTACAACTGCAGCGACATGGACTTGTAAGCGAGCAATACATTGTCACAATAATTTACATATAAACGAATCTTGTTTCCTTTTATTATAGAGGAGCTTAATCATTTGTTTTTTTTTTTTTAATTTATTAATATTGATATTCAAATATTAAAGCGGTAGTTACCAGTGACACAGCTCGTGGGTCGTTTAAGCTAATTAACAATAGATCGAATCGGCCTGCAGCAACAATGAAACACGAAGAATAAATGTCAATTTCACAAACGAAGAGGAGGGTTCGCTTTAAATCGAATACCATTTAATAATAGTACAGCGTTAGAGTTGAACGCACTTTTAATAGTTCGATAGTTTATTGTAGTGTATCCATTGCAATATGTTCCTGGATTATTAAACTGTGATCTCGTTATATATTATTTATCGACTGTTCAAATTAACGAACAGCCAGTGTTACCACTTTTGTTTAAGTAATTCTAAGTGAAATAATTGATACGGATAAAGTAAATTTTTAAAAGGCTGCTCACCACAAAATAAACCTGGCTACTTAGCTCCCAAATAGAATCGGATGGAGCCCCTAACTGTGGCATCTGATTAAGATCTGCTCACTGAATTCGTTCATTTAAAGCATAAAATGAGGTAAAAACTGGCGACTCAGTGAGGAAAGTCCGTTGCAGTTCATGCTGTGAGCACACATTTTCTTAAACAGCAATTTAAAATGTCAATTGATATTTAGCTTTCTTTGCGTATTGACATTAAGTTTATATTTATTTATTGTAATATAAAATCATGTTAATCAAACCATTATAATTAATTTTTTCTTTTCTTTTTATTCAATAATAATTGATACAATCAATATACCTTTTCAAATTACTGACAGTACAAAGGCAAAAGTATACTATATAAGTTTTGAAATTATAAAGTAAGATTCTGTGAACGCTAATGAAATTAAATTAGTTCAGTAGAATCTCGTTAAAGTCGAGCGAATTATTTAAAATAAAAGACTGCTATTGTATTTAGATAAAGTTATATGAAAGAAAATTAAAATAAGAGAATTATTTTAATAAAAGAGGGAGGTATGAAAAACTGACCTCCGGCCATTCGTTAGTTAGCAACCATTCAGAAATTCATTATTGGTGGAACGGTTTGGACAAAAAGCTTTACATGCTTTACATCATGCAGATATAAAGTACTAGTAAAGTATATGTATAAGACACTTATTAAGCTATAAATATCTGTGAGAATAAAATAGCCATGGCTTCAGGGACCATAAATAACAAGATAAATTCAGCGACATTTCAGTAAGGTAATCCTTTCACTTGAGCATTTAACCCCCCATTTAAAGTGTAAGCTGTATAAATTTTTAATAAATTTCAAAGAGATGTCAATCGTGTGTTTTATTTTGCATAGGGCTTAGCGGTGAGGGGTGCGCGAGTAGCTTTCCCTGTAAGTCATTTGTTTGTCTCAATGCCCCATACTTCGCAACTGCACTTATTTTTGACAGCATATCAAATGATATTTTGATTGTATACACAGCTTTTAATTATTATGGGGTTGGTGAATGATATAGTTACATTACTTAAACTGTTATGGCTTCTATTATCAATTAGGGTAGGTGTTGTTGTTTTATTTTACATTAATTCTTGGTATAAAATTTTTAGATTCTACTTAATGTTAGTCCTTACCAGAGTATAGTCCATGTATATAATTGTAATTGTTATAATTCTGCGGGATGCTCAACACAGGAAGTAGCTTAAAAATGAATACATATACATTATTCTGAGACTTTAAACTAGTTTTATAGAAATTATAATGATAATAAATCAGGGTGTTGGCTTTGCAATACTTGAGGGATTTTCTTTCATCACAGTTTTCGATGATGTGGAGCTTATAGACTTGTGAATATTTTATGAAACAAGTACAGTTAATTAGAATTACTAGAGAGTTAAAGAATAAATAAAAAAATCTTTAGAACTAAACCTTTACTTGGCCTATTTAAACCGGAATTAATTTAAATTATAGGAAAAGGATCGCAACCGGACCATATCATTTACGGGCTCCGTTTAAAGGGCACTCAGTCTCAACTTTAAAAAGGGTAATAGATGCATGCCTTGTAAATTCTAAGCTATTGTCTTAAGGTAAACGCTTCCGTGAGACTTGGGCTTCGATCGAGCGATCTGACAAATTCAATTTGTATGCCCGCCACTACAGCGACCACCCCAACTGTTCTCACGCCACTATTGCCTTTGCCTAATTATTATTTACCTTTTTAACCGACTAACACATGTTGGTGTGTTAACTATCATACGTCGTGACTGCATTATAAAGTTGATTGCTTTTTTATCATTATGATAATATATAATATAAAAGACGGTTTCCGGTAATTACAATAAACGATAATTTGAGTCCCAGGTTATGTCTGACAAGAATTATATTACTTTAAAAGTATTAAAAATGTATGTCTTAATAAATAATATGAGTTACATATGTTTATTTGCATCAATGAATTAGAGATTCAATCGGCAGAGATAAGAATATAAGTCGTTGAATGAGTTAACATCGTTCGATTGGATGAATGAAGGATGTCCTCTGAAGACTGGATGGAACCCGGCGCGCACGCTTTGAAACCTACCTATTCAGGATGTTGATTATGGAGTGGAGCTAATGATCACTTCTCGCTTAGCTCACATTAGAGTTCCAGTTTTTGTGGCATTTCTTGCGCATCTTTCCTCTGTACGGGCACATAACGGCTGCAACAGGAACTTATATTTCTTATGATTCATGCTAGGCATAGATTAAAAATATTCATGTCACACGAACTTGATGACAAACATGAAATAATGTGATGCGATTTTATAATTCTCGCTAGTATCGAATCGGCTGGATCGCATCGCATTCCGATATCCCATTTTGTACTTGATTACGTGTGCTTAAATGGCTTTATTTAATTAAAAGTATTCCTTCTTTAATGTATGCTTTTAACGTAATGGAATGTTGAAAATATAAATATCACGTTCGATGTTTTATTGTTTTCTCTTAATAGCTTTTGTGTTTGTGTTGAATTTGTGAACTGGTATTTAATATTCATTCGTATACATTCATGAATGTAAAATAACGTTCATATATTGAGTGATAGTTTCACGTTTGGATAATTAATGTATTTCTATTAAAGACAAATGGTATTTTTCATGAGTATTGTGTATAGGATTCTTTCAATTTAAAATTAAAATATTGTAAGCAATCAATCAGTCAATATAAAGGAAAACATATAGATTTGGCTAATAACTTGAATAAGTAAATCAACATATGAACTCTTGTAAGTATATATAAAATATATATTTTTTATATGTGAATCGTAATAATCATTGCTATTAAAACACATATACATAGTTATGCAAAAACGATCGTGATACATTAATGTATGTATTGCGAGAAACACATTAGTGACATTAAAATCCTCTCTGCATTCGTTAGTGGACTCTGTGTATGGCAAAATATGTGATCCAACTTGCTTTGCTATTCGCGCCGTATGATTTTCAGAAATGGCTGTGGCATATAGGCACTAAGGATACAATATTTTTATTCGGTTCGTTTTTCCTTAGAGTGTGTTTTTACAGTCATTACCTTATCTAAAGTAGGAAAATCACTTGAGATGCTACATTCTCATGACGACCTGCAAGTCCGCGCGTGCGCCGCTACTCAGAGAGAGTCAGGGTTGTCTGCTACTTCATAATTTGATTAATTATTCATAATTTTTTTTTATTAATAAAAACGTAAAAATTTAAACATGCGATTATATTCGTTTAAATATAGGAAATGAAAATGTAGCGTTATCACTGTTATGAGTTGTTAAATTGTAGCTGTAGGTTTAGACGCTTTGGTAAAAAAAAAGGTTTACTTTAATTATGAACATGAGTACATATTGACTGTAATTTATAACTTTTTTAATGTATAATCAAACAATTTAAAAATATTACAGCTAAAAATGTAAGTATCACAGCCCTAGTTTTGTTGCCTCGTAGATATGGCGCACCTATATATCGTGTACGTAAAAACTTGTTTCCTTTATAATTTTATGATTTTATTACTTTATATTACTATAAGTACCCATCGTTTTCTGATCTATTCAGCCTAATTAATGATCATAAAGCCGATAGATTATTGATCATAACATACAATGTATGCATGATTATTTTATTAAATAAAATCCAATAAAAGAAGACAAACGAATAAAAGTAATCCAGCCCTTAATTGGACATTACCTTGTGATTACCCAAAGACATCGTAAAATGAGAACATAGTGGGGCGTTTAGCTCGCTAATTTGAGACTTAGTCTGAGTGTCGCTGTAATCTGTACTATGGCATCTTCACGGTTCGGAATAGTAAACGAATGTGTCGCGAACGCAATTACACCGTGGGTAGTGATTCGCGGGCGCAGTAGTCGGTGGGCCGGTGTCATGGCGGCCAAGGCGCCGGGAAACCGCGCATCACGCTTGCCACCTCCAGGCATATGCTAATGGTGCCTAGGTCATGTAAATTGGAGTGAGCTTGAAACAAAATGCGTCCGCCTCTTTATCTTATTACCTCAGCATTGGTTGCGAGCTGTTCTCTTCTAAATAAGTTTATTCATCTGTTGTAGCTCCTATGTCAATGTCCTATAGTACATTTTTCGTTGATACTAAGTCTAGAAGTCCAGCCGTCCCGTGCACTCAAATTGGCGGATGGGGATAAATTCAAATAGAAAAACTAGCGCGGGAACGAACGTGGAACCGATTAAAAGGCCACATCACGATTTTGTATGCACTTTGCACTCATGAAGGCACAGACTATCCTACGGGTGCTTTATTTTTTAAGATTATTCAAAGGTGCCTTATAATTAAGGTGATTTCGCTGCTTTTTTTATTTGTTGTCGCAATTACCTAGTTGATTTTCGTTTTATCTTTAGAACACAAAACTCAATAATGAGTCTAGTTATGTAACTATATCAACTAACCGGTGGAACGAATTGTAGGTATGTTTTTTACAAACACAGAGCATCTAAGTCGGAGTAGCCAGATGATTGAATATTCATCCGTTGATCAACAATGATAGATTCCATCAGCGGCCGGTATGTGGCATCACATTTCATATAATAAGACTTCAATACATCGCACCGTGAAATTTGTGGATACAAAAACTTAACTAACTATAACGTGTGAATCGTATTAAAAAGCTGTTTAGTCATTCCACTTCATAAACGGGTGGCATTGTATTTGACGTGATTAAATTTCAACTATTGGGACACCGTTATGCCGATGATTATGAACAGATAATATGAACCTTTTGATAATCCGCCAAATAGATTACAATTGCAAAATAGTCTTTCCTTATCTAATACTTATATCCGTTAACATTAAAATAAGTGATATAATTACTTTTTCGAAATTTGTTTGTTATGTTTTGTTTTGTAACATAGATAATGTAAAATTATTTAAATATTCTAAAAACAATTTCTCATGTGTCAAAGACATTTTTATTAAAGACTTTATATTATGATATTATTACAAAACATATATATATATATATTATAGTCTCAGGCAATCTGTACCTAGGCTGTGATAAAGGAAAGCCAGGTAATTCTTATTGAACCGACACGTAGTACCGTTAAAGTAAGTAATTTTGTTCAATTGTCTCGCAAAGCGAAGCCGGCCAATAAACAATCGCTCATATTGAATGAAAGGAAATGTCTGTCTGGAAATTAGTCCGGTAACAAGAGAAAACCTTTACGAGCCAGCTGTTTATTATATTTCAATGTTTAAAACTGCTTTAGCGGCCTAGTAACTGTCTAATGTATTTAACGTGTAACTTATAAGTGATTTTTTGTCATCCTGTATGACATGTTCTTTTATACATAGTTATACAATACTTCGTACTTTTAATCTTATAATAAAAAAATAAATGTTGCCGAGGGATTTTGCTCAAAATTTATAAAAAACGTAATAATTATATTCAAATCCAATTCAAATTCGAGTTTCCGAAATTTACAGAAATAAAAGGAGACGTATAATCCTATTTCAAAACGCATTTCACATACAAATACCTTATTTCAAGTAAAGTACTCGCATTATACCGGCTGGTTCGCATTTAAATTATTCCAGCGGATCGTTTATAGGCCATAACCGAATTTGGGAATTAGCAATAAAACAACATTTGATAGGGGCAGGCGCGGGCGGTGCAATTTGAATGTTTCGCCCGTTTCAGACTCATTGGTTTGCGATACGCGTGCACCAGAAGCCTACAGCCCCTCGCCTCTTCATCTAGACACCACAATATTATGTACCTTATATCTATTGTAAAATATGATCTATTTTGTTGCTATATATAATAAACAACGACTATAAAAAAGCAAAACTATTAGCGTGTTATAATCGTCGAATGATAATCCTTACCCTTATTTTTTTTACTGGTATTAATTTTTTTACTAGTAGTTGTCGACATATATGGATACAAAGCCCTCATACATAAGTATCATAATGTCACTGACTCTTCATCTGTTGTAGGACTGCTGCTGTTTTAAGTCATAAATTACTTATTAATAGACTTGTCATTTCCATACACAATCTGTGAGAACAAACAGCGTGTTACGATGTTTTAATAATATCAACATTCTGAATTCCATTTACAGCTTGAAACTTGGTTGTTCTATGGAAAATTTATATGTCGTTTCGATATGTTAGTGAATAAACTTTACAATTTTTTTTATGTTGTAACAAGTATGATAATTTCTAATGTAACAAGACATCTGGTTTAGTTTTTTAATTTTTATTTAATATGTATATTTAAAATATATTTTGCTGATCACTTCAATTATTTATCCTAATATCATGAATAAGAGAACGGTCTCGATATCATTTAGTTTCAAGTAAGGTAATCAGCTTCAAACACTTGTCTTTAACGATTCTAGATAGACACGAATAATGTATAAATATAATTAACCGTCGTGACTATAGACAGAGTTCGCAGCAAACGAGTCGGGAATTGTTTTAAAGAAACTATCCTTTGCAGCGATTTAAATTCCATTACACTAGAAATAAAAAGCCAATTTGAACTTTATATCGCTGTTGCTTGTGGACGGTACTGATAATTTCTTAGAAACTATTAAACTAATCTAGATAACTTGCTAGTTAATTTTGTTTCGCCTTTGTATTTTTAGCTTTTGAAATTTTTATATAGGAACTGACGATATGTTTTTTTTGAGTCTTTCTTTTTTTCATATTCATAGATTAATAATTAATAATTCAATTTATAGTTATTATAAGTACAGACTAAACAAGATTAATGAATGAACAATTAAAGGACTGCTCTGAACTAATAATAATTTATGAGTTATTTCATGAAATATATCAGTTAAAAACATATTTAATTATGCTAGTATTTTATAACTATTATAATATTTTTAAACTAATCACAAAGCCATTTGATACAGAGGGACAAAACTACTCAAAGTATTAATACAGTTTGCAGTTTGCTTTAAAAAAGGATCAGTACTATATATTAAATACAATATAAATCTAAGTATAGATGTACATATATATACAATTTGTAATGTTATAATGTTTATTTGCAATGATAGCCGCTGGGCCGCGCCAGAGAGACAGCCGGCCGTCACATGTCTGTCAGTTCAGCTCATTGAACTCATTGCACAATTGGAACTCCTTCCCTCCACCTCGGACCTAAGCACCGAGACAATCATTGTTATTACACCCTCAGGTTGAAAACCACTTGCAATTGCTTTCTATAAAGATGCGATAGGTGTATATCGGTTTTGATTGCTATAACAATTTCTTTGAACAAAGTATTACGTTTTATATAAAGAAATAGAATCGTTACGTAATTAAATTATTTTATATGACTAATAAAATAACCTAAACAAACTAAAATCAATACTGAAATCATCGTTCCTTAGATAGACACAAATAATTATCACAGAGTTCATAATTAACCTAATATGTTATCTTGTAATCAATATCATGGTTTATTGATTAGGAAAGAAATTAAACATTTCGTAATATATGTCTGCTAAGTTTATATTAAGCGAGAAATTAACATTTTTACACCATTGTTCCGTAAACTGTTATCCATTCATAATGTTATTAAATTTATTATTATTTCTGTTTGCTATATCTTCTTCTTTGAGTACAGTTATCAAAGCGCCATTAGCTCCTTTATATCTAAAAGATCAGTTATTCCAAGAATATGATCATATAAACAGCCAGACGGTATGGCTAGATCATTTTAAGGATTTTACAAATCTCATAGATTCAGAGAAATTATTAGGGACCTTAATTACGTTTATTAACGATTCAGAAGTGATGAGGTTTGTTGGTTTTTTGATAAGTCCCAAGTTTAAAGAAATTATTTGGGATATAGAAGATACGGAAGAATTTCAAGAGGTAAATGATCAGTAAATTAACATTCACTAATTAGTTATGTATATTAATATATTTTTAAATTATCATAATATGAGCGTATTCTTAATATATTATACCTTTAAGGGTTCTTTTTCTTGTTGTTTTGCTGCTTTATGATGGAGTCGTAATTTTTCATTTTATTTTATTTTAGGCCTATGCGTTTTTAGAAGAAAAAGGCTACGACCTGCGACTCGTGATTGATGCGATTAATTCAGACTTAAATTTGCCTCCTTTTCAACCGAAGCCTAATGAAAGGTATGAAAATGGGGTATCTGCCTTCCTAGCTGCAGCTATGGGCTCTCTGCCGATCGATGATATGAAAACGCTATTCAAAAATAAATTAGAAAATAATACTGAATTTAGGGGTCTGGTTGAAGTAGTGAGCTCGTCGGAATTCAAAGATATTTTACAAAGGATGTTAAGAAATGCAAAGTTTTCTGAATTCAAAAATACATTCGAGAGTTATGGAGTCGACTTTGAATTCGTTTGCGAAATACTTAAGGAAGTTTTTACCGATTATGACCCCATCTTTTGTGTTTAATAATTTGTAAATGAATTAACCGGAACGTATCCTTAATTGGTTACTGACAAGTTACATATTATTTAAATGAGTCTATTGTATCCTTTGTGTAGTCGTTTTTATATTGTGTAAGATAATAAATGCAAGCGAGGAGCTTAAACTGCAAGTTTCAATTTTCGTCAATGTTATCGTGTTAAGTATAGCCAGTTCGAAATTGGTTGTCTATGTCGTTAGTAGTTAGCTGAACTCATTACAGAAGTCGTTTATACTACACCCAGCCCAGAGTGGAGCCGCAGACCCGAAATAACCGATCATGTCTAATACTTGTTAAGTATTCGGGGTTCCGTATGATTGCTCGTCAAAAGTGAATTCACAATTATATGACATTTTATAACAAATATAATCCTACTAGATGTTAATTTTTGTTTCAATATTGCGATTCTTTTTCGTTTTTATAAAATATAATATATCAATATGCTATAAATAGAACTTGAAGAGCCTTACATTCAAATTATATTATGTTACAGACAGACTAAAACACTTCAGAGAACCCTAACAATAACTGTTTCAAAAACAAATTAATTTCTAAAACACGCAATACCACCACTATTAACTTTCATAAATGAGTTGTGTTTCCTGATACTTTCATATTACCGACTTTGTGGTTAAACACAGTTTTAAATGCAATTCTTATTAAGATACTTATCGCCACGTTATTGTTTGTAGGGAATTTTTATTGTTATGTTTTTATTCTATTTGACACTTCAATTATACTTTATCTAAAAGAAGTATTATGATCTATTTTATAAACTTTTCTTTACTTTGAGTTTTATTGAAATAGTAAATGATGTGATATTAATATTGTGTTAGTAAATTTTGTATTTGTTTACTGAATTACTTCTTTCATAGAAATAAGGAATAGTTTTATCAATATGTTTCGTTCAGCGGAAGTATGAAGATAATTTCTGCGCACCCTGCTGTGATAAGTGAAGGCTGCCTCCAGGAAGTGGGCTCGTGTGTTGCTCTGCATCGCTTCCTATCTGTTGTTACATCCGTTTCCGATCATCTCATGATGTTACCGCCCCCTCCGTACAATGTTTTTCTAAGTATCATGCTTTGATCTGACAATTTATTCGGTTGTCAATATCAGGAAGACGGCACGCGCTCAAAATCGCCTCAATAAATCTTGTCATTTTAATGTAAATATTAATAGCATTACTTTGCAATAAAAGCTACAAAATTATGCTCATCTAATTTTTTTTCGATAAATACTTAAATTTAAAATTATAGGTAGAAATAAAATAATATTAGAGGATTTGTATGATTTCATTGACAAAACAATTTAGCCTTAGAGTGTTGACGTATTAGAAAATATAGTGGAGAGGACATTAGATTATTAATTTGATGCATCGAGATAGTCGCTAAGACTAGTGGGGGTAACATGTGGACAATCTTTCACGCTCATCTGTACTCACCCTTTTATTGATCGACCCTTGTATGTTATAATTGTGTGGATATGGAAGAAAAAAAAATATGTTTATGTCATAATATAAAATATTTCTACAGTGCCAACATATAATTAAAAACTTAATCAAATATATTTTAAAACTGAGATATTAGGATTTTAAAAATATATTTCTAAATAAATGTATGTATATTGTAAGAAAGTATATTTTATTTTTAACAAACTTTAAGTAACATCCATAATAATATTTCCTTTGTTCATTAGAGTCCGAGTGTAGGGGAGCCTGTGCGGGGAAGAGAGCATGAAATTGTCTGCTCACTTCTGTAAATATAATTTCGGCTACAAAAGGACTATAAATGATATACCCGGGGTCGCAGTGCAAGTGCGTCTCCCATTTCTTGTTATACAAATTTGAAAATAGTCCCCTGCTACCATCCACGTACGGTGACAACATTTCTAAATAATTATAATTACGAGTTAAATAATTTTATTTTAATTTATAGCTCAACTGAAGTGATTTATTATCTTTATTATATAAATTTTCATGGAAGTTTAACTCCTAAATTAACTTTTAACCAGAAAACATATTTATTATATTTTTATTTTAATGATTTAATGTTTCTGAATTTTGTTATCAGACTAAATTCACGATAATAAATTATTCTTTTAATTAATTTCTAGCAAGGACCAATTGATTGTTCCAAGTTCAAATTGTCCCAAAATTTATAGCATCACTGTATAAATGCATCAGATTGTGACTAATGGAATCACAGAACAAATAAATTAGAAATATAAATAGTGACACTGTGAAATGCTAATAATAAATTTCTCCATTTTAATAACTGTAACGTTGAGGGGTGCTGGCCTGTTAAGTCAATATAACACTTCCATTACTCCAAATTAAATTCCTCGGGGAGAGCTATGAAGTTTTTGTTCGGGCCCGGAAGAACTCTCTGTGCAATGGCTTCAAAGAAATAAAAAAAAAATCATAAAAAAATAAACTTCAGATTAAATTTTATAAAATATATTTTTATTTATAAAAAAAGCACTAGATTTAAATCCGTAATCCAGCTGCAAGTGTACAAAGCGGGCGTGAAAGATATTAATATTTAAGAGAATTAATCATTATAATCCTCGGTACAAACAAGTCGCCCTCGGGAGTGTGAAGATTATAATGAAGTTGTCATTTTTTAGACTGCAAGGGAGGCTGGAGGAAATCCAAATTGAATCATGCGGCGAGGGAATTGTGCTATTATGTTATTAAACAGAGGAGGGCAGGACCCCGTTCAAGTTATTTTTTATCCGGAGGGCGTCGAGGAGACAGTTAACAGTTTTCACAATAGAATTATGATATAATTTGACACAACAAAGCCGTTTGGCGCGAAGTCTACTGTTAACTTGAATTTATTAAATGAATGCAATGAACGTATTTTAGAATTGGTAATGTTCAGTGAATTATTTTACATCATTGTTGCCATTTGTTTTAAGTTATATTTTTTATTTAATTTTCTATTTATTTTGCGATATATATTACAAATTTAAATGTAAAAATGTTGTTTACATAAACGACGGAGAGTTTTTTTTTTTAATAATTTTATGTTATTGTATTAATTTCGACATATACTGCCTTTCCTTAGAAGAAACACAACAACTGCAGTTAAATATAATGAAATAATCTTTTCTGCAATATAAAACTTTTACCCATTTCTTTAAACAAACAGTTCTCAATAAACCTTCTTATATCCATTATCTAATTCTAAATCACACTCAAAAGAGCTAAGAGTGAAATGAAAGCTTTTATCCATATGTCAGAGAGAGTACTTACAGCGGCTTATTGTCACCCCCGCTAGAGAATTTGATAAAGCGTGTGCGAATATTAACAAAAGGAATATCTTGTTAAATTGATATTGCACTCCGCTCCATGCGAATTCCGACTTTAATTACACCTTTTCGTACTAAGCGTCAGTTATAATTGATTGAAATAAAGCAGCGACTTGCGTCCGTTGGACGGAACAGGCGTGAAATTGTCTCCGTTAGAAAATGTATAATTCAAAGGGGAAGATTAAAATATTATCCATGTTAAGTAAATATTCAAATGAATATTTTCCGTGTTAGACAACAATGAGCTTTCGGAGGGAGGGCGCGTAATTTGATAGATACCTATCTACAAAATGATCGTTCGTTAAGGGACTCCGTCATCATAAATTATAAGTGAGATTTTGGATTTAGATATTATGGCTCTTAAGATTTGCTTTGCCTTGAAATCATTATTATAATGTTTGATTAAACACAACAATAAGGAAAGTGAAAGTGCGTGACATAAAAATATTTAAATAATTTATTTATCATGAAAAATATAATGTATATAATAGGAATAGATTTATTTATATATTTATGTACCAAAAACATGTAATGACTACGATGCACATGGACTCTCTTTAGTAACTGAAGTTGGGAGTTTTTTCCAAATATGTTTTTAAATAATTAAAACTAATGAAAAGGAAACGGGAATATTAATAGAAGTACACGCGACTTAAATCCCAAAAATTTAATTTCACTATATCCATTCTGTTATTAAACGATTTGAATATGCAAACACTTAGCATTTTTATTAATTTTAGCTTTATTAATTGAAGTGTCAAATAATGGATGTAGCGAGTACATTGCTGACAATGTGTCATGTAATACACTTGCGCCCCCGACTCGAGCTCCGCTGGGACTTACCTATTGTTATAATAAAACGCCATCTCGCGGCATTAGTGTACATCCACAGGAAATTAAGTCCACATAAAAAAAATGTTTTAATATTATTGGTTCACGTAAACGATATTTATTCAGTCTTTTTTAAACAGCTATTTGATCGTATAAGACTAACAAGAAAATTATATTTACATAGAGATAATATTTTATATTTATGATAAATTCTAAAAATACGAATAGAGAGTAAATAAGAGCTAACTGTATTGATATTATAATGGTGTTTAAGACATATTTTTTATAGAGTAATAATGACACAACCTGTGTGTATACATGGTGGGGGTGTAACATGTTTATATGTTTATTTTAATACGCGTGTCGTGCGTATAATACGGAATTTATTACGGCACGACCCTCCATCGGATTAATGCGATACGGAAGATTTGAATTCAGAGCATTAACTCGGATTGGTTCATAGTCTACGAAGGACGACCTGTCAAAATGATTCATATTCATACCTCAGTAACAGAACCTTTAAGGAGAAGCTGATCAATATCTCTGACGTATTTAATCAAGATTTTGGAATTTATTTGAGTTTACAGTTATGATTAAATATGTTAGTATAATTATGTTTCCTATCGGCGAGCAATATTGAGGTTACACATAAATAAAATTAAAATTATAAAAAGCATCACTTGTATCAGGTAATATTCTGCAGGTTACACGTTTTAATTCTGTTGGTGTCGATGTTTTCATTGTATGTTTCCTATTTAGTACATGTTTGTTAATATTCGTTCATTTAATAAAATAGTGAAAATAGTAAGCCCATGTACATATGATAACAGTCAATACTGAAGAAATATATCATTCACGACAAATATCTACAAAGCCTATTGTTGTCTTCAGATCTTATTTGACGATTGAAAGCCACGGATGTGCAATGATTTATAACCACTAATAACAAGAAAAACTGGCTGTAATCTATTTTCATTCGTATACAAATCGGTTGAACAGAAAACCATAAAACACCACACACAAAGAATCTTTATGTAAACACAGCATTAAAAAGCGTTATAACTGTTGTTTTAAGTCATTTCGAAAGTCATTAATCAGAAGCATTGTTTGCATTGTATTGAGGCAGACGGTAACTATGATTAGATTTTATTACAAGTGTATAGGCAGCCGGACCTTTAAACGTTGTAAATATAAAGGAAGGGACAATTAAAGAAGCCGGTGATTTTCTTTGAGAACAAATTAAATTAACATGCCTTATTTTCCCGCTTGATCCAAGAGAGACGAATAGTCTAAGTGAAATTTATGTATCGGAATCAAATTCAATTTCGCCTTTGCATTTTTTTTACTTGATTTTTAGAGTCGTATAACTTTAACGTCGGACGTTGAGGTTCTATGGATACGCTGACAAACGAAAAGATTTTTTTTATGACGCATCCATGTTTTTGCCTTATGTATGTTAGATTTTTTTTAATAAATAAATTTAATTTATCTTTTTTAAATCTTTGCTGTTTAATAATCTACATTCCTAATTTTCTTCTACACATTTTTCTATGAAACTTTAAAGTAAACATTCACTATATATTGAGTTAATTTCATTTAAAGCCATGAAATTTGTTTTTCTAAAGGATTTTTCTAATCTTCTTTAGCATCGTTTATATTGATTATAGCGCTCCTCCCTAATTTATATTCAGCAAGAGTTTTTTCATCACGCTCTGTGCTAAATATCGCAATTTGTGTCGTAGTAACGGCGGGGCACTGTCACCTTCGTCTTCTTCTGAAATCTTCTAGATATTTACTATAAAACCTAAATAAATAAAAAACAGACTCTGGTAATGGTTGGTCATTACAATTGTAAGTTGAAGTTTACATAGAACTGTTAAGGATTTATTTTTGTACTATATCTTACATATGTATGTATATATTTATTAAACATTTCCATACAAAAATTTAATATTGTTCGAGATTTCTTGATTTTTCCTTATGAATTAACTATATATATTTCTCTCATTATATTATAATTCCCGTTGACATCATAAATTTTATAACCTGAATTCGGCAATCGAATGGTTTAGCGTCGAAAAACTGTGGCGCCACGGATCAATTAGTTCCAAGTAATAAACAAAGAAAATATGTCCGTTATGAAAAGAATTCGGCTGCCAGCAAATTTCTTTTGATACATCAATCAAAATCATACACATAATGAAATCATCATTTGGGTGGCCATAGAGTGAATGTTTCCGAGAAGTTTAGACGGGCTAAGATGCGCACCCCCATTATCACATTCCTGATTTATTAATTAGAATTTAGATCGCTGCAGATCTAAAGAAGGCGAATATATTTTTGGAAGTTTATCTGAAGACCGGGATACATTACATGAATAATTAAGAATATTTTTGTTTGGTGATGTAGACAGTCCTTTGTATTATTTTTTTGGAATATTGTAATGTTAATTTACTTTAAACGCTATGAGAAAAATCACAAAATATATTTTTCTAATATTCTGTTATGTTCTTAATATTTACATGTACAATTAATATACATGGTCACACTCATAAATTTTTAGTGCTGTGGAACAGTAAAATATCTAATTAAGAGGAAGTACGTAGGTACTAGATAAACATAATTGCATTTCATGTTTTACGAGTACAATGAGCATGGCTGCCATGAATTATTATATGTTAGGTTTAATATGTGCGGCGATAAATACGCTAAATGGTTTGTAATAATTTAACTGTTTCCATATAAAATTTATAGCATTGCATATTATTTTATTCAAATTATTTTATTTAGATACTGAATTTCGAAAACACTATGGTCTCAGTTTTCATAACCAATGCGGTAATTACATTGTGACCTTTAAGTGTATGACTGTTTGCAAGAGTATTGGATATCAAGTATTTAGATTGAATAGTTTCTGCAAGTGTTCCTGTCATGAAATGAAAACGAGTACAATACTGCCGTTTTTCAAGTGGCAGACAAATGGAACTACCAAGGTTTTGCCAAAAACTGCTAGCCCGGGGCTTTACCATATTGTAGGGACCTTGTCACCTCCTCCCGGAGACAGCGAGGAGATCAGTACTACTATAAATGATACGGAAAGTGAAACAATCGTAACGACAGAATTACCATCATCAGTCCAAACTACTGTGGTTGAAAACGTAACGGATGGAGGAAATTCTACTGGTAATCTTACAGGTACCACAGGGAAATAGAATTTAGATTCAAATGATGATATTAAAATAATAAGTGAATGTTTAATAAAATATAAATACTACTTTTATACTATGTGCAAGTAAGTAGTAATAAGAAAAATGAATTGTACATATAATCTGCAGTATAAAAAAATTTATGCACACCACAGAAAATAATAAAAGAAATTAAAGTAATAAATTGTGTTTTTTTTTTAAATGCTTTGAAGTTTTTGAACTGATTTATAGCCACAGTTTTATATTTTTTGTATAAAGATTATTCAATAAGTATAATAATGATTAGTTATGAAAGAAAATTTTGTAATATTTTGGAACGCGAATGTTTAGTATATAATGAATAATTGTTTGAATAATGTAGAAGACTAAAGGTCAGGAGGTTGTGTTTTGTTTAAGTTTATTAAAAGAAGTCGTGGTTGGTGCTAAACGTGTTGTAGATGAAATTCTTTGCCTCAAATCTCAAATATTCTCACACAAGCATGAAATTGTTCATCCCTAGTAATTAGAGCGAAACGCTAAGAAAGAGCTAACTAAGAATTATTTAGTTGGTTTGCGCTTTATGTTACGTGATCATTTTTTACAGTAAATGTTATATCACATTATAAACCTCGTCGATTTAGTCCTCGACGTGGGTCATCTATTTGAAAGCTTCTACATTTTTGGTTGGATGGTTAGAAAATATACTACTTTCGTTACAGCTAACCACATTAAAAATTCATGTGAATGGGAATCTTGTTGTTTGCACTATCAATACATATATTACATTTTTAATCTTTTAATTTTAGTTTTTTTTTTATCTAAATAAATTAAATATTAAAAGCTATTAAGTTAACCACATTCTTATTCTTTTCTTTGTATGACAAAAATCTATACTGATGACCTTACAATTTATAAATTAAAAAATGATAAAAACATATATAGAAGTCGAGTTTTTTTTATTCCAAGTAAACTTTTCTTATCTTTTTACAAAAAAAAAAAAAAATCTTCGATTTTCACATTCGACTTCGTTATCTCGAGACAACAGATACTGTTGTTATTGAAATAATCGCAACGAAAATAGCTATATGTTTGGTAATAATGTTCATTTATAATATTTGAATCAATAATGAAACCTTAAACGAACATAATCAATCATTTTATTTAAGATTATCAGTATAATAAATACTTCATTTAAAAGTAAGATTATTTAATTTATTTTTACGAACTTAAATTTCACAGTCCTATACTGGTAATTTCATTTAATTACATTAAAAGCGACGTTATAATTAATCACTCTTAAAATGGAGGCTACCATAACTACAGGAATTTTACTTTCTATGTTTACATCACTGGTTTATGCTGATGTGAAATCAACAGTTGGTAAGTTTATTAATCAAATTCAGAAAGTATTAAAACTTTTTATCATATAAAATATTGAACGAATTTTCAATTTTAGTATTTTCTCCGTCCGAGTTGGAGATTAATAGTAAATTGTATAACAGTAAGTATACGTATCCAGTCTAATTTTATATTTTTATTACAAATAAGTATAACTCTCTTTAAATATATTTATTCTCTTAGACTCGATTAAACTCGCTCTACGTTATGGATTCCAACAAACATCGGAATGTAATGATTTCCCAAAGGCCTATATATGTATTCAGAAATGTTTAGATTTAGGGTTTGATACCGCTTATTCGGACAGATATTGTTTTTGTACATGCTATCACAAGAAAGGGAAAGCTAAACATACAACCCGTGCTACCGCTACTAAAACAAAATGGAAACTTGGTGCTCCAAAAACAAAACTACCTGCTTGGGCTTCAACAGCTAAAAATCATACAGAAGTTGAATACATATTAGTAGATGGTAATGCAACCGTACCTACAAATGATAATTCCACATCTGATGGAGGTACTCATGTAACTGACAATTCTACTGGAGTAACTCCTAAAGGCGACAGCAATTCTACAGCAACAGCAATAGATGGAGAGACAGGAACTGGTGGAACAGGAGGGGCACATAATGGTACAACTGTACCAGGTGGTACTAATAATCCACCAGGTAGTGACGGTGCAAATACAGGAGGTGGAGGTGCCGATACAGGTGGTACTAAAAATCCCGGTTCAAATCCACCTAACAGTACACCTGGAGGTACAGAAAAACCAGCTGCTTCCACTTAGAACCTGCTGCGTGTGTAAGATCAATGTCTCAAAATAATAAACCCATTGTATTATTCTTTATTTATTCATATTATTGTTAAATAAATTCATTAATCATTTTAAATATTAAAAATCATTATCATAGTTAAAGATAAAACAAGCAAATGTCAAATAAAGCATTAATAAGTTAATTCTTTAAAAGTACAATATATTTTTTGATATAATTTATTACATTTTTCGTTAAACTAAACAAATCCGTTACACAAAAACGTAGTGCCCTGTGCACAGAATATTTATTGCGACTTACTCTGATAATTATCAATATATCCTGCTTAACGGTGGCATTAGGAAAATATATTCTTTTCTGCTAAGACAATAATGATATTAGTTAACAGTGTGTATATTAGAGTTAAAGATATACTTAATTAATGAGCATAACCTAAAAATTACAAAATTTACGTACACAAACATCTCTCAAGGATTTAAAATGAGTATATTTCATAGGTGTGTAATCCAAAAATTGTAAAACAAAGAAAAAAAAAAATTACATTACATATGTTATTGGTCAATGTTTTGTCTGCATTGTTTATGGTATGTATTTAGATCCCTTGTTTTGTTCCATATCTTAAACATTTTGCGTGGTAAAACTTTTTATGCAATACCCAAGAGGCGATATCTGAGAGTGACGGCTATGACGTATCACTAAGATTTTTTTACCAATACACCGAGAACATAAATATGCTTTTATATCAATATATCAATTTCTTTTGTACGTTCGACATTTTAGCCAAACACCGTTTGACTATCAACTTTCCTTGATATTGTTAATGTGACGCTTTGAAAAAAATATTCACATATTTAACTTATTTATATAATCTTTCGTATATTTTATTTATGATAAGCTTTATTTTATCTATAATTATACAAAACAATATTTTTGATAGAAATTATTTCGTTAAGAATAAAGATTAGTGCTATAATATTATTTAATAAAAATTTATATTTTTTTGTTTGATATAAGAGTTTGGATCTAAAAGTAACGTTCCTGCAAAATAGAAAAATAAGTTTTTTGATCCGCTCCAATTTATGATAACAAATAACGGGAATGGTCGGGAATATTTGGGATAGAGCGGACGTCGCTTTTCATAGTTTTGGCTCTTTGTCACCAAAGGTTGGAGTTATAAATCTTTAGATGACCCTCCCTTATGGCAGTCAGTGATACAAAGATAGTAGTAGGTCAGTCGGAATGGGGATGGACGCAATAAAATTTCGATTGTCGATATTTATTTATGATTGACCCCTCGTTTTTCTAAAATATTTATAGTTGTAGGGCAAAATATATCCCTTTGATGTTTTATAGCCAAATTTTATTTATCTGTGTGATATTGGATATCCTTCAAATCACTATGAAATAGTGCAAAAGAAATTTAGTTTTTTATAACAGGCAGACATTTACATTAAAGATCTTTTAAGTCTTGAGAGTACGGGAGACATGTAGTTATTTATTTGAACATAAAACTTACATCTGATAAGTATTCAAGAAGATTAAAATAATAAGAATATATTAAACATTGCAAGTAAATACAAAACACTTTTTTGTGAACACAAAAGCATTTTTAATTAATTACTTGATCCGATATCCATACTACAGTAGGAGGTAGATTTACTTATAATGAAACGTTAGGATTTTCTTTTATCTGAAGAAAACAATCGAGGCAAAACAAGAGGAAGGCAAACAATAAATCCTCCTATATAAAAATTGCAGCAACTTTGTTCATAATACCGATGGAAGCATCATCAAAAGTTGGTTTGTTCGCACCCTCGCGCCTATTCGTGCAGAGATTACCAATAAATCCAATACGGGATAATTGGGCCGCTTAATTCTGTTCTATCTTTCTACTTAGTTCAGTCGTCAGAATGCCAGCTAAGGTCCCCCGGGAACGTCCACTTCGACAGCAAACCGGTTATTTGCCAAACAAAAACCATCTCTTGGTTGTTTTGTTAGAAATTAATTTTATATAACAAAAGAAAACAAAGCGAAATGATCCGGTAATGAGAAAAGTAGTTTGGATAATGATATTATTTCTACGCACTTAATCATAATTTATATTAACATGACGTGTTTGTTAATAAAATATATATTGCTGATTATTATTAATATTTATAGAGTCATTTTTATATATCAACAGTTACTTATTTTATATACATATACATTTATAAAAAAACAACTAGTAATTTTCCGATGATATATACTTAAAACCATTTTATCACTAAAAATCTGCTTTAAGACTACCTTGTCTGGTATATACTTGAAACTAAAAAACATGATGGACAGAGGTGTCGCTTTTCCCTCTAATGGATGAGTATTATTCAGAGCGAGGGTAGCTGCGATTTGATATTCGCATCAACCGGCCCTCGGGACTAGTGTGACGTTCTAAAGCAAAACTGCTATTGACTTTTTGAAATGCAAGCCGATATGGGAAATGTGCTTCTATAAATCGATCATGACCAAAACGTCCACCGTGATAGAGGGTTGATATTCAACATCAAATGGAAACGATTCCGTCTTTCTTAAATAAGAACTATTTAATCATGAAAAGGAGAAGTTTCTCTACTATATTGTGTCTGGTTTTTTTAAGTCGTTGTTTTTTTCGCAAGATTTTAAAGTCTAAAATTTTTTTTTGGTCTTATATGGACATTGGTGATATAGATTCATAAGAGGAGCGAATTGATATAGCTTAAATAAAAGATATTTCAATCACCCCTTGACGAGTTAAAATTAAAACGTCACTCAAAGCGGAAAATCTCGTTCCGAAAAATTGGCCAACGAAATTCCAACAAATAATTAATCTGGAATAATCATACAAAACGATGCGAGCGGGATTCTCGAGCATTATTACCATTCATTTCAAATCAGCCGTGCTGAGGCCGGGAGGGTGAGGCCTTGTCGACCTGAATAAGCATACATTTTCCAATCAGGGCACGTATCATTTAACTTGCTATTAAATTCGACTTCTTCCCTCCGAATTATCATTATGTCAAATGTTAAGGCTCGTACCACGCAACATATCAAACATTTGATACAATTAAGATATTCACTTCATTTACCTTTAATAAACGTGTTTAAATTAAAATTCATGGAATTATGAAGTCTACTGTATTTATCACAAGGGTATATTTGATAATGATACTTATTGCGATTAATTAATCTTAATTGTGTGCGAAAAACAACATTAACTTTTTTGAAAAGTGGCGGTACTTCTGAAAATATCATAAAAGATGTTTTCGGCCTAAAATTTATTGTGTGGTGAGCATTCAGATGCCGAAAAAGGAAGCGTGAATGGTTCATTATATAGGCTCTGAAATACTTTTCATAAACGCCGTCATAACATTCATGCTTAAGACCTTTTACTGTAATTACTCGTTCAGAGAGCAAGCTGTAGGCATGAATTAGAGAATTAATTTTTATAAAAGAAGTCTTGGTTGTTTCTTGTAAATCCACATTAATTTTATTGAAACATCCCAGACATACAAATTAAAGCATGTAGATTCTTTGTGAGCAGTAAATGAAAGGAATCTGTGAGAGATTCACAAGTTTTTCTTTGAGAGGAGTGTTGTTAGCGAACAGCAAGCTACTTTGTGCATTCTTAGTTTAATATGAAGAAAGAGTTATGGTTTACATTACAAAGGAATGCGTTATTAAGTTTTTGTTTTCATATTACAACAAAATATTGTAATAAAAATTTCTGTCAAATGTGTGGTTGTCGGATTAATGTAACACTGGTACGGTGTTATGATAAGCGTGCCTGTCATCGCTGCGGCACGCGTTCCGTCTCTCGCCGCACACCTGACGTGACATCCGACCTCCCCATTTATTAAATTAATAACTCCAACTGAACACCGTCATTATCCAACTAATTGGAAGGGTGATTAGCTCCTCTTTTAAAGCGTTACCTAAACGTTTAAATGGAGCTTTATGAAGTGTGTAATTTACCGATCCACATTAAACATAACTTTGAGGAGTTCTATTATAGCTCGTTGGTTTTATAAAAGTTTATAAATTCATAATATCTGCATAACTTTTGACACTAATATAATAAAATTAGGCGATCAATCCTTTATCAGAATTCGCTCTGTTATCAGAAAGTATAATTAAGTGTTAACGGTAAAATTTTGATGTTTACAAACATATTATTTTGCTGCCCTGGCGGCGCTTTAGGCTATATTTTACTTAGAAATTTAAGATATATAATTAAGAATTTTGCTGGGCGCAATAATTTAGGGATCTTCTAATGAATGATATCAGGTTCCGTGTAATTAGCGCCAGAGGCTAATTGTTATTTTTGTTATTAAATATACTTTATATTTATTGAATGTATAAAATATTTTTTTTTTTTGTAATTTTCATTTCAAAATAATTATGCATAATATCACAGTATTATTTACATTTAGTAAAGGATTAAGTGATGTTAGATCGAGAACAAAGGAGGCGTTTCTCAAGTAAGTATAACACAGGTAATGAGTATCAGTCTATCGCTGAAGACCTTGGCGTTCGGTATTTGTTTCACCGTGTGTTGCTGTTGAGGCCCTACAATCGCTAGCGTGATACAAATATACACATAATTTTAATGCCGGGGTGAAGCATTAAAAGTCAGGGATCAAATGCCTTTAATACCATACCTGAAAACCGTGGAGACGCCATTATTTTTTAATATGAACGAAAATAGTATTATAACTTATATTTATAAACTTATTCTTATATTTATGACTGTGATTTAAATGAAACCATATCTAACAAAATTTTCAAATAAATACTATTCATTTGCATTTTATTTCGTAAGCTTATATTTATAATAAAATTATAATAACATCAATATGTGCATATTCATTTATATGCTAAAAATGTATTTGATATGAGAAACGTCTTTTATTAGTTATGTTTGTTAACAATTGATAGAAGCATTGAACGAAAGTAATGAAAATCGTATTGTAAAATTTTTGTAGCTGCAATGTATACCAGAGACTCTATGTGTTTTTAATAACAAAGTGTAAGGCATTTACACGAGCAGGGCGCACGCGACGCTCACGGCTTAACTGTCGTCCACACTCGACTTACTTTAATCTCCAATCATATTTGCTAATAACACTTGCTGCCGAGTGCTTTACAAGGTAGCAAATTATGTAACTAATAGCCTGTAATATACTGCAAGCCCGCCTTTATGCAGGTTGTTTGGTATTTAGAGTTTTTACGTTCAAAGCAATAATCGGAGCGTTTTATGTGACATTAAGTATCTGTCCGAATACTGCTACTTTAAGAATTAAAATATAACAAAAAAATAATAATTATTTCACATAATATTTAACCACATTAGGCTGATTCTAAAACATCATCTTATATATTATAGTAAAAGACTTTTCGTTACATTCAATAAAATTAAAAAAAAACTATGGTTCGTAATTAGTGTGACAAAAATTCGTGAAATTATATCAAGAGTCAAGACTAGACTTAATTTGGTACGAGTATGTTTGAAATACCAACTCTTGATTGATCTTAAATAACCTCTGACATACCAACGACGGTGCTGGGCGTTTTAACATATAAAAACTAAGGTAATTAAAATGACTAAGATATACATCTAGCATGACATGTTTCTAAACGCGTTCATATATTCGCATTCGTATCGTCAATGGGGTGAATCGTCACCCTTTTAATTTACGATGGACGAGGGGTCATTAAACAATAAAGTGTTGATTAAAAGCCCGTATGCGCGAGCGGCGGCCGTAGATTTGCGAATAACTGCGTTTCCTGAAGAGGAGTCATTATATATCATTGATGATTGACACCAATCGACTCCAGTTACGTTGCTACAACCCACATCATCATACGAAGGTATATAAATACACAAGTGGACCCTGTTAAGTGTTTCTAGTGTACCTATGTAATTGTTTGAATAATATTTTTGTTTTTCTTATTAATTTCTTATTTCATTCCAAATATAAAGATCCGGATTAACTGATAAGATTTTCATTATAACATGTTATTGATAATTGAGAAAGTATCAAGACGATTCATACTGTTATTGAACATAATTGACATCTTGATGATCCTGCCCTCTACAGTGGAGTAAGGGAGTAACAGATAATTACTTGAGATAATATAGGGAGAAATGGGCAAAAGCTCGTTATTACTGAGACTTCGGTTTCACTCGTATAATACCTTTCATTGTTCACATTGATAGAAAGCATTTCAATCGATCCGTTTTATTTTATACACCATAGTGATCGTGTTATTCCTTATTATGTGTAGTCCATTCTGAATACCGAGATCATCTGGGAAAACCATTTATGGAAATTGTATACGAATCGTTAAAAAGAGAAGCGTCCTGTTAACAGATTTTAAATCATTGCCGTCAACGGCCGCTATTGTAACGTCAGGTTAGTTCAAAAGCGGTCGTTCCAAGCGAACAAAATGATCTTCGTTGGATCGGATCGCCACTTCCACACCTTTAGAATCAATAGATCTCATTCAAATAATAATAAGGTGGTATAGATCAGCGCGGGCTGTCAGCTGGACCGCTCGTCCGTCGGAGACCCAGCTCGGAGTCAGAACTTTACACTTCTGCTCACATTTGATTATGGTAATATTTATTTGACATCGCAGTCGCCATGGCCCGTCGACGGCGGTGATCATTGAAATGATAAGAATTGAATTTATATATTTCAACCGATGATCGGTGGCCCTTCACTGAGACTGAACATTCTCTAATACAGGGTGCTTTGAATTAGAACTGTTATTAAATTATATTTGAGATCTAAATTTATTCCGATTCTCAAATATCAAAATAAACAATAGCATATTTTTAATGCTTCTAGACATTGTAAATTGTTTGTAATACTATTGCTTTATAAGATGAACAGGCTGTATGTAACAATGTGGTCGTACTATGCAAAACCCAGAACCATGTCATAAATCTAACTTTTTTTACATTATTAGATTAAGATTCGTAAGTGGTTTTGGTTTTTACTGGATTAGGTATATATGGAAATTTACGTTCTCTTTCAAACAATTCTAATTCTTATATTCATATTAACTTTTAGACATTCCAAAGGTCAACGACATTGAATATACTACTTTTAATTAATTCGCACATGCAAATATTTATTTGGTATGCTAGTGTCTGAAACTGCTTTTGCTATTTTGTTTTTTTTTTTTTTATAAATTCAATACAAGCACAGATTAAAAAATTATAACGAAGCAATGTCACGTCTTGGTTTAATTAGGCGAGGCGTTGGCGCTACTGAGGTATGCGCCCGCGCCACCTTTGTTGCTTTGTCCTTTATTTTCTTTGTTATTGCTTTGAAAATATGCTAATGAGCAATTATTGGCCGTAAAATTAAAGTGGGCTTACTTTATTTCTTGTGAATGTTAATAATATTCAGGTCACTTTACTTTTTAATATCTTTGACTGTAGACGTACTGAATGGTTCTTATAAAGAATTGTCTAAATCATGCTGCCATTTTTTATTTGAAGTAGAAGCGATAGTACAGAAATATGTATCTATAATGTTACGTTCAAACTTAATATACGAGACTTTTATATTATTTTTTTTTACAATGTAATTAGAATTAGGGTTACTGTTTAGCCACGTATATGATTAATAAATAGTTTCAAATTATATTTTAATACATAGGACCGACTATTTATATATTAAATGCATTTAAAAAGGACTTGTAAAAATTTCAGACAATCGTGTGGTCAATCAATCATATGTTTTTAAAATAACATCCAAAAATTCACTTCAATCATTTAAAGCTCAAACAAAATTATATACACGTCTTCATTATTTAAAATAAATTTTATAACCTGAAAAATGAACAATTTACTATAAGAATATTAAAACAAATATATTGTATGGGGGATAAAATTAAAAGCGCTGTTTACTATGCACATCCATAGTTGGATAAGTCAATTATTACTAGTCTCTATAAGGATATTAAATTTAATATATTTACACAGCTCTTACACTTTCAAATATTACATGCAAACGTATTCAGAGTTAATAACGGTGACACTATAAACAGACGTATGTAGACAAAACATGACGTGTATATTGTTGTGAACCCGAGTTTATCGGCCATATAGAATTATAACCCAGCATTTAGATGTGCTATAACGATACCTAAAATGTTAAGGTAGAGAGCAATAACAAACGCATCCACCTATATTTACTGTTAATTAAACGATTTCAAAATTACAGTTAAAGGAATTGGAAATTAAAGTTTCATTAGCTATTAAGTACACTTGAGTAATAAGTTACCATTTATTTATTGCTTTTTGCATATTTTTAACATTATAAGTATTTATTAAAGTAATTTCGGATTTCGAATTTTTATTAGTTATTGGGTTGTTTAATAATTCAATAAAATTTTTAAAAAAGAGTGCTTAAACGACGATGTTTTTATATATACGACCTACTTATTGCATTTTTGTAATTTATAGATTAAGACTCTTATAATCGGTCGTTATTTGTAAATCTGGCAACTAAACGTTACATTGTATAAACACAGGCTACATTTGAAAAAGGTCAATTGCAAATATTATATAAGTTTGCAGCTTATACACGACGCTACTATTATGGGCTTTGTTGGTTGAATACATTAGAAATATTATGGCAAAACAGAGAAAGGTCAGGAGATTAATGAGAATTTAATATACGTTAGCATATAATATAACGAACTAGACGCCAACTGCGACTTGTTCAAAATGTTTATGAGTACTGCATTTCTATAAAATAGCCGTCAAATGTATTGCCCGACTCCTTTATTTATCACGGTCATATGTCCAAGATTTACCACACTTAAACATTTAATTTAAAATAAATAAATTTGAAAATGAAATATAATAAATGATTTTTAAAACTTTTCCATGTAAATTTTATTTACCTAAAGAATATATATGGTGACTTTGTTTGTTATTTGATCGAGTTTCCACGATGCACTGGCATATTTTCACGAGACGACCTCTGTGCCTGCGCCAGCGCATATTTAGATCTCTCTAACTAGCTTGGCCACGCCTCGGCTTGTATTGTACGGAAATGTCGACTGCAGCACGAAACAATTCCACCGTATGCCGTAATATCTGCATACAAATGTTAGGGTTCTTCGTTTTGGTATTCGCTTGCATGTGTTTATGCTTTATTTGGTCTACCTGGTGTGTATTACTGCGGAACATTGTTGCATCTGCTTTATTACCATAGAAATGTTCCAGTTTATGTTGTAAGGAGAATTTAACGGACCGGGATTTCCCTCATCTATGTATTAGTACTTTTCTTAAAGTTTAAAATATCTTAAAAATCTTCAAAAATGAAGTAACTATAATCGGAAAATAATAAAAACAAAGAAAATTCATCGCAAATTGCTTTAACATTATTAATAATTATTTTATTGAATAATGTATCTTACATTAGGGAAAATATAACCTACGCCATTCAATTCCAACCTCCTGCCAAAAACACAGACGACGAAATTTGTCATTGAAAAGCATGTAATGTAAATTCTATTATTACGGCCTTTTATTTTTCAATTACTGAGCCCCATCCCGCCGGGCGCCTGGGGGTTAACTTTGCAAGACCCAGCAATTTTAATTTTTTACCTAATGCATATATTTTAAATAGTAAGTACCTAAAAGGTGTCAGAAATTTCATTTATTTAAATATGCTATACTTATAATTGGACTTTAATGATTAAAAATGCGTTTTATCTATTCAAAAAACTATATGTTATGATTAGGTTGCCAATAACCTTAGCGTGTCGTGGTGTTGTTTTGATCAAATAGTGTTACAAATCATAGCAACCCTCGTTGTAATAACGAGGTATGTTTTAAATTTGTTCCAAGCACTCCATAAAGCCAACACTAGCAGGTCACGCGACGCTACTATGACAAACGATCGTGTTGCTTACTGTGATACAGACTAAATAATACAGTGGCATATAATTTATTTTGGTACTGATTTCTTATGTAACACTATTAAGTTTGTAGGACATAATGTAAAATAATACACAGCACATAGATGTTGAGATATTTATTTTAAAATAACAAATCCTAATTAACTCTAAACCTGAAATGTGTGACTACTAAATTGTATTTTATTATGATTGGAATAAAATTCAAATAAGGATTACGTAGAAATATGTTCTGCGACACAATCAATTAAATAACGTTTCTTTAATATTAATATTGTATTATAATTCATTGAGATAACATTAGCAATACCGAATTATTTATTCTATGTAAGTCTCATGGAATCACCCGACATCCAAATTAAATCATTTCTATTTCGTATGCGATTGACTGTACCGTGTTCACGCAATGAACGCGTAGTTATTACAAGGACATGATAGATAATACATATTGTCATTTGTTTATTTATAAGCTCACCGTCTGATTTGCCTTCTCATTAAGGTATATATTACTTTTTTTTCAATTTCAAGTAAACTAATACTAAACGCATTGTGTGTTTATAAGATTGTTGTTTATATAATTTCGGAGTTTGCTTTTATTATGTTGTATTAATTAACCCACTTGATTATTGCTTTGTAACTATATACAAAGCCATTTCAATAAAATATGTTAGACAAGAACACTTAATGCAGAATTTAATACCGTAACTTAAATTGGAGCATTAGCTAGTGTCTGTTTATATAACAAAATAGGTTAAATGTAGGTACAAAAAATTACAAATACTATTCTGAAGCTGGTGTAAATAAAACTAATTATAGCCAAAGGATCGGATCAAAAATTTCTTACACAAGTGTTAGTTAATTAATTTCCTATACGGCAGAGGCTTTGTTATTCAACTCGAAGGGAAATCGGTCGAGAAACTGACGTAAATTTATTTATAGAGCATTAATTTTCAAATTTAGAATAAAAATAAAAAAAATTGTATAAAAGTCATTTACGACAGAACATTCACACCACACAGACAATGTCTTTAATACACGGCCATTGGAACTTATGGGAAACTTGACATGTTCATAATTAGTTGTCAACATTAATACAATTAATAAGCATCTCACGGACGCTACAGATGAAGTATTCTCTTTTGTGGAATAACAGACGAGAGGAATAATAATAAAATAACACAGAACATCAAAAGAATACACAAGAATGCGTTTAGAATTATACGGCTTCGTATTAAATACCTTTTATTGTCGGAAGCTTTATTGGCCTTATTACTTATATATATTAACTAATTTCTGTTTAAATATGTGTCATCGATATAGCGTTGTCGTATTTATTTTAATTGTAGATGTAATAAGTTATGTTCTTTTGATATACGAGAGGCTTGTGATACTTATTAGATGTAACTAATCAAGGCTTTCAAAGCCTCACTTAATTCATCAAGTTGAATAAAGCAAAATTGCAATAAACGAAGCATTCAAGGTTTTAGTGTTACTTTAATTAGATTTAAAATAATGTTCCTTATTATTGTAATGTGAAATTTTAACTATGTTTTAATTAAATTTATATTGCGCCTTTCGAGTGAAATTATTATATTGAGATCTGTATTTCTTTTTTATAATTAGACTTCAATCCAAGTTGATGATTTAAAATTTAACAATGTCATTAAATTTACAACGAAGAGGTTTTAATATTATTCGAACGATTTTAGAATTTTTGGTTCCGTAAAATCATTAATATCTTCTAACAATGTAAATATATGGATCAGGTGATGTCTCTTATCCGATGTAAATCTAAGCACAGCTAGAACATAAAATTTTATTTGAGGCGATATACTTGTTGACGTGTGTTATCTGCGCGTCCACAATTTCCCAACGAATTGCTCCGCGCCGAATCACGTACTCTGAAATCAACGAAGAGAACATAAACTATTTACCAACTATTCAATATTCAATACGCGATTGCAAAATACGCCAAATTATTGCATTAGTAGTGAACAGGGATTCCCGATATTGTGGTTCAGCGATCGGCGGCACACCACGATATGCGGCATAAATAATTTAATAATTCGCGATACGGAATTTAACATAGCGAGTGTCGTACCGTTCATCTGTTTCGTATTCAATATGAGTATTTGTTTCTCATACTGCTGTCGCATTGGGCAACGCTGAGACGTGAACTTTCCATCAAGTGAAATGATGGCTTGCGTCACGAGCTTAAGGTCGACTTTGACAATGTGACAGTCACTTGGCTCTGATCTTTTCAAATTGCATATGTTGATAAGTAGGTGAATAAAGCACGTCTGTACATTTCAATATCGGGAACATCCGTGTTATACGCGTGACCTTGCAAATCACAGCCTGCTTTCCAAACGACTTCAGAGAATCGGTAGCCGGCGTCTGTATTGCACGACCGTTACCGTGTATGAGGAATATTTTATTACTTGTTACTTCTTGATTTATTTAGGCAATGACCTGTCCGCTATGCCTATTGCGCCGTCACGTCGTTATTTTTATTCGGACGACCACAACACCATGGGAACTGAGCCACGAGGATAAAATATGTACCGATTCTATTGTTACTTCTATAGATATGAATTCCATACAATGATAGATATAATATAATGCAATACTGTTTTGCAATTCTTATATTGTAATTTACTTTGCAATTGAAAGCTGCTTCACGTTGCATGACTGATGATATGTTGATATCATTAACTGCATTACCCACATTGTTTAAAATTGTATGGATTGACAGCGATGGGTGATGTGTTTGAATATTGTAACTAGTAAGTGCAGCTTAAATGAATACATGATGAATAATTAGAAACACAGCTTAATATATTTGAAAGAAATTTTTTTCTTCATCTAAGAATTAATGTAATAAATATATAAATATAAATAATTAAGATATCTTTATTGGTCCAAAACATTTGTTCTCTTAGATAAATCTACGAAAGGCTAATGGTTATTCTATATTATAAAAAAGTATCTCCGTATATAATTTATAAAATTGACAAGGGTAAAGATAGCGGACGTGTTATTCGTGTAATATCACCCCAACTTTAAAAGCCTGACTTTATGTCCATATCTTAATCACCACAATAAAACTATACCCGCTCAAAACCTCATAATTTTACTTCAGTGGAAAATAGGGATACCAAAAATGTTAATAAAGGTTAGGTGGGATGGCGGTCGACAAATTGACCGAATTGTTATATGAGCTCGATAGCGTTGGCCTGCCGACATGCTAACCCATTCGTTCGATAGCAAGCCTACGATAAATTATACACTAAAATCTTTTAAAAGCGTCATCCTCAACTCGGACCTCAGTGCACACCCAAAGATAACACGGATGCAGAAAAAACGCTTAATTGCTTGCCTTATGCCTTTATCCAGTGCAAAGTATTCTAAAATATTCTATTCCGCATTTACCCTTTTAACCTATGTTTATAAAATAATGGAGAACGGGGTCCTTAGCAATTATGTGGAAATTTCCCGACAAATACACATTATTGCTGGAGTAGACACGGTAGCGGGAGCGGGCGGCGTGCTGGCACAGTGTCGCCTAATGAGGCCGCTTGCTTCTTTTATTTATGAGACAAATGTAAATTATTAGTACTCTGGATAGAACAAATCTTTGGTGAACATTTCGAGAACGCTCACCAATACGCCTCATGAATTCATAATACAATTACATACCTAATTCCACTGCATGTAAATTTATTCATATAATCACGATACCTATAAATATGTCATAGTTGCGGTGGCTAAGATTAATGATTATTTTATTTAATTACTATCATGAGTGATAATACTCATGTGATAATTCAGGATTATACATACACGTACCAACATAATATAACTTTAGCATGGCCACATTAGCAGAGCATATTTATTACTACATGGGTAATCGTGCATAGTTTACAACTTTAAAGCGTGTATGTTAAAATTTATGCTTCAAAGATTTGTTCGCCACAAATAAGGTTGTCAGCGAGTCTTATCTACGGGATCGTTAATTAATTAGAGAAATTGAGCGTCCGCGGCGCAGGGGACCTATAACTCGCAACCCGCCTCCTATCATAGCTTCGTTCTGTTTTATTTATTTTTAACACTCACGTGAACAAAATTGAATTCAAATAGGTACAGTTAGTCGCACGCTAATGGTTGTATAATGATAAAACGTTGTGAATAGTATCATGCAGTAACGTGATATTCCACAAATCCAGCCACATAAATCTGATTCTTCAGTTTACAAGTGAAAAATGTTTTGTTATGAACTAATTATATACAAGCTCACATTAGGATGAAACGAGTTTGTATCAAAAAAGATCAAAATTATAATAAAAAGAATTTGTTTAAAATATTCATCAAAACGTAAGGCAAGGAAATAAGTGTATTAAATAGATAATCATAAAAGAATAGTCGTAAGTATAAGTACACCAAATGAATATACGAGAATATTTGGTTATCGAATCGAGTTATGGAAGAATCTATTTGTTGTAATATAATATGAATGTTTTTTCAAAGAGATAAGCATAGATGTATATAAAGTATCGGAGACAAACAAAACGGCTCAATAAAATAGCGGAGCATAGACAAAACGCTACAATAACATCAGAACGGGAACGAATCGACAGTTTACGACGTGAGCACAACGAACGACTGCTCTACAAATGAATAAGCCATCTGTTCTAATAGCCACAATTAAACATGGTCGCCGGAGTATTTCTGTAAACCCGTAGCTTAATATTGGCTCAAAATCGATATTCCAATTAAAACTTACGAAATATATTAAGACGAATATAAAATACATCATCATATTCAAAACCTTCATAAAGCTCAATATCTTGAAAGTTGAAATTGTAATGAATGTTTTAATGAATAATTATTGTTTTAATAGCCGTCCTCACCCGTGCATCCGTATGAGGTAGTGACGTAAAAAACAATGTTTAAAACCTTTATATTAATTTACATCTAAATTATAACGATTAACAAGAACTATCAACCATTACAGTTTTTAACAACTACAGAACACTGTCATGTAAAGAAAACAAGATATCTTTAATTATTATATTAGAAAGTTAAGGTAGTTATATTATTTTCGTCCGAGCATCGCTGTAAATGACATCTAAAATAATACACCAAACATTTTTTTCTCTCAAGAGGCAAGTTACTTTGTATAGACCTCGTGAACTCGACTGCCTTTTTTGTCTCGCGCAAACATCGAGTTAAGCATTCATATGTGTTACCATATATTGTCATAATTAAATATAATAACGGTCTTCATTCGATCCTTTTAACGGATACTAAGAATCATCATAACTTTATTGTAATTTTTATGTATACAAATGTATACAATAAAACATTCACGTTACATGTTTAGTTAAACACATTGCGTTAAATATTTGTAATAAAAAGAATTTAATTATGATGTTGTCTATGACCGTAGGGAATGTAAGTTAAACTAAACTATTTCTATTGTTATTATAACTGAGTAGAATAAAACTGATAAGCAAAAACATGTATATTAGTTTTGGGTTTTGGTCTAATTGTAGCTTTTTTTAGCCCGAAACCATTATTCTATAGTTCAAATAACTGTTAGACGAACAGAGTAAATTATTTATGAAATAAATACATTATAATTAAGTAGGATCTCAAATGTATTTAGAATAATTAAAGAGTATCTTCTTTTTATTTACCCATTGCTATATTTGTTTAAATGTGCATAACATTTTCTATATACTATTTTTTATCGTATGGTCATAATATATTATTTATATATAAACTCTTTTCTAATTACCTTTTTTCTTGTAGCATAAAAAGAACTGCTCGTACATGAGGATATAAACATAGTTGCCACTAAATGTCTTATCTAATTCAAATTGTATTGATCGTCTGTAACAATTTAATGAACTTCATATATAATATATTTCGTCACACGGAAATCTTTTTTCTAGTCACAGATAATAACAAGATTTTTTCCACTCGCAATCAAAAATATGCAATGTAGTTTAATAGGAATATGAATTGATATCCCAATTACCTACTATTTTTGCATTACTCCCAATGATTATACGCATACGTGTATAATATAAAAAATAATTTTAAAATGTCCTATAAATAGTAATATCCACTATAATTTCAATATTTAAATAATTAAATGAATACTTATAAGTATGGTGTGGATACACAATAAAACCTTATAATGTAGAACAGCTGATGAGAAGAATTTTTAATATTCAAATTAAATACCGTAAACAGTCTCGAATAAATATTATTATTATTATTCTCTCATTTGACGGGAGCTTATTCCAGACGCATTACTAGCTTTTGTTACTGCACATGTGAATGCTGTTAGTGATCAATTGACTTAGTTGTTCGCATCATACTTCCAGTACACCTTTTTTTTTAATCGCGACAATATTTTAGGAGTTCCTTGAAACGTTTTAATTATTTAATTATTGGTTTGTTAATGGCGTATGTTTCTCGTCGATAAAACTCCCCGGGGTATTTTAAGTTTATGATCCGACAGTGAAGGAGTGTCACCACACATCACAGAGGACGTTCAGGGTTTCTTATTTATAACTTCTAATAAGACCATAAATATTGATTTTAATTACGCGTCGGTCCGCATTGACAGTAGCGTAAATGGAGGCGGATTGACGCGTATCAACTGCCGGTCATTGAACTTAATACACGACAAATATGTGTGTCTTTATAATATGTAATGTATTGCTATGTTTTTAAGTTACTCCAAGCTAAAGCATCCTTTTAGTATTGGTAAGAACCATCGAATAATTGAATATGAGACATTTTTATGTCGACCTTTAATAGATCGGTGCTAATTACAAAGTTCATCTATTATAGGTGTAGGTTTCAGAAAGTAGAATGTGCTATAATACAATACCTTTGCTTTTATTTATTGTCATCCTAGATATTTTGAACTATAGCACTTAGGTTGCATTGAATAAATATAATAAATTGAATCTAAGTAAACGTTAATAGATAAGATTTAAAATCATGTTATATCGATGTTAATTGTTCCTTTGATACACGATAGTATATCGTTGACCTTATACTATGATAAACGATCTTGATATTTAATTTATATCAATTTATTCCTAGTTGTTGATTTATAATCCATTTTGAAGCATAATATTTATGTCATATAAATAATAACGCGGCTATGAGAAGGATATAATTGTATCTACACACACATACATAGAATTCAAATCAATAAATATATAGACATTTATTTTATCAATTATAAACGTAATAAAAATGTCAAGTCTGTTTCAAAAATACATACATATATCCTAAATTATTTAATAAAAATACTGCTATTATAAAAATTTTAACACAATTTAAAATTCAGGTTTCTGTTTGATCATTTAGTTATTTCTTAAAGCAAAACAACACTAAAGCAAATGATGTAAAATATTTGAATGAAAAGAGAGGCCAAGTCTTCCTCTTCTGTTTTTATTTTAACATGAACTATGTTATTTTTATTATAATCAACATAAAGAGTTGCTCCCGTATCCTAAAAGGTCCGAATATTTGATGAGTCGCCTCATATTTTACTCTCATTTCTTGACTTGGATGCAGACATATAAATCAAAGAATGTTTAAGCGGAAGGCGACCGCTCCGCACGTCTCTTTAATTGCTGCAAAAACCTGACCTGCGCGATTTTAGACAAGAGGTTGGCAAATTTCAGAATAATTCCACTGCATAGTACCATTGGTGTGATTATACTTTTTTCTAGATATTAATAATTAAGATATTAATTAGGTTTGTTATTTAATAAATACCTCCCAAAATGCCAAGCAAACTGAGACATAATTGGGTCTTAGATATATCTGTCGCAGAAGATATTTTAAAATGAATAAATAGAATACCCAGACAGGATATGGTCCTTTGGTCGGGAACTGATTAGCGAAGGCTGCAGATCTCTCAATGGCATGGTTACCTCGCTCTCGGGTGCTTCATAAATTTCCATTGATTGGATTAATCTGATTTGGATGTCAATTTTGCAAGCAATGTTCAGGCTCTTTATAAGAAAATACATCTCCCTTTGAGTTTTATATATTCTGTGTTCGAAGCATAATAATGAATATATTATGCTATCAAAATATATATCATTTGTTTAGTCGAGAGTGCGACGCACAATATATTTCCCTTTCCATTACTGATACAATCGTTAGCGATACAATGAAGATTTATACGTTCATCATTTTGTCTTATTAAAAATGATAGTTTTGTCTTTCGTTTTCATTCAGCTGTATTTACATTTTGTGACTGACGTCCGAGCCCACCTCAACAGGTTGTCGATAGAGTCAGACATTTGCACATTTGCCTCAATTATAAATATATACAACATTTTTTAACAGAATATATGTTTACAGATTATCGGACAGATATCATGTTATTGATTCGCTTAAGTGGAGGAGTGGGTGCATATTATGAGACTTATAAGACTGCATCCGACTTCATTATTGGTAAAAAATGAGACCTGCAGGAAACTGTGCTGCCATACAATTTACAACCGTATGCATATACGTGTCGTAGTCTAGTTAAAAAACAGGATCATTATACTGTTATTAGCGGACACAGTTTTGTAATTCCTTTAAATAATTATGTAATTTTAATAGTTATTATCTTTGTACATCTTAACATACTTCATTTTAATAATTATAATACCTATGCTGTAACTGATATGTTCTTAAGATAATTACAATACTTATTTCACTTCGGATGTTATCTTTCTATATAAATAATTGAGACAATGTGTTTATTAAACTATTGATGTGGTTAAAATATTCTTCGGAGACATTTCGTCACGATAACTTACATGTCCGTACCTGTAAATATTATATTTTCGTAAAATTACAATAGAGTTTAATTAGCAAATAACGCTATGATAACTGTTAATTAATAAATGTAAACTATTTAAAACATGTCAGTTATTTATTAACATTTATACTGGATTAAAACAAGATCACCTTAGTTATTACAACAGCGCTTATATTCTAGATAATATGATTGAATTATGCAATGTCTAAAAGCAGTCAACGAGATCTATATTTCATTGTAAAATTTATAGTCGGACCGTACGTCTGTTACAAACGAGGATATTTCCCACGTCAGTTTTGATTGCGATATTTAAGTGTACGATGACATTACAGTGTATACTAATTTTGTAATGCAGGATTGACTGCGAGTCATTTCACTATCAATGAGAAGATAAACATAAATGTATAAATTTTAATTTAAAGTAATTCTTCTCTTATGTCCTCGGGGATGGAGTATTTTTCAAGCGATCACCTCATGCAATGGTCTCCTAATACTGGACCTATAGTGTTGACAAAACTAATCTTCGACATTGCCGTTCGACTAACTTTGTATTCGAAGGAACATTGTCAAGAGAAATGTACGATTATTGTATCGCTTTCTTATGGATTGTGTTACGATATAATATATAAATCGTGGATACTCTAAGGAGGGCTCACTATCTGAGATTTCATGTGGTTTATCAATTTGAACAGCTCCATAGACATATTTGTTTACGCGTACACAATGTTTGCGCTGTTTTATGAGATAGATTGCGATTTCTTGTGCTGTTAAATTACATGTGCATTGGAATTAATAGTATACCGATACCAGAATTCAATATGAGAGCGAATCTATGGTATAGATTAAATACAGAGCATAAAAAAAATTACATGATATCACAAGGTTCTCACAGTTTTGAGGCTGATCTGAAACTGCAGACGGCTATAAATATTTCTGATCATATAGTCGGTCATCTTTCTTTGTTATCATTTTGAACGACATTCCATCTGCGTAATTATGCAAAAAGCTGGACCGTGGCCGCGCGGCCCTCCTTTGACAACCGCATCATTATAGTTGACATAAACTAAGATTTATACGATTGATTTATTAGAAGCAAATATGAAATATCCCATTCACCTTCATATTAAAACAGTCTTGAAATTATAAATCGTTAATGTTAGGTACAAGATTGTAAACCTTTAAGCTTTAATTTATAGATTTTGCTAACTAAATATCAAAGGACATGTTCGGAATATAGTGCTTTACTCTATACCTGAAAAAGATTTAGGTTTTTTCGTATCAAAACGTTTATATTCAGACATAATCTTCGGAAATTTACATACGTAAAATTTCATTACGTATTTACGTTAGTTCCGTTCGGATGTTACAGTAAAATGGAAATAAAACAAAAATATTTCAGTCCATTCAAAAAAATTTACTATTTATGATATCACCTACAGATTTTTTAGACATCGTGTTAATTTTAATTTGGAAAACATAAATTTGTTATCCAATACAAATCCAAACAAAAGTTTAAAGCTAAAAATATACGATATTGATATGTTACATACAAAGAAGCTAAAAAGAGAATTGCATTATTTTGCAATAAAGAGTGATTCAAAGTAAGTTAGAAAATATCTACAGAGTTATTTTATTATTAGTCATGACTCGCAATCTGTTTGAACAAACAAGGCATATTTAAAATATATTAAAATCGATAGAGTAGTTTTATTTGTAATTTTTTGAAGAAAGGTGGAAGACTTGTGTGAACTAAGTGGGGAGAATGAATGCGTAATTCGGCGAACAGTGGTTAAATTAGCTTGCGATGCGGGCGTCTTTATAGTCTTTAAATTGGCAAAAAATCGCTACAAGCTTCGACTGACACCGATCGCGGAGGCATCAACGAAACAGGTGTTATCATAAACATACATTTTGAGATAAAAAAAAATATTTTCATGAGTGGCGGTAGGCGCGAACTGTCGTTCGCTTCGCCGACACAATGGGGATTTTGTATATATTTTTTGTTTTGTTCCCGAAGTAAAGGCCGACGATATTAAATTTAGTAAGCGGAGAGGTGTCCGAAATCTCACGCAGACGTGCGATCCGCCACACATATTTCCATCCTTACAAAAAGCGGAACTATAGCCATAAATATGTCCAAATAAACATTAGCCAACTGGCTGTGTAAGTTTTAGTAGGGTTCAGCTTAGCACTCTTTTAGCTAAACATTAATTTTATATAAATTATGAGTAACCTCTCTTCATTAATGGACAAAGTCGTTTTTAATTTTTAAATTCCATTCCTTAACCAAATATCAAATAAGTAAATAAACATTCAGTGCCTAAATCTAACCGAATAGATATCCCAATTATTATTTGGTAATATGTATTTGGTATAATGAGCTGTAACAAATAAAATATCTCGATATACCAACAATATCAAAAGTGAGTTACTGTATTGTCCGCTAACAAGACCGGCGGAAGGCAGTCTCGGCGTGTGCTGATGACAGTGGCGGTGTACAATTGATAATATGTGTACATATGTAACGTTAAACAGCAAAAATAAACAACACTTTCACACTACATGGGTTCAAGAACAAGTTTTTCCATAACACAAAAGACGACACTGAATAGTTATAGCTCCGCGTCCTCGCCGCATAATCCAATAAAACAATTCTCGGAATGTAAGTACGGTCAGAATAATATTACGTATCTATTACATGTTAGCATTATGTTGCCTAGAATTTGCGTGCATGCTATGTCTAAACCTAACACTGCCAAGTCACATGTTATACCTATTTTATGGCATCCAGTTATGGGAAATATTCATTCTAAAATTATATATGTACATGCAACATTATTACATTGTATTAAAGATTTCTCTTGTAATGACAAATTTAGTTTCAAATTGTTGAAATTACTAATTATGTAATATTTATATTTTAGGAATGCAAATATTTCAAAATCACCCTTCTATTAAAATGTCTCTTTATAATTTTATTATAATTTAGGGAATCCAATGACAATTACTTTTCTGCCTAATGTCCTTCGAGTGAAATAGCTTTATTAATCCATCCATTGTTTACTATCTTGTTTCATATCATTCACAAAAGGCTATGGGTCCGTATATTTAATATGGTATACAAAAAATAATATCTCATTTTTGTGCAGACTCTCCAAATAAAATTGGAGACTGAATCTCAAAATATATGAATTTGATTCAATGGAAGGGCAAGCGGCTTCTCTTCGTGATTGCAAAGGGCTGCCACCGGGGTATTCGTTTGCTAGATTTTTTTATTTTTAATATTATATATGGCTACATTATACATTAGCCAGCAAAATGATTAAGGAAACATCATTTAATGATTATGGATCCCCTGAATGAGGACAAAGAAACGTAATAGTAGATAACATCTTTTTGTTTAAGTTTAAACAAATTCATAAAGTGTTTACAAGAAAGTTCACAAATATATTGAATTTAAAAAAATCTGATAACCTATTTCATTGAATAGTTTTAAGCAATGTGATATAAAGGTATTTCAGTTGATTACAAAGGTTACATTAAATAAAATTAAACAAAAAAAATCTAATTACAAAAATATTTCACGTTATAAAAAAAATATTAAAATGAACATTTATTACTACACTTACCTAGTAATTTTTAAATAAATGTGAGTGAGTAAGTGCGTTCTAAATATTTTTGGTTGTAAGATTTAAAATTTTCTAATGTAACTAACGTCACATGTAATGTTTACTATCACATTTTGAGTCCAAGTAATTTATCCTGCGCGACATATTTAAACTTTAATTGTGCTAAGCAAAAATTTTCCTAATCATGTTAAAGTATATGAAACATACCTATATTGCTGTATTTATTTTATATCGATGTTTTCCTGGAGCATAGCCCTGGATGGCATTATGCAAGTGGCCAGTAACACGTGTAGTTGGCTCCCGCGCTACTCACGACACCTTCGCTTTTTCCATAATTGCCACAGTGTTGTATTGCACTTAACACTGCCCATCCTTGTTTCGTTTGAAAGTTCTGTTTGCTCGCGCCAAATCATGAGAGGCGTTTTTTAATTTCAATTGTTAATACATTAATTTATTTCTGTTAACTTTCAGGGATGGTTCGTAAATTATAATATTGAATAAATTATTCTTTAAGTGTGTTACTAAAATATATTATATTAATCAATAACTAGATTTATGTGTGTCATCATCATCATCATCAGTCTATGGGAGCCCAATGCTGAGCAAAGGCCTCTTCTCACATAGAGAAGGTTAGAGCATTATTCACCACGCTTGCTCAAGACGGGTTGGCGATTTCAATCTTCTAACTTGAAATTATAAGACCAGGTTTCCTCACGATGTTTTCCTTCACCGTTCGTCAGTGGTGTCTAAATACCCTTAGAAAGTACATATGATTCGGAAAAGATCACATATGTACTTGCCAGGTTTCGAACCCGCGTCCTCACGTATGAGAGGCGGGCCTTTTAATCTATAATAAAGAACCCTTTTTTATTGATGTACTTAATTACCTAATCATGAGATAATAATTAATCTTGTTATTAATATAAACTCGTCAATCCAAAAATAAAAAAAAAGTGTTTTATTTCAATAGTCTTTTCTGCAATGGTTTTGTTTTTATAATGATGTCGATTAAAAAGCAATGACAATCATTGGAGTCAATCAACTCGATCAACAATTGAAATGTTCATTGAAGGATTTTACGGTTTTCCTTGAATAAACACAAGCGTCCGGAGAATTAATTGTCACTGAAGGGGATATTCCGGGCGAGGTGTTCCGAGTGAGACGAGTGTCTAATTACGGCGTTCGTAACGCACGTACTGTCTCTGACATATCACAAGACATTTGCCACCGGCAGCGGTGATCTCTCAACGAATTCCGAATGAGGAGAGCGAAAAAGACACGAGCCAAGCATGCGTTTGTAAAAAGTAGAAAGGCCGGGGCATCGCCGCGGGAGGCTTTGGGCCCAGTCCGCGCCCCCGCTGGCCGCTTGCAACGTTCCCTCTCTGTTTCTTGCATGCGTATTGAATCAACGCAGCTAAGAGTAGGTACTTATTACGCCAACAACATTTAAATATCTGCTAATTATACTGCGGTGGCTTATAAGGCAGTTAGGTGATATTTTTTAATTCTTTTATAAATTTAATTTATTTTTATACTAAAATAGACTTTATTGTACAGAAAATTCAATCGTTAAAAATAATTCTTACAACATAAAACTATTCAAACTAAAATGAAAATATTCAAACATAGTACCTACATACGAGTTCTTATAACTCGTGACAAGCTTTTGTATCATATAAAATAATCAAGCAAATAGTAAAAGTTTTAAGGAAAAGTATATTTTGTCGTTCCAAGGTATTCAAACCAATTTTTTTTTTTTTAATTAAAGTAAATAACTTTATATTTACTTTAATTTTATTATGTACAGGGTATCGTTCGACATGTGTTAAGTTATTTTTAGCAAGCCATAAATCAAGATACCAATTGATGCCCATAATGTAGAAGTGAATGATATGCAACTAGTTCAATGTCACAAAACGAATGCACAGCCTTTAAAATGAACTTGTATACAAAATTTGTTCTCAATCTTTTGAAGATATCTGCTTAATAATTGAAGATCAATAAATTCTTGTAGAAAAAAAGTAAATAACCGTTCTTGACCAAAGGTCGTAGCGTCGGAACCTGCAAAACAAAGTCTGGTAAATGTCACGTAACATCGTATGCGTGAACGCAACGCAAACCGATGCATGCCAGCTCTTGCATAGTACGCCCTGAGTTTTGTACCATCACACGGCCTCAATGCGCAAGCGCAGCTTGCATATCAAATACGCACCCATCGATATGATAATTAATTAAAATACTCACCTATTTTGCTAAATGTAATGAAGTAATGGTAAATGAATTAACTATTAAGTGAATAGTAAAGTAGGAAAATGAATACAGCACCAGCATGGCAATAGACCGTGAGTATGAGTCCAATGTATGCGGACGCCAGCATCATACGAATGACGCATATAACGGAACGACCCGATTATTTCTGGCTATTACACGACTGTTTCATAGCACTGTTAAAGTTGTCTAAAGCAAATATAAACGCCATGTTTATTAAATATTTTACGATCTTACTCCGATCGATTTTAAAATGCTAAGTAGCTGAAAGATTGTTTGATACCAGAATGTTTTACTATTTCAGATATTTATATAACAGTTACTCATTTACCGTTCTGATCTACCTGGATGTATGTTTATCCAGATTCAAATGTTTATAATACAGAGTACTTTTGTTGTACAGTTGTACTTTATTTCAAATAAGATTTACAGATGGCGAAATAATATTTTGTTAACATCTGGTTTAGGTCTACCATTCGCGATACTCTTCATAAAATACGTTAATTACAAGATGTTTTTTTTTCATCCAATCACATATTAGGTGGCTTGGTAGTATTTCTATATAAATACAAATAGTATTGAATTAAAATTTTCATTAATGTGTAACTCAATATTCAATTAATGAAAAAAACCTAAAAGAAACGTTCAACATCACGATCTTTATCAACCGTTCTGCTGTTTACGTAATATCGGTATGATGCTATAATTAACTAAAGTCACTAATGCAGTTTTTGTGTTGACTCACATCGACTCGCTTCCGTTCAGGTGACGACTTTTGATCCTATCATTTTGTTTGAACACAATTTGTCACATGCCTAATTTTTGATGTCAACTAGTAACGCTGGGTACATTAACATTAAATCATTTTAATTTATTCATAGTTATCGTGTTTGATAATTACTTTTTGTACGGTATCCTCAATAGATAGTAATATACTTCTGGTCTGCGACATATTTATAGAATAAGGCAACGTGGGAATAATAAAGTAAATATTTAAAATAATTTCCACCGACAGATTATACCATATATTTGAAATATAGTATAATTTAAGGGTTTCTGTTTAGTAAGAAATATAATAATAACGACATTATAATAAAAAAAATATATTCAAATTTTCCCCACCTCTTATCAAAGCAAAGAAAGAAATTTTTTAAAACGTAAATTGTTTTTTAACTTCAGAGATATCTTTTTATTGTTAAACCACTTGCAACATATAAGATAAGTGTGGAACTGCATATCACGTGCTTATTATACATAGTATTTTCCACTGTAAGTTATCGAAATTAAATAAGTACTATTCATTAATGTTTGACCTTGAGTGATAGTTTTTTTTGTTTATCCTAAGAAAATATTAATCTGGCAAACGAGTTTTGTTCCTTTGTGTTTATATATTCAAGTACTATATGAACCTGTGCTATTAAACCGTATTCTATGAGTAGGTATGTACATCATCATCAATTCAAAACTGTCACGACAAACATACAAATATCATGAATAACGCGGCCAAAGATTAAAATGATGCTTTGATTAAATTTATGAATAATATGAACGGAAACACAAACAATTGTTTTCCGTCCATTTATTAAAACGCCATTGTTATTTTTCGTGATATTTTATTAAAAAATATGCAAATCGATAGCGTTGCGACAGGATGTTCATTTTAGTTATAATGTAGATGTATTTGCATGTAAATGAAGTTCGTATCCACGGATGTTACCGTACACTAATTGTTATGTGCATCGTCTGACTTATAAAACGCAGGACGTTTGATGCCCCCATTATAACGCAGGTAACATTCACGATAATATTCACATTTTATTTTTCTTTCAACAAGCTCAAGTCATTACCTTTATCGTGCTGATAGCGTTTTATTAATTAACTAAATATTTGTAAACGTTAATTCTTCAGTTGGAAATATCTTTTATGTTCATCGTTAATTTTTTAAGCAACAAATTATTCTGTGTTTATTATATGTAGAAATGTGGTTTAAATAAGTTGGTAATTATTATGTAGGGCAGGACTTTAGATAGGAATGTTGCTGATATAGTTCGGCTATCGACCGATAGATGGCAGCCTAAGTCTCATAACAAACTGCCACTATAATGTCACTTGAATTTACAACAGTGCTATAGAAAATGTTAAATGTTAAATCTCACTATAGCATGTCACGTTCACATCCTTTATGAAAACTAATAAATATTTATAGCAAATAGCACACTTACGAGTGTAAGTAAGATAGTATTTTAGACTTCTGAGTTGAAGCGAAGAGTGCATCGCATAGTGCAACGGGAGGTCTGAGCAGGCTGCATGCCCGCCCATAGCCCGCCCCTAGCCCCCCGCTCTCCCACGCCACCTCACCTCATCGCCACGACACCGCTTGTTTTGATGTACTCTATGCAAAACTTGACTTGTTACTTCGATATTTCCCAAGTCGCAAGTTTATTCCGAGTTTCAAATCTGCAGGTGTATGTTGGATGTTTTTTCGGTAGAATCTTTTGACTTTTAGACTACATTTGTGTTCGTAAGCAGACAATTTAACTTGTAAGTTTTTAATTGTTTATTTCTTTTATAAAATACTCGCATTCATTGTAGAGGTACTTGATTCTTATCGGTGTAATAAACTATAATATATATTTAAATAAAAAATGCGTTTTGATAAATGTTCCTCTTTATCGTCTCTCGAATAATGTTCCTTTAAAAGTAGATATTAATCTATATTTGTATAATATTAATGAGTTAAAAATTTGCCCTTAAAATACTTATCCGATCAAGTATAAAACTTCTTTATCTTTCCAGCTCGTTAGTTTAGACGTTTATTTAACCTATTGTCATTGGTCGCTGTCACCGGTGGCTGTCCCGAAATAAAATTTGCGAAGTATCAAGGCCGCTGCCACCATTACATAAAAAAGGCCGACACTGAGCAGATATGTCCTAAAGACATTACTATGTTGTTCACTTGGATTGTTCGCCATCATCCATGTTACAAAATCCCGGAATGTCGTTATGCGAAACCAGTTATCGACAAAAAGCAGTGGGTAATTGATTTCGTTAGTTTAGGCATACTAATTTACTGATAAATATTTAGCGGCCGCCATATACGTGCCAGCGCTGCAGATGGCACGTCATTTCTTGCTTTACCATAACAAAATGTTATAGTTCCCGCAATCAACGTACATTATATAATTGATTATTTTCTTTTCATTCTTAAATTTCCTCGATGAATGGAAGCAAGTACTATCGTTCAATCGATCTATAAGATTATTATCTCGTCTGATATCTCCCATGAGAATTTCGTTTAGTGGTCACCCAGCTCTGTGTAAATGCCTTGGCAATTATGAACTACATATTTCTCGACGCAATTGGTCTTCGGAACAAAAACTGTTTATGATTGCGGTACAGTCGTGTACGTAGACGATGTTGGGATGAAACAAAAACTAAAGCAAACGAAGCCAGCAGGGAATTATTAGGTTTTTGTATTGTGTATATGAGCAAGTATACGAATGTCTGCGGGTGGCACAGGGACAGGCGCGTTCACGATTCATAATTAGTTTTGTTATGAATTATATAAATTTTTCATGCGCCCTATACGAGTAGCCGACAATTAATTACCTTCTCGTTGCTTACATTAATTAGTAGAAATCATGTTCTTTTGATACATGTTAGCATTAAGAATGAAAATAGCATTTATTGCCTTTTATCAAGTCAACCTGACATCTTTATAAATAGTGATGGACCACCCTGTAAGCTCTTGTATTTATTTTTTGTTTTATTTTAATTAGCATGTTATACGATTATTTCATTGTATTGTAGTTAAATTATACAGTATCGAGATTTATTTCTTCCACTTATGACTTTACAATCCATAATTCGAACTTCAGATAATATTCAGATCAAATTAGAGGCAAACCTTTATAATTACTTAAAAACAACATATGATAAATTTTATGGCATCAATCAGATGAAAAATTTGGAACATATTTTTGTTACAACGAGCTAAATTTCTATAATTTTTATGTTTATTATTCTGATATTATTGATTGTAAATATTTTATAATTATAAAATATTCGATGAAGATGTGATTAATCTGTTTTGATGATTTTATGTAATAAAGAATTCAATATTAATATATTTAAAATTATTATGATATTTATAATAATATATACACTTTATTCCTTTTGTAATGTTGAAATCTAAATTTTATAACTTAATTGCATTCGCAAAATTATAACAGGCAGTTTTTATTACAGAGCAGACAAAGCGACCGAACTCGAACGGCCATCGTTCATATTTTTTATTTTTATTTCATAACCTTTCACGATGATTGATTGACGTGCCGCCATTTTTTTACATTTAATTTTGTTGTAATTGAAGTGTATGTTTATATAAAATTATATACATTCAGAAGTTTTGGTCTGTGGTACTGGAACTAAGCATTCTAATCACGGCTTCCATCTGCCAAGTATTTGTCGGACGGCATGGGATGTTGCCAATATGGGGAATATTCGTGTATCGTGGATACAATGGGTATGATAAGGTGTGCTGATGTCTCCAGATTGTGCGTTCATCGGTCATTCTCCCATCGCTGCCACGCATGCCTCGCTTGTATTGTCTCTTGTAATTGAAATCATTCATTTCTATCGAAATTCCGACTTCAGTTAGTATAAAATATAATCCTACGATAAATTCTTATGATTTCAAATGAATTTACTTCAGTATTTGTAGTAAATGAGTTTCTGTTTACTGTACAGTCTCGTACAAAAACGCTTTAGCGTGTTTTCGTAAAAACTATCGGCGAATCTTTCATAATACGAAAACTTATAAAGTTATAAAGATTTACATATCTAAATGAAAATATCTACTAAAAAGAGGTGAAACTCAAAAATATACAATCAAATAGAAAATAAAACTCACCTAGAAGTAAGTGTTGTCCTAAGCAATTAAAAAGTTAAAAATATATTAGCAGATATATTAGAAAATAGAGCTTAAAACGGTGGTATAGAGTCTAAAATAAAATAAGCGTCTGACCAAATATATCCTTCTAACGAGATAATCGTTTTGAAGTTAAGGAAGCCTTTAGTGTTCGCTGAAAAAAGGCAGGAATGAATGTTTTAAAGAAAATTAAAAACAAGGAAGTTTTCCGATCGCGTCCTGTAATCTGTGCTATTTAAGTATAAAATGTGTATTTTTTAATTTTATTTCTTCAACTACATTTTGATTTAAAAATAAAAATAAAAGATATCATTAGACGACGTTGTTTATTTTAAATATAAGATTAACATTTTAGTCATAAAAATGAGATGAATAAAACTATACGTTGCTTATATGTAAAAAGAAACTAAGTGATTTCAACCGACCCAAATAATCAACATAACGTATATCACGCAGTCATATAACTATCAAAGACAGAGTACTCAGGATGATATTTTTGAACATAAAACATAATTATTCACTAGAGTTCCGAGTTAATTAATTATAATTACATTGATACATAATGTAGCAGCGGAATTGCTAATTGAAAGCGGACAATGCGTATAAAGGGACCGAAATATTAAGTAAGCAGAAGTATTTTTTTTTTTTTCATATAAATAACTTTAAATAAAAAGTTTGTATACATTTAACTTAAATTACAGAAACAAAATATGTACATACACATATTATTGGCAGGAAGGACCGGTTTATTTCTAATAAGTGTTGAGTTTAGGCTTTTTAAAAATTCCTGTAATTTAATAAATTTATAATACCGATGATGTTAATTATAGAAAATTTTAATCTACGAAGTGTTAGTTATAGTTTAAATATTATTATCTAATTTTTTTGTCCACTTTCCTATTCTAAGAAATTAGATTGATTAGAATTATATAGTTTTAGAATGATAATATGAACAAAGCTTTAATTTAAATGAAACTAGTATTTTTCGGATTTACTACGCGGATTTTATTATTTAAAAACTACATAATCCCGACGTTTCGGTTACTTTGCAGCAACCGTGATCACGGGCAGACGAGGTGTGCCCTTGATCACGGTTGCTGCAAAGTAACCGAAACGTCGGGATTATGTAGTTTTTAAATAATAAAATCCGCGTAGTAAATCCGAAAAATACTAGTTTCATTTAAATGAATACTCGCGAAAATCTTAGATCTCATTACAAAGCTTTAATGTTCACTTAAGCAATTTATTGAATCGTACCCCAATTCAAAACAAGTTTCTGTTTTAACCGTATCATCCTGTATCATTTATCAAGAGCGGAGAGTCATAAACATCAAAATGCATTTAATAATAATCATAAAACAAGTTTCTGTCGCTGTGTTAAAAATCGAGATGAGTGTCCCTAAACCTATAATGAGTATTGATTTAAATTGGTTAGATTAAAAATCTGGGAAAAATTATAAGGACAGGATGCCGATCAACACAGCTCTGAAATGTATGTTATGGATACGCCTTTGTAACAATGTTAATTTTTATCTCCGACAGTGATCTTAGTGCGATACCATATTCAGCGAGTAATATTTAACAGCCGCAGTTCCATAAAAATATTGTGCTGTATAAATTCCATCTACAAATACATATATATTTATATACTTTTCACTTTGTATAGCGGTTAATAATTCATGTTTTGATTATAAAATATTATATGCCAACAATAAATATTAATTAATTGTCATAAATGTGATCCTTATAAAGCTATCTTTAATTTTTAAAGAATAATGAGGTAGACATTTTTATAACAAAGGTCCTTGGCCGTGCATCTTGATCTTAATGTTATCTCTAATAGGTCAATAAATAAAGAGCGACGTGCGAGCTTCGGCGACACATACATGCCCGAGTATTATTAAAAACAAAATGAATACTACAGTTGTTTATAATATTACCTCCGGTCGCCTTTATTCATATTTTGTTCGTTTTATATTTTGTTATAATTATAGAAATACTTTGAATTATAATATTCTTTAAAGGTTTACGTGAAAATTTTATTTAATTTAATAAATGTCAAGGCAAATACCGTTCTGGATTACGTTGATAATTTTTAATGATGTCTGTTACAATGTGATTTGGATCATTCTGAATTATTAAAAATAGCATAAAGAAATTATAAGAGATGTTCTTTGTATAAAATAAATATTGTTGTTTTATGAATGAAATGTAAACAGCCGCAATGAAATGTTATAAATGATTGTCGGACCCGAGCGAGCGCAATCTGACCGCGGCATCTAACACTGCTGCACTCGCCAGCCTTATGATGTCTTCTACTTTTTTATTTAGATATTTGTATGGACCCATCTCATTTTTATTCACCCAAAATCATTATTATGCATATATAAGTACACGTTTATTTTATTTTAATACGTTTATTTTGAATGTTGTGTCCGTCACCTATTTTATACCTGTGCGTTAGCCGCTTGAGATGTGGTGACAATATTTCAGAGATAGATAGATAAGGTCTCTTTAGAGTTGCTTGATGTAACTCGATGCTTTACGGAATCTGTTATATTTATGACATGGATCGCACTAAAACTGTACGTCCTTTTGGGATGCAATATATCTTGTTTTTTAAATGTCCGCAAGATATTAAAATATAATTTATGTAAAGAAAAACTAACAATCCATAAATTATATCTCGGTTTTGATAAGATGTCGTCGTTAGCAAAATTCAATCCTAACGTTTATGACTTGTGATCACAATATCTATAATTACATGTTAGAATTTTTAAAGTTATTGAAGTAAGTGATATAGAATAAAATATATTTAAGAAAATCGCCTTTCCTTTTTTCTGAAAAGCTTTTGTTGTCCATCATGAAAATTATAACTACCCCATTATGGTATGTATATTATTTAATTCCCTTTAACTTATTCCATTTAAATAAAACAGTGCTAATTAATGTTGGTCAAAATTTTACACTTTCTAAGTTTAAGGTTTAATGGAAATATAATAAAAAGTTTGAAGTATACATGAGATGTGAAGTAATTTTAGTAAAATTTAATAATTAGTGAGTGAGCGTGTAAGATTGTATTGATTTCTGAGTTGCGCCGGTAGCGACCCCCGCTGGGCGCCCCGCCGCGTCGCCTGCGCCCGCGCCGCCCGCTCGGACACATTTTTAATATCTTAATAACCGTTTAGGGTGTGTTTAAGTAACATTTTGAATAATTATCCAATTTATGTCTGACACAACAGTGCACTGTTTATCTAATTTGTACGTGGACGCGGTCGTTATGCTCTCAATTAGGTTATTACACGCGATTATCATTTATCACAAACAATATTTCAGAAGTATTTACATTTCTCGAAAAAATAATAGACATGTAAACGACATAATCACCGGCAATTAAACAAAAATTATTCCATAACGGACGGATCTCAAGATTTCAATAGTTTAGGGGTCTTATTTGATGATAAATGTTGTAAGGGGGTCGTTAATGGCTGGAAACAGTACGCGAGACGTTCGCCGCCCGCGTCCACGCACCGTCCTTAGTGTGATTTGGGCAAGTTCAATACGTGTACATAGGACTGATTTACGAGATGATCGTGTGCCCTTTGTGCTCCAGCTGACTAATGGACGCTCACGGACATTTATGTAGATTGATTGTATGAATTTTATTCACAATGTTAATACAGTAACAGATTTAGATGTCATTTAGAAATGGCGCTCTAAAGTTGTGCAATTTAGGCCGTGAATAATGGATGACGAATGGTTAGTTTCTATACCGGACTAAGCGGAGGTGGGGCAATTGTGTTCCATAACATACAGCTATGTCACTCGTCTTATTGTTTCTACTTTTATTACATTTTCTCTTTTGAAGAAATATTTCAATAAATTAAAGTCAGTAACAATCATATCTACATTTAAAATCCTTATTAAATTATAAACAAACACTGATGATTTGTAACACATAAAGATTGTTAGCATGAAAATAATGATAGGTACAGATGACTTTCACTATTTAAACGTGACCGTGGTGTTATACAACCAATTTCTAATATCCCATACAATAATCGCTTTTTATATATAGGACGAGCTGTTTTAAAATGATCGCATTCCAAGTATTGAAAGGCAATATTTTATTAATATATTTATGAGCAATAAAAAGTACCAACAACAAAACATTTAGTTACGGCTCTAAGAAGGGCTATCGACTCGCTGAGTCATCTTATCGATACGGATCAAAAGCTGTTAATCAAAAATTCTAATGACCATAGTTCAGAAAATAATAACTTGGCTGTAGCTACCTAATAACAGAACCAATTTGCTATTCTCGGTCGTTCTTTTGTCCTGTGACATGACCCATGTTAATAACAGTAAAAAAGTATTTATAATATATGTATAATATTATATAAAAAAATTTAAGGTATGGGTTATATAGAGATAATTGCAAATTTCATAAATTCGCTTCATCTTACCCTTTTAAAGCATCACAAGCTTTTCATCTAAGGTAATTGAACACTTCGCCGGGACAGTTCACTATTTAAGTTTATTGTCATCATTTTATTCACTTTTTTCGATCCATCCATCATTAACTACGTGCGTCCGTTCTGTCACGAGGTGCTAATTATTATTGTTAAGAAATTATAGAGGTAAGAAATAAGTTTAGTTTTTGTAATATTTTAAGAAAACGATTTATTTACACAAATAATAATTTCATTGCACTTTGTTTTGCCGTTTTTTGCATGTCTATTCGTGTTGCTTTTATAATTCTTGATTATATGAATAATTGAAACACAATGGAATTAAGACATACAGATTTGAGGAATTTTATATGATTACAAAAAAAATGTATTCTGTTTTTATTTTTTATATCGTGTAATGGAGGGGTATAAAAATTACTATCTTAGCTGTACTCATTTTAATGTATCGTATTCCGTTGAATTCCTTATATAGACGTTGAAAAATTTATTAGAGATATTTTCTAAATGCTTTCCGATTGTAATTTCATGAAAACAATCAGTTATAAAATGTGCTAACGATAAGATTCCAATGCATGTGATGATTATTCAAAGAAAACTTTGCTTAATCATGATACTTTGAGGCACTCAATGTGATTAATGTATTTAAATGTAAGCCTTATATAATGATACATAAAGTTGAAGATATGATGTTGTTTTGACTCTTTTAAGCGCGTCCGCCGGTAGCGCGCCATAATCGATTTGGTACGGCGAGTATCGACCATAGTCGATTTTTATCATTTCTTAATATGTTCTTATGATCTTTTAGATCGATAGTCATAAAATTAAAACACTGTTTATAATTACTTTAATTGTATCCGAAGCTGTTTTATATGGCAACATTCATATAGAACCATATAAATATGTATATTCTGTATAACTACTGATTTTTTATGAATTCTAACGTTTATCTGTAGCTTTATCTGTGGGATTCGATGGTTAAGTTGTATTTAAAAAATATATACCTATATTTAATAAACTACCTACACGTTAAAGGAAAATATATAGGTTCAATAATATAAAAAAGGTAATGCCATACAATAAAATATTTTGCGCTACATTAAATTATATCATGTCAATGTTTCCTGGAACAGACTTTGAGAAGTATTAAAAATGTTACGATTTCAACAAAAACGATAGCTTAAAGTATGCGATAAACTTGAATGTTTTAAAAAAATGACTCGTGTAACAGGCGAATATGTTAATTATATTTATAATTTTATTGGTAATGTCATATCGTGTGTTCGGATCTGTAAGGTCTGCACCTGTTTGAGTATCATCACGTCAGCGGTCGTTTTGTGATGCTTCATCGTACACAAAAACACCATGCTCACGTACTTCACGAATTATATGGAAAGAGATCGATCATTAAAAATTGTATGAAGTGATCCGGCTACGGTGTAACGAATGCCTAGCTTCGGACGTGATGGCTTCTTTACTCAACTTTTTTAATAACAGTAATCACTATTTTTCTATTGTGGTATCATTTAATTAAGTTTTAAATACAATCTTATATAGTTAGTTATAATGCAACTGTTTATTTAATTGAATGTTAACAATGTAAAAGCGATATAGTAGTAAAATGTCTTATGTTCAGTATGTATAGTTAATATGAAATGAAGTCAGTTATGTTCTCGAATAATAGGTGGGTGCGTCGAAGCGGTTCGCTGCCGATATCATTGTACTCACTATAAATAAATGGCAACAACAGGTGAATAACTAATTTCACTCGTAAAATTAGCTCTCCATGGGTGGAGTGCAATATTTATATGTCGACAACATCCGTCTATTTGTAGAATATTGCCGTGACAGATTACTTCACATCATATTGAATAAGCACTGACTCGCTTGCGATTCTATTGTAGCGAGAGTTATTCTGTTAAATTTATTAACCTGTACATTGTTGTTGGTACAGTCGATAACGGTATCTGTAATTGATAAATGAATTATTGAAATAATCGAGTGCCACGTTTGGTGGATCATCAGATTGGCTGTTAAATATTCTTTAACATTGTTTTTAAACATTTTAAATATTCAAAACTGGGAATGTTATATTTGATGAGATCGTGGCCATTATATGTACAGAATTATTTACGAAGCTGCTTCCCCAAAAAATTCACTGAAATCAACTATTAATTTGTTTATATGAATTGACGTTCCCGCCGATTTCACTATTCGATTAACTGTAATGTATACGGTTTAAACGGATTAAAGTAGGAAACATTTATTTATTATTGTTGTATGTTTTGATTAATTCATATTTTGTTAATTCACATCACCAAATCCCCGTATGTAAAATAAATAGGTAAGAGCCAACCCAAAGCTCGCCTCCCCACAAGTGTTCAAAGCGGGCGAAACGACTAGTCAACCCTTTTGCCGCTCACTCGCTCGTGAAATCACTCAAATACTGAATATTTTAATCTGAGCAGATAACGAGCTTGCAATTCTATTAGATGAAACATAGCTATGTGAAGTTAAACAGAAGGGCAGCCCTCTCTATCCTCAGACACGTCTATCCAAATTGCGAACCATATAGTGTTATTAAAATTAACATATATACACATTTTATTATTAACATACTATATACATGAATTTTCTCGTTATTTCTTTTCATATTAATGTTCTATTTAATGTATATCTTGTAAACTATATAAACATCGTGTTCGACAATCAATAAAAAAGTATATTTATGTCTCCTCATTGAGTAAAATCTGTCACAATTCACATTTATAGCAAGTAATTACGTATTCAATGAACGCTAACATAAGTAAACGAAAACGTCGGTCTATTCATAAAGTTTTATCACATCCAGTAATGTTTAAGTTTGATCCGTTTGAGGCCCGTGTATGGAGCAATAAAGCAATCAAATATTTACTAATCTGGAACGGTGAGAGCGTCGCGCGAACCCTTCTGCAAGCGGACTCATAAAATAAATTGAAATAGTCGCGCCACCCCCCAAATTAAAATATTCAAATGGGACGCACGCGCAAGAAAATTGAAAATTGTCGTCTATAGCCCGCAAATGAAACCTATAACTTTTCATATACATTTGAAGCCTGATTAATGGTGTACATTCATTGTTATTATTCTTATAGTGAACGTATTCTTATAGCTTTGCCATTTTAAATTTATTAAATCAATTGGTTTTAATAAAGAAAAATTATTTTGAAATATCAAAACTATGATTTAGCAATATATATTGACATTTTTAAATCATGAAACAAAGAAATCAGGTATTGCCACATATATATTTATTTTGATGTCAACATGTAAATTATTATACACATAAATAAAGTTTAATATTTTATTTGCACGGCACTGTACTCGATACAGCAAGTAGGTACCAGATTCGATATGCCGTTGAATTATGCCATAAATGGTCTACACTTTTATGACCGTAATTTGGCACAGAGTCTGAATTAATTATTTGTTTTATCCTTGAATAGATTTAATTTAATTTCACTTGAAAGAAATATGCAATATTTTTTAATAACTTTTATTTCTAATATTATTTTAATGATATCATAAATTGTATTTACAACGAAAGCAGATAAAATACATTTACTGAACATACAATGAAGAATTAAACGTATGTATATACAAAAGTATATATATTTACTTTGTCAGCAAAATAAAATATATACCTTGTAAATAATTTTATATTAAATTCTTTATACACTTCAAAACGACCCTAAATCAATTCGTTTATATTTATAATCCCAGTAAGTCACAATTACTTGAGAGGGAAGACCTTTGACTTCCGTTGTTTGGTTGAGTTTGTGGTTTTTTGCGTAATATGATAGAGGAGGCTTTATTATTCAAAGTACAATGATAGTGTGTACAATTACATATGTAATATCATAACATCCATTATAAACTTTCAAAAATAATAATGTACCTTTATGTACACATTGAATATTTTTAGATTAACATTCTTGTGAACTGATATACTACGATAAGGAATATAATTCAGTACTTATAAATCTTTTATAAACATGTAAATAGAGGTACTTGTTTGACAGTTCAATCTGTGCGCTTTCAACTCGAACGCTAAACAAAATACACTTCAAGTTAATAAGTGATATATTATATAAAGGCTGGCAAACGTCCGGTGTACTGCAAATGTCAAGTGATACCCTGGGAATGGTGTGTCTTCCGCCGTGTCACCACTACCGATGTAACTTGCACCGATTCGAACGCATCTCATTACTTTTAACACCTTGCTTTATATTGGAATGACCTCAATTGCCCTTTCGAACATACTTTTTATTATTCATTTCGACGCATTTAAAGACTTAAACGATTGCTTCCATTCATAAAATTATTAATGCGATCGTAAAATTGGGCAAATTTTATTGTCTTGGAGGCATAATGGGAAACTAATGTAGCGTGTTATTATTCAGATCGGTTGTAGCAGTAAAATACGAGTGTTTGTGCCTGAGATCCGACGATGCGTCGGGGGCCCGATGCGTTCCCAGCGGAAGTCCCCACTGTTATTTGAATATCAAACATATTTCGGTAATATTTCATTGGAACAGTTATGATTTTCTTCCTTTTAAATTTTATTGTGGCTACATGAATAAAATGCTAACAAAAATATGTTAATTGCTGTGAGTAGAGGTTGAGATCTTATCGAAGTCTTATTTACAACTTTGTTTAAGGCTTTCAATATTATCACCAACTAATTCGCGTCCTATATGTTTTGATTTAGCTAATCGTTGATGCAATATGTAATGAATATGCCGTTTATTGATTTATGAGAACTCAGTGCATTTAGAGATGACCATCTTGGGTTTCACAGAACTATACAGAGAGCTGTTTGTTCACTGTGACTTTGCATTGAGCGGCAGTTCTTATGGAAATATTATTTAAAACACGTGTTAGTGCACGTTCGTCTGAATCAAAAGCAAACAGATATATAATTCCTATACACATATTAAAAATAAAGTAAGTTTTTTTATATTATTTACAAAATAACGAATAAAAATAATGTCACTATTGTTATAAGCGAGCATATACTGCCAAGTGCCTTCACAGTCACGGTTATCCAGTTAAAATCTGTACCTAAATACGCGAGGTCAACGATTATTTTGGCCACGAGAGATAAATATTAATAAAACAGCCCGATTGTCTTTCTTTTTCGTGAGAAAATAAGCACGGGAAGAGAAGACAATATGCTTTTGTTTTTCTTTATTGTTATTGCCGTAAAACATTTAGCAAGCGGCGTGCGGTGATAAAACACGTTATTTTGTGTGACAAAACGTCGAGCTTCATGAGAAAATATTGACCCGCAGATAGTGGAATAAACGAATTATTAGTGATGCCATCAGCCAAAAAAGAACCGCCACTGTATTTTGTTGACACAAAAATAAAATGATAATATACAGATTAAAAAAAAACGTAGGAAATAAAAAAGTAAAGAAGAATATTTTATTAAATACTGTTAACATAAAATAAATCATTTATTTTTTTGATCGAATCTGCACCACTATTGTTTCGATGCACTGACTACTATTTTAATCCTTTAATACTGTGATTGCTGTTGAATTGTGAATTTAAAAATTATTCCGTACTGTTGTTTTTTTGTATCGTAACACTTTATGTTTGATGCCGTCCATATGTTAATGTGATGAACGATAAATTGTCCACAAATAAGATAATTGGCCGCGCTCTATACCTACACAAATCAACATCTAAACAGCTGTGTAGGAAAACCTATGATCCATGAAGTCATAAAAATTCCGATAATTTATTTCTCTTCGATTTCAATTCAAATTTATCATGCCTGTACATATTCGGGCTTGTTAAGTTAATAGAAAATTTAAGAACTGCAAGCAATAAGGGCTATTCAAGTATTTATTCCAAACTAAGCTTTCCCTTCCTGTATGTATTTTAAATGTAAAAGTTGACGCATATAAGTTTTTGAAGAAAAATATTCATTATATTTAAATTTATGATTTCAGTAACAACAAATATATAGTTATTAAAAAATACATAGCTATATAACGCATACTTTTTCAAATCAATAAAAAAAGTAAGCACATGTGATTCACGATAGTTGTCTAAATTTTGGATCGGTCTAAAGTAAACAACCAATTAGTCTTAAATAACGATACGATCAACAATAGTGGATATTTACTGCCTGAAATTTTATAACTGTACACTTATGTAATTGAAATAAATGATGCTATTTAGTAGATACAATTTAAACTAAATTTATTTGGTTATAACAAGCTCTTTCTAGAAATTTCCAAGGGTCTTGTACAGAATGTCTGACATTAGTAAGTAAATATTAATTATTATACCTATAATGAATATAGTTTTAAAGTTTTAATCATCGCATCGTTAATGGTGGTATTGCCAACAATAAAATTTATATTTACGAGCTGACAAATAGTAACTAAATTAAATTTAACAATATATTTTTTTATTTAGCTAGTTAGCTAGTTCTTGGTTATAGGTGGGTTCGGTTTAGTTCTTTATTAGTGATAACAATTAAAATCTGAATTAACTTTTATGAATTTTAAAATTAATTGAAATTATGCGTCTGTAAACTAACATTATGGCACATTTATAAGCTACAAGACAAAAACTTGGCAAGGTTACATGACAGTTTGACCTTGCGCCTCCATTTGTTATTCTAGTAGCTACAATGAATGGTTGCTATTAATTAGATTTAAGATTTAGACATAATAAATATACAGTTTTCATTTTATATAAAACATATAGTATTAAACAATTCATATCGAACAAATATTATGTCAACGCTTGAGTGCGTTACGAGTAACTGTTAGGTCGAGTTGTATTGGGACACAATGCATGTTGTAAAATATAAATAATTTGTTTGAAACTAAAATGAGGGCTATTTGGAAACATGAGGGTAATAAAACTAGTGCGTGTCGAGCGAACTCGGCCGCGAAGGAGACATCCAGTTTAAGAAGAGCTCTGCAACTAAAGGGAATCATCTGCAATAAGGCGACGGAAGAAAACGAGCGGGGGACAGGGTAGATCTACATATGTGTTATAATAAGCCAGTGGATTTGTCTATATCGGTAAGCGATGCGTAACATATGATATTAACATTCTAGACGTAGATGGACGTACGTGCGGTACGGGTAACAGAATGTACCGTAAGTGTACTTGATGAAATCGATGTTTTGATATCACAGAACCCAAAAATGTCGCAATTTACCCATTTCCATCATGTACGTTGCATGGAAAGCACCTTATTACGATACATTCATACTATATTGTTTTCTCTTAGAGAAAATGACGATGCTAGTGATAAAAACATTTGGAACAATTATATAAAATATTATAGACACAATAAAGAGTCTTAATTATTATTTAACACGACTTAATCTATATTTCTTATCTCGTGTTAGAGTGTTATTTTTTAATATAAAAGGCAACACTTTTCTTTAGAAAAAACTTTTATTTAATTTTATTTTTCCAAAATGAAAATGTTATGTTATCTGGTATAGGAAATATCCCATAAGATGGAATAATATTTGTGACATTGAAGTATGTTATATAATGATGAAATATTGATATCGCGTAAAGGTATTTGTTTTAGTAAAGATGAATTCAGGTTGATATGATGCTGTATTACAATTTGTAGGATAACAACTTGCATCGGGTCACGGCAGAGCGCTTTCACACCGACGCGCTGGAACCGGATTATAATCAGGAAGTCAAAGAATTTTAAAAATAAAACACTTAATGAAACTCATCGTTTCATAAACATTTATATGAGCTGAAATTAATTTAACATTGATATTTACTTCCTTTTAGTCTCTTTAAAACAATTTACGTTCAGTACCGATGGACATTTCTTCATATGAATCCACATTACTTATATCATTTCTTAAATAACATATTTAGTGTTTCACTATAAGTATTGCGAAAAAAATGTATATATATGTTTATCTTTCAAATAACAGCCATATTAAAATTTCTACAAGCCAATTAAACCTTACACTTATTATACATATATATATACCTTAATAATTATTTTATGCTAAACACAGCGTTAAATTTAATTGATTAAATGAGAATATGATTTGAAATAATAAAATAAACGACATTTAGATTAAAATCGAATCGCTTACGAAAACATGAATAAATTGACACTTGATGTGTGAAGTGACTTCAAAAAACCCTTTTAATATTAAAAATAATGTTACGAAATACACCTCAATGAATATACTTGTGGATAGACTAATGAATTTGAAATAGCATTAATATGAATTTCTAAGCAGCCACGTTGCAGGCCACGTGATCCTTTGAAAATAATATCGCCCCATTATTTTACAAATGCATGGACATCATTTTATTATGAATCTGTAACCGATGTGTTAAAAAATCATTATCATAAAGATTTGCGTGATCCTCAAACATATAACGAGGTCTATTTTGTGAACCGTGTTGTATATTTTAAAATATATTACATTTTATGCTTTCATTATATCGCTCGCTTGTATTTATTTCATTATCTTTTTTACTTTTTATATTTACATATTAATTTAATTATGACATCATTTTTATGTTGGCAATAAATCTTTCGGAAGTCATACCTACATAACATTACAATGCTAATTAATTTACCGTTTTTCCGTAACAAACGGGGGATCGCTTGAAATTCCAAAGAGTGTAAATTGACGTGTTTTATAAAAGTTATCGCGGGGATCGTTTAATTCATTGTACTTCACGCTTTCCAACGCCGCGTTTCAAACGCTCTTTTCATTGCCTTTTTTTTATTTAACTTCCTTTGAAATCCGCTATCACAGTAAAGGTTTACTAGGATTGAATGTAATTCAATAATCGTGACGACTGGAAAAATCTATGTTAAGCAAAAATACAAGTGTATTAAAATATTACCTAAGCAATTACTGATAGCGTTGTAAAATAGAGTTATTACTAATATGATGGGTGGCAATCCGGCGGTGTCCGCTGTGGCAGACAGATGTCATCTAATGATATACACGGCACATTGTGTGGTAATTTAGTTCAACCATTTAATTGCCGTTTCACAAAATACTGACAGGTCGAAGAATTTATAGAGACATGCCGAATTGCCCGATCTTCATACAACATAATGAATCATAATTAGAGAATAACTAGACGTTACACGACAGCGGTTGAGATTTTAATTAGGGAATAAAATTTATTGATACGATTTAATTTTGTTTTCAACCAAAAAATATTAATTTACAGTAACGCTAACGAAATTCATTATTAAACATACAATGTATAAATTTTGTTTGTGTCGATACTTTATGAATTAAAAAATTAAACAAAAAAATATTACAACAGGTAAACTAAAAAATTTACTCTATTTCAAATTTGTCACAGGAAAAAAATAATAATCAAAAAAAAGAGGTTGCAAATAAAAATATTTCACATTATACTTTATAATATTTATTCGCTTTTGTACGTTATATAACTTGTTTAGTTTAGACAGTTTGTATATGATGGAGTCTCATGAGGTTCATACTGAATGACTAATGTTCCTGTTGCTGCATTAAAATTGTATGTGTTGACCTCCTACATATGTATATTTGAGTTAAACAAAAATGTGGCACGTAATAAGACTCAAGATTTGATTTTTATGTTATATCCGGTACTTGGACGGCTCATGAAAAATTATACATACGAATTGGAATGTATTAAGTATCCAAAAAAAAGACTTAAACACAATTTTATGTTTAAACATAATTATATTGTGTAATGAGTGACATAAAGATTTTGATGATGATGCTGGTAATGTTGGACAAATTATGATAGATGTTTATATACGTTTTAGTTAAAAACTGGCATAAAAACACCAGATCATAGATATAATAAAATAAATGATGACGAATGAATTCTTAAAAATAATAATATTTTGGGTTTTCAATAAACCTCTTCTAGTTATCAGAGTGAGTTTTTTCATATAAAATCAAGATGGTTTTAGTCTAAATCACTTTTAATAGAGTTGTAAGTTTCTTTGCAGTTTTTTAAGAGTACTGAAGGTAATGTTACGTATAACCAGAACATTATATAGATATATTGATTTATTTTAATATACTGTCATCCTTAGATATTTATTTAAAATATCTATTTCGATGGAAAGATATAAAATTTGAATATAATGTCATTTTTACTATGACGTCGAAAAGTCCTGCATTTAATGTGATGCCATAAATTATATAATTAAATTAAGTGGCGTCTGACAAAAAGAATCGTTTCAAATATGAAATGAGTTAAATAGCAGTTAACAACGTGATGCGTGTTTTTAGACTTTTTCTGTTGACACGACGCCACGCCGGCATTTCCTGCTACTGAAAGTCGATAAGAAATCAAATTAGAATCTTATGTGTTAAATCTTAAGGCATAATTTGAAATTATTATTTTTTTAAAACAACATCAGTAAAACTGTGATTAATTGCGATATAAAGATCTTTTTATTTCTGTTATTCTTCTCTGTCATCAGTTGAAAGATTAGACATAAAAATATGTAAATGATACTTATAAAATAGGATCCCTACAAAATTTCTGTTCGCGAGCAGCCTAATATACATTCAACTTTAAAAGATTATATTTGAAAAAGAACATGGAAGGAAATGTCCAATTAGGCAAAGCGGGCATCGTAATGCGATAATTCCGCGAGCTCAATTGATTTCACGTCTGCAGATAACTGCTGGATGTTGTCTAGTGCATGTTATCAGATCGACGTGTCCCTGTCGCCACATGCCGCCCACTGTGAGACCAGCCTGCTTTCGTACCCGTGAGCCTTTTAAACAATTATGAGTAGCCGGCTTAATATTCTTTAATTTTATCGTCATCTCCTACACAGAGTTCGAATTGAATTTTTACGAGTATACATTGTGTAATTGTATTGATTAAGCGACGTAAAGCAGACGTTTAATACTTATATGACCATATTATATGTGCTTACATCGAGAAACATTCATTTATGCTAATTTTTATGGCTACCTACTGAGAATGCCTGATTTAAAATCGAAACAAATGTTCCGCTCCAGCTTAATATTTTACTCTCATAAAAAATATATATGGAGCAATATGTGCATAAATGTCGATATTCATCCGGTATAGAGACACACTCGTTTTATAAGCGACGTTTCGGTCCTAAGCAGTGTCTGAAGGCGGCCGGCACAGCGGTGTGCCCAGACCTACAACGTCCAGCATCGTAATTGTCGTTTAATTATCTCAGTTTCAATAAAACATACGCCTTAAAGATGAAATTGTATAATTTCATTTGGTAAACATCACTAATATGGCATAAACACCGCTGAGTCACTCGAACAAAATATGCTGGCCATAAAAATGTAACAGTTAAAACGAAAATATGCCCTCAAAGTATTGGATGTTATGCGAATACTTGAACGCGGCGAGGAGTCGTAACGGACAAAAAGAGTTTGGTGTTTACGTGAAAGTGTACTTATAGATTTTATGGATGGAGGCTTAGTATTTATGCTTCATTAATGCAGGTTTGTTAATAACGAGGTATCACGTCCACGGTTCACAAGCCACCAGGATCAAGCTACACATTTATATTCCGTCAAGTTTGTTGTGGCGTTTAGATTTGGATTACGTTCGGTCATTGTTATTCAACCAACAGTTTGTAAATGTTTGTATCAATTGGGATACAATCATGATACAATTTATGAACTATACGTTTATCGTTTATGAATTACCAGAGTTGCTCGCAATGTAACAGAACAAGAAAGAAGAACCCAGTAATTTAGAAACAAAAATCCTTAAATTTCATACTAGAGACAATTGAGAGATTTTTAATATTTTTAAGTTTAAACTTTATTTAAAGTGATTTTTTATTAACAGTAATTACAAGTCATTTAATTGTTTACGCTAAAGCCGGAAATAATTTATAATTATATAAATCATCCGTGAATATCATTACTAGTAAATCAGCGTTCCTAATTTGTTACCTAAAATTTAAATCATTTCATATAACAGAGCTAACGTTTACAACGAAATTACAAAGCAATTAGTTATCTCAATGCATGCATCAAGAATATAAATGAGATTAAGCACAGCACAGCATATGACAAAAGGACAAAAGTGGAATGAGAGCAAATGACAAATCATAATAATAGGGCACACCTGCTATTCTTTTGATCCTACATTTCTCTCATTTATGACTTTAATCGAGCGGAATGCTCTCATGTTAACATTGTAATTGTATCTAACAAAGCTTCACATCCGAACAATGCTTGTATACTTTAATCATATTTTTTGTATGCGACAAATATTCCCTTTCATCTCGCTTTATTTTAGACCAAACCGCAATTCTTACATTTAGATCGTGTCATTGTCTCTGCTAAGAATTGGATAAGATTATTAATGCTCCGACTTGATAGATTAGCTTAGACAAAATGAGCTTTAAATGAAGGCATAAAAGGTGCAAGTTACTTTACTTATCACTTATGTATCTCGTTGTTAGAATTGTAAGTGATAAATAATAAGCATTGGTAAACGACGGTGTATAGATGTCGCTTGAACGTTGGTGTCACAATTCGTATTAGGAAGATGGTCCCGTACGCGATGGCGGTTTTGTCTAGCCACGCTCTCTGAACATTAATCTCTGCACCGGAGATGAAGTGATATGCATTTGTCATCGTGGTTACGATTAACCTCAGACACAATGCACTGAATCAAATCAATTGAATATTCCGAGTATATTATTAAGCAAAAATGTTATTGTCTTCTATTGCGCTTATTGTACTACTCCTGTTTGCGAGCTTATGTTAATGTTGTGTCCGTAAATAGTTAAATACATTATAACATTTGCCTAGAAGGATTTCTCTATCCAAATATTAAATGTATTACCTTATTGATGTTCATATGTTTAGTAAAAAGTCTTCGCTTTGTCCTGCACTAAATTATACTGAACAATTTTGACATCCGATAAACTTCTTACCCACCACACGCGAATAAATTAGTCAGTTGTTAGGCGGTCGGCGAGTATTCCAGAAATATTATGTGCATGAATAGTGCTCCGTATGATGGACAGCAGAAAGGGCTGCCCTTAAACTTACCTTGTATTATTTTGTCATTATTAAATTCCCCTGTCACGGCCCTTTTCATTTCTTCCAACAAAATATTGTATGCAAAATTATATGACATTTGAATAAGCATAAAAACATTCGAGAAACAATCTCTGTCCTATTTATGATTTAGTACGCCATTTTCGTGTTTGACAAAATAGCGATATAAAATAAATTATATTATTCCGAGCGAAATAATCGTTTTAGGATGTCTTATTGATACTCGATTATTAAGCCAACTGAAGAAATATATCTAATGGAGTGTGCTACAGAGTGAAAATAAAGCGTCCTCTATATTCAATCAAGTGTTCTAGTGGAAGACTCCACGCGTTATCGACATGTCCTCGACTCTTCAACAAGCCGCAAAATGAAATATATTGAGGCCGTCAATCATTTCCCCTCAACTCCCTTGAACCGCAGGGTGCTACAAGAGCTCTCTCACAAAATTAATCCAATATAAAGCAATAATAATATTGAAAATTGTTACATCCTTGGTGATGAAATCACATTAACTTTATTAATTTTGTCTCTTTAAAGTAATGTAGCCAATTAAACCTATCAGATAAGTTATAACTCGTTATAAAATTAATTTGATACAACATAAGTCAAATGCAAACACGCAACAAATGCATCCCAAATATGGCTAAATCAACCCGAACCGTATCGCAGACGGAAAAATATTTCAGAATTGAGATGAATGTCGCACGCATGTGCAGACGGGCTGTCTGCATGCAAAACAACGCCGCTTTAAATATAGAACTAATTTATGGTCATACTCCGTGATTATAGATAAAAATAACCAATGTAACTCTCGGTGTATAAATTATTTATTCAAAAGTAAAGGTAAACGCGAAGATAAAACTGATGTGTTTATGATGGTAGGTTAACGGAATGGAGATTACAGTAGAAGAATAGCCTGCGCCGATGTACTGACTTTTTAAATAGTGTACGCAATTAAAAAGGTTGGAATGATTTATACCTTTTGTAGAATATGAGCCGAATAACAAAAAACATCTTATTTTTGCTATTAAATGGTAACAAGTTTTATCTACCATATTTTGTTTGCAATTTTTTTTTTGTCAATATTCGATTTATATGGTGGTAGGGGATACCAAATTCTAAGAATTCTTTTTATTAATATAATTAGAACATTTTTATTTAATATTTTATGCATAATTCAATATTAATAGTCTGGACACGCCTAACAAAATATTTAATACCTAAAACATTTGAACATAAACCTCAAGAATGTGGGTTGTAAATAAGTCTGTTTTATGTTGTAAGTAAATTAAGATGCATTACATGATATTTATAACAATTACCTACACAATACAACACACGTATGATGAAAATAATTCAAATAAAAATTCTTCTCTAAAAAGTTATAAGGGAATTTATATCATTAAATATAATTATATCAAAATGACAAACAGATAATTGGGTCAATAAATAATTAAAATAAATTCAATTTAAGGGTTAGCTCCCACGCGATAAGAGATGTTATTTATACACCCTCATGGCACAAAGGAACCGCTGTCGAATATCACCCATAAATATTGGACTGAGGTGTAATTTTTCACATTCCACATCTCGAGCGTCGCACCTTTAAAATAAATGCAAACAAAATTTAATAGGGAGAGATGTGCGGGATCGCGGGCTTCAGGTAAAAATAAACGGCCGAAGGTTGCTTCCAAATATTTTTCTTTAAGAAAGTATTCTGACTAAATGATAATAAACATATTTCCATGAATTCAAATTATTGACACCCACAATTGAGTCTGTTTAGGTGGAAATAATTTAATATTTATTTATATTTATTGTAAAAGTAAATAACTTTTTTTCGAAGAAAGTATGATATGCGGAAAGAATTTTTTTTGGAGTTATTGAAATTTGCAAATGCCAAATGGGTACATGTATTCAGTCTGTAAATAGAAAGATGTCAAAAACTAACACAACATATTATGTTAATTGATGACACTTGAATACAACATAAACATCATAATTAAAATATTTAATAAATATGAAATTATGGAACACATGTGAGATAAAAACCTATTTACACATTAATTACCAACCGGATTTATAAGATCTGGCGAGTTACCATCAAATGTTTTGTTGAGACGCCGATAACGGTTTCTAGTTTAATATTAAATTTAAATGTAATATCAAAAGTAATTACCTCATTAATACAACAGATGCATAGATCGACGTAACTTTGATTAATATACTAGAAAGAATGTTGCTTCTATCGAAATACATTTATAGATAAATGGGAATAGAGATGAGACTCAACATAAAAATAGAATGCAAACTGAGAGAGTCAAATATCAGGTCAGCAATTACATCAATATTTTTAAGTGTGTTACGTACTCGCAACATATTAAAAATTAAATGAATATCGTATGTGTACGAATAAAATATCATATTACGAGTGACGTTGCTGGCTGGCGAAATGGCGTCCCTAATATGAGGGCAATCATGTCGTCCTAGGTTATAAGTTTTAATAAGTAATACTAATTATATTATACGTCTACGCAAGTTTCATAATTTTCCTGGAATCTCTGGCGGCTGTGAAACACAGCCTATGTAATTAATCGCTTAACCTATCGGCAAATACATCCTGAAAAGTTACGACAATAATGGCAATAATTAAAAACTACACCCCCATTGGGTTTCTGTACCTCGATTATCAAAAATGTAATCCTTGTGAGATCACTTCGTTGTCCGTCCATCTACTTGTCTATCGTTAGCTTTTTCAAGAACGCGAGGACTTGTCACACGGGAATGAATGTCATATAAAAATAATACAATAATAATACATATAACCATTTTAATGTGTCGTTTTAAATAAATTACAAAATATGGAATGAAAACGTTAACCCAAATACTTGAATAAATGAGAATAATAAAAAAATTACTTTTAAATTGAAGTTATGTTACTATTTCTAAATTAGATGTTACTATGGTGTATGGTGTATAGTTACTACAATTAAACTCATGGAAGGTATGCCGTACAGTCGCCATGGACACCTTTTTATTATAGAGTCCATATATAGTAAATTTATGGTTATTGGTTATGGAGAGTTGAGCGACTTATCCCGCGAGCCTCGTAAGCTGGAAAGCTGGACTTGGTTTGCGAGGGATATATCCATCTTCGGGGAATACCGCTTCCCGAATTATAAATTGATGGGTTACATTTTGAGTAACTGACCTTTTAGAAAGTCAGAAGAGTTTCGAAGGTTAAGTATAGAAAACAAAATTTAATTATTATATTATTATTAATCCAGACACTACTTTACATGGTTAATGAAAGAAATATAATTAACATTTTGGTACTAATTACAGATTAGATTTTTGTATTGGACATTTTTTTTGACAATTGAACTGAAAACATCAAAGAAATTGCGTATACATCATTGAATATAATGACCAGCCGTTATTTATTAGCTCGAATATGCTATGAATCAAATCATTCGTAGGCAGTAAAAAAGAATAGAGACATTGCACGCATTTGTAATAAAAGTCGCACCATAAATAACGTTCATGAAATATAATACACCTGCAATCTTCGGAAAATAGGAAAATCATTTTGGAGGGCGGGCGCGGTCAGTAATATTGTTATAAATGTACTTTCTAGAGAACATAAATAATAATGTTGGCTACGCTGGACGCTCGGGGAACATTTTGCGTTCACGCTCTGCTTGCATATGAATGTATGTGAGTTATATTAGAGGTGTATAATATTATTGTTATTGGTCTTATACTTACATCACTTAAAACACTCATTTATTTTGTACCTATTAAAAATTACCGCTTCATATAATGTGATTGATGTAACGACTTTGCTTACAGCTAAGTTAAATGGGCGCTGTATATTAAATTGTAGCCTACACATATTAATTGTAGAATTTTCTCAGTAATGCAATTGTGAGAAAAAAAAATGTTTCCTAAATGTCAGTGACGATGTTTTGATACTGAAGCGAATCGCGAGGAGTTGCAGCAACCTCTGGGAGTCATTACGATCTGACAGCTTGTAAATTCCCCGTTAGGAGATATGAGATATGTTATCCTCTATATTTTTATCTTGCTTAAGATTAAGTTAACGTACTGTCATTTGTAATAAGTTTTTGGATATGAATTTTTGACACAGTGATATTTTATCGAAATGATTTTTTTTGGACTTCATGTCCACCTTACTTTTTTAATAATTAATTCTTATATATATATAAAATATATAAAGTCAATAGAAGTATAAACTTCAAAGAGGAATTATCAACAGAAACCTTAATTAGTTCTTCCATAACAAAAAGACAAAATTGTAAGTGGAGGATTATTGCAAGAATATAGAAACAATATCGGTGAAGACAAGGTTTTATAATACTCGGAGCTTTTCATTTCTTTACTGTAGGTATTCATTGGATATAAAAAGCTTTGAAGAGGATTTATGAAAAATCGACAATAATATTACCTATAATGGAAATAAAAATAACCATATTTACCGTCACCGACACCCTCCATCAGAATCTAAATCTAGATCTACATCTTTACCCACTTACAAGCCAATAAAATAATGTGTTTTGACTAAAATAGTCTGCAATATTAACTTCCTTCAAACAATTATACATGTCATCACTTGTCTTGTAGAACATCAAAATAAAATCACTACTATTTATGTAACTGTAGGCGTATTAAGTGTACACAGTGCGCTCTTATAATGCAATAAATCGTCTGGAAAATATAACTATCAACGCTCTGTCATATGCGTGTCAGCGATGCGCCCGCGCAGCACGCCCAGAGAGCTTCTACCCTGCACTATAAATCGCTGCGACGTAAATAAAATCTGACGTTCCATAATTTAAAACTTTATTTTAATAGCCAGCCATTCAACGAGGAATTAAGACGTGTTTATTATTCAAAACAATCGTAACGCATTCTAGTCTTCCTTCATAAGTATAAAAAATGTCCATCTTTGGTGTCATTTATTTTTCTAATAGTTTTAATGCATAATATATTTCAATTGATTCATTATTAATTTGATCAACAGTGGAAATGTTTACGCCAATAATTTGTTGTCTTGGCACAAAAGTTACGAATTTCTTATGGGGTATAAACAGTAATCTGTTAAAATCTATGTTTCGGAAGGAGCGGATGGGTAAAGTTCAGAAGAAATCTTATAACAAGAATGTCTATTGCTAAAAAATGATTACCTATGCATCGTTGTTTTTCCTACATACCTACTATCGTACTAATAGTTAGTCACTATTATACAAATAATTAATTCAACGATACTAAAATTTAAGGATTAATAAAGTTGATGGTCGTCAATAAATTTAAAATAAAACTATTATCTTTCTAAAATCGGTCTCCCAGCGGTTAAACAACACCCACGACAGCTGGCCACCAATCAATTATTTGCTATCATACAGCTTTTGTCTTGACGACTGTTAAATTGCCCCATTTTATATTTTTCTCTGTGCCAAATATCATCTTCATCTCCTTCGGAATGTTAACAACACAATAATTTTCGACGTGATCTTAATCTCAACAAATTGTTGGAAATTAAAATATAATTATGCGCCTTGATTATAAAATCGTAACATTTTTAAATTCATTGCAACATATTATCGTTTTGATGACCACTTTTTAAACAATAGTTGCGTCTTGAGTTACAACTGCGACTAATTTCATGGGAATCATTTTGAATCGATGCCAGAATGACTAATTCGCGGTAACAGATCGTCATTCTCGTTTTATAACATTTTTCTGAATGCTATATTACGGTTCAGTGAGGTCGTACTATTAATGTAATTGATGTCAGAGTGGCAAAATATTACCAACATACATTACAAACTCCTTGCTATTTATTACATGATATTTTCAAATTAAGCCTATAATATCAGCACTTTAAGCTGGATAAGTGGACGAATGATTTCATATTATACTCTGTCATATATTATTTTGAACGTGTTTTGTTTTAAAAGTAACTTTATTTTTAGAATAAAATTTGGAGTGTCTCTTCAAGAATTACTGAAATGCTTACAATGCATATCTATGTAAAAATATCTACATTTATTGATATTTTACTTGGAAAAAGAGAAATAATCACAAATGAAAGCGTCGTTTAATATCACAGAGAGTCGTATAATCGAATAATATTATGTATTTACAGGGTGCCTACATTAACATCAAAATATCAAATTGAAAACATTATTTACGAAATTCCATCAGTATGTAATAAAATTTTATAAAACCATGCTTATCGTAAACAAAGGGAATGGAAAATTTTACGAGCCATTCGTCGCGCTTTTCCATTTACATGATATGACTATGTCATACGATATACCGACTTAAGAGAGACCGAATTGCAGACTGCTTGGTGTTCTGTTATTGTTATGTTAAAAAAGTCTTTATTACTACATGGATATGATACCATATGAAATAACGGTTAAATATAACATTGAAAGACGCATTTAGAATTGTAAGCGCTTCTTTATAATAAAAGTTCTTAACAAAGACCCATTAAAAACTGAAGTCATAACAGGAAATGTGATACAGTGACCGGCGGGTTTTTTAAAGATTACCTTAAGATCTTTCATCATAACGGCGCGGTAAACGGCAGCTGGCATTCTCACTTCATGTGGTTTCCGTACAGCTTCTTTAATAATCTTGTTTATTTGTAAAGTGGAACACCCATCATATAAACATGACTATTAAGATGTGTCATTCTTGGAAACATTCGATTCATTATTATTTTTAATCCCTGTTGAGGTATATTTATAAAATTATCTCAAAGTTCTTATATTTATAGGAATTTGATGACACAAAATAAATTGATCTCGACATGTCGACACAGTTTGCGATTTATAGCATTGTTTACACTCAAAGCAATATAGTCTACTTTGACAAACAAACGCAACAAAATCGTATGTAGTGTGGAACAGTAAGCAATAAGCGTTCTCGTCAGCTAATAACAACAGTAGCATCTCCGGCGATATCTCAATATCGTAGGTGCGACTTAATTAACACATGACGCTTGTCGTGGAAATAGAATTCCTGTAAGAGAGGGTGCGCGCGCGCCCCGGGCCACGCCACCACGGGCCATACCACGCCAGCCGCCCGCTCTGCATTCGATGTTTGTTTACAAGCAACGAGACTTCATTACGCCGCTGGCTAATGTATTCAACTTCAGCCTCCACGTTAACAGCGACACTTCTCGGAATCAATATGCTCCTTGTATGTTTTGATTGGCTGCCGTTCACAGCACAAAACAAATCGGTTCGTATGTACCAAACATTAAAACACATTATTGAATCTTATGATCAGCCGACTTTAATGACACCGAATACATCGAACAGATTTCAATGTTAATAATACACATCGTGTTATTTCCTATGGCAGTAACCTCTGCATTGAACTTGTCCAATTTTAGGGTTAAGGCGCATTAATTTGTTTTATTATCAGTTAATCTTTTTATTGTTTCTCTGTCATTTCTGTTGCTTACATTTTGAAATTAACTGAATGTACAACATTGGCCATGAATCAATGAGAATTTATTGTTTTTGTATAGCAACTGGATTTGTTTGCACGTGTTTAAACTATTTTGAATAAAATTTCTAACTACCAAAACTAACACCAACAATGATATCACAAAACTCATAACAAGTCTGTTTGATCCCTTCAACCCCAAAAATAATAATGTTTCATCTTATAAAAATATTTCCCTTACGACTGTCGATCTGTATATCACGGTATTTGTCACAGCGGATCACCCTTTATGTTCGTTTCCAGTCAAACCCCTTAGATAAGCGAGCCTTTTATATGCCAAATATAATATATTATGGTTTTCATTTCTTATGAAAGTTTAATACGGACATTCCTTAAGTTCACGTAAATCATTTCGATACTGGATTTTTTCTTAAATAACCTGTTTGAGACAAATAAAATAATAGGCATTTTTGCAGTGGAATAAATATATTTTTATCCTACTTATCGAAATGAAAATATTTTGTTTACTATCCTTCACTAATAATATTAAATTTAATAATTTTGTACTGTATATTTCATATCCTCATCCACAATTTTCAAACTAGCTGGGGCACACGTACCATTACTTCCGACATATGAGCAACGCAAAAATATCAGCGTATTATGGGTTATCAGAAGCACAGTCGTCTCCGACTTCGGGTTCAGACTTCAGCCGATATTGATTTCCTGTTCCGCTTTAATGTATCGCTATCATATTCTTTACGCGAACATTCATGAGCATGATATAAATTGTTAACATTTTAATTAAATCCCTATTTTATTGATTAACTTTGTTGACAGTATTCGTATAAATTTACAAACAGAGAGGCTAATAGCATTTTCCGATACAAACTGGAGTGAGGAGAAACTTCACACCCGACTGTTTGCCGTCTGTAGCTCCCCTTTCATATGAAAGACGAAAACAAACAGAGAATGTGGCAAATAGCAAACAATATTATACGGAATGCACAATAATATCAGTTCCGGCGGCGTGGGTGAACGCTGTTTGCTCCCGCGAATAAATATGAAATTCGAAGACGTCTCTCGAGCGAGTAAATATTATGAGCTTTACTTCGGTAAAATGATAACCACCAAGATTGAAAATTTGGATTTACTCGCTCGCGGAATAGTGCTGGTGTTGAATAACATTAGACAGGATAAATAGGATTCCGCACTTTATTATAAACAGTAATAATATATATATTTTTTCATATAATGAAACATGCCAGTAAACACAAACTCTTAATTTAATGTCGCTTGTGTCAGAGCAAAGGTTTGCATCGACCCCTTATCATCCCACGAGAATAACTCCCAGATTTATGTTACACGTAAAACTTTATGTCGTTCTTTTGTTTCCCTGTTTCTAATTTATGAATATAACTTTTTCTAACATACAATGTGATTGCCAATGTTTTGCTAACATTCTGTTTAATTCCAACTCACTATTGATATACTGTTTTTTAAAAGCAGTCACCAGCAAACTATGTTATTGTTATAATAATGAAAGTACCAAATTTGATTTTGATTTTATTAATGTTTAACTTTTTTTATCATTATTGAATTAGAAAAAGATAAACAAGCAATCATAGACAAACGCAAGGTAAGTACTGGGCGATAATAGACAAACGCCTTTACGAGAGTCACACCCGCTTTACTCAACAGACGGCACATCAACACTACATCGTATCGAAATAAGCATTTTATAGCAATGATATAGAGCTGGTAGCATGATGTGAGTTTACTTCTCTTATTAACAGTCCGATTTAAGGATTGTATGTAATATTTCAATATTACGATTTTTATTAAATCATTGAAGGCTGGTTTGTTTAAAAACATATTTGTCTGTACCCGTATTGTAATACAAAATATATATTCCGTGATTAAGAAATTGATTAATACTATGTAGGGAAAAGGTATATATCGAATTTGGTACGTATATATAATAATACTAAAGAAATACTTTAAGAAAACTCATATCTTAATAACAGCTCCAGTAGATCCATCCAATAGCCGGCACTTTCTGCAATGTCATCGCTGCATATAAAAAGTTATGACCGCCGGCAATATTTCCAAGAGGCTAAGCTCTGTTGAGGAAACGATATGCAGTAAACGTTCGGGCGTGAGGTCTCGCGGGGCCACTGCGCAAGCTGACCGTCCGATTTTATGCCAATTTTCATAAAAATAAATCTGACTATTTGATTGAACCAGTCACCACCCTACATACCGATCGCATTTCTATTTTATTGTTATTAGCTCGGTCGCCAAGGGTACGAATTATTGTTTTGCCATTTGGCGTCAGATAGGTGTGTCCACATACTACTAAACGCAACAGATAAACGTCATATTTCTAAAGCATTTTTTTGAAGTGTGAAATAAAGTACCTTCAATAGTCTTGGTACCTATAGTGAAATTGTTTTTTCAGTTCAGGTTAATCGATCATTGGTTTCTTTTAATTTACAATTTAATATAATTCCGACCTACTATTTGTTTTGTTTTTGGTATTATAAGAAACTTTCATTATGAGTGAATGACATTATTATATTAAGAATTTTCTTTCATTACAAAACAGGTAATATTTGGACAGAAGTGCAGTGAAGTCAAAGAATCATGGCGGGCGATCGTGATTTATAGTCGGCCGCCTTTTGAATATTAAATAATCTTTAATGGGAGCGCATGATCGGCCCATTAGCCGACGTCGTTGCTTTCACGTTTAATAAAGAGTCATTTATAAGCCAGCGACGCTTTTCCCTTATCTGGACGAAGTATGTCGCGCGTCTGAGAGGTGCCGCCCTATCGGAATTAATTCATAATTTTTATCCTTATTAGTGAGCTTAGAGAATTTTATGTTATATACCTATTATATTTTACGAAATTTAGACGTACAAAGAATATCTACAATTGTTTAAGTTTACGATACTTGTGTGGATAATACTGAGAACTGGCTCTGTTTTCTAAAATGCTTACAATTTAAACGAACGTCACAAGTATTGGCTTGATTCCCACGATGGTTAACTATCACCTCATTGAACCATTAGGAAATTACCCCGGTTCCTCGCCTCGGCGAGTCGCCTTTATTGTGTAGAACTCCGATATAAATGTCTCAAAACTGAATCCTTTACACACAATTACATTGAAGACGTTGGATACATGCAATTTATCTATTGAACTAAGTGCAAGCTTTTGATCAAACAAAACGTTACAATTACATTATATTACGATTTCATGAATAGACATCAAATACAGCCACAGACGAACTCTTCACTTTACAACTTATTTTAGCCATTTATTCTGAAATAAAATTGAAAAAACCTTACTCCTTAAACTAAATGTTATCAGTGAAACAACATACCGATGATTGTGATAATGTTTGCCAAAAAAATTAAATAATTTTAAGACATTGCCATCCTTTAAATAATTTGAAACGCAAAATACATCAACATTCGAATCATACAGCACGTCAATCACCAGGTAGATAATATAAGCGGATAAGTTAGCCGCAAGATTACTCGGAGTGCGTATAGTCGGTTACGACTTCCTAATGACACTTCGATCTCAGCGGACGCCCATTATCGCGAAACATTCGATCGTTCGGTTCAAATTATTTCTCTTAATATGATCGCCGAGATGACAGAACGGCGGGATATCGTCACGTCTGTTGACTACCGACGTAATTATATCGCCGCAATTAAACATCGACTAATATATTATAATCGTCCTGTTAGCAACAGTTTTTGCAAGAGTGTTGGAAGCCGACGCGGCGTGTTTTGATCGAGTTGGAACTGCGCCATAACACCCTATAGGTTACGTTCAAAGCAGATACACCGCACGTTGATTTCCGAGAATCGTATTTTCTATTATACAACAAATCAATCCTAATAAACGACGTACCTTAAATGGAAAATCATTTAAAACATCACCATTTACAATTTGGATTACAATTGGTGAGGGATTATAAAAGTCTTGTATTTTAAGGCTTAAAAAATATTATATTTGCTTTAACTATTTTATACGAGGCACACAATAAATTGTTTGTTTGCAATGTATTTATTGTTACCTCGACAGCAGCGATTATACAATGCGAGTGGATAGATAGACGGGGAACATTAGGCAGTCAAGTCAATGTGACTGCTTAATAAAAGGGTTGGGTAGGTTTGATTTGCTTGCGAATCATGAGAAAATTATGCTGAAGCACACGTTGACTTTGAGGCAGGCAGCTCTGAGAACATCCGACGGATAAGAATAATTGCTCACAATTGAACCCGTATAATCTGAGTTATTTAATAGTCGACAGATGTTAATCGCAACTCTGCCTGCAATAATTATGCTTCGATATCTGACGAGAAAAACACTCAAGCGCGCACAATCGTAAAGGCTACGCTAAGGCTTATGTTGCCGCGAAGTAATATAAAAAAACAATTATAAGAAGTTTTTTTATGAACGCTTTTCATTTTCTCTTTTATTTAATGCTTTTTAAAAAACATAAGTGATACAAGAAATAAAGTTCCCAGAATATATTGTGAAGAAACAACAATAAACCGTGGCAGTTTTAATTAGTGTTTGTGGTATTTGTTTTATTTTTTATTATTTTATCCATTGTATGGAAAATAGCAGCGCCGCCATCCATTACATCATATTAGTTCGAGTAGACAGATACCACAAAAAGTACCTACACGTTAAAATTAATTAACACCTCGTTATGTTTATACTTTTTGTGTAACATTAGCGGTGAATGCGGTAAAAGTGTTAAGTTTGTACTTGACATGGATTACATGTATTGCTTTTTTTTGTTTGTCATTCATACACTATAACTACAAAACATTGAGGAATTGCAAAGATGGTGTTTTTTTTTAATTCTGAAGCTAAGTCTTATATTATATTATTTTCTACCACAAGAGTAGTAGAAGCAAAAATATTTACATACTTAGAAGGCTTATTTGTTAATCATATTAAATAGTTAATTTAAGTTTCCACTCATTAGAGAAAGTCAATAAAACCAAAGCAAGTTTCTCTCTGAGGCCCCACCTGCACCTGTTTCTGTAACGACTAATAAAAATGATATAACTTGCAACACTATTATCGTATAAAATATATTAAACTGAAACTGCTATGAAGCACTAGATTTTGCTTTCAGACTATACTCATGTAAAGTTACTGTGGATATCCATAGTTCAGACTTCTTTACAGAATGTCATTTATTTGCTATCTTAGCAAATAAATTCGATTGTTTTTGCGTAATAAACAAAAACTATTATTTAAAAAACTTTGAACATTTAACGTTTATTTATATTGCAGGAGTGTTGTTTCATTGAAAGACAGTTAAGGCTAAAATTTCTTTACCGACATAGGTTTTATTGTAACGATTACATAACTGTTACAGTTAGGTATATTTTTTTTAATTATAATTATCTAACATGTAGTTACCTAATAAATTCCAAGAAAACCTTTTATAACATTAGGAAATACTAACTACTAACGGTAATTTCTTCAGTTCGTGCTGCATACCTCCTGCTTACTGTGAGAGATTATTTGAATATTCACTCATAAATGCCATACGCGTCCTTGTTAACGTCCTCATGGAAATCCTTTTTGCATTTAGAACGGGGCCTAGTGATTATGTGATTCCATTTGTCTGTCTCAGTAACTCAGAACGTCAGAACTAAACTCACCAGCCCGCTTCATGTAAAGCTAACAGTACTGTAATCATGCCCCGCCATTAATTTAAAGAATACGTCTAACCGACATCACAGACGTCTTCAAATACAATTCTCCTTTACATTATACATTTGCATATTAAAATAATTTTGGAATACATGAAACGCTTTCCGTCTCGCTGTGTAACAAAAGCACACTAAAGGAAATTTTAACTACGTTCAAAAACAAGTCATATTTTAAGGGACTTAGAGTTTTTTATTGTCTATATTAAGTTAAATTATGCTTTTATTTATCACAGGCAACGTTGAAAACGATGACAGATAAAGACGGTTTGTGTGCCCAAATAGATAAACTAGTGTGGAAATTAATGTCTACATTTACTGGTGCATAAAGTTTGTAGTTAATTATATGTTTATAGCTATTCACATTTTTAAATGCGTATTAGTAGTACAAAGGGTAACCATTATCAGTTTTAAAGGAAATGCATTAATTTTATTTATACTTTGTACAGTCATATCATGGTGCTTGTAATATATCATTGTTTAAATGGCCAAGAATGTATACAAAGCAGAAAATTTATTTGTTCGGAGTTTGGTATTTAGATAATTACATTAGAATAAATTTATATTTTTATTCGAAACGAAAATAATATAATTGTATTTTGTTTAAAAATATATATTAATTTAAACAATAGTGTAAAAATAAAGAGTAAAATGAGTTAGGCATTTCGACTGTAATCTCAATAAATCAGATGACAAGCCAAAATCTGTTGTTAAATTTATACACATATTTACATTTCATAATATAAAATTACATTATATATTTTTTTTCTACACAACATTACATTTAGTAAATAAATATATAACATCACAATCATGAAACCTTACACGCTAAGAACATTAGTCTGTAACATATTTTTATATTACTGCGTACGTAAATTTATCTCATATAGTAAATTGCATTTGCCCGTACATATCACGATATCCTATTTGCTAATCAATAAATTGTTAGCCACGTTCATAAACCCGGCTTACTTATTTAAGTTTTAAATGAAATTGGTTCATAAAAAAGAGTGTATTAATAAACATTCAGGTTGTTTGTTCATACGTAGTTATAACTTTAGTTAAATATGTGTTAACATTATTTTATGAGTTATGATAAGAGACGCGTGTGCTCACCCAACGTAACGTTAGTTTCTTTTATGAACAATTTAATAACTACAAACTGTACAAAGATCCTTTTACCGATACACCTCCCAAAACATGTGTGGTAATTTTACGATACCGCCTTAATATGTTTGTTATTCTTTATGATATGTTAATTACTACTTCACACATTTAGAGTAATTTGGTATAATTAATTGCTACAATAATCGGAAATTCGTATTTTTTTCAAAGTCCCGCACTAGTTGTATGTAACAAATTATAAATGAAAATATTCGAGTAATTTTAAGCAATTCCACTTAATATATAACGACCCTCCGTGACGTGTTTAACACTTGGTTGATTTTTAACGTTTGTAGTATCAATTAATTAGTTAAAATAAGGGGGAACTATTGACTAGTGCAGATACATAAACTATATCGATACCTGTGAATCACATCAAGTAGACCGCAGCAAATCGGTAAGGGGATCAATAATAGCTAATAATTATGATCAATGCGAGTAAAAAAAATTCACACATTCCTAGAAGGCGACACGATGAAGCCAGGGTTTCCCCACCCGTAACCCCGCACCCGCCATGAAGCGCTCAAGCGTGAAATTATTATCATATAATACCCCGGCTTTGAGCGCACTACGATTATTCAAATGCTCATAGCCCCACGCTGTCGTGCCCGGCTTATACCCGCCTTTCGCACAGACATTCTTGAACACTCCGCACCGGCGACTCCGCTAAAATTTGTCAAATATATTCCTGTATAATGTGCAAGTCTTGTCATGTGAGAGATAAGCAAATGACAGAAAATGTTATGTAAATTCAAAGTGCCTATAATCCTGGGCGAACACCTTTATAATGTGAGCCTGTGGCTGGATAATGGTAGAAGCGTGAGTTATCCGAGCAGATAAGACAATACTGCGTCTAAATAACGAATTAGAGATTTTGTGACTTAAGAAAATGCTATATTACAAGCCTAATAAATATCCAATGATGCTAATTATTACTGAAAAACTATTAAAATAAACGTCAAACATGGACAAGTAAGAAACCTTGAAATTATATGATTAAATTCAGAACCCTTTCCTATCATTAAGCCTCTAAAAATGTTCCTTCAGTTCAATTAAACTTAAAGTCTCATTACATAATGCTGAACTTAAATAAACTTGTTAAAGTTGACCCTCCCGCGTGACCCACTCTAAACTTAGCAAGTGGAGCCCCAAGACGTAAAATAAGCGTTATCTACGAGCGTATTTTGCTTTGGACTCTTTATGAGTTTAAAACGAGATCCGTCACGCGACGTTAACTCGGTATTGAAGTGATAAAGTGGTCGCTAATCTGTCGTATTCGGGTCACACTTAGTACACTTTATTAATCACAAAGCTTACAAATTACGCCACACTTCCTGTTCTGTGACACCACATCGGCGTATGTTAATTTTATCGTTACTCCCATTGGTCAATTTGGACTGTAGTGGCCTTAAATATGATTGCATGTCCAAAAAAACATTATGCATAAACAGCACCCACTATCTGTCTTCTATTTTTGTTTTCGGTATTATCGCGTAATACTGTTACTTCAAAAAATTAATCAAAATGTACCTTTGTATTTAAATTTCTAAACGTTCATAAGGACACCTTGGTTCGACCTTCTATTGACATATTATGTGGAACATTATTCTTATCAACAAGACTTTTATTTCCTATAATTATTTTCGGTTTTATACATTTCATATCTTAAAAAAACGTGTTTTTTAACGTTCTCGACTAAACAAATAATTAATTTTATGAATCGATCCAGATTTTGCTCTTTAATAATAATAAATTATTCTTAAAATCTCTGTTGTGTGCGTGAATTACTAATAATTCCAAAAAATGAACTCCTTTACACTTTGAACGTGGGGTTCCCTACATGACGCCTTATGCAAAGCAGGTGCCACCTGACACTCGTGTATACTAAGCAACCAAAGGTCATAAGCGACCCGGGTTACAATGATGAAGATCCTCTTTTTGTACACGTTAGTTAAAGATCACTATACACTAATCAAAGCACCAATTCCAACCCCCCGTAAAGACAATAGAAATTGCTACCATTGTTGTGACTGTAACTCGAATAACGTATTTCGTAAATATAAATAAGTCTCTTTTGATTTTGATAAACCGACTTTCTTCAGACCTTTTGGAACTATAGCGGCGTTTATCAGTCACTTATCGCGTAACGCCATCATAAAACGGTCATATCATGGTGGAAATTTACGGAGCGACTAAAATAAAATGCTAATAAAAAGTGAGTAACCGAGTATGTAGGTACCAATAGTTATTAGTATTTAGAGATAAAATGAAGTTGGCCCGCTTTGGGCAATTTATTGGGGTAAGTTATGGGCGGCGCGCGGACTGGAGCGGCTAATTTATTCGCCGTGCACATAAATTACTTGATTATGAATTCAACTCTACTGAATAATTCGTTTGTTGTTGTAGACAACGCTTTTGTGTAACAAAACAATGATATTAGATTTTATCCGTCTTCCCATTGCTATTACGAAGCACTTGATAAATGTAGGCCTATTTCGAAGTTTTAATTTAATGATCTCCCCTGTTTACCAATTCTGCTTTTCTACCTTTTTATTTCATCCATATCATTAGTGTTAATTTGTTCACACATTCCTGACACATTCATTACAATTAAATCATTAAAAAATCTATAGAAATAATACTAGACAAACACGTCGAAAACTTTGTTCGTTGAACCATTCAAGCATGCACTGAATCCATATACAGTTTGTAATATCAGGTATTTTTCCGAGCGTGCTGTAAGTCGCTGCAGCGCGGAATAATCGCGGGTGCCCATAAAAGATGTAATTTCAGATAAGCTGAAACAGACGAGCCCCGCCCCACAAGCCACCCACCCTACTGCCTACTTTCTAATGACTAATTATTATGCTGTGCGTTGCGAGCCTTAGCATAGTACTTGTACACCTCTTTCTTTGACTCAGTGGTAAGTCTTCAGACTAAAGCTGAATATGACTAATTTCTTCTATTCATTATCCTCACTGTCCTATAAAGTAAACTGCATCGTGTACATAGTACACAAAGTAAATGTAGTACTTAATATAAAATATATATAAATTATCTCAATTTGTGCTACAGAGCTCATACTTTTATAGCGATATAGAATTAAAATACAACAGACAATTTATAAGATACATTTTAGTCTTGACCAGATTATTAAAAGGTTATTATTTCAAGTAATGGTCGGTGCGAATAAAGAAGCAGTGTCAAGGCGTGCTGGCGCCGTCCGATGTTGCGATAGAGGGCGCCACCGCAGATGGCCGATACCACCGCATTACCATACTGTTCGCACCGCACTCATTATCTGCGATTAACCCTAATACTAATGTTCGACACTACTGCTTATAGCGAACTTAACATCTTTATTTGTAACATTCTTAAATTATTTAGTACAACAAACTAAGTTTTTAAATTGCAGGTCCTATTACTTTTAGTGATCATTCCAATGAGTGCTTACAACTTTTTATTAATCATTCCAAAATTATAACGCTTGCAATCCTCTTTAATTATTAATTATACCGTAAAGTACACTCGATGAAACAATACAAATTCTTATTTCACAGAAGATTTGTTAACTAAATTGTACGAATCTGTAGTTTATCGACATATTGTCATGTATTCGTGAGTAGTTTACGAGTGCTACTACAATGCATATTAATTGGTGTTGCTATCGAGCTCCCTACGACCTGGCTGGCTTCCATACGACATACCCACAGGTATGAACAAGCTGCAATGTTCACACTGCTGTATTGCAGCTAATAAAGTGCACTTACCAATGATATTTATGTAGCTATATAATTCAAGGTACATTGGAAAGTTATTGCCTTTAAATTTCATTATGCTTTCTAATCCGGTTATAATTTTCTCTAACGCCTTGCTCAGTAACAAAGAAAAATAAAAAAAGATCATACGATTTTTAAGGAAAATATTTAATTGAATGAACATTCTGGTCCCATGTGTAATAATGTGTACTAATTGAAACACGTAACAAACAATTGTCATTTTCACCATTTATATGTTTTTTAGGTTATCTTTTTACTTAGGTAACTATAATAAGGAACTTATATGTCCTTCCAGTTATCCGTCCGTCCATATCACCGATGTTGAAACAGTTAGCATTCAACCCCCAGTGGCGATAGAGTAAGCGCATTCTAATATGCAAATGTATTTAAATGCTGAGCCCTCTTCATTACGCCGTATCGATCTTAGATATACAATTTGTAACTTGATAGGTACCCAAAGCCTAACAAATCAGATGCTTCTAACTACCTACTGTTACAAGAGATAGTTTTAATTACAGGGCTACAGTTTATATTGATAACTTGACTATTCTAGTAATAGTAACATAAAGTTTTCCGTTAACAACTTGGAGATAATCTGTATGTTATTCATGTAAAAGAAATTAAAAGGAGTACTTTAAGAGGTTTATTTGCAACATATATTTTGCGTCGCTCGTATCATTGTTTATGTTTTCAGGTTCTTATGCAATCCGTTTTGTGAAATGTGTTGAAATATATTTTCTATACAATCGAATTCAACCTAAAGAATAGACAATTTTAATTATTGTTCCTTTGAATACCCTGTACTTTATATATAACTTTCTTATTGAATCCAAAATTTTGGACATATCTCCATAAACTTTCTCATGCATTTAAAGGTTTTAAATATATAAATATAACGTTCAGTATAAATTTGAATAAGAATTGGAATAAAATATGTCTCGGCTTGTATCAATTCCCCATTAATTTAGCGACGTAAAATAAACAGAAAACAAAACTATTGCAAAACAAAACAAATTCCCTGCTACCTGTTTTATAACCGAATAGAACCGAGTCTTTAGTGATCGTTAGTATTCTGCAAACTAACTAGCTGCGGGTCCCAATCAGATTAATCTTAAATATTTATTGCACATAGTCTATTGGTAGACGGAGCTGTGCTAAATTAGTATGACGATGGCTACGCTGATGGTGTAGAAAACGGTAAGTACAGAGGACGTGGGTGGCCTGTGGTTACTGATTAACTACTTGATGAATATTGATTTTACATTGCTGCTGCTTTCATAGTTCATACATAGTTATAAATGAAAGCTTTGTGCCGTTACTGTGAGAAAATTTCAATCGTATTATTATTTAAGCGTTTCAAGTTTTATATTTTTATTACTACGGTAAATCAGTTGACTATTGTGAGAATTTATCGTGTGAAAAATAAAATCTTGGATATATATACGGCAACTTATTGCTCCCTTCAAAGCATTCTGAGAGTTCTAACTTTCAATAAAACATATTAGCTTAATTATATCCATTAGTACCCCGTATGAATATGATTTGAAGTGCATTGAATTGCAATATTAGTTATTAAATTCATATTATGCATTATAAGATAATATTAAATTTCGCGTATGAAACTAATGAAGCTCCCTATACTTTTTTCTAATACCAACAAACGATTAGTTCCCGGCTAATCAGTTACCTACAGCGATGTAAAAAGGAGAACGAACATCCCCACCTGTCGAATCTGATAAAACTGTTTATTTAAATTTATTTAGCCCGAGTCGAAAACGATTCTGTATATGTGTCTTATTAAATGAAATTTATAGTAGTGGCATAGAGCCTGATTGACCTCGGTCATTGGAAGGATAACAGGGCACGCATGCAAATATGAACCCGTCGTTATGCGTATATCCCTTTCAAACAACGAAGTCTCGATCGAAATTTTGTTAGATGCACATCAGCGCATGAATATTTCATCTATTCGATCAATTAGTAGGAAGGTGTACAAAATGATAACGAAATAGATAATGAGGAATACAATCATTTTACATCTATATATAAAGTTTTAGAAAACATTTGTAATTCTAAAAAAATTAACTTAACCAGAATTCGACGGAGGGGAATCATATGTCAATTATTATATAAATGTTACATTTTTTTTTTTTGTAATTAGGTTTTTATTAAGTATTTGAACAGTCAGAATGGATATATTTAAAATTTTTCGTTTGCACCTATTCCCAAAATTAATTGTATATTTTTAGTCTGTTAGATATGTAATAAATGAACAATGCGGGCACTTTAAATAAAATAGACATCAATTTTGTACTCTGGAACAACAACAAATTGTGTTGCAAGGTGCGGCCGAGCACGTGCCCGTTGCCCCGGGCTTCTCTACGCATATCTGTTCCGAATTAAAATTTGTGTCATACATCTACAACTTCAGGTCGAAAAGAATTAAATAAATTGAACTCTAGCTGGCTTACTTAAGAGCGATTTAAATACTATAATAATGATAAAGGAAATTGATTATTCAATATAATATCACCTCGGGGTTAACGATTACTGGTGCATGCGCCCCAGATGGCGGGATAACCGACGTTTGTTTCCGCAGTGATATCTGAATTAAATAATATAAAGCCCTGGAAAGGTGCTCATTATCATAAACGGCAGATAATATATTTGTGTTATATCTATTGTATCTAACGAGATACATTTACGCTTTATGAGATTGACATCGGGATAAGGATAAATAATGTAAATAATGTTTATAATATGTAAGAAAACAAGATGTTAAACAGTATAGCCATGAAGGCAGCAGGCGCGAGGCGGCAGGCGGCGAGGTAAGACGGGCGGTGTGGTTGTATCACGGTACCATCCCGCGGACGCCGCGCCGTCCATCTCTGGCCTCGCTGGCTCACTGAGTACATTCCCGTGTAAGTTTTTACACCTATTATTTTATGTGTCGGCGAGTAAAGTTCGGTACGTGAGTTATAAACTCGCTCGCGCCTCTCTCGCCCCTACTTTATAGGTATTAACGACTTGTCCGAGAGTTTTCTTATAAATAAATTTGAAGGGTAACAAGGCTCGCTTTTGTCGGATTAGTAGAGTGGATCTTGTTTCACTTTGTTGCGGAGCCTCTTCTATCTTTTTATAAAGCGAAAATTATAGTGGGATATGCCCTTTTACTTATCGAGCTATTTTTAGTCGTAAATTCATTACACAATCATGCTATAAATTTATTCTTAACGTTCTATTTAATGTTAAGAGTAAATTGTGAAATGCCATAACGTTGTTCTTCATATATAAAGATAATTATACATAAAGATGTTAAAATGTAAAAGAAAACATAAGGAATATTATTAACCTTCAATGAATAAATGATAGTAAATATAAACGTTCTGGAACGTGCTTCTAAGGATTTTGGACAAAAATTCTTATGAAAGTAACATGTACTTAAGTAAAGATGTATTAGCGAGTATTATATTTTATAAATAAGGAGGAACGCGTTTAAACAGTTACAAATATAATATAAAAAAAGACTCGATCTAGAAAAACCTTTAGCAGAGAAATTATATCCAAAGAACAAGATTCGTAGAGATTTTTAAAAAATAGTAAGACATACATATATATGTGAGTAATGGCGTATAAAATCAGAGGATCACGTGACATTAGGCTATAACGCGTGGACTATAAAAGTGGACATATGGAAGTTAAAAGCTCCACCTGTGAAATATCAGAGTAGTAAAGTAAATGCAGTAGTAGCAAGGACGTGCTGCCGTTACAGACGAAATACACTTCTACGTCATTTTCTTTATTACACTTTCAGAATAACGCTAAATATATGATATTTAACACAACTGATAAATAAACTATCTATATTTTAAATGGGGAATAATTTTACGAGCTAAATATATCACCGTATTGTAATGTTACGCTAGCGATAATAAAATGTCACGTGCCTAATATAAAACTATTTAACAATGGATATTTCTGGAACGTGTATTATAACAACAAAAGTGAATTTATGAGTGCACTCTCGAGGTTTCAAATATCTCTAATGGAGTAAGAGTGAGCTCCACATCTTCATCTCCCCCACAAACTGCATTATAACGTCTTCGCCGAAAATAACCGCACATAAATATAAAACAATGTGAAACCACTTAAAGCGAATAAAATACACGTCCACTTCAACTCAGTAAAATGAATTTATTAATAACGGAGACAATGAACGTCTGTAACAAACGTTTCACTTTTTGTATTTTTAATTGTCGTCCGGACGACAGCGGAGACGCATTAGAAGAACCAAAATAAACTCGAGATCATATTCAACACACCGCACACAGACACCCTCCCGATCAATAATATTATCCCTTTAACATATCATGATAACATTACATAACAGGCAATAATCCATTTCAAAGTAGTTATAAATTATTTAAGATATAATTATAGCACTGCAATCCTATAATATGTCGCGAACTTACAGTGGAGAGTTCAGTTCTTAGATGATATCTTTGCTGTAATTAAAAATGTTGTCGTGACATTCAGAGCCCCGTCCCGCCTCCGCAGTCTTCTGCCTCCTTTAATATTGTTGGCGATTGAATCGTAATTAAATGTAACGAATCAAATTACACTTTATAAAAGAGGTCTGATAGCTCAAAATGGATGGTGTATATCGCTCGGCAAAATCGAACGTGCTCCCGTCGAAATGCCAACCATTTTATTTATTCGCCTTAATTATGTATCTTGTCTTAATTTACGATTGGATCATACGATAATCTGTAGCGTTATTTATTATAGATGCTTAGGTATCCGATACATTTCCATAACAAGATTTAGGATTACTCAGAATGATGAGGAGCCCTACGCTTTTAGTAATGATTAAGAGAATTATCGACATCGATTCGTATTTTCAATTAAATAAGCCGCGGATAGTTGAGCGGCCTTCGATAGCGTCATCGGATTTAATTTTGTTATGTGTCAGTAGCATGACGGTTAGAGTCGCGATACGACCGTCTGCAGATAGCCTAATGAAAGTAATGGAAGTTTATTAACGATACATCGACAACTCTTCTCGCACATACCTTCATTTGCATATAGTAATAGATGGGAGAGCAATGCAAAACGTGCCAGGGGAACAAAGAGAGCCACATTTGCTAATTACCAACGATTTTGCTTGTGTCGTGCGCACAGACGCCGGGTCGTGAGCTCCGGAGATATGACGATAACACATTCATAAATAATTAGAGCGAAATTTTCTCATTTGTAAGACGGTAGTCATGATATTTGGTAGCAGAGCTGTGTTCTCAGAATGTTCAGATCTAGATAAGTGGTATACGACACGCTTGTTCTCTTCTTATTGTACAGCTATCAAGATGTATTAAAGACAGACGTACAGTTTTATTGTGATATTGCATCTAAGACATTCTAATATACTGAGTCTACAAAAAAATATACAACATGTTAGTATTAATCAAAATATTCCAAAATACGATAAAATAATATTACTTGAGTGTTATTTAATATTTATGAACGTACTTTTGCTTATAAATAGAACATGATTTATAAATTTTCAGAAACATTATAATTTTGACACAACAAATGTTATTAGACAGCGACAGATGAAAATTAAAAAGAAACCGGTGGTTAGATAAAGTATATTTTTCATATAACCACTAAAAATCACAGAACATAAACCAAATGATTTATAAAATACATTAATTTTATTACCTGGTTTATTGATGTGAATAAAAATGAATATTCATAAAACGAATTCAAATATTAAATTAACAATTTAAGCCACTTCCAAATATGAATAACATCAGATAAACATTTAAAAATATTTAATGCAGGCCAGTAACAATCGTGTCACCATTAAATAAATTAAAATGTTTATAGCTAAATAAAACTCTATTAATATGAAAATTTATACCCAGTGTTTAATTCGTAATTAAACATTCAGAAGTTTTTTTCTTCAAACTTCTTAAGAAATATAATTAAAGGTAAACGATAAAATATAAATACAGCATCTTAAAATTTTTTCGTAATTCTCGATTTTTACAATCAGTGTCAGTTATAGAACACATCGCTGCATTCAATTATATCGGAATTATATACTTAGAGCAGAATTACAGGCAACGTAAAGTAAAATAAGAAAAAAGAACAATACTCGTAAGTTGTCTATGGACCGTTGTGGTCACAGTCACGCTCAGGGTTCACAATACCACGGCTCATATTCCACTTCCGTTTATCCACAGACAATCGATATTGTTATTTAAATATAAAAAATACACTTATACTTTTAAACTCGTTATTTTTTTGTGGCGTGGTGTAAAAATAATTCCACCATACGATTGATTGAACTTAACAAAAATGTAGTGATAATTTGAAAGGTCGACTTGGTTCGTAGCAATGAAGTACTTCCACTAGGTATATTTCATCTTTGGACTTGTTTGTCCTCGTTGCAAACAATATTTCTATTAATGTTTTATAGTCTTATACATCATAAACGTATATACGTTAAGTATATGCGTGTAATTTTTTCTTAAGCACATATTAATTTTTTTATTAGGCACACATTTAAATTAAAACTTTTATCTCGTCTGAGCGTAATCACGGTTGCTGTAAAGTCATAGAAACGTCCGGAAAATGTAAAATATAATGAAAAAAACCTCGCAGTAAGCCTGAAAATATAGTTTCATTTTAATAAACGATGAATGTACCTTACATTTAACTATATTGAAATTTCTCTCGTGTAATGTTTTAAAGCGTTGACTTTCTTTAATTGAACGAATCAATCGTGCCGAGGGTATGCCGCATCATTGTCGGTAAATTAGAACTATTGATGCAGAACCAATTATTTATTATAAGTTTTGAACAACAATTAATAGATTAATTGTAAACAAGTTCAATTATAACTAGTTGGACCACTTATTTGTTTAATCACAAACAAATAATTTATTTTGTTTCGCATTAATAAAGACAAGAAATTTAAATACAATAGAGGACTTTTTATATTTTATTTGTTCCTATTAATATGCTTTATTGGGATATATAGAATACATTCATTAACATTCAAGGCAGCTACATTTTGTGTATTCTATATTAGAAATGAAATAGCGCTTGGCCTTCGGATAACACAACCGATTTGCATTTAACAAAGGGATTAATACACATTTATTTTTAAATTATTTTTTACATTTTTATTGGTAATTAATATTTTATATAGTAGATACCAGTTTTACATCTCAAATGTAAGTGAAATGTGTTAATATAATTACCTTTAGTGGTACAAATAAATTATTTATGCCGATATAATATTAAATCATTAACAAATCTATCTTGACAATTTGAATAGAAATTTTTCTATATCATTTTTGATTAATCTTGAAAGAAATATTTATATAAATATAAACAAAATAGAAGTATCTCGAATAAACAACTTTAAAAATAACTTACTTTTATAATTATAGTTTAATCTAAGATTTTTTTTTTTGGAAAATAATTACACGGAAGTAAAAAAATATTTCTCACTATCACATAAGAGAAGTAATTTTGATGTTTTACAAATAATAATAATTCACGTTTATTACTTATATATTCTTATAAGCAAAAAATAGTTATTTGAAAATATTTGTAAATTGAAAGAATTTAATATAGATATTTATAAACTTTGCCGTATCATTTACTGAACTAATTTCAAATATTCATTGCACAAAATATAAGACGTAACTTAGCAATTTAAAGAAATCAATGCTAGTGGTAAAGATCATAAAAAACAAAATTCATGTAAAAAGATACAATTCGTAGCATAAATTAAAATTTCCGCTCAGCGATGTCAAATCAAGCATAAATATTATTAGGGGAATGACGACGCTGAATCACATTTCATATTTTATTGACGATAAAACGTTATGAGAATCAATGTTCTGAATATAAATTATTCATGTTAATATTGGGAATAGATAAACAAAGTATCATCATCACAGATAAAAAATAATATCTGACATGTTTTATTTGGTATTTAAATAGAAGCTATAACATTAAGTTATATTATAATAATGAAAATTATCATAAAAAAAAATTAAGTTACACAGATTATCGGTACATGATTGCATCTTCAATTAGTTTATATCACGTCATGTGCACTTGCCCTGATTAGTGGAGTGCTCTTTAAATGCCAAAGCACCATTAAAATAAATAAACATCCATCGGAAACAATTTCGAGTGTTAAGTGACCAATGGCTATCAAAAAATTACAAGATAAGCGAAGACAATGCTGCTCTGGTGACTTATGAAGTGATTAAAAGAAAGAAGGGTCAGCACAAAAATTTACTCATGTAATATTTAACTAGAAAAAATATCGTTATAAACATGTTTGAATAACATGAAACATATTTTTGTTATCGATGCTTATTCATTACGCAATTAATATTCACATATAAAAGTATACAAACTAAGAACCAAAAAGATAAAACTACAACCGTGTTTGAAGCAAATTAGTTTCTCCTTCAGCTATATATGTAATGAAGATGCATTATTTCCTCGGAGACGGTACTAGTGCGGTTAGTTTACGCATTGTCTATTACACCGATAACCACAATCAGGTAACAGCCAGCTTGACATCTTTATGATCTTTCAGAAACCATTACTAACGACACCTTTTTAGTTACATGTGATAGCGAACAAAACGCTGAGACGACTTGTGAGGCCTTTGTGTAATATGTGGTTATTAATACACGTGAAAATTATTTGCAGTAAATAAATATTATATATAACAATTTATTTTGTTTAAGTTTAGAATGACGTTTTTATTCAATGATTACTAATATTAACTATTCATATATATATAATTAAATTACCGCGTGTCCCAGCTCAGTCAGGAATTGAATAAATCATGTATCAATAAGTTTTCTAGCTATAAATTATCATAATTAATTATGTATAGAATAAGAACGAATACAAATGATGTACACGCTCAATCGAAGCAATCAAGTCTGATTGACTCATTTATTATTTATCGTTTCATTGAGCAAAGTTACCTGAAAATTGTAACTGAACAAAATATAAGGTAAATATATTTTGAAACGCTGCGAGCGCTATAAAGGCTACGTTTTTATTTTAAATATGAATGGTAAAATGAAATCAATACTATCGTTTAAAGAGTAGAGCGTAGGTTACGTGGACATAAATCTCATAAGCTACACCCCACACTACCCGATCCCTGCTACCCACTATCCGCTACCCGCTACCCAACGCGCCAGGCACTGTAAGATATGGCACATCCAACTTGAAAGTTATTCATTACATCTCAACTACCATTAACGTTGAATTCTAGAACTGATATAAACTTTGCAACTACAGTGTCTTTACGTTACCATTTTACAGTCGAAGAACAAAACTGGGAGACTCAAATAAGATAAGGCGTTGGATGGAATATGTTAAAATATAGCCATTCATCATAATCAATTGATTGATTTAACCTTAGCATACAAAAAACTATAATAATAGTGATAGTATTATGGATTTAAAGTAATATTCATGTAAGTGTTCAGATACATGAATGTATTGCGCAAATTATTATCTCAATTAGTAATTGAAACAATGTTTATGGGAACGGTATCATACGCATTTCGCTGAAGCTAATAGTGGCACTCTTATTAATAAATTACGAATTTCCTCGATAGATAAACCGATGGGTGCATTGGAGACGTGAGTCGGTTACTAGGAAAACCTTGCGTTCGTTTCGACAGATATGAGAAGAGAGTCGGTTATATTTTATCGTGGTAACGGCGTCTAACGTACGGCCAATTTCATAATGCCTCGCCACCGCCCGCCGTATTCCCTCAATGTGCCTCACTTATCAATTTGATATCTCGACCTGGGAACATAATGCTTCCAAGATGAATGTGCGATCGATATACCGACTCGTTAGTTTAATGTTTATATTGACGTCATACGTATAATGTCAATAAATGATAAAATAAATATTTACCGGAGGGTAATAAATTAATTTTTAATTAACAGCATTAAAACTCTACAAATATTTTGACATGACCCGAAACGGAAGACTAACCCTGATATGGAGTAGTAAAACACACGTCAAATAAGTCATCACAGCGTCAGTTAACTCAATTACAACGAGATCAACATAGGACTACCGTGCATGATTAACAGCAGAAGAGAAAAGCGAAACAGCACTGTATGTTTAAGGCGATAACATCTGATTTCAAACAAACTTCGTTCCACTGAGTAATCCTTCTCCATAAATCATTTAATAACACAAATGTGCAGCCACACACTAAGCTATTTCTTCCGTTGTGGCAGTTTAATGTACGTTCCAAGTAAAAACATATCTTAACGCTTCCAACTAAAGTCAAAATTCGGTTATTGCTTATATTATTATAAGTTGTTAAGACATTATCAAAAACAGAATTTCGTTTCAAAAGGATAACAAGTTGAGGGTAAATTCTAAAAGATATTATACACAATGACCTATGTCTTTAGAGCCATTTTCGTGCGACAAAAAATCCGATATTATTAATGGTAGAGCGGAAGGCACGTACCGTCATCAACCCTTGACATAGGGATAACTTTGACAGATCATATTTGAAACAAGTGTTAGTCGGTCAAAACAACACTAACAAACTTATTAATTGAATTAAAATTCAAACATAAAATGTAGATTAGAATTCACCGAAACGAATAAGATTCGAGCCTACAGCCTCCGGGATATCGCGTCTCAGTTGTTCTACTAAATAAGTTATCTTGCCCAAAATCCAGTGAATTATTGCTATAAGTATATAAGAGATATAAGATACAATTTTTTTTTCTACACTTGTTATATCAGTTTTAACTTTAGCGTGAAAGATAATTAATTATACAAACATATTAATAATGTTGATAATGGATTTATTTATCAAACTGGATCCATAGAACATTACTTTCATATAATACGTTATAATATATATATATTATTTAAATATTAATAAATTCAAATCAGCTCTAATTTACTATTATTAGCCAATTAATACGCGTAGTAGCAATTATATATTATATGTGAAAAACACTCAACATACATCAACACCTAGCTCTGGTTTAATATTTTTATATTCGTAAATTAATGAAAAAATCGATTTCATTAATCACAATGAATTTCGATATTTATAAATTTGTATTCCATTAGATATCTATTTCACTTTATTGCTAGGAAAATATTAACAGGGTTAATCATTTCTATCATCATTCAGTTAATTTAAATTATCGACAACTTAGCATAACCGGTAATCGTTTAGCTGGAATAAGACGTTAAGATACGATACTAATAACATATGATACGGTTCGTTCCGATTCAGAGTGAAATTATAATAAAAAGCAGATTACTAGTTCTATTCACTTATCACCAAAAAATGGTTTTTGTTGTATTGTTTTTAACGACAACACACGCTGGAAATTATATGTATAATAATGTTTTAAATATTTTTGCGTGTTTGTGAGGCATTGATTGATATGAAATAAATTATGATTCTTATTATGAAGAGTATTTTGTTCATGTCACAACTTCATAAATATCCAATGAAAATATTATACAGGAACATCGTTGTATGTCCATAACGATGTGTAAATAACTAAGTGCTTTAAATAATTTCAGACCTTTTAAACATTTTCATTTATTTTACCCAAATAACTCTTTCCGGCTAAGCCTCCGCCTCATAGACATAATCTCTTCAGCTCTTAATCACTCTTTCCAACTTAAACTATAAAAACTATTGATCTAATTCAAAAGTGAAATACCAGTTAGTACTTCAATTTTTTTTAAAAACGATTCTCTCTCTGACAGATATCATTAACGGAATGAAAATTGATGTCTCGCTCTAATGGACATCTTCCAAAAAGATACTTGTAATCAACGAGGCGATCTACTTTTCAATCGAGATATTAAATCGTGTAAAAAGGTAGTTAATATTTTAAGCAATCAATGCTTTCAACGAAGCGACGGGGGATAGTTCATCTTTTCCAATAAGACCAAAACTATAATATCAACGGCTCGAAAAACTGTTGAACCCACCGTTTTGTAAAAAACTATCCAGTGAAGAACTAAAGAATTATCACGGAAGCTGTTACACTTCGCTGTCCATAGAGATCATCAAGAGTTTCATCGATTTTATAAGAAATACAAAACCAATGATTTAAAATTTTTGTTAATATTTTTTTTTTAAATATCATTCTTTATAAAAACATCGGAAATGGAACGCTTTAATCGATTCTGAAGTCGGTGTTCGATTAACTGAAATTATATGGCGAAACGAATCGCTTCGACTTTGTTTTGTGTATTGTAAGCGTGGCCTTCAATTGTACAGAAATATAAAAACTAATAGCTTCAAAAACATTATTGTCTTAAACTCGTCATTATTATCAATGACATTAAGGAAGTCTATTGATCGTCAAGGTGAGTTATATTTAATTTGTATTTTAAACCGCATCTGTATAACTATTAACATTTTAGCTATATTTTATGATATAAATAAATTTTGTATTTTATATCTCCTTGTATCCAAACAGTTGTGAACAAATATTATAAAAACGTTAAGTATGAAGTACTGATACATCGTGTTCACATTAAAAATTGATGTCAAACGAAAAGATGGGGCCACTCTGCAAAATTTATTTCACATCTCCACTCTGGCAATGACAAGAAAACTGTTACGGTTTGCAACGGTCTGAGTGTAACATTAAAAATTCAAGTCTCTTACCCACTTGTGTGAGGGATTGCCGAATACTCGCCTTTGGACAGCGTTTATATTTCCTTTGATTTGAGACATTCGCTGCCATCAAGGGGAATTTTTAAGTTATAGATTCATTTCCAACCAAATATTTTAAATATATGATGAGTGTTTGTGGTTGTTGCTTTTTTTATGAAATACTGGCAGTTATCGCTGGTTTTATCAATGGAATAAAGTAAATTTTATGATTCTGTTCATGTAAAGTTTTTCAAAATTTAGAGATCGTGGGTTATGTGCAGTTTTAGTTATAATACCATCCTTGTACAAGTAACATTGTCAGATTATATGGATCATTTAACCCTTGCCATAATCACAGTTAAAAATTTCATTTGAATAATCAGTTAACTTCGATAGTATAATTATAGGCTTAAAATAGAATATATTTATTATATTATTTTTACTTTTATACAAAGCAAGACGCGTCGCTATGGAAATACGTTATATATTATACAATAGATATTACAAAAAAAACTAGGGACTTACAAAAATTACTAAGTAGTCAAAGTTTAGACCATTTTAACAAAGAGTTCAAGCCAGTTTTTCTTTTCAATAACATATTTAGAAGGCTACTCAGGTAAGCAAATTCAGGCAGAATAATCAAGACTCCAGAAAATCTAAAAGAAGTGTATTAATTTTTTTTTTAATTAAAAGGAGGTCAATTAAGGAAAACGCTAGTTAGACGCAATTGAAAAACGTGAAATTTTAAATACTTTATTTTAAAAAGATACAATATACCGATATGTAACTGTCTTTCAAAAATTGTCAATTAATAAACACCAGTTTCACTACTGTTTATTTTAAAGTAGTTATTTCAATGTCTATTTGTGAGTTAGTCGCTTAATAACGTAAAACATTCAAAGGATATAAAATGTTTGCAGACAAATGATTATCTAGAAATACGTTTTCTTACCATTTGTATAAATAGTTATTAATATAGACTTAAATAATAACATAAATATGAAAAGAATTTTAAACATAATTATGTTATTTAAAAATTACACATAGATTATTATAACGTAAGTATAACATAACGTATACGTTTTTTAAATATAATAAGTCAGGAAATAATTGGTATCAAGTGTACAAAGTGGTATCAGAACCACACCGATATCCGCCGGGTTACTGTCACGTCTCACTGAGCTCATAACCACAATACCTTCCTTGCTATTGTAACAATTGTTACGTTTACTATGAAACAGGTAATACAATAGCCTTGACGCTATTAAATATGACAAATCACTATGAACTATGATTTGGATTTAAAAGAACTAAGCTTTATTTAAATATTTTTAATAAAACTTAATATTAATACATATTAAATTAATTTATTTACTTCTTCTGTTACTGCTTTTGTCATTGCTCAAAGAGACATTGCATATTATTTTAATTAATTATGTTAAATTTATCTTTAAGCATCTTCGACTAAATTCGCTTTAAGTATGTCGGTTCTATGTCTATGATAATCCAAATATTTATATAATATAAAGTATGTAAAAAATTGTATTTGTGAAATAAAAACGATTAATAAAGTTTATTATTAAATATTATACTATTTAAACAAAAAATATGTAATTTCACACCCTCTTCTCCACAATTAAAATAACCCATGTGCGAAGCAAGCAATCCAAACAATAATATACTAATCAAGAAAATAGCCTTTACCGCTTAAGTTTTAAGGTTGATAATTATCGTTTCTAAAACGGGTGCGCACGCGCTGATCGGTTATTGACAAATCGTAGGACAGCAGCACACATGTCGGAGTTGACGGCTTCCGTTTCATAAACTTTAATAGCGCGGTTGACCCAGCTTTGTTTGCTTTAGCTGCTCACAACTGTACCATTCATAGCCATTCTGGTTAACTATTAATTGCGCCTCTGAAAATTACCCCTTGTTTAAAGATGTGCCGGTTGCAGGCGACAGTTTATTTTCAATAGCTCTTGTGAGAGTTAAATTTTATAATTACTCTTAATTATTTTAGAAACTTAATACAATTAAATTATCATTGAACTTTATCAATAATGTATACACATAGCACAAATGTAACAAAAATACATCAAAATGTACGTTAAAACACGTGCTTCGTATTCTATACCTATTCGTACTCAGAAATTTCCCCTCCGTAAATAAATAACACATCACATTAAAACAAAGTTTAATTAACAAAATAAGCTAAAGCAGTCCGCCTCACAAATATCAGGGCGACTTAATCAGAGGATCACATCTCTTAATATACGAGCAGCAGACGAGTGAGATCTGACACGAAATTCCCTAAAAATAATATTTAAAATGTTAATGGGTCCCCGAGTTCATAAATTGCCGCACCATATGTCCGCTTTGCGCCTTCTTTGTACGTAAATACATCTACTGTTAAGAAACAAACAAATCTGTATTATTATAAAATAAAGGAAAATGTTATTCAATTGATTGATTATATTTGTTTGTAAATGTTGTGAATTATATTTTCTCTGAATCTGTTATACTTGTGAAGAGTCATTTGGTTTATAAAAATAGCTTAAAATGCACAAATATTTCTGAAACATGACTATAGGTAGATATAACATCTATTTTTAACAATGTATTATTAAAAATCCTTCCATAATATCCAAGAATCTATTACAATAAGCCTTGGCACTCGGATGCTATTCTGGCCATGTGCGAAATTCTAAAAATACAATTCACTCGTCACATCACCGAAATAAAACCTCGCAAAAGTACAAAGTGATTAATATAATACTTGAATGGTAAAAGAATATTTTTTATATCTTGCGTGTCTCATAATGTTTTTTGAACATTTCGACATTCAGATTTTTTAAGATTCTTAAAGTTATTTTTGATTCAACAATAATATTCCGTATTTAATGATATGATGATAAAATATTCGAGGTATATGTATCTTATCTGTGTTTTATTGAATTAAAGTAATACGTGCCACCATTATTTTTAATCTTTATGGTAATAATGATTTAAAAACATCCTTATTGGTAATAATAAACACGGCACAAATATGCTAACATACAATACGCTGAATGGAGAAACAGTAATATTTAATGAAAAACAATCACAAATTTAGGTTTAAAATTAAATTCATTACTTAAAATCATGAGATTGCAATAAATCGTAATGACAACGCGCCCCCTGGGTGCTCTTGGAAGATCGCTATTCCTGAACTATAAATAAATGTATAGATGAACTGATAAATATAAATATTAGGGGCGAAATGAAGAAAAACAATGTTTATGAAATGGTGTCGTTTGCTTCATAACACTGAGTTACGACTTCCGACGCCTGCCAACATATGGTATATGCAGTATGGCAATTTTTTCTATTCCTAAGGACACTGACAATTTCTTTGTTTTATCGGGCTATGTCATCTGAACGGTTGCAACGTTACCGACAAGGAATCATACAAATTTAATATAAGAGATGATAAAGTAGAGTGAATCGTTATTAGAGGACATTGAAATGAACTCGCCTGTCAAACGGGGTTGATCGGAGATAAATTTTCTTAATATAATAAGATCAACAAGATTGGGCATGCGTAGACGCGGGCCGTCTGAGCAGACGGGGCGTTAGTCACGACGTGCTATACTTAGAAAATTGCATTGTCTTCTGAAACATCTATTAGCGATTATTGACAAGGCATCGGCACGCGAATTCCCTTCGATATAGGTGCGGGAGCATCGAACTGCTATATGTATATGTATTAGACATACTAAGGCGGAGTCGTCTGTGACAAAAGTTCATGTTCCAGGGAAACTCAGAACATTTAAATGGTCCAATTGATATGATAGCAGAAATTTCATGTATTGATTGTTACATCTACCTTCCTATATTTCAAATGTTTTAGAATCATTCAACGATTCACATATTATAATAATACAATTTATTTTTTGGTATAATTATTTTTAATATATATGATGTGGCAAAGTAAAATGAGAATATTATATAAGAATGTAGATTAATTGAGACTGATATCAAGTCGTACTATAAATAGCATTGACAAAAATAAACGATCCCGTTTCACACACGTACACACGACATAACAAGCGTGATTGCATTAACAGTCCTAACAAATTAATGAATTCACGTCAAAATTGCAAACTGAAAGTACAAATTGATACAATTCGACAATTGATTACAATATGCACACAAAGCGCCATCCCGTCCACAAACACAGGCGAGCAGTCAGTCCCGACATCGATTCATATCGAGCGACGGTAGCTTTTCATTTTGTATGTTAAATTAAATTTCCATGAAACAAGATTGAATTTTTCGCAATCAGCACTAGCGGGGCTTGTCGAAACGAACTTATGTAATTTTAACGCACACCTACATGAATGATATAAAAGGCTCAATACATCAAGCATACATTTCGTTTATCGTTGTAATGGTACAATTTAATAATATTATTTAGTTTGAGATTAAAAATCTGTATGTAAAATATATGTTATCATAGAATCTTTGTTACGCATAACCACGACAATAGGATGCGGTGGGCGCGACCGCGTCAGAGTAATGGCAGCGAACTAGCATCGGCTTAGCTAATTTACAATTTAATTATCAGTCTGGATGATGCATAGTTAGCGCGCGCCAAACCGAGTTTATGCGACTAATCAATTGTTTGACGCGGCCGCTGCAATCACTCGCCGCACGCCGCATACCGCCGTCCACTATGCACAGCCTTCTTCCATCGCTGATAAGTTAAAAAGTAACAATTTTCAACATTTCTTCATCCATACACATGAAAAATGCTATCAAATCTTCCCCTATAATAGATCAGTAGACAGATATACATATGTTTTTAATAAATTTATTCCACAATGTTCATAACAATTAGAACAATTATGCATTATGCATCTCATCTTGGCACTTGATTAAATATAGACCAAATTCCATGTAGTTTGATCGACTGGTGCTATGAATTTATGTGTTCATTATTCGACAGGTGCCAAGTGTGTCGATCGCAGAGTTCGATGACTAACAATGCCCCAAATGATATTCAAATGTCAAATAATTTGAGCATTTGCTCTGAGCCCAGCGCGGATGAGAGCACTTCACGCTCGGCCGCTTTTACATAATACAATATAATTTACCACAACGTGTACTATCATATCTAATAATAGAAATGTAACTTTTAGAACATTATCCACAAAAGACTTTTTTGTCTCTCTTATATAAAACGTTTACATTTTATCACGATAAAAAATATATGTGGTAAATTTCATCATAATGAGAGATTCTCTATTATTTAACCTTCCTTGATTAGATAAAGATTCCAACAAGAAATAAAATTTATAATACATTATTAACATTATTCGAATACAATCGACGTGACATCCTGAATCTACAAAAGACATTCGAGTAACACTAACAGATCGATCAAAGCAAGGATAATATATAACATCTAATATAGAAAAGTGCGAGTCACGAAGTCAGTCGTAATAGGTGTATGAACGTTCACAATTCGCTAATCCCGCACCGCTACCGTTACATAAGACAGCTGAGTTGAATATAAATGTAAAACACAATAAATTTCATGCCCCGTAGGAAATGAATATTCATCACGAAATCGCCATGCATATTCTCTTTTGCTACAAAGTTTCGTGTGCTCTAGGACCAAATTCGTTACAGTTAAAATCTAAACCTTATCGTTTGTAACTATGGGCTAGAAATCGCTTGAGAATCCCTGATCGTTAAAGAACGGGTCGGCGCCTCAGCAAGCGGACTCTCGTAAATTTCAACATATAGTAAAGTGATTTACGAATAATTGTTGTGTTGGCGTATAACTAGAGAAATCTTTCCGCTGTTTGCCGTCGGTTAATTTATATTATGAGGCTTAGGTAATTCGCGAGCCTCGAGTAATTGGTCTATAGAACAATAGCTTTTGTCATACCCTTATCTCGCATACTACGTTTGTCTCTCTTCAAATGGCGGCTAAAGAACATTCACATGGTATTAATATTGACTACGTTGTGAGGATTTTCTGACAGTTGAATAAATATTCCTTTTCATTGTAGTAAATGTTCCTTCTAATTTTATATTTATAGTTACTAAGAGTTGACATATATCTATTACGTTATTGTAACGATAGCTGTAAATATTGTAACTTAAGTTGAGAATAACAATTAATATCGAATAGGAGAAGATATTACTCGGAAATATAAGTTTTGTTTAAAAATATATATTGAAACCTTTTATAACAAATCAATTAATAAGGTAAGGTAAGGTAATATATGGCCTCAAGGTAATCGGAACATGTGTTTATCGCAACATGCAAATCGGCCTAAAGCGAATTAGTTCTCGCACAATGCAATTTGAATGCACATTACACAACGGACGAACTACGAGCGCTTTTTATTGCGGCATCGTGAGATCTTATCTTCGAACTGCCACTTCCAGCAGGGAAATTTCAGCTTCTCTCCAAAACGCCCCCAAATTTGTGCTCTACCACCCTCGACCCACGGATTCTAACAGATTGACTTCTATAGTCAGAATTAGTGTGTGTATGAGAATGAACATCAAACACATACGCACCCTAACGTACAAGTTTAAAGAATTCAACATAAAATCAGCTATAAAATTGAAAACATTTTGTTACGTTTTAAATAAGTTTCGCGTTGCTGGTGACTGCCGTCAAACAATTTTGATCTCTGTTCTCGAAACGAAATGTACATTTTCGTACGCATCTTTGGCATCGAAATTATTTCTGGATCGATAAGAAGCGTTAATTTTACGAGCCAGTGATAATTTGCTAACTTCCGACAGAACATCGCCCTAGTTGAATCGTTCCGAACACTTGCCACATAAAATTATTCACATACTCACAAAGGAAAATCCTAATTGTCAAGTACCTACAAATTAAATACTTATTTATTTAAGAATATTATCAATTAGTGGTTGAGTAAAATAAGTATTTTTATATATTTTTGCAATGAAAAAAAGGTATATTTTTATTAAGTACTTACTGATGTGATTGCCTTCGTTTTGCTAAAGGTTGTGTTCACTTGTGGAAATAGTTTTTCCTTAATATGACGTGTTTATTCTAGCACTCTCGTGGAAGTATTTAAAATTTTCTTAATTTACAACGTTCTCTCCTGATATCTTTAAATTATTATATACCAACAAATTTATTTACCTAAATTCCACAATCACGTTACAAAATTAAAATCTAATAATTCCTTTAAAAAAATTAGAAATCCAACCAAAAAAATATTTAAGTAGTAAAAACGAACATACATATTTATTGCTTCATAAAAATGACCAGGTAATTTAGATAAAAGACATTTACAAATATCATCACGATCAAATGTTAGTAGTTCATGTGTTTCATCATGGCCAGTTTGATCAAATCATTTGTTCTGGATTCCACTAAAAGGAATTTGAAATCACCTCCATGGATTGAATTTTGGTAGCTCAATAGCATTTCAAAGTTTAGTGATAGCAAAAGAAAATTACGACGTTACCCTAACAAGGACTTTTGAATACTGTAATCCAAATATTTGAAAACATTTCTGTAAATTTGATGAATCTAATTTAATCGGGACTTTATTAAGAGATACAATAATAATATGAACATTAGACGCTTCATTGTCAAAAAATAAACGTCAGACGATAAATGTCTGGCGCAATTATTCTAGAAAGTAATCTGTCTGTGTCATATATATTGCTGTACTCAGTCATCCTTAATTTATTGCACCCGTCAGATCTGATGGTTGTATCTTTAAAATATGAATAATTGCTTTAGTCTACGCTTAAATATCATGAGGCATATTAGAATTATATCTAATAATTATTCTCTGCGTCGAGAATAAAAACGTTGACGTCTATAAGAAATTAAGGATAAAATCGTCTTTTGTTTGAGTGATTGTACGGAGCGGAAAAGTCAAAAACATTCTTACAATTTAAAAGACATAAGTTTGACATTTAAGTCAGGTAGAAGACTATGTTGCTGGTGCGTTGCCAACAATGCCCAATTACACCCGCAGATGCTTTTTATTAATTAAATTTTCCGTTCTCCAGAGGTCTTTGTATTTTAATTGTGATAAATTCACAGCTTTCTTAGAAGAATGGCAGTCATCGGGGCATGTTACGGTTCCACAAAATAAATGGCTTTATCATGTCGTGTGTGAAGAATACAGAAACAGTAATGAATATGTGCGTCGCAATAAAAGGTTTTTGTAAATGTTTTACGCGAGCAAATAGGCGTATCGGGAATGGTAGTTATCAAATTAAGATGCGAAGGTAACTGGGCATTATATTGGCAACAGCGATTGCGCGTGCATTGTAATTGTGTCTTTTTTATCTCATATCGTAAAGCTATTTGCAGAAATCATTTATCAATCGCTTATCAGTCTTTAAAAAAACATTTCTTACGACAATTTTATCAATACATATTATTTTGATAATAGCGAATTTTACATGTTTTTAATGTTTTAAATTAAAATAAATGGATTGTGAGTCTAAGTGAACTATATGTAGCGTGAATGTAAATATATTATACACGTAACTCTCCCACTTGAGTCAGAGTAGGGCAGTTTGATTGGTGAGGCAGGTGGAACGCGATTTTATTGTAGGTGCTGGTTCAAATCCTGCTGGTGTGAAAGAATATATTTTAATATAAACTGCTAGCATTTTAATTGAGTTATTTAGCTCAACGATGGTCAATGCTCAATGTTGTTATAAAATATAATTGTAGATCCTGTATACACTTATAAATACGGCAAATAGACATAAAACAGTGTTCCATTTGCATACACAATGGTATCGTATTTTTGATAAATAGAGAAAGAATGTCCGCAAATAATTCGGCATCTAAAAAGTGTTTGCGCCACAAAAAGCGGTACTATAGGATGTATTTTTATTTTTATTATTATTATTATTTATTATAAAAAATACAGAATAATTTATCTAAATGTAGTACTTCGAAAAGTGTGCATTCCTAGAAGAAAGAAAACTTATTAGAATTTCATTCTAGATTTCCAATAATCTGTATTAGATATGATCAAAATATTAGAAACAAAAAGTAAACAATAATCATATAATTAAAATAAAATTTGTTTTGCAATTATTTGTAATGATATCCAACTCGTCTCATTTCTGACGAGATAAAGCTTAACCTTTAACCATTGTAATGTTTCGTCTAAAGCTATTTTCTAGTTATATTTTCGCTGCAACACTAGTAGAGCCCTAACGTAGTTTGGAGTCGCAATGATGGCCCGTTGCCAACAAGGTGAATGCCACGAGAGCCACGCACCACACAACCCACTTTAACCAGCACGCGGAAACAAGTTTGTCCTTCGTATAAGAAATTTCATCTTTACACTAAAATTAAGGAACTTTGATCTTATCTACCCGTAGACACAGTTGCTGTAAAGGAACCAAAACTTCGGGATCATGTAGATATGATATAATAGAAAACGCGAGTATCCGAAAAACTTAGTTTAATTTAAATGTGTACACGAATGTGGTTATTGCATCCCATCAAGTCTTTACTGGTAACTAGTATGTCTAGCTTAAAATATAAACGTGAATATACGAACACGTACGTTTGTATATATCAAATAAAAATATAAAACTATTCGGAACACATCTTTTGTATGCTTGAAATTCGGAAATAAATCAGTCTACTTTTTGTTAAGTAGCTGCCATTCAAAAGTTGTTTATTCTAAAAACTATAAACAGGTTAGAAAATCTAATAAGTATCATATCATTCGGGTCATAAAAGCAATGTGTTCAATATGTCTCATTTCCGTTCCAAATATCTAAATGCTTGTAATATGCCTGTATGAAAGATTTTCTTGTCAAAGGAATAAACAACAAATTTACCAATACATAGTTCTCAATGTGTTTCTATATACTCTGCAACAATAGTACCTACTATTATATATATATGATGAATAGATTTGTTTTGATGGAAGATTGTCACACAGTATATGAAAACTTGAAAAAATAAACAAAACAAAATAGTCTAAGTGGAATCATCAAGACATTTCACATTTGAATCCTATTAGTTTTTGACTGGTTATTGTTTGAGATAAATTTATAAATATAATAACTTTAATATAGATGATATAATTAGTATATGTCAATTAAGATAAAACAGTTATAAAATATTTATATTAATGATTGTACAATATCAAAATGGACATAATTATAAATTGCTCCTCTGTAACCCCGGTGAAATGCAAATTAATATAATGCAGGAAACGTCTGAGTGGGTCTCATAGCGGGCGGCTATACAGCATGAGTAGCATAAGTTCGTTTGCATACGACAGTCTGCTATATTTGCATCCCAAATGCTCTTTGCGACCGCTCGTTCGGCCGAGTTATCTCTCCTCTGGGCGAAATATTACATTTTGTGCATAGCCATTCGCAACAGCATGCATATTTGAATTACAATAATGGAATAAAAAAATACCACCGGAGGCGTACCCGCGCAGTCGAGGCGGATGTGCTTTCCACCAATGGGTGAAGAGAACTCAGCATATTCATAACGATATTACTGCCGGCGGTGCTGGAGCGTCATCATAATTCATATATAATAACCCTTCCGACGTCGGAGCGGCGCGGCGCTCCCCTTCCCTTTCATTCACACACCATTCATCTCAACGAGAGCAACAGAGACGCTAGATAACACCCACACGATCATAACTCATAATTTTATTTCTTAAAACAATGTTAACCATACCTACGTGCAAGCTTTCATTTGATTCGCAAAACAAAATACTGGCGTTATGAATGTATTAACTACAGTTCTAATCAGTCTGGATCTGTGTAATTTCATTTGATTATCAAAATTTGGATAATATTTACATGTAATATAAGAAAAGAACATTTTAGATAGCCAAAGTAGATGACAGCTATTTGTAATTGAAATATGACGGAACGCGGCGCGTGCGCTCGGCGTGTCTCATTCGTCAGTTTATAAATAGAAGCCGGCGTCTGCGCCGTGACGACTCGCGCCATTAATTTATATGAAATAACTGTCGGCAGTCGAAAAAATAAGTTCGATCGAGAACGGCCTTCCAAACGATAATATTTATGTTTTACGAAGTGGCAGCTCAGTCCAACTACACCGTTGACGTACGTTTATCAGAAACATCACTCGTATTTAAATTATTTACTTCCAGAACAGAGAATAGCTGTTTTCTCTGTTGAAACAGATCGAAAATTATAGACATAGTGTTAAATCATGCATTAACTTTGAATATTTTCAGAAAAATTATGATCTCAAACGAACATTAAAAAGGGCAGTGCATAATACTTTTGCATTTAAATTCATGTCACCAAAACGGTCTTTTAAATTTTACTGTTTTCAACATATTTACTAAAGATCCAAAAATACTGGCTAAAGACGTTATAGTCTTTATGAAGGACGTAAAGACGAGTCAACATAAATTCGTTAGCGCTCTTGTAATCATCGTGAATATACAAACAATAATTTACAGCATTAAATTTTAAAGTTGACATCGGAAAGAACGTCTTATAAAGCCATATTTCAACTTCATTTTAAATGACTCTCCTCTTGAGAATGCGTCATTTTAAATGCTGTGTTTCATTTATTTCACTTGAATTAAAAATCAAGTGAATAACATTAAACCATTAAGATAATGACAATGAGTAGCATTCTTATATGTACAAAGCTTCATAGCCACACATTCACACACAGTATTTGATTAGAATTATACCTACGAGATCCTTCCAATATTCTACTTTCATAATTTTCTGTTAAACATCTATTAGTTTTAGAATTTTAAGAAGACATGTTTATTTTCATTAATGAATTATAACTTTAAAAGTAACAGCTTAATGACATTGTGTTTAAAAATAATAAAATTAAACCTAATAGATACCCAAGTAACTGAAACTCACATTTAAATCTAAAGATACTTAAACACATCGCCCTCGCGTTGCTCTCTCCATAAATAAAATAAATACAAATATTCTCACGTAAACGAGTACCTAATTCTAAAGCGTTCATTTACATTTGTGAATGTAATAAATGGGGCATCCTCTAAATACAAAATTAATTTAAACTGGAAATAGATCGTAGATGTTCGAATCTATCTGAACTGCTACAATTAGAACAGAAACAGATCTGAATGTTTTGAAATGAGTACATAAATATTTTTTTCTATGAAATAAAAATTATGGCCGACGTAACCTATGATGTATATAGAACGTAAATATGTATCCACTGGAAGGGTTGACGCACCTGCATATTCTTTCTCGTACCCTTCTAGAGATTTACGACCAGGTATTGAGCCAACAAATAAGATCATCCAAAAAATGTCCCCAAAAAATATAATAAGAGGAACACAAAAAGATCTGCAAGACATATCAACGTCGGCTGCGCTCCATTGGCTGGACGAACAAAGGAATATTGCCGCACATTATATTCGCTCTCAATACGAAATTAATTAATATTAATATCTGAAGATGATAATTATTTCAAACAAGTTGAACCTTTCTCATAGAATTATCGTGAGCGTCCACAAAGTATATATAACACGAGTTTAGGTAATATATGTTACGTAAAAAATTAAACAAGACGACATTAATTATATGTTACTTTATTTAGATTATACTTATCTAGTTTATAACATATTTTAGTGCATCATAAACAAACATAGCAAGAGTTTACAGCTCCTGACGGTCTCAACGCACATTCGAGCCATTGTGCCTCTTATAATTTTTATTAGGGGCAATCCGTCCGCCTTGATTTACTCCTTCCCGAACTGATGGATCTTTCATTTAATTTATGATTCTACCCCAGTGTTCTGGACGTAATAAAATCGAACAAAAACAAGCAGAAATTACGTCGTCCAGGGCATAATTTTTTCTGTTTATGAGGATAACAAAGTTAAATCGAAGTCGATTCGTTTGTTAAATATCTGTTGACTTTATTCTCCAAGACTGTAATCAGATTTAATTTGTATTTTGACTTTCACGTTTAATTTATTCAAGGTTTTAAAATAGTAAATCAGCATTGGTTCTGTACATGAGTGTGTTTGTATGAATGTTTGAATGTGATGGTATTTATTATATGTAACTACTGGAATATTTTAGTTGTGTATTTCGGCCGAGCAACTGGAAATCATCAGGCTGACGGCCGCTTGGCAAGAAATCAAACATTGTTATTATTGTAATGACGCTGCTACTCATAACACTATTGCCTCGGCGATGTCTTCATATTCTTAAAAGCAATAATTCTTGACAACATTAATGTCCAGCCACACTCAAAATTGTACACAAAAAAAAAATGAATTTATATCCCAATATAAAAAGGGATAAATAAGTAACATTATATTCAGCGTCAATAAATTTCTTATTATAATACAATAAAACGAGCATCTCGTTACGTAGAATTTATTTTAAAAAATTCAAAAGTTAATTCGAAGCAAAAATTTTAATTATTCCTATGTATGTCATGACCAACCGAACCCAACACGTTCCCGGTGCGTCTCATTTGCAAGTAACAGGACGGGTATTATGGACCCACGAAGACAAAAAGATAAAAAGACGCTCAATAAGGCGCGATCACAGGCAAAAATGAATAAATTGCCGGTGAATAAGAGTGGTGTGGGCAATTGAGGAGAACACGGTTGCTCATTAGACGTGAAGCGACGAGCCCGGGCGCGGACGCGGCTCCCGCGTTGGCCCGCGTTACCGGCCGGCGGCTGCACTCGACTAAGAGAGACTAACAGAGACAAAAAATAATGTGATCTTTATTACATCAAAAAGACGTTCAAAACTTCACTTTTAAAACAATTCTTGGAACGATTCACATGCTAATGTTTATAGCATCTATTCAACAAAAAGTTCAAAGTGGGCCCGTTTGCAGAAATGCTGTGAAGTATTCGTTAAATTAACATAACAATGATCGCCTATTTAACATAACAAAGTTACCATCTGATGGAAGATGTCACTTTCACTTATTAGTTGGAAGTTCAAAAGAAAAAAAAATATTATTTTTATAAATTACATTCCTTCCTATTTGTGAATATTGGAATTGTTCAAAACCGCAGTCTGCAATGAAACAATGTATAAATGGCGGGAGCCACCGAAGCACGTCGTGACGAGACAAAAACTTATTCCTCTCGGACATGAAATCGAAACCGGAGAATAATGGAAGGAATGTCGTAGTTAGCATACGGCGGAAAATTAAAAGATTTTTAGTTGCACTAAATGGATAGTACAGAAACCTATAAAGCGGTTTGTTACAATAATATATTTTTAAATTTACATCCATATGGTATATATTTTTAATTCATGTTTTCCATAATTAATCTATATTCGTTCAAGATTTATCTAAAAAAGAGAAGTATACACAAATAAGAATTTTAAAATATATATATTTTAATAAGATAATACCTTAAGTAATACATTTGGACGTCATGATTATTTATTATATTACATTAATATAATAATTGATATACAACATCGACTCCACAAGTTTCAATGTGATGGTAACAAGGGTGGTAGCTAGCGTACGTCACACATCTCCACGCACCATTTGCATGCAGCCGAGCGCATCCCGTTGCATCCCGCCACATCTCGACAACAGAAATAGTATAATGTCATATCAAATATCTTAAGACGCGTGCCGAGATACACTCTATATGTTTTAAAAATTTGTTGTTTCAAATAAATACTAAAAAAAACGAAAAGAACTAAATCAGTTTTTAGAATAACGCTAGCAAAAAAAAGATAATTCATATGCATGTAGTTGTTTAGACCATAAATTTTAATTTTAAAGCCATTTTTGTTTAAGTTATTTCCTATAAATCCAATTTTTTCTTACTCGTCGAACGGCCGTGACTAATTGGCGCTGCCATTCCAACGCCTCTCCAGGGTGCAAGACATGATTGTTAAGATGGGTTGCAAATATAATAATAAAATTTTATTACCCCGTTTCTTAAAGGGTTTGTTTCAAACTGTTCAAAGGGTAGTCAGTGTTGCTTTACTTCAGCCCATCATAAGTCAAAACTTATCTTTTGTTTGGTTGCATATGGCTATAAATCAGAAAAGAAAAGAACGAATGAATGGATGTCCCGGCCTCAATACAAGATCATTACACAAATATAGATTTTAGCTATTTGTGCACGTACCACAGTTTATTGTGGGTGGCGTAAAAATCTTCTTTAAATATTGTTCGCAAAATATTTCTTAGAAAAGAAAGTTTATTACAGAGATGACTTCTTATATTTATTAGTCACCTGCTTTTGATTTATAGATGTTTCGTTTTCTTAAAGTATTTACACAATAAATATACTCGTTTATTAAATTCAAACACGTCTTTCTTCTCTTCTTATTATGATAAAAAAAAAACAGAAGTCACAAACTGTTCTAAAACTGAAATATCTTCTTCTAAAAGATATAAGTAGTGATGAGATCGGTGATCGAAGAGCGATGGAGCGGGTCACATTCGGGGTCAACGGCGCCATGCGTCATCGCTAACGACGACAAATGACGTGCCATGACGCTACGAATATCTATCGCAACTTACTATTTGCTGAGCTTAATGTATTTATTATACAGAATCTCTTTTGTTAATTAGAGATGTTAAAACGTCAGCTTCCATATAAAACAAGTTGTTATAGCTACAACTCATAGAGCAGGTTTCAAAGGAGGTCATATAAGATATAACTTTATTATTTTCGAAGATCACAGATACTGTTACGCAACTTGAATTCCATTTAAGTGTTTAATAAATTATCTATTTTCACTTTCATTAAAAACAAATAAATCATAATTTAACAAACATTTTAAAATATCTTTGACTACGTGAATAATATGAATTAATAAAGTTTTTGTATATGATAGAGTAGTGATGACAGGCACAATACTTTGACTTAAGAAATGGGCCATTTTTTAACAACCAAAAAGGAAGGTGTCACTCTTCGCTATTATCCATCAATGTTTATGTTTCCCTTTGCTTGACATACACTTAAATAACATTTTGAAACAGTGAGAATGTGTAAGTGAATTTTTTATATTCGAATCGGAAGCAACCGATACATCAACACCAAACAGTTATGAAACTACCGAACTGGTCGTATTTATAGTTCATTCAATAAATCGCAGCTAAATAATATAAATAGAATGAATATAAAATCAGTGGTAAGACGTGTTTCCCACAGAGATTTAGCATCGAGACGGTGCCGGCTGCACGCGACACAAAAATAGCACACATTTGTCGAAAAATAAAAATTTCCCCAAATAGACGGAAATATAACAAAAATGTGACGCAAAGAGCATGGGGCGAGCGTGATGCGCGGTGTTAGTAATGCGCGCCCCTAATTAAAATGTTAAAAAGCGACTGCTACTGAAAAACATCAATTTCGAAGAGAAATGTACCATCTAAAGTATCTCCTTGTGTTATTGTTATATTTTAAATGTACAAAAACGGACGATTTCGTTAGTAATGGTGTTTCCATTTTAGAAGCAACTGAATTATAATGATAAAAGTATACAGTTCTTTTTCATAGGTTTTTTTCTCAGAGCTCAATTATAGGCATTTTTTTCGTCGCTCGAACTTTGTACAATAAAGTAAGCGATAATTTATTTTCCTGTTTTGTTTTGAATATATAAAATACCTACCTACCAACAGAATTGTTGTAGAGATAATCTACCATATGCGTGTCAAGAATCAATAAATCAGAATTTTGCCCAATATTTGAAACCTAGCTGCAAAGGTATTGATAAATCTAGCCGTTAAACCGATATGCAGATCAACATCGACATTCATTACCTAATTAAAATCGCAATCCCCTTCCGCTCGCAACATTTCTCCAACGCGCTGCCAATAAATTTCATCCGCCAGTCGCCCCATAACGATAACCAGTTCCTCGGGAACTATCGTTCAATCTGCCGTCGATGCCGTATGTTGATCCGGTCGTGTACCCGCCGCTCTTTGCAGACGAGCCTGTCGATTTCTATGTATTATTTAGTATCGCCACTAGAGTGAGTGCGACGCGACAAGAAATCCTCTATGTGTGCCCAGTCATACGCATACCGCCCCTAGCGCGAACGTCTTCAGCTACGTTGGAGTCTTACCCGAGATAATGAGCTCACATATTCATAAAGAATAAAGAATTATCTTACAACGACAACAACGTCTCCTTACCCTAGCCCCCTCCCCTCCGTCAGCCCTCAACCCACCTAACCCCCCTCGCTCGTGATTGTAATGCTCTCATTCACACTCCGCGGTCGATCTCGATCTATCCGTTCCCCTCTAAGAAACAAATAAGATAGGCTTTCGCGAGATCCGGCCGCAATTGGATTATAGACTTTAATTTATTCTGGTGAAGAAGTATTTTATTTATCATCGCTACCCGCTCATGAAACCCTTTAGATTCACGTGAGTCGCCATTGAATAGTTTGAAGCGATCACTGTAGAGTTATTAGCGGCAACCAGTTTTAATTCTTATGACTTTGTTACGAGGGTTTGTTTAGCGGTCATCATGTTCACAACAAAAGACCTATATCGATTTAAATGCTCCAGGGTCCAACCCTCAAGACACAATCTTTATGGGCGACACATTTGATTCGAAAACTAGTTATGCTTCGTCCTAAATAAATTATAACGAGAAATTGTAATCATTAAATTGATATATATGATGTGTGTATAAAATGAAGATGGAAACAGATGGTTGTGAGCCTCGGCCGCAGTCTATCTCAGCCTACATGTATGCTTGCTTCCAGAGATAGCGCGCAAATCTCTTGTCCGTTGCCGCCATTTTATTTTAATTTTTAAGTCACAAATTATATTCAGAAGGCAATTAAAATAGTATGAAATTAACAGACACATGGACACCTATTATAAAATAACTTTGTTTAATGAAAAGTATATCTTTTTATAATAAAAGTCTTAAATAAATAATTCGTAATTTGTTCTTTACTTAAACAAAGTTACCATATTTTTCGTACTTGATTTACTTTTTCTAAATTCCAGAGCAAGTTTATGCTTTGTGCCAATAATGTTGAGCATTTGAATTACATTCCTTAGTTGAATTTATTCTACACAAAGTGTATAAACATTATAGAAGTATTTAAAATATACAGTCATACAAAATATAAATCAAGACATGCATTTGCGTATATTAAATTAAAGAGTCCATTCCCTTTTTCGCTTAAATACGTACGTGGTAAAGTACACTTAATTATTGAAACTATACAAATTCTAATACTTGAAATGTATAAAATGCATCAGAACGATAAAATTATATATACATAAAATTAATAAATTTAATATTCCTTTTTTACCTGTAGATAACAAAAGATTTTACCTTTGACATTCATAATTCCAATTATAATGACATTAAGTATTTTATATAAACAGTGATTAATAAAAAGTAAAACGAACGACGTGTTGAATACAAAAAAAGAAGTCCAAGATGCGTTGAAATAAAATTTTATATAGTGATCGTTAAACCGACCCGCGTCCAATATTAAATGGACGGCGGTGAAGGAGTAAAAATTAAAGACAAACATAAATATAGAAAAAAACTTTGAATCAACATTGAAACTTTCACACTACCTCGATTGATGTTCCAAATGAAATCCGATATTTAAGTGTGACGTAGGCGATGTATTGTCATATAAAGGAAGGGTTTTATTGTCTTAAATGTTTAAATAAATACTATTAACAGACCCCAAAGTATTTTTTTATTTTTAATAACAATAAAAACCCACTGACAATTAAATCAAAAGTCTGAATTTTTTTTTTATTTAATTAATGTTTTATTATTTGTATTCCATTAATATAATCTTTAAAAAATTATACAAACAAGTTTATTATCCAGCGCGTTGAATTCTAGTTATCGTCTTGATAAAGATAAAAATTAAATATACTTCCTAAATTGTGTGTAATCTCGGATTTCAAAGGAGTTTGGGAAGGCTGTAGTGGAGATGAGTTGGAATAAATTAAAAGTTAAGTTATGAGCGGACAGATCTAAGAACATGAATGAATCCAACGACCCGCGGCCCGCGCTCCCAGTCCCCGAGCGCGTGTGGCCTTCCACAGCCTCCACAGGGACAGACTCCTCACTCATCTTAAAATAACATACGTTTCCAATATTAATTTCTTAATATAACACACTAAACAACAATTATACCTGTTTTAAATTCGCATCATTCTATCAATTTACGTAAATAAATTTTATTATACCATTTTATGGAACAAAAAATTTATTTTAAACGTTTGATGAAAACAAACTTAAATATATAAATGACATCATTTATGTTAATAATTTCAGATTAAAATTATCAACCCGATTCCGCTCTGTCAGGAGGTGAGAAGAGGCGTTATCGTCTCCGGTAATCAGAGCCCAAAATATTACGATTCAAAACTTGGTCAAGAACTTACATCCCGAATATAGTAACTTTGGGCACCATTAAAGGAAAAAGTGGCCATTAATAACTCCGCCTTTGAAATACTTTATTTGTTTAGTCATAATAAACCGATGTCAATTAAACAGAGTTGAAAATTAATGCTTTACGTTTCCTTTTTGTGACGAAGGTATCATAATCTTTTAGAACTTTGGGAGTTTTGTGAGCGAACACTTTGAATGTTGTATTGATTTATTGAAGGTTGATACAAAACGTGTTTATTACTCGTATTATAGGGACAAAGAAAAAATTACGATATTAGTATGTTGTGGTGTATAATATATTACATTTATTACTTTTAATTAATTTCATTTTAGAGCACATTAATTTAGATACATACGAAATACGCATGTTTATTCCGAAAATACATAATATATTATGATATAAAAATGCCGAATATTATATGTGGATAATAAATCTAATACAAGTGTCCAATAAAACATACATCATTGTTATTAACTCAGACATGCATATAAAAAAATCTTCTTTATATGTCGCCATTTAATTGAGATCTTATATTAATTAGGTATCGATGTGAGGAAAGGCGAATGTGTCCGCCTCACGAAGATTCTGCACGCAACACACTCGCTACATAAATATTGACTCCTGTATGAGCCGATCGAGGCCTACGCGAATGTTAAACTGAGCTATATACTTTATACTTGCTTTGTTCATGCTTAACTAAAAATATTAAAGCCAAAGTTCGCTGATAAAAAATTAATACCACCAAGTAATAATGCAACACCAAAACGATCATACAAATCAACCCTTACTCTCGTTTCTATTTAAGGTGTAGATGAAAGAAAAATACTCATAATATTTAATTACCCCGAATTATTATGTCGTATATGTTTAAAAAACGTAAACATTCAAATGTCTCAGTCGGACGGCAGATTTATTATTACAGGTAGGCTCATCGGTTCGCGTGCCTGATGACGTGATACGGCGCCGTCACGCGTTAAAAACAACATTATAACAAGCGAACTAACAAGCCACTGCAATATCTTTCCTCTGACATTAGTGTACCAAGCATGCGAGAATTTCATTACCCCGAAATAGTATTGCACTTATTTTATGCAACTGCCAAGTGACGTCTCCTTTGAGACTGCTGTATCAATAAAATCAACTCGATTCTACGCATTTTCTATTTAAATTTTAAAACCAAGTAATGAAAAAATCTCACCAAGTAAAAAAATCAGTTTAATATTGATAAAACCTTTTTTATAATATACATATACAGCAAAACCATGTAAAATAGTCTATTATGATGTTTTTAGAAAAAAAAATCTATTACCATATAAAATAATTCAAATGAATTCGTATCAGCTATAACACTAAAGTTTTCGTAAATTGATTCCGGATGAACCTTCTATAAACTGTAGATATAAAAGCAAGAACAATAAAAAATCCAAATAACTTCGTGATAACCCTATTGAGGCAATAAACTCCACTTATATAAACTACATCCATTTTAAACTTAATAGAAGTGTAGGTTCATAAATTTTATTTGCAAAAACACACATTTTTAATTAATTGTTAAAGAGTTGACATAAATTTGGAATTATAAGGAAATCTAAAATTATAATTTTTTGTAACAAAAATATACATCAGCATTTAAAGGATGTGAAGTATTTATTTGAAACGTTTAGATAAAGTGAGATTTAGGTTTTACCGTTTTAAATGTAACGTAAAAACCGTTCCATATTGTTCAATTTAATAGTTGTCGAGAAAAAACTGACTATTGTCATGCACTCTAGAGCCTGCTTATTGTCAATTGACATTTTATTTCCTCCCTTTTTATATATTTTGTAATAAAATTATGTACTCTTAATTATTTTAATAGACTTAGATTATCTGTTGGAAATAGTTTAAATATTTTAAATTTCTGAATTATTCACAAACGATTTAGAACTTTCTAAATGTTTAATTATTCCAAAATTATTGATCATATTTAACACCTAATTAGTTGCTCTTTTAAAAATATGTTCAATACCATATTAGTTCCGCAAAAGGTGTCTAAAGAGTCTGTATATGAAGACGACAAAAAAAGATATTATAATTAGTTGTAAGACGAGAATTGTCGCACAAACGACTACATAAGCGGTATTTCAAAACATAAAATGACAGACAAAAACACAATGACGTCCTTTAAATATAATATTATATATCACGAGTCCAAAGCTTTATGAAACCTGATATTTTTGTCATATCTTTATTTATTGCTTTTGAATAGAACAAGCTTCGGCGTTCAGAAATGCTATTCACGTGTGTCTTGTGTCACGACACAAGATGGATCTTGAAATTGTCGGTGCAAATGGTATATTTTTTTATTAATTAATTATATTGTGAATATGCAGAATGAAGAATTTCATTATTTTTTTTTTTAATATTTATACTTATTAAGATATTACACAGAATAAAAACGATTTAAATTACTTAAATATAATTCAGTATTAATTAAAATATTTAAATTATGAGCTATATAAAAATTAAGTATTTTATTCATAAATATGCATAATAATCAATACGCAATCGTTGAATATTCAGAAGGTCGTGATGTTGATATAGACACGTGTCAGTGGGAAAAAGATAACGGAAAATCTTTCATTTATTGAAGATTAATACTAAGTTAAATCATTTTCATCATATACACTCAATCATTTGTATCTAATGGTTTTATTTTTAGAATAATAATTTTCATGGAATGTCACTAATAAATAAAAAATGACTATTGAACAAGTAAAACGAAAGACGTACGGTTTGACATACCTACAGATTAAATATCAATACACGGACAAATTAATTCAATACGTATTACATTTTTATTGAGAGCCAGTGAGCGTTGAAAATTTCAAATTTTGCACAAATCTAGTCGCATTTAAAGTATTGTATTACACGTTGTATTAAACAGCCAGTTGACAATGTCGTGCGGATATTAACCCACAAAAAATGTCCTCGAACGTCCCGAGGATTTTCCGCTTCACGCAGTAGTGCACTCTCCGTGAACGGAGTCGGCAGTTGACAAAATATTGCATTGTTCCTATTATCTTCGTAGTATTTATTTAAAAACGTTATTTAAATGGATGATTTTAAGCCCATTCCGCTGATACAGCTATTGTCCCCTAATACATTCAGAAACGTTACATTAAATTACCGAATTGCTTTCAATGCATCATTTTAAATACATAAGTTTATATTTATAGTAGTAATCACTAGAGTATGTGGTATATTGGAAGACTTACAATTGGTAATAGCAGTGATGGCTAACAGAAGATAGCGTGCAACCAATTTATTACCTTTATTACTTTATTCACTTTGTTATAGTCATCAGGCTATCGGCGGTCATAAATTTGAATTCTCAGTGACAATCTATAAAGGTAATGAGGGCAATCATCGGTCACCGAGCCAATAAAATAATAGAAATAAATTTGATATGACCGACATATGGTTTGCTCTAATGCGTGGTGAACCCTGTTATTGCTGTCAAACATGCGATAAATAGCTCAGTGGAAGTAGATTCCATTTCATCCGCACGTTGATTACAGCATTGGACCGTTGGACTATAATGTGGAATAACAAAAACCGATATGTTCACACCCCTTTCTGTTTTTGATTCACTGATGACCAAAAAGTAAATTCCTGTTTATTATTATTCCATTAGCCGTCGCCCCATTTTAAAAAATATGTCAACAGATGACGAGTGGGGAAGTGCGGGAACAATCTGCACGGAGGTCGCGACCCGGGAATATTCAATGTGTTTATATAAAATAATTTTCGTGTTCGACAACTGACGACACAATGCCGTATATTTTTTGCTTCGTCGATAAATTGGAGGGATTATCATTTAATGGAGGGCTCATGTTCGTTGGGCTTGTCCCGATTCCCTATGACTGACGTGATTTTATTAACATAATATAAAAATGTCGATGGAAATTGAATATTTAATATCGATGTACCGACGAGTTCAATAGCAGAATAGGGTGATCGAAATGCTCCACAGATAAGATGTCGTTTAAATCACCGTTTCAATTTGTTACGTCATTTTGTAACTAATGTTATTTTTTTGTTACATTTTAAATTATTGTTAAAGTGTATTGATATACACATGTATACCAGTGATTCCCAAACTTCGATAACAAGGTATTAGTAAATGGTGGTAATATTCCAAATTATTTTAACGTATTGCATTTAGTGCTAATCTCTTTTATGTCACCGCAAAAAAATCTAAATCCCTTATTGTGATGTAGGAAAATATATTTTTATGAACTATGAGATCTTATCGTGTCCCAGCGGAGTCTCCCCGTTTGTTTACTCTAAATATTTTGCTACACAATGAAATTACATGACATCTGTACTACAAATAACGGGAATATCTTTATTCATACCGCGACTGTAAACACGGCCCCCTCGCATTTGTATTGTCACATCGCAGAACGTCTGCTTTCTGTCCTATACTTAATATTATCATGTCTAATAGGTTACTATTTATACAAGGATGTATAATCTCATATCTGATTTATTATAAAGGTCACAGTTATTTAAGTTTTGTTGAAAAAATAGAGATAATTCCTGTTTCTGATAATTTTTATTTGTTATGAATAAAATCTTATCGACAATGTAGTGATTTGTTTTCCACAAATAAATCTTTTGCTTATATATATGAGAAATAAGACACTTAATTTTCCTTGACCATAAACATTGAATGGCGAAAGCAACATAGATATTTTGATGAGCTCTTATAGCATAAGTTGTGGGAGTATAAAACAAACAAAATCATATAACATTTTGTAAGACTATAAAGGGTACTGTGAGGCAGATAATATTATTTTATTACAGGAGAGCAGGGAAGCGATTTACAATAAATAACTTCAATATTAAAGTCCTCCCCCATATTGATATCAATAGTGCGACGACAAATCCATACGCTCGCGGCGGTTACAGATATACTGAACATTTTTGATAGAAAATATTTATCATCTTTAACGGGCGAAACCCATCAACCCTATACTTTCATTGTTATGTTCTAGCATTAAAAATTTCTAATAATATCTAATATTTCACGAACATAAATATAATCATTTTTATTTATAGTAAATAAAAACAATTCGTTTTGAATCATATATTTAATAATCATTTAATAATATATAGGGAAATTGCAACTAACCGAATGTTGTCAATACAGGATATCTCATAAAACGGTAAAACAGTCGTTTCTACAAGGAAACCTCTATTAGTTTTCTTTACAAGTCGTATTGACAATAGTATCGTCCTTCTGTACGTCATCTGTGTCACTAAACACCGCTATATTGCGACTACCTGCTTTCTCTGTTTTGTTTACTACAGGTGTATGGAAACGGCTCTCTGTATTCTACGCTTGTTTAAAACTAGACTTAGCATTTATATGGCCGCAAATATATAACACTTTGTCTAGGTCAGTATTTTGTATCTTTATAGAATGACTATAAACCATTTGTTTGTATAAAATAGAAGTTTTTAATAATATATATATATATGTATATAATAATAGTTAACAATATGTATATATATATAAACTTACAACTCAATTCCTACACCAGATGACAGCTATGCCAAATTGAAAAGCGAAATATGAAAGAAGCATGATATATTGATATTAAACTCCCTTCACGGTAAGAAGAATTGTTTGCAATTAAGAAATAAATCATAGATAGGTCAGCTTTGTGTTTGAAGCACGTTATGACCGCTCGGTTTTCATTTCGGCTCCATCACTTTGCCCCGGCAGCCATTAGGAACGGTCACCAATTTATCATTAAGGCAATTTTTACAATTATTGTTTGCTTTTATTGACAGTATCAAGTTGAAGTATACTCTACTTTGAAACCATGATACAAAGTATCAATGTCCTTCCGAAATATAGAGGTATTTGTGCTACAAAATCATATGGGTGTGTAAAATAGTTATCGTCATTCCTATTTACAAATATGTTTTTGGTATGGTATAGTAACTCTTTACAATGTACCAACGTATATTAATAAAATAAAATAAACATTTAAAAATAGTAGAGTATAATCCAGTCATGACCGGACTGGCCAACGTCCACCCACGCACAAGGACGCGTGGGTGTAAAGATTATTCTCATTCAATTGAACCGCATTGTGCGCCGGCGCATGCCACTCTCAGCCACCTCTTAATTACAACGCAGCTGCTGACCCGTCCATCTGGAGCATCACCACCTACATCAAAACTACTACAGGATGATCTATACAAACTCAATATATAACAGTCATATTAACTAAACTATAAACAGTTATTAGGAATACTTAACAGAACTAAAGAAGATACAAAGAAAAATCGTAATTACTTTTTGTTCTTTCTTAGGCAATGTTTTTAGGATCAAATAAACAAACGACGAAAATTTTAATTGCATATATGAATATTTAAATAATTAGCACTGAATAAAATGCTTTCACACAACTTTCCTTATATATGTTCGTTATGAAGGTTTTTGAGGTTAATATTGATTATAATCAATATGATAAAATCACTCTGTATAGTATCATTTCGATGATATTGTCAATACAAGGTGAGTGTCCAGTGACAATGGTGTATTAGTTTTGAGTGGCCAGACGTCCGGCAAATCTCATTTGTGGATTTATCATTAACCGTATTCCACACACCCTTGTTACAAAGCCTATTAAGCGGTATTAATTTTATTTCCTTTTCCCAATATCTTCCGGCTTATTTATTTAGTTATTATAACAGTACAAAGGCTATGTGTCAGCCTGCATGTCAGCATGTAGTACTGTTTTATTATTTAGTAACAGTTACTTCATTAAAAGGGATATATTAATAATGTTACTAAAAGGAAACTTAATTTTATAAATAGTTATTGCTAATTTTTGAAAATACAAATAATTGTTTTATGTGCAAGCAACAAACAAATAAATTGATCCGAATCACCGTCAGTAAAATATTATCATAGTGTATTGGACAAAGGAGCTTGTCCTAATCGCATTGCTTATCAATTTGCTTTTGTCTTAATTTGATGACCAGTTATTTATGCCCGTTCCCAATCGTCATAAATTATACGAGTTTTGCTGCAACCTAACACTAAAACTACTAAGGCCCTGTCAAAATTCACATAAATAATGAGTAGAGAGATATCCGGATCGATGTTATCTTCAGCTCGGGACAAGACTACGAACGGTTATAAACAAAAGTCAGTCTAATGACTGAATGAGCCATCGTAAACCCTTAATATTTACGCGCGACTCTTTCAATTCACTCTTTGAAAAGGTTTTATACGTCGGTCTAGAGTCTCCCCTCATTCCCCAGGCGCCTACACCAGTCGCGTCGCTATATCTGATTTATTCATACCACCCGAAACACATGATCGGTTTTTGGGATAGCGGGTATTTTGTTATATATATTTTTTTCATTTTATTTTATTTATACCACTGCTACTGCCGCAATGTTTAATTGAGGCGAATATTAATTGTACCATATCGACGATACGGCTCGGAACGATGCATTTTTAATAAACTTCGGTTGAGTTGGTCGTGATATGAATAAAAATGGTGCTGGACATTTATTTATTTTTATTTAGTTTCAAACGATCGTTGTTTTTGTTCTCATTAATCGGTTATTTTGACATTGTTGAATTACAAATTCCACGACTAATTTATTGGTTTATCGTTTTTGGACATTGCCATCAATTTATAAACATTGGCTTTAAATATTTCTGAATTTTATTTATTTGTTTCATACATAACAAAGACGAGCTTTTGTGAAATAGAAATTGATGTTGCTTCCAACTTTGTATTTTAATTGTGTCACAAGCACATAAATGCTTTGAGCCGTGACAATGACATATAGGAAATATCGGGTTGCAATTAAAACTATTGCGACTTGTTAACTAAACTGCGAGTGGGAGGACGACTGCAGCAGATGTGCGACCCTAGTGACCTTCACGCTCACCCCCAATAATCGCAAACCCATCCTTATATCCCAATATGACACCATTGTCTTTGACACTAAATCAATTCTTTAAAACCATTTTCAGGTGGCACGCATTTGCTGATAACGATTCCATATTTATAGTCACTCGACGTTCGTCATTAAGATAGTGTCAAAACTGACTGGCGCTCACTTATGGGTCAGACGGAGCACTCATAATTATTACTAATGCCTTAAATATGTCAAAACAGGAATCCAGGTAAAAAGGCCTAATTTACGCGCGGCCGATAGAGTTTTGGCAGTTGGCGCCGAGCTCGGGCGGTCTTCGCGAGGCGCCGAGTTTTTGTTCACTATTGTCTTTGATATAAATTTTAAATAGGAAATGTTCCTTTTTATGGAGATCTAGTTTACGGCAATGAAGACGGTATAAATCTAACGTCTGCGTCACTGTTACTTGGCGATGATCGATCGATAAACGTTATTTATGTATTTCCGCTGAACTGTACGCTATTGGATGCCTCAACGTGAGTAAATTCGTTAAAATGTATGAACAGCATTCCGTTTGATTTATAGATATTTTTAATTGTTGCTAATTTATGTTCTGAGATAAATGTTGGTAAGGCGCATAATACTTCCGTGTTTTAATAGCATTATTGTGTTTTAAATATCTTCTAGCAGTAATAAATTGCCTTTGTAAGTTCACGTATTTTATTAAAAAAACATTCACGAATAACTTAGATCATTTTTTTTCTTATTAATGATTTATGAAATGAAAAACATGTAAATAAGAATAAAGCATCTGTATATAACTATTAAATACACTTACTTAAAAATAGGCTCAGCGAATATTAATATGAATATATAAAAAGTAACAATATTATCTGTTTCTATACGGAGATACAGAATTCCAATAGTGTAAAGTTATCGCAAACCTAATATGGGAAAATGAAGTTCCTACATAAGCACACGTCTGTAGTCGTCCGAGTAATAACCAACTTGAGATCGCTCCATGAATTCAAATGACCCGCCGACCCACATGGTAACATTAATAGATGCCACATCACGATTATGACACATTTTAATTTACATACTCATGTTTAAAGTCCTGTTTTAATAGTTAACAGAACAATCCAATCGAGATCCTGCCGAAATTATTATTCTGAAGAGAGACATTTTAAATTTTTGTCATAATAATGGCAAACAATGAAACAATTGAAATAAAAAAGGCGCGAAAAAGAAGTCACAGCGTTGCCGAATAACGTTAATAACTCGACGATACTAACTCGAGGGCGTTTGTTTTTATTTTAGTTCCCTTCCAACCAATCTCTAATGAATACGGTTTATCTTCAAGTTTATATAAAAAATAAATCGCTTTTAACTGAAGAATCACGCCTTAAAAAAGAAACGCTTATTAAAATTTATTTCTTTCTCTCCTCGCGGCCCTGTCTTGTACATCGCCCGGAATAAAATTAAAAAGTCGAGAATTCTTATTTATTTTAATACAATAAACCGCAATCGCTGAATAAAGATAAATAAAAAGCAATAAAAAATAAAATCGCATTAGCAATAAACAAAATACTTCAGCGGATGTGGGCAGAGCGCAGAACACGCACATGGCCATACGTAGAGAAGAGGCGCCACTTCAATAATTATTCCAATTATTCTGGTCACGACTACTTTATTATAATAATTTATTTTCAACAAAACATCTAAACAAGTTTCATTACTACATTGACATTTTACTTTTCAGCTATAAATATATTTTTGTAATGTTAAATTCCGAATAATATAATGATATGATAACAATGAGATGTGTGATAGTACTACAACGCTCTTAAATTTGTAATCTTTTTATATTTCTGATATAACGACTCCATCGCCATCTCTGTTCTGTCTGTCACGAGTGCTACACTCTGTGGCGTATTCTTAATTGTGCCGAAATATTTATTTGATTGCAAACTGTGGCGCTGCCGTGCAACCGAAATGGTCATCGGCATCCTTGCGACCACCACAATATGGATTGTTTTGAATAGCGACAATTAGAATCACAGGATGTGTGTCTTATCTATTATCTTATTATTTTTAAAAGATACAGCACCGTGAAACAGGAATATATGTTTTTAAGAGTTTTCAACAAGTAATATACTTATATATTTAATGATATAGCTGATTGGGTTAATGCTTTATTCCATGACATCATATGCGGGTGAATATAACAAAGATAAAATAAATTATAAGGTCAAAGAAACTATGAAACTTACATTTGCTAAACCAATTAATATATATATTGTTGTGCAAAATTTAGTCTAAACAATGATATACCTTGTTCATCAAGCGTTGGCCTATCGTAGATCTAAATAGGCCACAAATCAATAGTCAATACATTCATAATACTGTAACCAAACGCTTGCGTGAAGCATTCGTATGAATCAAAGTTTGAAACCGCTCGGAACAACTGAGTCGACTGAGAGCCAACAATCGAGATGAGAGGAGAAGATAGCGATGTCAACCAGCTCAGTCACAGCCGTTCCCATGATTCGCGATTCCGTTCTATTCCTTATAATTACCTCCTATCCATCAAACGGACGTATGATAAACAGATTTGATCAACTATATATATCCAAATCAATTTACCGATACGGTTTGAGATACAACAGATCATTTTTGTACTGTTGACGTGTTTATGAATGTCTGCGAGTCCTTTGATCGTAACGGAGATGTCGCCAATGGTCTTTTATCGTATTTTTAAGTGCCAAATATAAACGAAATCTGTCAGCTGGAGGTAAACGTTATATCAAATCCTCTAATTTGTGCTATAACTTTCAATTCAAACAATATACATGGATGGCCCTAACAAAGCTAACTAATTATCGTGGCGCGGCGTGTCGTAAAACAGTGCATATTGACGGAATATAGAGAGGCCGGCACACAGTACTTAATGACATTAATCACATTGATTTATTGTGGTTCCGAGTTATTACAGGCCGGACGCGGACTAGTGTGCGTTTGTGTACGTACATCCAGGATATGTCTGTGTGATCATACTTCTTATTCAAATGTTACACACTATAGACAACACTAACTACTAAATAACAATAAAAAATCATATTTCTGTAAAAAAAATGGAACAAAGTTCATTAAAATAATTATATATACTATATACATATATGTATGTATATACATTACACATTATAATATCCAATTGAAATTAAAATTCCAAAAAAACTATTTATTTATATAAAAAATTATATAATATAAAAGTAAGAACACCCTAGCTAGTGTACATGTCATGGTCTTAGATGAGTGTGTGCGTTCACGGCATTAGGCAACAATTTACGCTGTTTGCGGCGTGTTAATATTGATTGGCTCGCTTTATTTCGTCTAGCTCGTATCTATCTGCAATTCTAGCACATCATATTGTAACGTATTCCATATAAACATAAATGAAACAAAAAGTCTTCCTACCACTAAATTATTGATCAACTGGAATCGCATCACGCAGAATAAAAGATCATTAAGAAAAAATTCACTAACGTATAAATTTCATCAAGTATATTATCCTATCGAGATACTAGCGTACGGAGCAACAATTTATTGCCCAAACTCTAGTTAAATTGCATCCTCTACTCAAGTCTAGCTATAATTAATTTGTTTCAGAGAAATTGCACTTAGCTTATATCGGATAGATACTGTCGATATTCGACGCATAAATTTAATCTTTCTGCGGTTCCAGTAAGCAGTACATTAAAGGTTTTAAATGATGATTCAAGAGTATGGGAAGATTAATAAAAACTATATTTGTGAGGTCTGAACGTCTGTCAATATGCCAGGTTACTTGAACACAAGTGTATTTGTTGTAAGTCCTTGCAACCTACTTCATCCATGGGAACTGCAGAAGCGTGGTCGGTCAGTGTTTACAATGTCTACGTGATTCTACGATCACCACGTCTCTCGACCGATACCAGCCCGCATATCAATCGAGGCATTATAATTTCATAATGCACGCCTGTCAACATAAATAATACGCAAAATTTATGTTACGAGGTTCTCACCGTTCGACATAGGCGCAATGAATACATAATGGACTATCATTAACCATGAAACAGTCACTTCTCCTCATATTCGTATGTGGACGTGGATATAAATTCAATTGAATATTTGTTTTGTATACATCAGAATAATATCAGTACGTTTATATATTACTTATTGGATTTGAAGAGGGCTGTTTAATTTATGTGATTAGTTGTTGTAACTCACGTTCCGACTCCTACAGTCTCCGGCTTCATGTCGTTAGTTTTACATTTCAATATAACTTAAGTAAACAATAACTGTATATTATATTATTATTTATGTGATATAAATATTCCTATAAAAAATTAAGTATTTAGCTCCTGACGATACCGTCATTAGCAAAAGAAGTTATAAGGTATATTAATAACAATGGCATACGCAGATAAACGTAGGGAGCGACCCCTCTTGATTAGACGTGTCCATTGTCCATCATCATTATTTAGACGACCAATTAGCTCTTTTAAGACATCTCAAATATCGTAGATAATTCACATTTATTTATTTATTTATTCATCACATTTCATTTAATGACCTTTATTAATTAAATACATTCAACTTTAATAATAATCTAATACATAACAAAATCATATCGTATTATAATCTAAGAGTGAAATAATTTAGTTTTATTTATACAGAACGTAATAAAATTAAATACAATCATAAATACTAAGGCGGAATACGGTGGCCGCGACGGAAGACACATCCATCATCCACCCGCCCTGAATAAAAACGCTCGTTAGACCTCCCCTACCCCCTACCACCCACCACCCCCTACCTGCTCTATTAATGTTACACTCAAGTGCCTCTATTACGACTGCCATTTATTATATCCATTTTCGCGAAGTGATCTCGTATAATGATATTCATTATCCGCTAAAGAAAACAATAAGGCCGCTCAAGTGTTATATTCTAATAAGGCCAAAAGCTTAATAACAAATAAAGCGATATTTTGTTAGACATCTGCAAAAAACACTACGACATGTCAACTTCAAATAACTCCATACAAACAGGATGAATCTAAACAAACCCTAAAGCCTCTAGGGCGTGTTCAACGAACAGATTGACGGAACGCTGTCACAGAAATCTCTTTTAAAACTATACGGAACCCGTTGCGTATTAAAATTATTATGAAACCACCTCACCGCGATAAGGCGGGATGATACCGGCTTAGCACCCCCACAGACCTCCACAGACCCCCAGTCAACCTCCCCCCCTCCCACCACTATCGCACGCTACTCGAATGCCTTTTCAGCGTATATCTACATGAAAAGTTGCGTCTGAGGTTTATGCATAAGTTTGTCTTGTATACACTTATCTCAAAGCGAGCCTTTTTACTTATTACGTATGTAATTTGTGTTTTAACTATATGTACGTAAATTCTTTTGAATTTCATAATAAAACAACATAATTATAATATGAACAAGTCAAGGTTCGGATATATGATAATAATAGGAAAAATAAAATATCGATATATGAAATAATGAGAGTGTAGTAAATTTCTTTAACTTAGTATAGAAACTTGGAACATTAACCATTGTAAGTTATTTGAACAATGTAAATGCTGCCGGCTAACTTTATGCACTGCCTGCAATGGTAGGTATGTCGAACGACAATTATAACTTTGGCCGGACGCGAACAGAACGTTCCACAGCAACAAATAAAATATGTCCACGGAAACGCGCGAGGGGGACAGCAGAACGAAATTTCGTACACGAGACAAAGATAAGCTTAACCAGCATGAAATTATGAGCGTTTAACTGTTTCTAGCTGCAGGATCTGGCACGAGCGCTTCGCCGGCTCGCCAGCGTGCGTTATTTACGAGAGGGAGGCAGCGCCCGAGCCTGAGATAGCGCCTTCCCCGGAAGAGTCCCGCGATACCCGACTCTTCCCAACACCAGCCCACTACAAGCCCCTACAGCCTACAACACACACCAACTCACTCATACAGATTGCTGGCCTGCACTTACTGACTAAATGACACTCAGACTTCACCTCTATTGCCTCCTTTGTATGACAAAACAATGCCTTAATTGCGCGGTTGCTCTCCGCACACCATGAACGTTTTTCTTTACCCTATAGTCTGTATTTCTTGTTTACGATAGCATAAAAGTATAAACTGTAAATTTATGCAAGTATATGACTATATCACGGACCCTGTACCTTGATTAGTACTAATACAATGTAAAGAGGAATTTCAATCTTTTTATTTGATCTTATATTCATGAGGTCTTGAATATATCTAGATCAAGAACTTTATCTATAAATAACTATGAATCCGTTGCCATTACGAATTTAGGAACATATTTCAAGTACAATAGAAACGAAGGGTCAAGTTACTTTATCATTTAAGTGAAAATATACGACACAGGGAAAAGAGAAAAATGTACAAAAACAGTCGAGAGCATTATACCACGAGAGGACCATTACTTTTAATATAAATAAAATAACAAAATATGAGCGTCCGGCCGCTGAGTGCCCCTGGACACTTATATTTCAGATGCGACCGAAATTATAGTGCGACTTATTATAAAAACTTACATTGACATGTTTATATTTAAACAAAGAGCTTTATAATACAACTATGATAGAGCTAACAATGAGAAATTCTTATTTTATAGATAAAACTATTTTTAAAAGCAAAAGTTTTATTTTTAATGTTAACAAAATAATAAGGGAATATTCAATATATACGAAATGTAGATCAAAGTAGTGAAGTTATTATTTACCTTAGTTATATTAAACAAGAAAAAATTTACATACGAACATAACTCAAACGACGTAATTGAATAATAAATTTAAAAAGTTTGTTAGTATTTAATACATTAGGCTTTATAATTGAATGCCAAAGCCATTAAAAATTATTAAGCCACGATTAGCTGTTATAAGCCAAATGTCAATGTAATAGATCATTGCATAAGAACTGACATTTGATGAAATTATTTAATGCTCCGATGATAGATATATAACTTTTAATTATAAACACTTACATAAGTTCTATTCATATGTAATAATAAACGCAATTATTGACTTTATAATCTCTAACGACATTTATATTGGTTTTTCAATACATTTCTGTAAATTTTTCGTACAAAATAAATAACTTTGCTAATTTAAGCTCCTGTATAAAATAATTTATTTTTGAATTTTGTTTTATAACTGTACACAAAAAACGTAATACCGATGACTTCATTTCTTTACACACTAATTGTCAGACATTTATGAAAATTGCTATAATTTAAAGTGATTTTGACATGTAAGTTGCAATATCCGTTATTAAAGTTACGTGTAAAAATGTGACAACATCGAAATAATGGTAATTTGATGCTTTCAAATTTCTGGTCGGTTCCATTTTTTTTTTTTTTTGGTTTCATGAACGTCGAAAATTAACAAAAGTTTACATTACCTACGTGTTTTAAAACTTGTAAAAAATTGTTTTAAAGAGATAAAAAGATCGGCTAAATCGCTTATCCCCCAAAGATCTGAACGATAAGGAAAGCGATAACCCTTTGAAGGTCACCGAGAGTCAATAGTGAGGCGCTAAGCCAAGTCAATGGAGCCCTATTTCGGCATTCACCAACCCGACTCAGAATATACGAACTGTGCGTGCTCTTCCGTGATACAAATTGCAAGCCTCTTATCAATCAACGTCAAAGTAATAACTTAATTTTGATATTTAAATATTTCCTTGCGATGGCATCATAAAAACACATGATTACAACAAGCCATTCCTCATCCCGACTTCAATGGCCGCCCATCGACTTGTACTAATTACGATATCCAAACCTTACAAGGCTTCAACCAATATCGTTCGGATCGTAAACCGCGCGATATAACTATAGACGCCTCAATAAAACCGCGCGAAAACGGCAATTCAGAGGGAGATATTAAAATGCATGGAAATAAATTCGGCGTCGCATTCAGTACAGCTCTGGGGGTGCAGTAAAAATAAACAGCGACGCCATTAGAACTCACTTCCATATTCAAATTTATGAACGCGTCCGCACTCCGACCCACCGGTCATTCTGCCATAATACATTTGACGATTTAAAAAAGCAACCCCCGTTAACCGCTCGCAAATATATATGATATTTAAATTTTATTCCATTTAAAAACTGGTGACACACGATTTTAGCCCAAAACTGAAAGCTTTTAATAACACAATTGACTATTTTCATCATAATCTCTTAATACGATATACAGGGAGGTTATGTTGAAATAAATTAAATTAATAGACAGAACGCTCACATAGAACAGGAGCCATAAGCGTGCTTTGGCTTAAATAAACATACGTTTTCAAAAATTTGTGTATTTAAATTGAATGTGACTTGTGTTACAGAGCTATTTCTGTTTAACAGACGCACTGACGGTTCTGAAATAACACCGATACCGTTCAAGGAACTCACATTAATTCATATGGGATTAGGTGTCATCATAAACAGGAATTATTTAGTCAACTGAGGTTAAGACCAACAACACGCCATTATCTAATTACCTGGAATATGTACGTTATAATTTTTAGTTAAATGCGTTTTCTCATTTATTTTCCGCTATTTTTTATACATGTAAACATATTTGTAGCATAATTATAATTTTGAAAACTATGCCTGGTAGAGAAAAATATTTTTAAATGAAGGAATCGAATATTTAGAAGAATATTATTATTTAAAGTTATATCAAGGGGAGGTCCTCAACATATTATTTCTAAAATTAAGTCTCTATATAAATCTATTTATATTTTGTCATTCATATTAGCTTCGTATTTTTCTTTGCTAGAACTTACAATGTGTTACAATGTATTAAAAACGTTTAAAACGACACAGTAAAGGATATACTACACTTGTAAGCATTCAGCAGGCGTTGGATGTAATTGTAAGAAAAAAGGTAATCATTATTTCTACAAGCATTTCCTGAATCCCATATAAAAGCTTTCACTTGCTTCAGCTGATCGACTCTAGCGCGCTCTATTGTAGAGTCCTATGTTACTTAGAACCTCTATATTGTCATTTCATGTATTCATTGATCGCTCTATTCTAAACTGGATTGTTATCACAACAAGATAATATTATCTCCATTACTTATAACATATATGTAGAATACTAATATAAAATCCATATTTTACGATTGATTAAAAAATGTGAGAAAAAAATAATATAAATAAATCATTTGATAAAAAAAACTAATCGTAAAATCGATAACGAGATAGCTCATATCATTATTGCGGCATAAATTTTAATCATCTCGGATACGAAAAAAAAAAAAAGTAGTGAAAGAAATTAATTAAAAAGTATTTGTCATTGATATCGCGTCGGCCAGTGACTGGCAGATTCGGATAATTGCTCGATCGTATTAATATCCAACACTATGTGTAGTGGATATTTAATTTAAATCACACAAAAGCGACGCGGCTCCCGACATCCGCTCTATGATAACGCTATGTTTTTAAAACATTCAAGCGTCACCATCTTGTTACGGATGTCAATGCCGGAGGATTCTATACAGTATTTTTTTTTAATCGACCGGCTATGATGAGTCAGCTGAACTGTTAACTATATACATATTTCAGGTCGAGTTAATTAACATTTCTTTAATTCGATTACAAACGTGACGTGATGTGACGGCTGTTCGAAAATATATATGGCGATACGTAAGTAATTCTATGGTTAATTATTGTTGTCATTCATAATTTTATTCTTATAATTGAATACAATTATATCATAAAATATATTATGTACCTAACAACAAAAGAACAGTAGTTATCTTAGTTATATGTAGAGATATAAAATAATTTGGCGTCCGTTTAATAAAACTGGATAACAAGCAATATTGAAGCAATACAAACAGAGGATTAAAACTTACAATGTGTAGCTCAATTAGTGATTGTGGGAGGCTTGTGTGGAGAGCCGGCGACCGTGGAGCGCCTCTCCGAAAGCCGAGACCGCCATCTAGCGGGCATCCTCCGCCCTCCGCCGCCTCGCATGTCACTTATGAATATGAGGCGTTATGATTATTAAAATATGCTCCGCCCCGAATATGGAATATGGTGGAGGGAGTCTGGTGCGGAGCGTGCGAATGGACGAAGTTTGATTTATGAGCCGGGCGCGGCTCCGCCTCCTTGTCATAACCTTATACCTGGTGCGCGCGCGCGACTCCCGCCGTCCTCCACCACCCGCCACCACCGCCCGGAGGCTCGCGGCTCGCGCTCAGTCCCGCGTCAGATGGCGAGAGGTGAGCCCGTCTGTATACCGCGTCCGATCACACAGGCTCCGCGCGAGTGAGTACTCTACCACCGCCGGCGATGCGAGGGCTGTGAGCCGCCAGCGCTACCACCGACCACCTACCATCGACCGACCACCGGCCAGCATGCCGCGCGTCAAGCCAGCCTGCGTCCGACGCGTCTCCATCGGTACATATCCATCAGCTCGATCACCAAACCGACACACGACCGTACATAGGATCTGTGAGTTTAGTTACGGAATACGGAATACGGAATATGGAATACGGCATTCCAAGTTCACGTCCACAATAATGTTCCGTATGTTATTGTTAGCGGTTATAAGAAATGCATTAAAAAGTGAGCTCTCGTAAACAGTGTGTGTGAAATAAAACCCGACAGTTGGTCGTGGATAGTGTGCCCTAGGTAGGTGTAGTGACTCGTTACTAGGGTCTAGGGATTTGGTGAGTCCAATTCATTGATTAAAAACTATGACGACTATGAAAATATCCAAACCTTCTAAGAAGGGATTATCAAAAATTAAAAAGCTATGTTTAAATCAAAGTATCAGTTTCTAAATGGTGATTTAAAGTAATATATTTTTAAGCCAGAGAAAAGAATTCTCGTTGAAGTGAAGTGAGCAGGTTTAAGACAGTTAAAAAAATTATATATATTTGTAAAATTCGAGATTGATATCAATCGATACCTCTTCGGATGTTATGATAATAACATGAAAAAATTTTTGGTCATCCAAAAACCGAGTTATCTCAGTAATTTTGTATAATTTGTTAGCGTACACGTTAAACGAAACGAATTCAGCATTGGAACATCGAAGGCTTCATTCATAATTTATGTGAACCGATATTTTTTTAACCTTCATTAAGTGATGATAAAAGGAATTCAGCGTCGTCCAAAGTGCGGTTGTTTAATTTTATTAACATAATATTTAAAATATAAAATCAATTAAATGTACGTACCTATTAATATTTCTAATATTCAGTCGAGAGAGTAATGTTTATTTTAAATAATGTTTGTATGTCGCATTCTTTTGTAATGTACGTATATTATACATGCACGTTTAATAAAACAGTTTTTGATACTTTTCTGGGACCCTAATGGATAATTAATATTGAAAATCACATCGTAAAACTCCATATATACTTTAACATATAATTTAATAACGCAAAATGTTACCGTTCTCGGCGAATAAAGCCTAATATGAGTAAAAATAAAGCTCACATTTACGTAAGCGGCGCTTAAGTAACACATTCTGATAAAAGAGTTAAGTGGCTCTATATTAGTGGAATGACAGGCCGTCAATTTTTATTAATATAACTCTACATAATTTTACGACCGCTCTATAAATTGTTTCGAGAACTCAATGTTCCGATTGGTACAAGCTAATAGTATTTCGTTGGGAACTGATGCGATCAGATCGATCCTATAACAAAGTAAATAAAAAACTAGTCTCGAATCGAGTTCCTTGATATTAAAATGATATATTGATGACAAGCCATACTTATCGCCATCCATTAACCTTGAATAATGAATAATTCCTATTAATATAAATAATTTCAACTTTCAGTATGTGGATTAATTGCTATATAATTTAAATTCAATAATACATTTGAATTACAATCATATTTTTTTATTTTGTTTTGTTACATAAAAAAACACAAAAGATATAAAATAAAACGACCCGTCTTCGACCCGGAGTCAATCATTGAATGTATTTACAAAAACTTGTACTCATATAATTGTGTCAACTTGTATTATTATTGAGAATTATTTAAAAATTTTAAATGGTACTTATTTGTGTGCTTTTTTTTAAATTCCGCCTAAGACGCGCCGGGCGGCTTCTTTAAATCTGCACAAAGCTTAAAGCCAAATTGCGACAAACAGACACCTCTAATCCACCTCCTTACAAACTAAGATACAACCACACCGGTATTTCGCTACAAATGAGACATTTAAGCCCTTACCGCAAGATTATCCCGGATTAATATGAATGTTTTGTGTCAGTGTTCACTTTTCGCTAGCATTACAATGTAAACATCCGTGGGACGTCCACTATGCTTGGACATATAAAATTTAACTTCCAAATATACATTTAAAGCATTCGGTCGTTATAACATTGAGATAACGCCGGTTCCGAGTTTATGGGGAAAGTTGAAAAATCGTGGCGATAAGCAAATTTATTCTCATAACTATGTGATGGTATGATAATTTATAATATGTACTTATAAGGTTTCAACACTTTCATATAATAAATGGTTATTTTAAAATGCTCACATCATATTACTTTATTTAAGGCGATCTAAGTGAATAATGCAATTAAAACAGCAGTATTTAACGTTTGTATGGCTTTGTATTTGATGAAGCGATAAAAAAAAATATACGAAATACATATAATGCGTATTCCTTTTTAGTATTAATAGAAAATTTATTTAAAAAATCATATATCAAAGCTATGTACATATGAATTATAACAATGGATGATTAGTGATGCTCCAATATCAAAGGTTAAATAGATTACAGCCACTGAATATAATATAGTTAGGTAGAATACATTTTTAATATGTGTCACTAAAAAGATGCTCTCAACTAAACAAAAATTCAAATGTTTATACAAAATTAAAAAACATGTTTACCGTTTTAGAGTCAACAAAAAAATATATATTTTTTGACGTATTACATTAATTTTATTGTTGCAAAAACAATTTTTAAGAATAACGATTTGGTAGATGGATTAACGCAATGTGAAAGCTCGCGGGTGTTCATCAATCTTTAAAGATTTGAGATTCGAAACTTAGTGAATATTACAAATTAAACATAAAAATTTGGTCAATAAATTAACAAATCAAGAGCCCCTCCCAATCGTTAAAGAGACAACATAATATAATTATTGAAACGAATAGCTGATTTACTCAAGGTCTGTGATACAAGGAGTTGAGTAATCACATCAAAATGACACCAGCCTATTGTATTATTGAGGCCTCCCAAGATTATAATTGAAGGAATAAAGTTTAAAATTTCCTCACATGTTGCTAAATATGAGTATATAAACAAAATAAATCTGAAATCTCACTTCATTGACTATTTTAGTTAAGCTGAGTAAAACTCATTTTTCTTCTTCTCATGTTAATGAAAATCTATTAATATAAGTTACACAAAATAAACCGTAGTCTTGAAAGTACATATATTATATTAAGCGATAATTTTTCATATAATTTTATTCGTTCAGTTCGATGTCAGTTTTCATTTAACTGTTCATATATAATAATATTGAAACAACAAATATTTAATAATTCGTTAATGTTGTAAAATGGAAAGCAGGTAATAGAATTAGAACATCCATTAACGAAAAATAACTTAAAACGTATGTAGGTAGGTACATAAACGAAATAGAATAAAAAAAAATTAATTAAAAACATTACTTTTATGAATGAATAATGAAAGAGTGGCTTATTAACATATAATTTAAACGCAAATTACCGTATATATATTCCAACATATAATAAAAATAATGTATATATAAATTCAGATATAAATTAAAAGCATTATCGAAAAGGAAATACAAGACTCCAATACACTTAAATGGGGAAATGTTTATTTATGTGCATATACATCTTATAAAGATGGAAAAATATCGTAACGTTCGTCTCATATTAATTAATTTTACTATAATTATACGTAACTATGTAAGAGAATTATTATATTATAGTTATATTGGTTGTAAGTGCGAACTGACGTTGAGTTAGAGCTGAGTTTGGGCAAAAGAATGTCGGTCTTTGATTATTATCTAAAATTATATTCTAAATGAATTAGATAATTATACTTTTTTAACTGATTCTGCTTTAATATACTACAATTATAGTCGATATTTCAGTTTTGAAAATTTCTTTGATCAATTTCTACTTATAAACTTTAATTGATTATGTGATGTCCACTTTAACTTTTAACACGGTGCGTGACGATACGATGCTTACACAATATTTTTTACACGTAATACATATAAAATTTAAAAAATCGACTTGTGATCTACTTGTGATTTACATAAGACTAGAAACAACTTTTTGCAAGTTCTACATCGTAAAAGCCGACTCTAAATTCGTTGAGTTATCTGGGTCTAGTTATTTAAATGGCCACCGTCTTAATCTATATTCAAGATATTAGATTCATACAGGGTTTAAATCATTTAATTTATTTTCTTTAATTATACTCTGTTAGTATATTTCTAATATCCAATACTATTTAAAGTAAGTGAAATATTTCTAAGGATTTCCAAATAGAAGGACTACAATTTGTCTACAGTTTTAGAATCTTAAACGAGTATCTTTTTAGTATATAGTCACAGAAAGTACCCATAACTTCTTAGCGAAACACACCTATTTCACCTCGTACAGAATTCTATGTCTAACGTTTACGAATCATGATGGAAAAGTTAAAAATAATATTTTATTTACTGTTTTCTTAATAGATAATAAATTAAACGGTTTAAGATAGCTCATTAAATGTCATAGATACAATATTTCTATCATAATATCAATGTTTAGAACTTCATTAATTTTTTAAAAGGTGCGAATATCGTATGTGTAAACGAGTGTATGCGTTTTTTAAGAATACATTAAAGTATTCACCAATCTCAATTTTTAACTCGAATTATGTAAAGGATTTAAATGTAATTTTAAATTAAGAATATATACTATAATTGAATAGTGTTGTTTATTAGGCTTACGTTTAATTAACCACTAATTTTTTTTTACTTGATTGATGATTAAATTCAAGTACATATAACCTACTCATTCAATTTAATTTAAAAATAGAACACGGTTCTAATACACACCATTTTAAAGAATAGATTTTTATAAAAACATGTTCCATATTTTGATCCGACACTGCATTAACATAACTATTGCTTAATTTATTTTTTATATCCATAATATTTAAAGATTAGACAATTTACATGAAAAATGTTATTACTATAAAAGATACACAAGAAACACATAAACAAATTATATATAAAGTAATGTTGCCCACAACAAATGGAATTTTTATTATCTACGTCTCAAAAACTAGAATTGATAAATCACACATTACTATGAAGTAACATAAAACATAGTTTTCTTTTCTTTTACACTCAACCATGACAATTTTTTTTTTCATCTTTTTGTATACTGTCGTTTATAATAATGATAATGCGAAACAAAACAATGAGACTGCCAGCGACATCTATTGCCGAGTAGACGCCCTACTCAAAATAAAGATCTTCAAGTTGTAACAATAGAATACTATTTTTAAATTACATTCTTTATGGATACAAAAGATTTGTTAATCATTTCTAGATACGGGACACTTTAATTTCAATCTTAGTCAAATTTAATTGATTGAAAAAAAGAAAATTATATTTTAGAACATTGTAAACTTGTTAAATATATCATAGATTTAATAACTTAATTTAAATTTTAAATGTTTCATAAAAGTTAATGGTTTTGTATGCCTGACATGTACGAAAAGATTAAAAAAAACATTGTTCATAATGATGTACCCGGCAGGCGGCAATAAAAATCCGTAATGTTTAGACGCCCTCTTAAATATTATACAAAATATAGAAGCAAGAGTTTTACTAAAATAACTTTCTATCCTTTCTGCTTGTTACAAAATTTTAAACTACTTGTCTTTACGAGTACTTCATTTAGATTATTAATTATTATTGTAGCGCCATTAATGGAATGAACAAGTGGAAGTTTAGTATGACATTTTTTTAACACGAAAATTTATTGCATTTAATACACACACAAAGCAACATTTTTAATTCAAATGCGATGAATAAAGTCATTAAAAGTTTAAGAGTTTTATATTTTAATCACATTGTATTCAACTAATAAATACAATTATCATTAATCGGTATAGACTGTAGCATAATAATAAATAATGAATTTACTATAACAATTGTGTCATTGTTGTCTTACGTACCGTGTACTTTATACAGAACATTAGATATGTGTTTGAATAAAAATCCATATAACGTGTATGGGTATCTATAGCTAGTTCAGTATGGGCTTTTATTCAGCACAGTTGTTTAAACTTATAAATTAAGTATATTGGAACATAATAAGTAATAATTATCTTTTGTTTTAGGTGATAGCTCGGGATCCTGTTCAGAAGAGGATATAAATAATGTGTTACCCGATGACGGAAGAGATCGGCCTGAGGCACATATGTGCCCTCGCTGTCATGAACAGTTCGAGAACCTACACGACTTCTTGTATCACAAGAGGGTTTGTGATGAAAAAGCAATACAAATGGGTGAAGAAAGAATGCACTCTGATCCCGAGGATATGGTAGTGTCGGGGGATGAAGAAATGGATGGACCCAATAAGCGGTTAGATCAAGTAAGAAGGCATCGGCAGGATGCTGAAAATAATAACAGCCTAGAGGATGGTGAAGCTGAGGTACCTGAAGCCGATATGCCCCCCGTAGGTCTTCCCTTCCCCGTAGCAGGCCATGTTACTCTTGAAGCTCTTCAGAATACAAAAGTAGCTGTTGCTCAATTCGCTGCGACGGCAATGGCTAATAATGCAAATAATGAAGCCGCTTTACATGAGCTTGCCGTATTACAAAGTACGCTATTTACTCTACAGCATCAACAAGTATTTCAACTTCAGTTAATACGCCAACTACAAAATCAATTGTCATTAACACGACGGAAAGAGGATCAACATTCAAGCCCGCCTCCGAGTGAAATTGAACAAAACGCTCCGTCGACGCCAGCTCGCTCGCCTTCACCACCGCGTCCGCCACGGGAGCCATCTCCTGCTGAACCCACTCATCCTACTAGCCAAAATTTGCCGTCTACCCACACAAATCTTACGCCCAAAACGGAACCTATCTCTGTTCCCAAGCTTCCGACTTCATCGCCACCAATGATGTCCCACCCACCTTACAGCTCCATATCTTCCTCTCTAGCATCTTCAATCATTACAAACAACGATCCTCCGCCATCTCTTAATGAACCAAACACTCTCGAAATGCTTCAAAAACGTGCACAAGAAGTACTAGATAACGCATCACAAGGCCTTCTCGCTAATAATCTTGCCGATGAACTAGCTTTTAGAAAATCTGGAAAAATGTCACCCTATGACGGAAAATCTGGTGGACGCAACGAACCATTCTTTAAACATCGCTGTCGATATTGTGGAAAAGTTTTTGGAAGTGACTCAGCGCTTCAGATTCATATAAGATCTCATACAGGCGAAAGACCATTTAAATGTAACGTTTGTGGATCTCGCTTTACAACGAAAGGAAACCTTAAAGTACATTTCCAAAGACATACTTCTAAATTTCCACATGTTAAGATGAATCCCAACCCTGTACCCGAACATTTAGACAAGTATCATCCACCACTACTAGCACAACTATCACCGGGGCCGATACCGGGAATGCCACCCCATCCACTTCAATTTAATCCAGGTGCACCAGCACCTTTTCCACCAAGCTTGCCATTATATAGGCCACCACACCATGATTTACTTCCACCTCGACCTCTTGGAGATAAACCTCTTTCACATCATCCACTTTTCGCGATGCGAGAAGAACAAGACGTACCAGCAGATCTCAGCAAACCATCTGCACCAAGTCCTACTCAGCCTGCATCTGAGGTTTTTAAATCCGAACCACAAGATGAAGAAAGCCAACGTGACTCTAGCTTTGACGAGTCTGATCGCATATCACCTAAAAGAGAACCTGAAGAAAACGATGCTGGACAAGATCAAGAACACGATCGATATCCATCAACATCGCCCTATGATGACTGCAGCATGGATTCAAAATACAGCAACGAAGACCAAATCGGCAGAGAAAGTCCACAAGTGAAGGCTGATCCAGACCAACCGGAAAATCTTTCAAGTAAGAATTCTACGATATCTGGACCAATTTCAATAGCAACGGGACTTCGTACTTATCCTTCTTATCCATTGTTTCCACAATCCCCACCTAGCAGCGTGTCTTCTGAGAGTCTTACTCCGTTTTCAAATAATCCTGTCCTTGGAGACACTGATGTAACACGAGACCCCATATTTTATAATTCGCTCTTACCGCGTCCAGGTAGCAACGATAATTCTTGGGAAAGTTTAATAGAAATTACAAAAACATCTGAAACCTCCAAATTACAGCAACTAGTTGATAATATTGATAACAAAGTATCTGAGCCTAATGAATGCATAGTTTGTCACCGTGTTCTGTCTTGTAAAAGTGCTTTACAAATGCACTACCGCACACATACTGGTGAGCGCCCATTTCGATGTAAATTATGCGGTCGTGCTTTTACCACAAAAGGTAATTTGAAGACACATATGGGTGTACACCGCATAAAACCTCCCTCACAATTATTGCATCAATGTCCCGTGTGCCATAAAAAGTTTACAGATCCTTCTACGTTACATCAACATATCAGAATTCATACGGGTGAACGACTCAATAACCCTTTCAATGAAGTTAACGATAATAACGCGAATAGTTGTCAGTCTTATAACAACGAATCGGACATTACAGACTGTTCTTATCGTCCCATTCCGGCTCCAATTTTCCCTACACCTTCCACTCCCGGCGACCGAAGGGCGGACTCCCGCGGGACCGACGATGAGAGCGGCAGAGATTCTCGGGAGTTCGATGAGGACTCAGATATAAAAAATCGTCGAGCTTCGCCGCTCTCCGTCTGCGCCTCGGCGTCCGAATGCGAAGTAAAAACCATCACCACAACGGCTTCCCTCCCATCGGCGACAGGTTCGGAGAGCGGGCGCAGTGCACGGGCCTCCCCACCGTCGCCGTCTCCGTCGGTGCTGTCGACGCCCCCGCGGCTGCCGCAGCACTCGCCGCTGCCTTCGCCGCCGACCCCGCTCGCCGCGCTCGGTGCTCTCGGTGGACCTTTCAGCCCGCTCGGACTCGCTTTCCCTCCCGCAGGTATGCGATAGCGGGAATTTTAATATAAGTCCGCCCTGGTCGTCCGAACTTCCATTCCTTTATTTATTCCTAATTTTCATTTTATAACAGTACCTAAAATACCGGGCGTAATAACGACTCACTGGATTTGTAATAAACATGGACGGTATTATCGTATTTGTGTTGTGTTTTTAATAGTGGCAATGAACAGTCGATTTATTTGTGTACAGTGCGCGGAAATACAACATGTACTATCTGCTACAAGACTTTCGCCTGCAATTCGGCGTTGGAAATCCATTACCGCAGTCACACTAAAGAGCGACCATTCAAATGCACCGTCTGCGACAGAGGCTTCTCTACTAAGGTAAATTTTTTTATTGAGAATTAACAACTGCACGTATAAATTACCTACTTCTTTATATACAAACTACATAACTATTTGTTTTAGACACACAAACATATTCCCGGTATACCTATTTACCCAATAAAATAATAAACATTAAACATACAGCAGTCACGATCGCGCTTATGAAATTCGATTGAATGTTTCTGGCATGCGGCCAGTTTATATTTTATTGTTACACAAATAGCGACACATAGCTACGCTTTTACAACGTTTCCTCAAATTTTCACCTAATACTTTTAAGACAGAACCGTTCGAGTAATCTTGCAGTATTAACATATTTCTTTCATATGTTTATATCTTCCTTAAATAATTTAAAGCAATAAAATAAGTAGTTAATGAAAACATTGATACGGAAGGTTTTATGAATCATTCTTGTAATTTAAATTCAGTAACTTTAAACGAAGGTTTTAAAGCAAGCGCATGACGAACTTTATGCTCCGAATTCATTATATCTGACTCTCAGTTCAATATTTCTGCAAATTAATCTTAATATAATTTTCAACGGACCTAATGAACTCTGCCAACATAACGTTTTCCATACAGTGATGGAATCCCGCTGATCTTATAGACATCTTTTTTAATTACTTGATTGTATTGACAAGCGATTTAACAATTCATATGTTTTTAGTAAAAAGTTACTATTTACATACTTTAAATTTAAGTTGTCGATGATAATTCTTTCAGATTATTGTTTTGAGACCTTATGCGACGTTCATTTTAGCTTGCATACCTATATATTTCTTTCATTAACCTTTTATGGCAGTAAAGTCCTTTATAAGACTTTCTTTAATGCCTTTTATGTAACAAGCTACTTAGCCACATCGGCTTTCGCTGATTTAGCGATGCATGTTGGTGGCATTGGACGGAAGTTAAAATTCAAAATAAATTTACAGACCAAAGAAAAATTATTTTAGATAAATATTAATTATTATATACTGTTATATTTTATTCAAATAATATAAAATAATAAAAAAGTAAAATGAGTTGATTAAAAATAATATAAACCGCGTAACTTGTTCCTGAGCCCCAAGCAACTATGTACCTACAAAACAAATAGTACGAGGCAAGGGGTATAAAATATGAAAGCTGCGTAAACCAATGAATACCAATCTTCATGCTCCCGAGGAACGGGATCTATTCAAATCAACCCACAGACGATATTAAAAGAAATATGAACAATATGCTCTTATTCCCGTATGGCCATTATGTGCGTCAAGCATTTCTCGGTAGAATATAATAATTAAATAAATGAACTACACACCAATGGTCTCGAAGATATTAATTGGAATAGTAAAGGCGAGACTCGAGCGAAAAGCTGCATTTGCGTCGCGACCCGCAAGTCGCGGCCCATTGTCGGGTCGCCACAAAAATGATAAGTCATAAAAACAACGTCACGGAAAACGATCGGAATATTAATTCATGTCGTAAAATATTTATTGCTTATAAATCCTTGAGCCTTTACCTACGCTTCTCGTCATAAAAAGATTATTTATGCTCGACAAAATAACATTTTTCGTATGTTTCTGAAAGTGACCACGCGGGATTCTTATCAATAAAATATAGATTATTTACGACGGCGCTGGGGTAACATTTATTATCTATTACCCACCGCTTTGACATCAATTAAGCTATAACAATATGTACGCGCACTGTTCTTTATGATTTACTCCTGGATACTACTTACTAAACGTAAATAAAAGTTGTATTTCCTTTCATATTTTTATTTAACTTACAATTCGTTAATACACCGGCAACAATAAAATGTAAATTTATGTTTAAATCTCAGATAGGTACAACAAAACCCTAAGTTATTGAATCGATATATTATAATATTTTAGTGACCGTTTATTGAATGTTTTAAATACTGTAAAGATCTGCCCATTTTAATCAATAATTTATTGTATAAAAACGATGAAAACAAAAACATATTTCTTTTCTGCTTTAAGGAGTTAACAAGCAAAACATGTAATTTTTTTCTGAATACTTTCAAACGACACAACTTGTTTGAATAGCCATCAGCTACAGTGATCCAAGTAGGGTGCTGGATGGGTGTCCGACTATGGCAATATAGCCTGACCATCAATGAAAAACTAGTAATATCTCCAAATCTGGCTAGATTCATAATCAGATCCTAGATGTACCTGGTGGTGAAGTGGTAATATAAGAATTACAAGACTCCAAAATACACTTAAAGTTAAAAATGTAAATGGAAAACTTAAAAATGTATTCACGTCCTTATCGCGTAGTGCATTGTATTTACTTCTATGTGACTTTAAGTGAAACGATAAATATATAAATTGTATTAATTCATAGTTGTAGCGCGTATCAGTACACGGTGTGCGCCTTATCACTTAGAACCTTACAAGCCTATTTGAAATTACAATAAGTGTCGCCGACACCTATCGACGCCGGCACCGAATGTTTACGCGCTATGCTACCAAGAGCTAGACTATCGATTGTAACGATCTTTGTAACTATGGTATCAAATTATTCCTTGAATAAAATCGCGATCGTCTCTTAGCCAATTTGATTCAGGTTACATGTTTTAACTGAAATGTTTGGTCATAATTGCTTGTAATGTATGTCATTCTTAATTCTGCATATTTTTGTTCCTGTACCTTCGTTGTTTATGAATCGATTTCGATAATTCTTTGCATTCAATAGACTTGCTTTCAAGCTCGCCTCCTGTGAATTTTGTTAAGATTTGATGAAGAAATAAGATAGACAACATTATACATCATCTAAGTACACTTAAAATATAAATAAATTTCGCACACTTCTTGTATTTAGTTATAAGAACACTAGGAAAAGGAAAGCGCATATTTATAAATTATTTTTTATTGTAATACCACTCTTTTTTACAATAATATAACGGGTGTGTGATTAAAAAGGCGTGACATTCTAGTTACGTAAAGAAACGACAGTAATGTTGCTCCTATAGATTCTTTTTATTATATCTTCAACTTGCTTTTCCATTCTTAATTATCATTAGCTGTGTTATTAATTTATTATTACTCTATAAAGTAGTCATAAATACGTTACTATAAATTATATTACTCTTATATTAACGTAAAATAATCTCGAAAATCAAACAAAATACTAATTAAAAATGAGCTAGGTTAAATAGATAAAAATAAACTAAGTAACAGAGAGGAGATGCTTAGATACTTTTAATAGTCTTCTCATGGTATTCATTCAATGTAAAGTTATTGATAAAAGAAAAGACAATATGTTGTAAGTATGTGCATATAGTTGTACTACATGCATATTAGTAAAGTTACAGATATATATTATTTACATATAACAGGACTTTAAAGGGTTTTCCTTATGAGTCAATCAAGTTCTTTACATATATATTAATACTTTGAACAAAGCTATTTTAATAAATTATTTATTGTAATAACTGTATGACCATGACAAGATTACTTAAAGATTACTTAAGTATTGCTGCAGTAATATTAATTAAAAGTTATTAAAACATAACATGTGTACAAAATTGATGAATTTAATTTACAATATGACTACTATACGAATACACCGACGCGCGACGGTACGTTTTATAATTATAAAATACGCCTATAATACGCATTTTATAACATAATAAATCATGATTACACAAATTAACTATTAAGAAGGACTATTAAGTATTTGTATATTATAAAATACTTGCTAGTATACACTAAGGACTATGAAGTAATTGTGCGAAATCACAAATATTTTGTAAATAACATAATTTATTATAGTTCTTAGACGTTGACCTCAATTTAATATAGTATTTGATCGTTCAGTACATATGAACAAAGTTCACCTTCTCTAAAATGAATAGTCACATATTATTTATACACTGTGTTTTATCCCCAATCCTGTTTTAGTGTGCGTGTGTGTAAACTTTGCGTGTGTTTGTGGTTCCAGAGCAGTGGCGGCGGTTGCCGGTGTAGGCGCCCACGCGCACCCCGCCCGCCGCACGCCACTGCTTTGGACCTCTGGAACGCCTTCGTCTACCCGGTATGAGAGAGAGACGCCTGAGCGTGTACTCTATACATTATTATCCCCTCTAAATACGCTTCGTTTTATAATATATTTTCACGCTAAAAGCTTTATTTTTTTTTACAAAAACCTTTGACTCATCACGAGTTGCCCTCATATATAATTTTCATTCTTAAATTAATTTCATCATTAAATAGTAAATAGCACAAATTCTATATAATCAAATTTAAAACTACCTGCACAAATCTTACAAACTATTACGCTTACGTTATTTATACTATATTTAAGGCGATTAAAAATATAACTGTTATTTTGAATATCTGTTCTAATTACCAGGGAAACATGAAACAGCACATGTTGACGCACAAGATACGTGACATGCCGCCTGGTTTCGAAAAGAGCGTAAGTGGACCAACTGGTCCGCCAAGTGAAGAAGGCCGGGAACCAAGTCCAGACAGACGATCGTCTCCTGAGAAGATCGATTTGAAACGATCACCCCCCGCCTTACCCCCCGTCACTATAGCGCACCCACCCCCCATTGATATGCCACCACTGCCTAAAAGACCTACAGGTTAGTTACATTCAATTTACAAAACACAATAAATAAAATACAATTAAAGCAAAATTTCTTCCTCCGACTTGCTTGCTACCGCGTTCTCTTGACCTCGTTTTTATTCCATTTAAATCTCTGGTAGTATTTTCAAATCCATGATTTGAGCAAAAATGTAAATCAAACTTAATTTCAGTACCTATAGTACCAAATCATCCGCCACCATCTCAGTCATCGAAGCACCTTTGCGGAGTTTGTCGCAAAAACTTCTCATCGTCATCGGCTTTACAAATCCACATGCGCACGCACACCGGAGACAAACCCTTCCGATGCGCTGTTTGCCAAAAAGCTTTTACCACCAAAGGAAACCTTAAGGTAAGATTTGTTTCAGAAAATATTTTTATCGTCTCACATATTAAGAAACGAAATGAATCGTAATTAATGACGTAACCATTTAAAATATAAATAGCGTCAATGAGTCTGCCAAACCTCACATAGTAAACAAAAACATACCTACGACTTATTTTTTGTTTTCTTTTTTGTATTTACCACATTCTTTTGGTTAATTTGGCATGAAATGAATTTAATTAAAAGACTGAATCTACAAAATCTTAATAATTTAACAGAAAAAAATAAGACTTCATTTTTTATAGCTTTCATTATTCTTATTTTATAAATGAGTTGATAGTATTTGGTTGAAATATCTGGATTTTTAAATTATTTCACCGAAACTACAAGGAAACCAGGATATTGTTTATCTTAATACTAAATGCCATGGCTTAGTCAATTAGCACAATTTAGTCTCTTCTTTTTGTAAATATACTATATCGCTTTTCTAAGATTTCTTTTATTGGCTTGAAAAGCGTATTGATTGAAGTTCTTTTGTTTTTGTTTTCTTAATAAATTTTCTTAATGTCCAGGTTCACATGGGCACACACATGTGGAGCGGAGGTGCGTCTCGTCGCGGCCGTCGTATGTCCCTGGAACTGCCCCCACGGCCGCTACATGAGCCTCACGACCTTCTCCGGCGACCTGATCTCTTCTACCCCTACTTGCCTGCGCCATTTCTCAATGGCATGCAACAAAAAGTAATGTCATGATACATTTAGTGCGTTAATACAATAAAGTTGAAAATCTTATAATTTTAGGTCTAGACTCAGATATCAAAATTTTATTTTTCGTTTCTAGCTGAACGAGATATCAGTAATACAGCAACAAAATGCCGGCCAGAATGGCGTAGCTGGTAAATTCCCGGGACTACTTGGTTTCGGAGCTTTTGGAGCTGGAAGACCGGGTGCCGCCTCCCCTCTCGAGAGGCCACCGTCACTCGACGGCGATGAACGTCAGGCGGCGATGAGGGAACTCGCTGAGAGAGGCAGGGAGCTCGCTGAACGGAGCCGACAGATGCGTGAGGAAAATGAACGGGAGCACTACCGGTCCGCTGGCGGTCATCCAGCGCATGCGCCACCGACAGCACAGGCTTCGCCTCCAGCACCACATAATCTACCGCATCCCCTGGCATCAATACCGCCGCCCGCGCGCACCGAAGGTCTCACAGTTTAAATATATCGGTATCCGATTCAAATAAAAAAACACATTCCAGAAAACGACTTCGACAGTGATCCGATAAAGTGCTAAATACGATGGGTGTTCCGAACAATATCCACTTTGGACACGATTAGCTGCTGGCTTCACGAAACTAGTGTCGTGACGAGTGATCTATAATGACGTTAAGGACAATTCGAGTGTAGCCATGTGTACCGAATAATTATTATGCCTAGTTTATATAGGTAACTTATATGCATGAGTACGGGCCTGGGGCAATCGGGGACTCTCTGAGTCCCATGTTTATGTCATTACTCTGTGATAGTGCACGATGTGAGTCTGCGCCAACTAACCGGAGACGAAATTCGGATAAGTTACAGTGGATTCAAATCTATCTGGGGCGCAGACTCATGTGCTATGACATCAAAAAATATTATGAATTATCCCAAAAATTAATTAAATTCATAAATCTATATATCATTAATTGTATATAAAATGTATAATAGTATTGTAATGAACGAATGATTAAGTTTAATATTATGGTATAGACTTAAATAATTATACTATATTTATACTAAACATATAAACTGGAGTGCGATATGCATGATTTTATCTTGTCACATTCCAATGCAAGGAGATTCTTTAGAAAATATGTCCTTCCACTGCAATCTTCGCATATTGGAAACGTTGGTTTTTAAGCTGTACCTATATATATGAAATACAAAAATTCTTTAAGATTATCTCGATGATTTGAATCAAATAAACAGAATTTTCTCCAGAATGTAGACGCAGTAAATCGTTGCTGTCCACGAATTGTCTTTAGAGAGTACATACTCTGTGTTCTATTTAATTATTGTAATAGAATTAAACGACATATTCATATCATGTAAATTAAAAAAAAAAGTATTTGCATTTGAGGTCTACATAGTTGTAAGTGTTAGAGTCATAGCTATAATATTGCTTTAGAATACTTTGACATATCTTTGTAAATGTGAACGACTGGTGGACGTAGAATGTAGACTTGCCAGTAACAATGCAGACTGAGATACGTTTCAAGGGAAACATTAATTTCCATACATGCATTTGTCGACGCTTGCGATGATTGAACGTTGATAGATCAATTGTTATTTATGTGTTCGATACTTATTGATATATGTTTTGTATTTCACTCTAGATGTGTATAAGTGTCGCTAAATTATTTATAAACTATAAATCATGCATACACTCTTAGTATTAAAGTGACGCTTGCGAGGCTGTAGGCCTCGGGTACAGGATAGTTGTTAGAGTAATTCTCATAGCACCTACATCTATTTTCAAGTTGCAAATAGGTCTAGAGTAGTATTAGCCATGAATATGATGTGTCATGTCCATGTCAGTATAAATAATCATTGTAAATTATTAAATGTTTATGTAAATGTCCAAAAAGTATTCAAATTATTTAAAAAACAATTATACTAATAACACTTTATTTATTTTTTGTTATCCTCCTCCTAAAATCCCAACTTTATTATTTTATCATTTAAAACTAAATTTCTGATAAAGAAATCTAGAAAGAATTTCTTAAATTATAACAGGATTATATGAAAGAAAACTCAAAATTTATTTTTATATTTATTTCGTATATAAGAACTTATTTTTAATACTAGGACACGTGACGGAAAAGAACTTTCATTAAATTTGTTTAAAAAAAGTAACATTGTTTTTTGTAAATTAGAAATGTAAACATACTGTCTGTTGATTGCAGTCGAGTCGAATTGTTTAAAAAAATTTAATATGAACTAATAAAGCCTTGACAAGACATGTCAATTAGTGAAGTAGAATATCAATACAAAATATGGTTTCCATAAAGACGAAAATTTCTTAAAGTATCGAAGTAACCCAAATAGTGATCAAGAACGACTTCCAGATGTACTCCAAAATCACATCACAAAGAACTGTGTTTTAAAATAACTTAAATGGACAAAGCGCATAAACTATATGAGTATAGTAATGACTCAGAAGTTAATGACGCTGGCTAGTTTCTTGACCCGGTTTAGTAGAAGGTCACCCTCTCGGATTGTAGCTTGGTACAGCTGGGAACGATCAGCGTCAGCACCACGCCCAGCACCCGTCACGACACACCCAGCCACTGCATCTATACGACATTGGAGACGACCAGCTGCTGTGAAACTGAAATAAGGAAAATTAAATTTTAGTCATGACCAAATAAGGAAATTTCTTATTATTTGTTAAAAGTAATAGAATGGCAATGAATTACAGAACTTACAACTTAAGTTTAATGTAATTTGTAAGTTATCTTGTTAAATACATTTTATTATACAAAGAAATTTATTAATATTAAATTAAAAAAAAATTACAAGAACTTATAAATCTAACAATGTATTATTTTTCTATGATACAGAAAACTAAATGAACATATTATAGATAATTAAATTAAATGTTGCCATATAAGAAAAACACTATACTCACGTAGATATCTCCTCTTCAACAAACTCTCTGGTAACACCAAATGTATCAGCTATATTGTCTAAACTGAGGGAGCGGTAGGCGCGCAGAAGTTGTACATAGGCCTTGATGCGTGCTTCACGTACGTAATGCTGGTAGTGAGGACGGAATACTGGATCCACACAGATCTGAGTCTCCACCTACAAAACACAGATCAAATTTAAAATGATAGTTAATATGAATGAAAACCTTTATATTAATATCCCACACACCCAAGCTAGACTCTTCATGAAGTCGGCATATCTACATTCATGAAGAGACTCTACAAGCTCTCTTAATTCTGGGAATCGTGAGCGTAGTGCTTGCACAGCTGCCCCCTGTCTGCGAAGAGCGGCTTGTAAAGCATGCCGCTCAAGTGCTAGAGCACATGCCAGGACGCAGTACTGGATTATTGTACCTGGAATTGACATATTTATAAGTTTATTTTTTTATTACTCACAACTTAAATAACTCTAAAAAGTTAATAGAACAAAAGGAACAACAATCCTGGAATTTATGACATAATTTCTGTAAGATTTATTTTCCATACAACTTCAAACAGTATGGAATCTAAGTAAATATTTTATACTGAACAAAGTAACAAATATTGTGCAATTCAAAGAATGTTTTAAATAAAGAATACTTTAAGTCTACATAAGTCACTATTATTATTTTTTTTACATTAGTAAATGTTTTAATTATTAAATACATCTTCAAGTAACATGGGATACAGAAAAAAACTGTAAAGCGATATTGAATATTACCAAAATCAACAAGTTCATACGATTCAAATGTTGATACACAATCAATGAACAGGTCAGCTGCGCGGCTGTAGTCCCGAACAGCCAGACAATAAATAGCTTCATAGGCTTTAAGTTTATTTCTTGAACGCCAATCACCACCTTTGTCAACAAGCTCATGCGCCTAGAATATATGTAAAGAAAATTATAGTTTTCCTCATGTGTCATAGATAAAAACGAAATATTGCTGTCTGTGGTTTATTTTAAAATATATAATATATAATGAAACTATTGTGAGGAAGAGAACTTTTAAATATTTAAATTTATTTTAATTGTAATACTGAATATTATTTAAAATTTAATAACATGCAACTTTATAACATGTATTTGTTAATTCAAAAACAGGCTAATTGTAAAAAAAAACAAGTTTACTTAATAGTTGAAAAGTTTCTTTAAAAAATCTTTTATATTTCTCCTAATTAAAATCACAGAATTATGTAAACATGTTATGAAGTTTTGAGCTTAAAGATAAAAATATACCTTTGTCACTGCTTTCCCCATATCCTTCACATTACATCCATGGAAGTAGGCAATTCGAAACAAAGCAAATATGGCATCAAGCCTTCTATTAGTTGTTAAGGTTGAATCCTCATATTTGGCAGTGGCAAGTGCAGTTGCTACTTCTTTATCACCAATAGAGCATAAATAATCCAAACTGAAATATAAATAGGTTTTGTTATTATTATATACAGCTATAAAATTATAATTTTAGACAAATAAATCATGATTTGTATGTGTTTGTACATTTTGGGCTGTCCAGCAGTAACCTAGTATAGTAACAAAACGCTTACCGGTCCTGCCAAACAGGAGTTTCTGAATCGTCCTCTTGAAACTTTGAAAGTTTTTCTTGATTTTCTTTTGCCATTTCATCATATAACTTTTGATCAAATGGCCACCCAAGATCTGCACAAACTTCTTTATAATATGGAGCCATGTTATTAGCCTTTATTCCTTGTAATAACTGTTCTTTAAGTTGCGGATTTTCTTTTAATTGAGGTAAAGAAAGTTTGAATTTGATGGCAGCCAACGCCATGTATTCTGGAGTTACTCCCTCAGCAGAAAGTTCCATTTTGGGATACTTTATAAATTCTTAACTATGAGAAAAAGAACAATCAAAATATGTTTAAATAAATTTGCTTTTTTTAGAGAGTCAAAAAAATCCAGATGAAGTGAGCAAGCTAACCAAACAAATTTTAATATAATGACATGACACTTTTACAAATCATAATGTCATTTCGGTGTCAAATATGTACAGTCACTTGTCACTGTAAGAACAATGAAGTGTAAATAGGAGACTCAAACGGAAAATATTGTTTGTTTTAACGTTGATGATAAAACTTTGAAAATTATACAGTGTAAATGAAACTAATTTTTTCAGATTATACAACGGGTATTTTATTATTTTAAAAAATAAACGTTTCGTTTCGGTTACTTTTCAGCAACCGTGATCAGAAGTAGACGAGTAGTGACATCTTTTTAAAATAATAAAATACGCGTAGTATAATCCAAAAAACATTGGTTTCATTTAAATAAATACTCGCGAAAGTCTCAGATCTCATTATTATATAGTGTATACTATTAATGTTAATTGTAAATTTATGTAGGTTATTGAATAGGAAATGAAAATCGCTTCGTATGTAGTGTAATAATCAATAAGCTAAGCTAACTAAGCTTAATGGATTATGTAAGGATATCGAATGCAACTATTTTGAAGAAAATATTTGTGGAACTCAACAGTTTTGAATATATATATATTTTTTACAAATTCTGAATAGGAAAAGCAATAAACATTAATTGGCAAATCACTTCTTAAAAATCTGGAGTTGTTTGGTTTTTAAAACTATCTTTAGAGTTTAGACACTGCTCCATTAATCTTAATTATACATAACGTGTCTCTACTCTACTTTGATGATGTCTACAAATATTAAATATTATAAACCTTATAATTATAATCTGCACCTAAACCTTTTAGTTGCAGAAGTTCCTGTAAATGGAGCTTTACTTACGTGGGTTCATATAATTGAACGTGCGTATACGAGCGTTTTGGGCAGAATTTAAAACACACCAGAGTCTAAACCAATAATACCACAGACTTTTACAGGCAAATTACATACACGTTTAGTGCAGGTCCTGTTGGGTGTGTTATCTGAAATTGTCAATAAAAGTAGGTACCACCTGAAACTGAAATTGTCATATGTCAAAACTGAACGTCAGATGATAGAAAGTAATATTAACAAAGAAGTAGAGACTGTTAAATTTTATTTTATTCAAAAGTCAATCCCAGATCGTGTCTCCTCGATTCTACATGACACTGGTAGAATATACTGTGCACGTCTTTGCACGAATGAAGGCCATATTATAAAAAAACGAAGTAGGTATATTTCAATGTTTGTGTCTAAGAAATGTGCTGATATTTAACCCCTACCAAATGAATTTGGTGTTTTAGTAACGGTATTGAAATAAATATAAAAACAATGGACTTAAATAAGTTAGTCCATCAAAATCAAACAATAAAAATCATACCATCGTTAGAGGACTCTCTACGAGGACTTGGCCTGAATAGTGATCTAGATGAAGAAACTGAGATTTGGTTTAATCAATTGAAAATCAAATGGAAAACATGGAAGAAAAGCCCTACGATTGAGCGTCACTTTGACTCATTTTTTCAGTTCTGTCAAGATCCCTTCAGAGTTGCCCTAGTGTGCATTGTCAAATGTGATGAACCAAAAGATCGTAAGCCTAAATCTCTCTCTTATTGCATACTTGAAATTATATTTAAATGGTCCCAGACAAATGGCAGATTACCTGAAGAGACTCTGAAACTTCCAGCGTACAATATAGCAACACAACAGAGAAATCAACATTTTCTTTATTTAGCAGTTAAAACTTATCAATTGTATACTATAAAAGAGACTGTACTTCCTCTTGTAAAAGATATGATAAGAAATGATAATTGCAAACAAGCATCACAAATTGTAATTGCAATGGAACTCTTTGATGAAATTCCTGTTGAAGATTTACTGTTTCCATTGGTTTTGCAAGATACGCCAAACCTAATTGATGAATATTTGTCAGAATCTCCAAATCAAATTCAACCTTTTTTATTATTTTTAGATAGACTGTTAGACAAAAACTTTAGTATAAGAGACTATGCTCAAAAATTTATTGAAGAAAATAAAATTTATAATGTTAAATATGATAAAATTCATTATAAACCTCTGGGAAAATTAGTCGCTCGGCTTTGTAATAAATTTAATGTTCCAATAGAGTCATGTAAAAACTTGAGTAAGAATCGTACCACAGGAGGGCTGAGGTATTTAATTCATCAGAGATATGTTGAACACAACTTGAGCCCCTCAGTTTGGGATGATTTGGTAAAAGATTCTTTGAAGCAAAGTACTGACTGTGCTAAAGAATTTGTTGACATGTTAGCAATGTATGACATAAATGAATCACTTAAGTGGTCTTCATATTTCGAAATATCAAATGATTGTCTTCCTCATGCTCTTCAGAATTTAACAATAAAAGATAATCCTATAGAAGAAGAAAATTGGGACACAACTGACAATGCAGCTCAGAACTACTATAGACTTCCAATATCAGAAGAAAATATTTTAATTATTGACACAGCAGAAAAGTTTGATGAATTAATCTCAAAGTTGTCAAATTGTCCTATCATCAGCTTTGATTGCGAATGGAAACCATCATTTGGTGCTGCTAAATCTCGAATGGCTCTCATTCAAATTGGTACATTTGATCAAGTTTATCTTATTGACACTCTTATATTAAACAACAAGCAATACATGGGTAGTTGGTGCCGGTTTAATAAATATGTATTAGATAATGCGGAGATAATAAAATTGGGTTTTGGAGTTGAACAGGATCTGAATGAAATGAAGTCTTTAATTATTGGTTTGAATAATATCAAGGTTAAAGGTGAAGGACTTTTAGATTTAGGTTTACTGTGGAAAAATCTTGTCAAATGTGGCTTGTCATTACCAAGTAACAGTGATAATGGAGGTAACAGTCTCAGCTCTTTGGTCCAAACTTGCTTTGGATTGCCCTTGGAAAAATCTGAGCAATGTTCAAATTGGGAGTTAAGGCCCTTAAGAAATACTCAGATTCACTATGCTGCTTTGGATGCTTTTGTTTTGTTAGAGATATACAAATACCTTCAAAATCTTTGTGTAGAACAACATATTAATTTTGAGGAAATTTGTAATGATGTAATGTTGGATAGAAAACTGAAATGTCTAAAAAAGAATAAAGTAGTTGATTGTCTGCAGACAACAAAAAATATAAAGGTGAGAACTCCTATGGACGTTAAAATTCTTCTTGAACATGACAATGCACATTTACGATATTATCTAAGATACTGTGGTATTGACACTACTATTACAACTTCTCATATGTTATGGCACGATACTATTAAATTAGCCACATCTGAAAATCGTTTAATATTGACATCTAAATTGAAGTTTTCACCATCTAGCAGATTTTCACAAAACTTTATCTTAGATATAGGTAAAGGAAGCATCAAGGATCAATTATTAAAAATTCTTAAACATTTTAATGTGGGCCTTCAAAAGAATTATATTTTGACAAGATGTATAGAATGCAATTCTACAGATGTAAAATATTACTCTATTAATGATCTCAAAGATATATGTAGAAAATATAATGGTGGTAGCCACAAGTCTTCCGATCAGATCAGAAGGAGTGCTAGTGACAATGAAGATGATAATGATTATTCTGAAAACTTTCTCAGTGATTCAGAAGGGGAAGACATACATTTATACAAACCATTTCCAATACAGGACAAATGGTATACATCTAGCAGTGGAGCTAAAATTAATATGAATCAGATTGAAAAGTTATGTGCTTCCAATAAAACTGCACATATTTGTGAAAATTGTGGAAAATTATATTGCGATGAAGAGCCGTTGCTTAAATCAATACACGAAGTAATCATGTCTATAACAAATTTTAATTAGAAATTATACATTTTTTTCTTAGGACATAGTATTTGAAGGTACAAATTATACAGATAGCAAGAAAGCAATCAAAAATCGTGTATATTTATGTATACATTACATTTAGTATTATTATTTAGAATTATATAAATAGGTAGCTATGTTGTTTTGTTTAAGTTTTAATTATTATTAAAATTACTTAGTATTTTTCAAATACAATAATATAATACATTATAATAATCCAATTTCAATATATTACTCATAGTTTTGCTTATTGAACACATATTCAAAAAAAAAAACTAATGTTTAAATAATATATGTGATAAAGTGTTATACATAATCAAAGTAAAAGTGATTTTAACATTAATATGATTGAATGATTAATAACCTGTCATAATAGTACAATCTGTTATAATTAGATCTAGAAAATAAGATAAACGAGTTTAAATGTTACACTACTATTAAATAATTATTTTTGTAAGACCATGTTTTTCTTGGAACAAAGCTATATCCTCCTCTTTAATTTCATTTCCTTTCAAAATTAACTGTTCCAATTGTAATGCGGGGAACCCATCCAGATGTTAATTTATTATTCGACAGATCCAGTATCTAAAATAATATACCAAACGATTGATTAAGAAACAAGTGTTTAAATGTAATTGAAAAATTAGTAATAAAATACCTTGCAATGTTGTAGCTTGATAAGTGTTGGCAATATTCTTGATGTTAATTCTTGATTTGACAAGTCAACTGTTTGACAGAAGCTATAATATTGCAAATGAGGTAAACTTGTAAGTTTTTCACCAAATCTAATATAAAATTTTTCAATATTTTCATTATAATCATTTTGTAACTGTTGCTCAATACTCCACATTGATATTAAATCATTGTAGTACCCAGCTCTTTGGGAGTCTAATTTTTTTAATCTCTGCAAATTATCTATAACTTCGAGATGGTGTGATTTGGGATCTATACAATGGAGAAACACTGTTGTTGTCAATAATGTCCCTGCAATCACAAAAGGTTATATAAATTTGCCTGGTGGTGCATTAGAAGAATTTTTTATAACAATTCTTACATCTATTGTCTGGCTCCAAGGCCAATAGCTGTCTGCAGGAATCAAGTTGATCATTTAACTCTTCTACAACAGGTTTCGAGTACTGATTTTGAAAAGTAATTTCGCTTTTTCCAATATACACTAAGGGTTGACACTCATTACACACTATCAACTGTTTCCCATTATTATTCATTATATGTTCCACCTACAATATAAATGTTAAATGGTGCATAGAATTACATGACAACAAAGTTTGCAGAATTTGAGATTATTTCTTACTTAGTAAGTTAAATGGTAAAGACAAGTAATATAAACAAATACTTAAAAACTATGGTTACCTTAATATGAGATTTAGTTAAAATTTTATGTGAATGTTTGAGTATCCACAGATCGTCATATTCATATCCTGTACAAGATTCCCATTCCCCATTGACACATTCATCATCTATGTAAAGTTGGATTTTGTTATTTAAATACTCCTTTGAAACACTCTTACTCCAGGCAAGAGTCACTTTAGATGGAGTGACCGTACATGCAACTAGTTTTATTGTTACTTTAACTGCACCTAAAGTTATTGGAAATAAAATTTTATACAAATTAGTTTTTAATTTAAAATTTACAATAATATTAAAAGTCTTTTCATATGTTCCGAAATTATAAATATTAAGACTATATATGTTATTTCATTACATTCTACCAACCCAATAACCACCGTTGATAAAACCAAGCACTTGTATCATCGGGATCTGTAAATGCTGCGCTCTGGACCATTTTTAATTCATGTTTATGATGGCTGTCTTGAATTGGTCGTCCGCCTGCGATGTACAGATTAATAAAATAAAATAAGTGTAACTTCTATTATATAATCTTATATTTTTGTACATAATAAGTAGTTCAACAATCATAAAATTATTATTCATAGCATGATGTCTTAATTATGTAGAATATGACACACATTTACCTTCTAGGTCAGGATATAATTCAACTAACATTTTACTCCTATAATGCCAAGCTGAATAATTGGAGAAATTATCGTATAGTTTTTCCGTGGTATAGTCAAATTCATCTTGCAAAGGTGGCTTACATTGGCCAATGACGAAACGGCGGTAATCCCATGTATGAACTGAAAATTCAATTGTTTAATGTTTATATTGGAACAAATATGTAAATCAGGGAATTGTGATTATACATTTCATAAATACCAAATAATTAACATAACAATATAAGTATATATTATGTTCCTTATAACTAACAACAATTTTGATTTAAATCATAAAATTTGTTAAAATGGTGAATAGTCAGGCTGAACATACAATTCCTTTCATCTATCTTGAGATATGTATTGCAAAGATCAAGTTCTTTTTTCCAGTTTGGATCAGACCTATTAACTAGGACCCACTCTCTCTGATGCCAAGCACAGTAAGATTTAGGATTAACTTTAAGGCAGTATTCGGTTAAACACAGTTCTGAATCATAGAGTTTTACCATTTCTTCTTCGGATTTTATTTTCCTGTAAGGAGAAAATTCTTTGAGTTAAATTCATTGAGTTAATAAAGAAATTTAGTAAAATGAAGGATTTGGATTTAATGGGTTGAAACTTGTCTTATTATACTATACTCAATTATAATATAAATATATAACAACAGTTAATCATATCTGCTTGTGTTCAATAATATATCTTACTTAAAACTGCTCAATATATCTCTTCTTATATTCCATAATGTATAAATATCAGGATTAGCAAGTAAGACCTTTTCAATTATACCCAATTGTTCATCATCTTCTTCCCCTTCTTTCCTCTGTAACAAATGTAATGCAAATACATGATTTCATCTTTTCAAAACTTAACTTCTATATTTTACCATGAAAATAATATTAAAAAATTTATAACTTATGTAAAAATAACCATTCAGAACTTATCATAATCATTCCCTTCAGTAAGGCTTCAGTGGGATAGTGATTTTTGAATAGTATTAAAATTGGGAATCAATAATTACAGATGGCTTACTTTAGATTGAATTTTTTGCATAGCATGTTTAAAAAACTTTAACTTCTCTTGTCTCTCTTTTTCCTTTTTCGCTTTTTCCTCTTCAGATGTCCGAACTTTTATTCTACCGTGCTACAATGACAATCACGTTAAGATTTAGAAAATACTATTTACATCATGTAGTATACGAGGAAATACAAGGAAATAAGGACATTACCATTTCTAAAACTGATTTATATTTATTACAAAAGGTAGATGAGAAATCGATTAATTATGTAGTGGCAGATAAGAGGTTAAAAAAATCTATAAGAAAAGTTTTTCGAAGTATTTAAAATACGTATAAATTAGTCTAACATAATTGTTAAAAACGAAACAAACTGCTATGAAATAAAATGGAATCAGAAACTGGTTATGAACTTAGTTTCATGATTAGAAACACAAACAAATCAAACAATGTCGTAGGTACATTTATGACTACAGAATTTATTTGTCAAAATGACAGTTTTAGGATCTTTTTAACAGATTACACATATTGTTGTGAATGTGACCAGGGTGATTACCATTTATATACCAATTTTCATGGTGACAATATAACATTACTTACGTGTTTCTCGTACAGGACAAATTAATTCTTGATTTTCATAATTTAATAACAACATAATAGGTGTATAAAAAATGTTGATCGCCTAACTAATGCAGTAAGTAAGTAGTAACTTACATTATTGATCACCTCAACTTAGAAATGCGGGCAGAATTAATCTAAGAATCCTATAATTCAAGCTGATATTAAAGAGAGAGACAAGAATGATTTGAGATAAAAAAATATTTTCGATAGGTCAGACACAGAACTTTTTGATCATTACTCTTTGAGTTCAGTGAATACCAGTGTTAGAAATTAAAGATTCCATCCCGGCGCAATCTTCTGTAGAAAAAATCTTCATCTAATAAAATATGTGCATAATAAAATAAAAAGACCGTAAATATTGTGGCAATATTATAACATTTAGGTTTCAAGCCGCTAAACCTTATCAACATATAGAGTATATTCATCCCGGGTAACGCATACACTGGTTATAACTTGCATTGAATATTTGTGTCTCCGTCAAGAATAGTGAAATCTTCTTAATATTCTCTAGGTGGTGTCAAAACGATAAGATGGTCCGTATTGGGTTCAGTTTAAATTCAAGTGACATATTAACAAACAGAAGCCCAGCAATTCATCAATTCCTCACTCTTTCTTGGGTTTCCTGTAAATGAAATATTATTTTCCTTTCAAAAGGGTTTCTTGCAGTCTGATACAAGACAAAAAATAACTTTGAAAAACAGCCAAGGAAATCAAGATAGAATTAATAAGAAGGTCATAGATTGAGTCTGACTTTATATTGATTTCTAAAAGTTATACAATTATTTTTATTAAATTCACAAAGTAACGTTTATTGAAATTTATTGAACATATATAAAATATAAATATAATAACAGAATATACATGTTTATTGAAATAAAAATTGGGAAATAATGAGATTTTTTTATAAAATAAATATATATGTTGGAAACTTCCTTTTGAACCTTTAAAACTTAAAACTTAATAAATAATACGGCTTACAAATTTAATAAGAAAATGTCCGTGTTATTACATTTTTTAAATTGTATTGTATATAAATCAAATTTATATAGTTACTTAACAAACAAAAAATTTTTTTTTTTAAGAATTTATAATTTTTTGCGCAAATAGGTATCCAACTAAACTTATTATATGACACAGAATTCAAAACTAAAAATGCAAATATACTCTGTTAATGGCAGATATATGTAAAAATCAAAATTTACCTAAAATATAATAATGAAAAACAAAAATAATATTATTTTATTGAGTACAAATAAAAAAGTATATTAAAGTCTATTTTAATTAGTTTGTATTCTTGTAAGACTCTGTTTTAAAGTAACTCTAAATGTATCGATATGATACTCTATGAGAATTATCTTACAACTCTTGAGTCTTGTTGTCAAATTTGAGATTATCCGATTTCAATATTTTTACATATGATTTTTATTTAACCTTAATGTGTAAGAATGAGTAACGCACCGCAGTTTTCTTTGCGTTGGAATAATTATGTTAATCACGTCACGGAGGCCTTTAACGTTTTAAGATTTGAAAATGATTTGGTTGATGTAACTTTATGTTGTGATGGTGGGAAAATAAGAGCTCACAAAATGTTACTTTCCGCATGCAGCAATTATTTTAAACAAATTTTTAAAGAAAATCCGTGCCAGCATCCTGTGATAATATTTAGAAACTTTAAATTTGAAGATCTCAATGCAATAATCAATTTTATGTACCATGGCGAAGTAAACATCTTTCAAGAACAACTAGAATCATTTTTAATCACAGCAGAGCTTTTAGAGGTTAAGGGATTGACTGATAACGTCGAGGACGAAGTATCAAAGAATCAAATAAGAATTATTGATAACAGTTCATTAGACTTAAGTGCAAAATCAAGCAGATCAAATGAACAACCTTTACCTGTAGTTGTAGAGGAACCTATAAATTTAGCAACACTACAATCAAGTAGGAGTGAGGACATTCCACAAGATGACAACATAGCTGTTCAAGAAGTAGAGAGTAATGTTTTGGAGCCACAGCCTGAAACTTCAAAATCTGATAATTCTGTTGCAAAACACAAACCAGCTTCAACCAGTGAGGAAATGCAAGTTGACACACAGAGCACTGCTGAAGACTTGTCTGATAAAAATAATTCAGGTATATTACCCTAAAGTTGTATAATAATTTATTACATAATCAAAAAAATTACAAATTCATGATAGTTTACAGATTATGTTTACATCTTATTTCACATATTATGAAATACTTCATCACTGTTTTGAAAGTATTTATTTATGGTCTGTTCTATTTGATAAGGATAGTTTAATTTTAAACATAAATCATAAGGTATTTTTTACAGAATCAGACTTGGCCAAATTTAGATGTCAGCTATGTCCAAAAGGCTTCAAGCATCCAACATCCCTAACATTGCACAAAGACTCACACGCAGGCAAGACCAGATGTCCAGTATGTCACAGGTCATTTTCACGATCATATGACATGAGAAGCCACCTACAAAGAATACATCAAGGGAAACAACTGACAATAAAAGAAATCAGATACAAAAATAACAGCGACAGTGTGGTCGCACCCAAACAATTTACTCACAATATATAGTGTTACCTTCCGGTAACCTGTGTTACCATTTAGCACAAAGTGCAACTAACTATTGTATTTAAAATCTATTAGATTTGTAAAATGAAATGTATTTAAACTATAATAATATTATACTTTTATAATGTCACAAATGCAAATTTTGCTCATAAATCTTTTAGCTTTGGCTAATTTTACGCTAGTCTGTAAATTATATATCTATTATTGTTAAGTAAAACAAGAAATATAATTGTTTTTGCAACATTATATAAAATTTTGTTATAATTTATTTCCCTGTTAATTATAAGGAGGTAACATATAAAGATATAATAAATAAATAACTGGCATAAAGACAAAGATGTCTATTACTGTAACAATAACAATATTTTTTATGTGGAATTCTAGTTTTATCATTAGTAAAAAATTTGATGATTGTTATAATTTATTAGAAAATTGAACATGCCAAGCTTAATTATTTAACTGAATTTAAATATTTATAAAAATTTGCTTTTTCTTTGGCTGACTTTTTGTGGATGTTGTTATCAATGTTTTCAGTATTATCCTGTTACTACGAATTTAATATTTATTAAAAAAAAAAAATTTAAAATTTAAATGAAGACAAACATGGATTATTTTAATGAGTAATTTCAATAAAAAGTAAATATGCCTAGAACCAAATTTAATCTAATATTTTCGTTTCTTTTGCGGTGTTTTTTTTTTTTAGTACGGTTATTAATTTCAAGCTTTCTTTAAAAACCTCCTCACACTAGGAAAGTGTGATATATATATAGTGGAGGTGATATAGTGGAAAAGAAACTGTTAATATTTTAAAATCGCAAGCAATTTTTACCTTGACCTTAAAGTTTCTATGAAAATAGGTCGTGAATCGTGATTCATAAAATATATTTTAATGAGTATGGTACCGGAGTAATATCAATATAAGACGAATTAAATACTTGCAAATGTATCACTTTCCACTAAGTTTAAATATATATATATATATGCAATAAAGGTCTTTTGGGATAAACTAAGTTTGTACTGGAATACATTATTACAATCCAGTTGGTGTAGTGCATTTAAGTTTTAGGGGTGGAGTGTGGGCTAACGCCACCGTACGTAGTGTAGCAAAAACAGGGGCGGCAAAAGCGGGGGTGGCGGGGTCGGGCTACGCTCGATACGCGCGCGCGCTGCGGACTTCAAATTTCAAATCAGTCCACTACTAGTCGCGTTTGGACGCTGTTTGTGTTCGCGCGTTACGTATGAGAAAAATTATTTCAACTTCGCTACGATATCTCTATTTCAACAGCACTTCTATTAAGTACGTATCTTACATTACTATCACGTTATTCTGACATAAAACTGTGAAGTTAACTTTGAAAATGGTGTGGTTTCTTATTGGGCATATTCATTTAATAATTTGTTTACATTCGTCTCACGTGTTTATTGCAAATAAATAATGTCATTTGATAACATAAGAGTGACGTAATATATACAGTACTTTAAATATAAAACCTAAATTCGTAGATTAGTCCAGCGTATTTTATACCGTGTTTATTGCTATTTTTTTCGAAGGCCTTTCTAAAATTATATTAGCCATTAGGTCTGCCTTTCTGCATTTTGTGAATATCTGTAAATAGTTATTTTGAAATGAGGTGGGCTTCTATTCAGTTTAATAAGTGTGTGAATATTTGATGGTGTGTCGTGAACTGGAGCGCATACAGTCTAGATTTGCTCGCGAATCGCCGCGCGGCGGCGCAAAGGGGGTATTGATCGGCGGCAGCGGGTCGCGAGACGCCGGCGTTGCCGCCTGCCGCCTAAATAAAGCTTCGCATGTGTGCCGACTTCGCCGCCCTACGTCCAAGTCGATGACTTAACGCGCCTTAAGCTTTCAGATCAATTAATGTTTTATGATCCTTTCCCTGTGACATTAGCAGTGATAACATTGTAGGGTCTTAGAAAAATATTGACATTTCAGTTGAGTCGCTGTTAAGATATTCAGGTTATTAAGAAAACTGTAAAATAATAATATCGCATACTAAATTACGATAAATTTATAATATACATAGTTATATATCTTAATATATAATAATGTGACGAAGAGTCTTAATACTTACAACTTTAGTTTTACACCACACGTAGTAAATTGTTGTTACTATAACGACACTTCATAGTATATTTAAAAATTTATTTTGTTTCAGATGGAAATGTTAGGATAGTTAAGGATATACCTTATCAGAGCTATGGCGCACCAAGTGGTGGTGGGAGGAGCTTTGCTCTTCTTATTATGTTTTGCTCTGAATACAAGTGCACTCATCCTCTTGCCGCACGATGTCCGCCCTGGCCACGCTGTTCGACATTTTATTGGTAACCATTCGCGTTACACGCTACTTGATCCGGAATATGAACCTTTCTTTACATTACTCGACGATGGATTGCTTATGACAACAGCTGATCTCGGACCACTGTTGAATCAACCTCTAAATCTCGCCATCTTAGAACAAACACCATTTAGCAGCTCGGCCCATACAATTCATCTATTAGTTATGGATCGCAGAAAAATGCTCCATTTTTCTGATGTTAATGCCGTTCATGGTGAAATTCCTGAAAACGCTCCACCAGGGTCAGTTGTAGATTGTTCTCCTATAAAAGCCACTGCTTTAGTAAATGTTGGACCCATTGCTTATAAGATAACAAAAGGTAATGATCAATCTGTCTTCGCCCTTCGTGAAAAATCGCGGCCTAGTAATTCCGATATCAAATCGGTAATAACAGATGGAGACGTAGAAATTGTTGCTATGAAACCATTGGACAGTGAAACTAAGAACCTTTACGATTTAGTAATTCAAGCGACTGATTTACACGGAGCAAATAAAGCTAGCCTTCCGGTTCGAATCAACGTTATTAATGAGAACGATCATGAACCGATTTTTGAACAAGAAATATATTATTTCGCTGTTAATGGCACCTGTGATGATAATTGTCACAACGGCACGGCTTATTGGCAACGCTTTTCTACTATTGGAAAAGTTCGCGCTTTTGACGCCGATGGTGATAGAGTATACTATTCACTAAAAGCCCCATCGAATCTTGCGGTAATTGTACCCCAAACTGGAGAATTAATACTGGCTGGTGAACCGGATGGACATGAGGCTGAGCTGGAAGTTTTGGCTCATGACGTAGGAATCCCGCCACGGAAAAGCCAACCGGCGCAAGTTTTCATTGAATTTGTAATACGCGAACGAAAAGACATGCCCACACTGCATCGTGAAAAGAGAAGAGTCACTCGAGCGGTTCGTCCTACTAAACGTATAGAATTCACCGAGGCCGATGGCGAAGTTGAAGGGCGTGCGGTGTTTACTCTCGAAAAAGAAACCGACCGTGAGACATTTAAAATAAGGGACGAAAATCCTTGGGTTACCGTTGAACCTAGTGGTGTAGTGAAAGTTAAAAAGAAGTGGGACTATGAGGAGTTGGGACCTGAGAAGACTATTGATTTCTGGGTCACTATCACGAACGCTGGGAATGGAGGTAAGACATTTTAAAAAATATATCTCTTTTTTATTTACATTATATCAAGTACTTCATACAATAAACTTCACAGAAGCAACTGACAAATAACCATTATTTTTTCATTCAATTAATAATTTAATGCTATGTTAACTGTTAATCCATTAAAAACAATAACGGTTTACGGTATTACTTAAGTTCAACTACATATAAAAATATGTCTATGAATATTAATAGCAATAGACACATTCTTCAAATATTATAACAAAAGCCTGGCCCAGTCAACCTGCTCACACCTGTCGTATCGAATGGTGCAATGGCGCATGACATTTACAGACAGGTCTCGTCTTTGATGGCGTTCCCATCACGACCGATGTAATCAACCTTTAGATCGTAGAAACTAATCATTTTATTCTATGAAATTTTATTCAAAATAATAAGTATGAGTTGTAAACGAATTTGGTAAATTCTTTTCATATAATATCCACTTATTTGGTCTAGGTCAAGGTAGCCTTTTCAGATGAATGAAAAATATCTTCAACAAGAAATTTTTCCTTCAAAATAATTAAACATTATGTAGTTCAAGGAATCGTATTAAAGGTTAAGAAGAACTTATAATGTGTTGTTATTAATGGTAACTGTTACAGAAATATTTTTTGAGATCATTTGAATTTTGTGAAGTAATTGACAACTTTGATTGACATGTTTTCGAACTTACGACCATATTAATAAGATAGCTTATCATAACCTTTCACATATTTGTTTTGTAACATATTATTAATATTAGTACATTCCACTCTCCAGAACGAATCTTCTGAAGTGCGCCACTCATGACAAAACTAATGTAGAGTAATTTAGTATTAGATACGTATAAAATACTTCTAGCACGAGACTAGCTGGTTGCTGGCATCTTCATAACAGACATTAATCATAATAATGAGACTAGTTGAGCTTGCGAGCGTGCGGAATGCGTAGATAAACGTGGAGCTGTCGCACGACCCTGAGACATCCTATCATGAGAATTTTTCACGCATTGACCATTGATGTTACAAACGCTTTTTCCATGGCGTGTGTATCGAAATTAAAATTATACGAACGGTGTGAAGCTTTGATTGCCGATATATTAAATTTTTCTATAGAGTAATATTTTTATAGTTGTACCATTGTTACTTTCTTTCTATTTGTTGAGATCTCTTTCATAGTATTTGAAATAAAAACGAAATTGCATCTAATAGAGCAAATCGTTATACCTTCCCGTGAGATTTACCGTAAATATTTTTTTAAGATTATTAGGGCGAAATTCGAAGGGTGATGAAATAATCACGCAATGTCAATGTAGTCCAGATACGTTATACAGAGTGTTCCTCTTAACATTTCAATTTATGTATAAGCTTAACGCCTTTTTTTGCAGCCAGCTAAGTCAGATTTGTTTAATGTATTTTAAATGACAGTGTAATTAAGCATCTCTCTGTAACGTGAAAAATGTTTATCCTTATCATTCAGGTTTATCCCACTAGGATAAGAAACTTAATAAATGAATATCGTAACTAAAGTTACTTTCATAAGATTAATTAAGTTTGTTTAGAAGGAATAGTCTTATATCAAATTAACTTCATTAAAACGTTGGTTTTCTAGACTTAAGTTAAATTTATTTTTTTAATATCGCTTACTTTCCCCGAATTTGATGATAAAACACCAAATCATTGAACTTCGTTTATAATATTAAAGGCAAATATTAAAAAAGTGTTACAGAGCTGATATTTTAAATATTGTCGGGATGAAGCTCGCTAAACAGTTACGGTCTGTTGGTCCTGTTTGTTAGACGTATTCATTCAATCAATGGCGATGGGTGCGGGCGTCGGTCGCACAACAATCCAGCACTGGCCAATTCCCCTCATTGTGTCCATTCGCCACAATTACATACACTTCCTATGAATGACCCCACGAGTTACACATGATCTGATCACAGCTGCTACATCACATTTTACGATTGTTATAGATGTACGCTATATCAGAATCAAATGAATGGTGGACCTTTAACCTTTTCTGACTTATTTGAATCAATACTAGTGAAGTTCATAAATTATTTTGCGACATTAATAAATAAAAAATCATTATTATTAATGAAATTTTAAGTATCCTGCGAATATTTGCCCCTAGTTGGGTTTCCTACGAGCTGGTCAAGGTATGAGTGTTTGTAGACCACTTGTACATTGTTGGTTGTTTGAGTACGTAGAAGCTCGTCTAGTTTGTTTTTATTCCAATCATATATTTTACGCACTTTAAGTAAGGAATGGTGTTGTTTAAAGTAAAATCTTGACCAAATATTCCCACGTTTTTGTAGCTTCATTGATATTTGTTCTTTGATTTTGACCTAAAACGTCTATTGAGTTAAAACATATGTATAGGTATTGTTAGCCTTATAGTAATATTCCTCACTGTGAAAAAAATAATCGATCATTATGATGCATACATTCTATAATAAATAAGATAACAAATTACAACATACTTCCTCGAGATTGCTACATTTCTCATATAAATATCTTTCAAAAACCATATTTTAACCGCTATTGGAAACAATACGGCTTACCATAGCCGGTTGCGCGTGAAGAGCATTTTATATAATTAGATCTAACATGTTGTTATGTAAACAGAGCACGCATGAGAGCGTGAGCTATCTCAGCCTCCCGTCTATAGGCTTTCACTCTGATAGTTATTTGATTGCGGTCATTTGGCGCGTCTTACTAAACGGCGAAGCGATACGTTTACACGCTAAGTACAGCTTTGTATGAAATAATTTTGATAAACACGTAACATAATTATATAGTATAATTATATATTTTGACAAAATATTTTTTTATCATGCAATTCGATGGCTCAAAAATTGTAATTAATTGTTATTGCTGGTAAATATTTCGAAGTTATTTATGTGCAATTTAATATTAATTAACGATATTTAATCATATATCTTGACGTAAATTCGACGTGAGATTATTCGCGATAAATTTTTGTATAATTATATCATTGACGTTTTATAAATAACAACTATTAAAAAGCTTTTAACTATGTTTACAGTCAAAGTTTTTTAAAATACTAAACAATGGTATTGGTCTTGCTAAGGTTGAAATTTACGTAACTCGTTAGCCGTCTCAATTTTTATCGATCGAATTGTAAATGAACAAATAGTGTATCTATTTATATAGTAAATACCTAAATAGTTTAAATTTCTTTTCCATTCTAAGCCATGTGCTGTGCGGTCTTCGCGGACTGCACTCCATAACGCATTGTTCACACAGGAATGGTAGCTCGAGAGCTCTCGTGGCCCGATTGGCATTCACTCCATACATGTTCCCCCTTCGTCTGCGTTCAAATGTGAGTGGTTCCAACCCTCAACTGACTTAAGACTGCGTAGTTTTAAATTATTGGGGTGTGCTATATGCAAAAATATCCCCGTGCCGGTTTTCGCAATAAATCTATAGGTTTATCAGTAATAGTAATGTTTTGAAAATTACATCGAAATGAAAATTTTTAATAATATAAATTACGTATAACACTTCTACTAAGTTGTTTAATGTTTGACGCTTTATACGACCTTTCATAGGAAATTTATAAGAAACAGAAACAGTATTACGAGGGTAACCTTTATTGCTTTATTGAGATTTACTGCAGCCGAGGGATAAAGGTGCAATTGTTTGCTTTTCGGCCTTTGGGAAATAAGCTGAAACTGATCTACTGCATTAATGGTTTGCGTGGAAGTAGCTCAATCTCATTACATCCCTCGGCAAACATCACTGACCAACCCCAAGTAGGTATGTAGTACTGAAACATTAGTATAGGAATTAAATTATTTTTATAATTGTAGAGTGCCTAAATGATTATTTTTCTACCCACTTAGTTATATAATAGAAGTATAACAAAGTAATGTTAAATAAATCGTGTACTTATAACCTTATTTAATGAATAATACATATTTAATATGTAATTTTATAATATGTATATTTAGGGTTAAATATTCCAAAACCGTAGATCCTGTTGAGAAAGGAGAGTGCTTGTTAAAGATGAAGAATGATGAATCATAAAACTGTATTTATTTTAAATAAATTAATATAACGGTTTGATTATAGTGTCGTGTAAGAACTATTTGAGCAAAATCGTGCTTGATGATTATTTTACTGCTGATGGCGAAAGTTGTCCGGTTAAGATTACGTTCGTCACACAAAATCATCGGAATATTGTGTTTTTTTTTATTTATTTTAAATATCTTAAAAATAGCTGTACATCTGTAGAACATTTGTCAGAACATTATATCTGTCATCCGCTTTATTCAACGTATAAAAAGAAATGTGTCGGTTTGGTTGTTGATTATTTTAACATTACGAAATTTTTTATCTATTGTTAAAATAATTTTGGTCTAATATGAAGCAACTGTTTCCAACAATAAGTATCGACAGCTCAATTTTCAGATAATATTGTCACTAAAAACTTTTTCTCTGGAGCCAATTTCGATTATTTGAAAACTAGCCTCGCGAAATTCAACTGACTGTTTTTGAAGATACGAAGGTTTTTATAATACAATGATATTTATATTTGGATGGATTAAGTTTGATCGTAGTTATACGAAACTTGACATACAGGGTTGCGCCAGTAATGGTCTCTGTGAAAATAATGGAATTAAGTTCAACTGCGCGTTCATAAACGGGGCCAGTCTCCCACAGCTTTTAGAGATGATATGGCATTTTAAAGGAAATACACATTTGTTTCATATAATACTCTGTAACCTTTTATATCATAATCTTGTTTGTTATACTTACTAATTCGAATTCAAATAAAAAATATAAATAAAATTGCCGTAATAAATTCTATTTAATAAAGATATAAAAGTTAAATGTGTTACATTATCTGTATTATTTTATTGTCAAACATTTATTATAAAGGTTTTTAATGAAGCGGTCGTTTCGTCGGTGCATTCGAGGGAGGCTCATTTGTGACGTTCTCAGTAAGGCTCGACGCCTTTTCAAATAAGACAAAAATACGAGAGCGCGCATAGAATCGTGTTTAATAGATGATGTAGCTGTGTTATTCGAGCGTTACAAAAAAACGTGATGGCTTTTAACTGATGGTGCAGCTTTTGATATCATAATTAAGCCTTAACGACGGGGTAATATTTATCCTATGACTGCGATGCTGGTATTATTACTTAACGGACAATATTGATCTGTTAAGTTGCCTTATGGCCGTTGTTATTAATGATGCACATAAATTAAAATATTTAGTTCCCCAATTATTAGTTTTATCGTATAATATATGTGAAAGTTAAAAAGTAATATGCTATTTTCATTGTTTATTATAATAAACTATTGTGTACTTATTTATATTTTAGTTATTTATCTAATAACAGATCTTAATTTGGTAAGATACAGACTGTACAAAAACATAATATGTTCGATATTAAAAGATTTGCCACCGGCTTCATATTAAATCCGTGGCAGTTAGAAATGTGCGCTTTAAAAATAACTTCGCAAAGTGGCAGGCGGATGCACGTGTGCGACAATCCAGCTCCCTTACTATGGTTTTTATTGCAGTCCGACAATTAAGCTCTCAGAAATACGCACATCTCGACCGCAAAACACCGTTGATATCTTGCTTTATTTCATTTTGATTACGACCATCACTACATTTAATAGAATTATCACTTTGATATCGTGAATCGAATAGGAAGAGCGAAGTTAATGGAAATAAGAAGAGTTAAGTAAAATAGTAAAGGGATCGAATAGTAAATCTGTTGTTCTTTTTGCTCTCCCTTTTAGAGCTTTGTCGAAATATTTACGCCCCATATTGGAAGTGAAATTCCAAACAATGAATGCCGGGGCATATGCGCGCCACACGTGCTCTAAGCATAAATTAGTAGAATTAAATAAACACAATGGTCATGCCACTTTTTTGTTGGTTTCCACGGCTGGTCTATGATCTATGTCTCCGACCGGACATAAGCTATTAAAAACTATTTAGCCTGTATAGTTATTTAAATAAAAAAAGTAGTTCAGCATTTATTATTACATATATGCTATGCTACGTATTGTATTGTTTTATAGCTATGTATGTATGTTCTTCCCGCATTAATACATATATATAATTGTTTTGCGGTATCATATTAATATAACGACAGACAAAATAAATATGTAGATCATATATATAAATATTTGTTTTAGAACAGGCGTGGATCGGGAATAAATAATCTTGTTTGCCTCAAGCTTAAACATGACTGTGTTTAATAGAAATGTAAATGTAAGCCTATAATATTCTTATATTAGTTTAATATTGGTTTTTGTTTTTGAATTTTAAATCAGCTACGAAACAAGAAGATTAAATTTGAATACATTACCAGTGTGTCATGCTTAGAGACTTTATGAGTGGGTTTTTGGATGTATAGAAGGTTACAGAGAGGAGAGTACGTTAACAAAACAACAATATATTATAATGAGACCGAGTTCACAAGAGAGTACTTTAAAATATAATAATCTATTCTATTTGAATGCTCGAACGGAAACTTAATTGAATCGAGGAGACTAACTATTGACTTCCCTTGATTAATTCATCGTTGCTTGTTAATTCCTACGAAATTTCTCTCCGCAGTTCAATAACAATAGAAAGTATGATTTGATGCGCTTGTCAGTTCATCGAAATTTTGTCCGAATATCGGATTTAGTTATAGAAATTAGAGATAAACTTGTTCGAAATTCACTCCTCCAATGTATTGTATAAAGTACTTCGAAGATAATAGAATATTGTTTGTTTGTAATTATAACGGTATATAAAAGTTCTGTTGTTTTTGCTATTTTGATAGAAGAATTGTTTGGTATGAAAAAATTGTTATAGAATACAGGGTAAAGTCCGACGTTCCCGAGTTAGATATCGATTGAGACACAGACGTTCAACCCGCAGACACGCGATACTTTGCTACTATCATGTCATGAACCCAGCGGATGTTGCCTTTTATATAACGTTCAAGTTTAAAACTCTTGACACAAATTAACGTCATACACAAACAAAACCTATACGCTGTACGGGCTTATTTTTACGATTTCGATTCACAAAACCCGTAGTAATGACCTTTGAATTTTTTTGTTATTGAAATATTTTGTAAATAAAAACAGCTTATTGCTTTGTGCTTATTCTTTGTACTCCTTAACAGTAGACTAAAATCTTAATTTGAAATAGTCTGGAACTTTTAAAATTACATTGTAAAGGCCATTGAACGGGCTCCCATAGCATGCATCGATCGAGACTGCACATGCCTTTCCAACGTCAGGGGTTTCTACATTATCAGAACTTTGTACCGCGCAGCACTTACGTATTAAGGAATTGTTCAGAATAGTCGTCTCGTAGGATACTATAGATTATAGAGTGTCTAGTAAACTTTTATTAACCAAATATGTAAGAATACAAATAATGGGATTATAATGGGATTCATCACAGCTGTCGGCTTGGCACAGAATGATTATGCTTTTTAATTTGCATCTTTAATTAGTTCTATCGTCAACTTAACTATATTTTTCAGTCATTAAAAAATAGGATATAAACCTTGAAAAGTAAAGAAAAATATAAGTTGAGTAACTAGGAATTCATATTATAATGGTACGAGTATTGTGAGTTTCACAAATACCAAAAAAATCATGACATCTATCTTATTCAGGATGTAATTTTATTTAAAAACTAAATCATACAGTTCTCATTAAGTATAATGCAGTCATTAATATAATAAGACTTAACTGAAAATCATAAACATCAGTTTAAAGCAGGAGAAGTCAGGACGCGAAACGAGTTGATACGTAAAATAAAAATATATATGTTTATAATGTACACTCTGACATAGTATAATGCTACTGTTAGTTAAGCAATATTATTATGTTTTATGTTATAAAGCTGCGATGATATTCTTTTACAAAATTATTATATTAATTGGAAACATCCTGCTAGCAGCTCGCTTGTTGTTTTCAAGATGCAAGCTGCTCTATCTTGTATATGACCTGACCTACTGTGCCCAAGTTCCGATTAAAAAAACCCTTTTAAATCATTGCACGCACAGTTTCCTGTCTCATTCAATATTTGCGTGTTGAATGCGCTCCCTAATGGATTTATTCAAAACGTCATTGACCGATTACGGTGGCGGGACTTAGTATAAAAATTCAAACATTAATGCTAATTTCTTAACATTAAGTCGTGTAAAAGATTCATCTGTCTAGGTTCGTATAACATTTTCGCTGATAGCATCATGTTGTTCTCACAATACTGGAGATCGTGACTGTTTTGATGATCGGGAGAAACGATAACACTTAAACATCCAGACGCCAATCACAGAATAGAAGTTAAATCGTGAGGAAATTATATTTTAAAACCGTCTAATATCAAGGCTTTGTGTAGCCGCAATAGTTTTAATTTAAGTGATTCTAGTTATTCTTCCCATCAGTTGCAAGTTATTTTATAATTGTCATGTGATATTTCTGGAAGTTTAAAGTATTGAAGCCGTTGCCAAGTTTCGTTACAGAGTTTGTTAAAGAGGAGCGATGGACAATAAAACGGGCTGTTGATGGTATCAAAGCTCCGAAGTGTGAGATATACAAAGGTAGTTTGTGTTAGAATCTAAACAAGAATCGTCTGTCCGTTCTGTGCTGTGCATTTAAGTCAATGTTTCACTTGATTTTGTTGTGATTTTATACATCAAAACTTTGTTATAGTCACGGGAATAACTCGAAATCGATACTTGTACAAACAATAATTGATCATAATTAATTAGTCAAAGCTTTCTCCACACAAACTTCATGATACATACAGTACGTCAGTAAATTTAGATGCCCTAGATTTAGAGCGCTATACACATTTGAACATATGCGTTAACAAACAATCACTTCAATATTATGACATGTTGAAATTAAAATTATTCACAAGTTTGAATGTGCGATATCATCGATGTGATGAATGACGGGTTCATATAACCTATAATTTATTTAAGTGGGTGTTAAAGTACGTAGTTATGTAATCGGAGCTGTTCCTAGTAATCTACGTCTTAGCAAATAACATATTTTACGTGAGAACGGCGATTTTAAAACATTTAGAGAGTACATAAACTACAGCTTGTATATTTCTATTAATGTAAAATACTTATTACTTATAATTACAGTTATCCCACACTCCTTGTCCAATAATGAATTCATTAACATTTTATTTTTAACAAGATTTATTATTACATTTGGAATAACAATAAGCGCTGCATACATTAAAAAATGTGTTTGTTAAGTATCAAGGGGTGCGTTTAATAGGCGGTAGTAATTATACTTAGTTCATATTAACAATAGTTTTGCCTTATTATTTGATTACTTTAACAAAATCCATATGCGAAATATTTATTTAGAAAAGATACATCGTAGATCCAATAGTCCAAACCAATTTTGAAACAAAACCATTTGTGTACACGTTCTCTATAGCGAGAATGCATATGGAAAAAATCCGTTGGGATAAACAGTATGTCGGGGATTCGTGTCAACGGCCGCGCAACCCCTCTCTCCCCTCCCCCAAGCCTACCCCCTCTGACAGCGAGGGAGCTAGGGTGGCTTCACTATAGAATAAAGTATCAAGACAGTTAGAGACAAAGTCTCTAATATCTTCACGCTTACTTTTTATTAGTCGCTTGATGACTCTATATCGTTGATTGATTGTTTCTACCACATTTGATGCGCTTATTATGGAACTTTATATAATATGATATGGGTGGTCCGTATAAAAAAGGTCTTAATTACTTTTACATTAGAAATACGTTAGAAAGAAGATATCTAAGTAAAGTTTTACCGATATTAGCAGTCATTCAATGTTTCCATCTAAACGTTGGTTACGTTATATTTTGTTGCCAAAATTTATATTTAATATCAAAAATTCGAATGGTAATATTATTCATGACGTTAATATGACACTTCTGGGAACTGTACTGTAAGTTTTAACTTAATTTAAAACTCGAGAGGTGAGCCAAGGTATATTTTGCATTAGAGTTGAAGACAAACTTAAGAAATATTTACACAAGAACTTTATTGAAATTTTATATATTGTACGCAAACTTATTTAATATAAAAATATATATAACTGCATAAAAACATTAAAATTCATATAAAATGTTCATATTGCACTTACATACATATTACTTCAGTCGCCTAAAACGTTACATCGTTTTGACGGTAAATTTTCGGAAACACATGAACTATATTCGACATTACCGAAAACTTTAGAGAAAGACAAGTGACAGTGAAAAAAATTATTATATATTACAAAAGGATTTTTAATTCTATAAATCAATAAAATCTTCATTTCAATAAAGAGAAGTGTTTTTAAACACTTCATCATCGGAATGTTTGATCTTAAGCACTTCAAATACATGGTTCCCATTACTATAATAATATTATGAAGAAGCCTTAAGTGGGGTTCCGATTGGAATTAATACTATACCGCTTTATCATAAGAAAGATGGTATTGTTTCGATCAAAGCGCTACCCTTGGTTGTGTGTCGATAAGATTGAGTGATAGCTTTCTTGACTGAATCCCAGACACTTTTGTATTTACGTGGCTTTATGATATGTTTGACCGAAGATTATGGAAGCTTCCTATCATTAAATAAAGAAAAATGTATTGCTCAGTAAAATTAAACCCTATTTAGTCATTTCACTACGTTTATTTTGATTTCCCGTCTTGATTTACGGAAAACAATTAAAAGAATTATTAAATTATGTAATACGAATGCCAAGGTTAATGTTTTTAATAGAAGACCGATATTGTTTCTTTATCTTTAATAGAAGTTTTGTTGATGTAAAAACATTGAACTGCTAGCATTCTTATAGATAAACTCGCAAAGATATAAGTCAAATCAGTGTTATTTTACTATGATTATATCAGTTCGTTCTAAGGATCTTAAAAATAATGTATAAAATATATTTTTGTTCCAAAAAATATTTATCGTCCAGTCAACAGTTAGGCTACCAAAATACCACGTTATCAAAAGGGGATCTGTGATATATCGGCACTTTCTTTGAAATATTTTACTTTCACGCAATATACTTCACGTAATAAATACATGTACTGAAATGAATATAAAATTTTTGTTTCATAACTAACACTCTAATTGATCTCTAAACAGTTATTATATTCGAGCGTGATTAGAATAAATTTAATTTAACTGGTGTTATGTGTAATATAATTTTTATAGATAACATTAAGCCAGGAACTGAGATCTGGCCACGCTCCGTTAATCTCGTCATAAAATACCTTTTGTACAATAGGAGTGGTACAATGGGAGTGTTTCGCATTCTAAAAATGAATTATAGTTGGTTCCGCAATGCGGTGGTGCATGGGGGTTGCATGGGGTAGCACGGGTATGGCATCGGACACAACGTCACTGCGACGCGACGTATTTTCTACATAAAATTACTATTTAACCTAGCGTTAATGTATATTTGTTGTCTCCTCTGTTTATATTATTTTGTTTCTATGTCAGCATTTTAATTTTATATACGTATTTTCATAGTATGTTGTGATATAGTAATCTTACTCATAGATAGATGTTAAAAGCCGGTATAGACACAAGGGGCGTTCGACGGATGTCGTCGATTTAACTGTGACGGCGGCGTAGCTTTCGGATTTATTATTCTTGACACCAAAATCAATAATAACTGCTTTATTATTGGAGACTGTGACCCCAGTCTTGTTACTTGAGTTGCTTATAACGTTAGTTAAATTGAAGACAAAGCATTATGATTTATATTGTCAGCTGTGTCTAGGACTTTTTGTAAGGATCACGTCTTTTCCTTTTTTATGTATTCTCTGGGTAAATGTTGCAACTGAATTTTATATACATTTATCCCAATATATTATAGCATTTGGATGACAATAGATGCCTAGAGAGCAACATAAATCAAATATGGCGGAAGCTCGAGACTACTTACTGGTTATTTTTGTGGAACTTCCCTAATATGAAATACGTATGTACTTTTTCTTTTCTTGATCAAAACAACAATGAAATTATTTTTCTATAAATCATCTGTAGGATTTCCAAAGATTGCGAACTAGACTGACAAACGTTTTATTAAAAAATAAACATACTAATAATTAAAAGTAAACATTAAAAAGTACTTTAAACGCTTAACACATTTGCATAAGACTAGTGCAAAGATTTAGTGCACACTATTTTATGTGACATATAATCTGATATTCGAATTAATTATACCGTGATAAATAAATAAAAATCTCGTTAAGCTTTTATTATCTTTATATACCGTGTAATGTGTATTCTTATTCAGTGAAAGTGGCAGGGGTCCTCTCAACCGAGATAATATAATCTTTGATGTGATAAATGACTTCTAAGCATATAAGTGTATCACAATTATATTAATGGACTCATTGTGACTATTTTTTTTAATCATCTCATATAATTCTCCTGCTTTGGACGTTTCATTTTATTAATGCGAACAAAAAATTGAAATATACTTCAGAAAAATACATAATTAAATCTGATTGGAATTTGGCAGAACGCTTGAACTTGAGCGGCTCCCGAGTCCCGACCTAGTTGCAAGTCTGTCAATGCTAACTTCCTTGAGGAGTTTAAACTACTCGTTAACGAGATGATCTCCAGATAAATCTCCAGCCTATTTATAGCCTTTTATGTCGTGAATACATTTCTTCGTTCTTGCTTTAAGATTACTTTAAATGCAAGTCCTCGTTGTCGGTTCTATATTTATTTTTAGATGTCACCATTCTATAATGGATGTATATTTTCTAATTTTATTATTCCGTTCCATAGAGTTTAAGTTTAGTTAGATTTAATTGAACAATGACTTCGTAGTATTTCACGTTACGGTACATTTAACATGCTAGTCTTGTATTTTCGTTAAAAGTTTTATTTCTATATTTAATATTACCTTAATTGTCTCTCCTCCTCCTTGAATCTTCTCAATGAAGGGGCTTAGTACTAGTTACGTCTCATTAGCTCTTTCCTTTTAATAGTTGCTCAAAGAATTTTCATAATGTTCATTATATTCTGTCTTTTACCTATGGATTGCCGTGTTGAACAGTTTTTTTATTTCATTTTTGTGCATGTCTCTTCGTCTGGCAGACAGTTGTATTGAAAATAAATATACGACTACGAAAATGGTCACTCGTTTTAGATTGATAGGTACATACTTTACTGCGTTGTTAATAAAAGTTAATTGTAAAATGTTTAAGAGATATAAATGTAACTCTGATCAAAATACAACTTCATCTCGTCTTCTCGTTATCACGTTTGTTATAAAGTAATAAAAATGCGTAGCATGTCTGAAAATCAAAGTTTCATTTAAAATTTGGACTCCTGAAAATCTCGGATATTATTTTAACATATTTACCAATTTTGACATGGAACCCAGCATATTTTTAGGAAAAGTTTTTTATGTTGTCCTACAAATTTTTCTATTTTTCATTTAAAGATTAATTAAAATCCGCCCAGTAATTTCAAAGGTAGAGCTGTTTAAAAAGCGAATATATGCAGACAAAAACAAATAGTATAACTGTTATAAGCTTCATTAACTGTTATTTCATATAAGCAAGCGTAAGTACTTAAGAAAATAGAGTTATTTGGAAATCGCACTCAGACCCACGAAAATCATATATATGTACATTAATTTCCCAAAATATAAAATTTGAATTTGAAATTGTATTTTAACCTTTATTTTAATATAAGAATCTCAGACACAAAGCTTGAATTCAAAATTAAATAAGGTTAACTGACGATCCTCATCAACGTTACGTCTTGTTAAATATGTACGTTTACTACGTTGGAAGCTTCCTTCTATAGTAACTAACTTGTTTCCAAAAGTTCCTAGTTTTAGTTAACATAAATTAGTAGTTTAGGGATTTATATAATTTCGGTTAACTCTGTCCAAGACGTTTATAACGCAGGCGAACGTTTGCATAATGCTTGTACGTTAATTTTATACTGGGGTCATTATTTTATAGATACGAGGTCAAATAACATATGAAATTTGATAAGGGTAAATACGATTACAAATGAATTCTAAAAGCTGACTGTACAAGTGTCAAATACTGTTGTGTTCTGTCATTTATCAGGACCCACCTCGGGCCCAGAGTCACTTCTTATCCCATACACCGCCACGAGGGTTAATTAGCTATGGACTGATTGAAGCCACATTTAATTTAATTTGTTCTTACCATTAAATATAAATTGGTTCTTTTTTATTCATGCGTTAAGATGAGAAGCAGATCATATATACTATATGATTAATTGTTCGTTTGTGAGGCATGAATACAACTTTGTTATTTATAGACGCTTTGTTTCTGTAAAATGCTTTTCATATAAATCGCTTCAATCTTATACATGAATTGCCTGCAATTGCCTGCAATTTTACTTATATTGTTTTGTTATTTTAGTCAAAATTAGTTTATTTTGTACGTGAAATTATAGTTTTTATTATAGAAAAAAAATTTTGTTTGTTCTTCCCTTTTTTTTGCGTTCATATAATTTCATCATCTATTTTCACACAAAAAAACAAGGTCAATACGTGTAATTTACGTCAAGCCTGAAATATTATATATTGAAATAGTCGTAAATTTTTTTTATAGTCAACATTTCGGTAATAGTTGAATATTAAAAATTTATTCCCATTAATAATTTAAAAATAATTATCTCAATAATTGCTGTAGGTACATAAACTGAGGAACGCTTTTAATTCATTCCTTTTATAATAACACGATTTCAATTTTACAGAATTTAAATGGAATGATTTTGCGAACGAATAATCTTATACTACCAATATTATTTATAGAAACGCTAAAATTTTGTTCTATCTGAGGTTATACGAGGATGGGGAGAAATTTCATAGTAAGAAGGGTCCTCGCAATCGTACCCTCTGGCGTTAGTGCGAGCATTGTCTACGTAAACACCCTTTTGAGATGTCTGGGAGGGATGCGGGGTTGATAAAATACCTATTACACATCGCTCGTAACTGGTACATTCAAAGCAATTTCCGTGATAGACTCGTTTCTTTTATAAACAATTTCTGTATATAGTTCTTATTTTATAGATGTAATTATTGCAGTGTATTACTTCATAAACTCTAGGTGGAATATCCATTAAATATATCTAAGACTGGTAAACCTTTGTTAGTTCTTCTTTGGCATTAGTTTACGGTTCCTTTATCCAACGATTTATTATTCTGCTTTGTTGTTTGACAGCTTTGGAAACCAACAAACACTTTTTTGTGATGATATTTGTAATTTGTATTTTGATACATAAAACTCAATTGTTCTGATTTTATGACGTCTTCACTTCAAAACCGATAAGTCTGGTTTATCTATGAAATTCGGTATCATAAATAAAAACAAATGAAAACCCCTATATTATGAATGATCAGAATTATTCTAATATTTTGCTTGCTATAACGTTAGAAATAAATTTTGAATATTGGTAAAATCATTTCCTATTATAACGCGTCGTAAAGCATGTGTACAGATTGTGAAATGTTTGGAAATCATAACTTTTGAGGTTTACTTTGTAACTAATTAAGTTATTGTGTACGGTAAAGTTGTAGAATATAAATAGTGACAGGAAATAACAACACAGGAATAATATAATTTTCTCGATATGTAACTTGTCTACTGCGGTTATGGTTATAGTATCGAGTTATAGTTTTAATAGTAATAACAACAGGAGAACGATATAACAAACTTTACAAGTAACGCTTGTGGGTGCTCTGGACACAGATGAGTTTACGGAGTTAATCGTGTGCTTTTCGTTGAAGTTCCTATTGAATTACTATAACAGACACGTACCTGAAAGAAACTTACGGCGCTCTTCTGATATTGCTTTAACCTGTTTCATTATCGATTTCTTATGATAAAGCAATATTAAGCTTTGTGTTTAGATTGTCCGGGATACATCTTAAGTCGGGCTATAAATGGTTTCGTATCATTCCAATATTTTGGGTTCTTATTTTAATACATTTTATAGTTGTAAATCATTAACAAATCAAATGTAACATTTTTGACTGTAAAGATTAAGAAAGATAAACATAGTCCTCATATATCTAATACAAAATTATCTGTATTACATGACATACCTTCAACAAATTGCGACATGTTATGATGTCTTTTCTTCATACAATTCGTTCGGATTTGACCCTTCTGAAGAATACAATTCATTTGGTCAAAGTAAAGATTATCCCTCCTTAGAAATGACCGTTTTCATTTTATTATTACTATCCTCTGTAAATTGAAAACACTGAGCGTTTATAACAATAATTAAATTATATCCATCTGTGTATTCTTGTACGTTTCAACATAAATTATCATATATCTACTGCATTGTGATGTTGAATACAAATTTAGTTACTGTCTCAGAGGATGCAACTACGGTTCCTCGTCCGGGAAATGTATATTGAACAAGAAATATTACCGACATTAGCGTACCGCAAAATGTAGGAATTATTTTATAACTCACCCGACATTAGAATGTTCACATTACTTTTTAAACTCGAAGCTAGCGAAGAAGTCTCTATGCCCCGAGTGAGACGAAATTATTGATTTCGGCGCACCGGGCACGTAAACTTTTGCATTCCTTCTTCAAAATGTAATTTAAATACTGAGCGGATAATCCTGTTTTATAAAACTTAAAACAGCACTATTATATTTGATGTTCACGAAGCACAGTATTACAATATCAAATATTAATCTATACTATTTGATTATCAAATTAAAATTGTAACAGTAGTCCACTTACAATTGTCGGTAACTGTTTGAATTTGGCAAAGGGAATTTGGCAACATTTTATTCATTAATTTATCGGATCGTATGATACATTGTATTGAATGTACAAATACGATGTCGGCGTTGTTCGATTTTTGGCATCCTGTATGTTTATGGAACTGATTCTGAACAAATGACTGAATTCTAATAACGCGATGGTTGCTCTCATTATCATAAGGCTTTATATTATATTTGATATATTAGGGTTCTATACTTTATCTACATCTCAGTACCTATCGAGCTGTTACAAGCCTTTGAGTATTTAAGATTCTTACGTACTCTTAAATATAACTATATTTTTTTATTTAATTTGCCAGGCTATATTAATTATTTGAATTTTAACTCAACATTGTTCGTTGCTGTAATATAATCATGTTCAGGGGAAGATGAATGGGAATGTATGTCCATTGATCATATTATTAATATGTTTGATATAGGACATAAATATAGTATTGAAAATTTGTTAACAAATACAAACTTCAATTCTGATTTCTGGGTCTCGTCAGTGCGGGATGTCGACAGACGACGTATATCCGTTGCTAAAACTCGGATATATATCCCAGTTGTAGCTGAACTGAGAATCTTTAATATATGTGTGAAAATTAAATTATTAGTCGCCGTGTGTTACGACTCAGAATTTTATACGCTAGGTATGATAAAAGTTAACATGAAATTTGAGAAGTGATATTAGATAAGGTTCCTCTGCATAAATTTCGCTCAGTTGGGACACAAAAATTTGAATAAAATTTACACGTTATATAGTTATTACGGAAAAGATTTTCCATCTGTCTGTATAAAATAAATATAACGATTTCGTTAAAATCATGAATGCGAATGGTTATTTAACTTTAAATAACGAATTTTACGTATATAAAGTTGTGGCATGTGCATTGTATTGTGATAGTATTGTTTCTAACGTCCAATTTACGAGTTCTGTGAGCTACCGTAGGTTAAATATAGCTGTAGCCGGACATTGAACCGTACAGCGCCGGACATCATCGTGATGAAAATGTCTTGTACTCTCGATTAACATTAAAATACACGCTATGACTTAAAATATTAATTGCATTTTTAATATGACATTATATTTTCGTATACATAAAATAAAGCAAATTCGGGAAAATCTCGTGTGTTTGTTAAGATGAAAACTATATATATTTTTTTAATCTAAATTTCTAATTGTTCGTTTATTTAGTAGGTCACTTCATGACTGTATTCGTCGTATCGAGAATTTGTACCGTTACGTGCCTTCTACTATATCATTAATATTGACTATGGCTCCTAACTATAATTTTATATCACAATGTGTGTGTAATGTCCCTTATTCATATTTAGTATCTGATGCCATTACTAATAAATGACATAAACGTTACCGTAAGGGTTATGATAAGTATTTTGTATACGATTGTTTGAAAATATTTTTAATGTCCTTATATATGCAGCACGACTTTAGTTATTATATTAATATGTGTGTACTGAAATTGTTCATAAAATTATGTATATTCTAGCATAGAATTTAAATATGATATCCGGTATAGAACCAACATTATGTAATTATCTTTGATTGTCTAATTTTGTAAAAAATATTGAATTATTATCAAACATAACTAATCACTACATGAAAAAATAGTAAATTCCTTTGATTAGAAATAAAAACAACAAGTGAATCATAAAATATCCTTAACATTCGTAAATTATTTTACAGATTTTTGATATCACGATAACACTAATGAGTTTCGACCAATCTTATTTGGGTAAATCGAGTTATAATTTTATTGGGCTGTAATTTTAAGAGCATTATATAAAAGGTATAACATTGTTCATGTACCATTAATAATTAGGATTATATTGAATAATGTTAAATAAAGATTTATTCGCGCTATTAATATTAACAATTTTCAAATCACTGTATCCCGGGTTAACACACGGCTATCACGCAAGGCTAGTTATTTCAAACACCAGACCTAACATAATATTGTATTAATACGTGTACACTATTAACAATGTGAATTTTATTAAACCACGCAAATAATTACGTAAAGAGACAACACAATTTGAAATTAAAATAAGATATATTTTTTTACCAGCACATTTTGAGATGCTTTAAATTATTCTGTGTTCATGGTTTCAGTTCTCCGTTTATATATTTTATTAATTACGAGTATAATGATATTATTATATCTTAACATTTTATTATGTTTCTGGTATATTTTAAGTAATATAAAGATTGGCTTGAAAATAATACTTTCGATAACTTTAATTCTAACACAATTTTTCTTAGTCGGAAATTTTCATATAAAAATCTGATATGAATATAATGAATATTATAGTTGCTTGTCTAATGGCGGCTTGAATCGATACATTTTTAAAGTATCATAAAAATTTCCTATGAATACTGACCTGTTAGTTTGGAACCTTAAATCATAACTCACGAATTGAATCCTCTGATCAAACTAACATGATTTTGTTATTACGATATACAGTTGTTGTTAATAAAAAAGTAAGACAACCATTAGAAAATTAATCCTTCAAACTTTTTTACGCAAAAATTATATTGGATATTCACATAATGAGATCTAAGATTTTCGCGAGTTTTATTCATTTAAATGAAACTAATATTTTTCGGATAAACTACGCGTGATTTATTTTTTTAAAAAACTACATACTCCCGACGTGTCGGTTACTTTTCAACAACCGTGATCACAGTGAGTCACGAATAGTTTATCCGAAAAATATTAGTTTCATTTAAATATATTGGATATTACTTGAATAGTTAATCGAAAGCGAGGTTCAACATTAAGGATATTTTTTTTATCACAATTAAGTTAAAGTAATTTTCAAAAATCAATACTTATTTAGTAATTGTTTTTTAGCCATTACTCAGGGCTGAACGATAGTCTTTTCAATTGTTCTGTTACTACTACAAGCTTCTAGGTGGCCGCCATATTGTTTAATGTAAATCATTTATATAATAGTTATATTAAATATAAATACAAAATAGATATTTGTTAAAGTTTAATTATTTTTGCCCAAACAACTTCAGTCTGTAATTACGTTTGATCAATAAAAATCAATATGAAATAACATTCATATAGTTTTCAATAAACCATTTGTCTTTCACTTTCAGGCTAAGAAATATATTATCAGATTTATGTAGGAAAGTAATAATGAGCTATAATATAAGAGTGAGGAAATATTAATAATTATCTTACATCTGAGTGTAGTCTCATATCATCACAAAAGTAATGACATATTAAGAGAAAGGGTGAACTAACTGTTACTATTAAAACGTGTTAAAATATATTACGTTTTATTGTAAGTCGCTTAGGATAATTGTAGTTGTAGGGCTCTCGGGCTCCGGCGGTAATGAAGCCCCGTTTAATTGCCCCTCCGCCCCCACTGGTTGGAGTCAAATGACCGGACAAATTGACCACCACACGCGATGCCTCCACATAATATTTGTTGATGTGATTGTTAATTTAAGTCATATTGATTTCTATGAAATTGAGTGTTAAAATATGATAGTAATACCCGTATAAAATTTTTGTAATATAAGTTACGGTTTAAAAATATGAGGAAAGTCTGCGGCCGCGTCGTAAAAAGTTCGTAAAAGCGCTATTACTCCAAAATGCTTATTTTATGATATAGCAATTAAACAGCACAATACATATTAATTTCAACCGCGTAAAGAAACAACATCAAACATTTCATGAAAATATTTATATAATTTTGTACAAAAATACAAATTTTATTATAAAGTTTTTTTTTTCTATTCGAAAAATGGAATTAGTCGATAAATAGAAGTAATACAGTCCCGCGTTAAGTGTCATTATTTAAATGGACATCAACAGAATCGCATTCATTCAAATTATATATTTCCGCCAACACTTTTAGTCACATTTATTAATAGCCAGGCGTGTGTCTATGAATCCAGGCCAATTTTATTAACATTTGACTTTGTACAATATTATTGTAATGTGAAAAACTGAAACGCTTCCTTATGAAACATAACTCGAGCTTCTGAGTTTGCATTATGGGGAAAATGCCACAGTCTAATGCTTTTACTATTTATGAATGGTGAAAAATATACAAGTTTTATATGTATGTGTCGTATGTTGTACGTTGTGGTCTACTGTATAGTTCATAGTGACGTAGTTTTAAATAACCTCTGTTAGCGTGAACTGCGATCGATTCTGTTTAATGACCCTGCAGTATGAAACTTTAACAACTGCCTTTATTCTAATGTATTCTTTGAATAAATTGTTTCAGCTCTCTAAATGAATATGAAACGATATTAATAATTGTCTGAAAAAGTATACAATAATTTTTCGTATTCAATGACAATTTATTTACGTTTATGTCTACGAAGCAATAAATATTGGATTTGATTTATTTGAATGAATTTTTCTATATTTTTATTTCCATATATAACTCAATTTGCTGCTCGGCAGTAACTAGGAACAATTTTTATGATATGATATTCATAGAAATACATTTTGTATTTGTAACAATTTTCAATATATTAAAGCGTAGTATTGACTAAATTATAGAGACGGCTTACATTGCCAAAGTTGTCTTCGAAGTGCTAACTTTCTTGTAAGCTAGTAAAGAGATTAAATTTTCGCAAGAATAGATATGAGTTAAAGCTTTAGCATTAATGTTTAACGAAGTGTATATATTATTTAAATTGTTCGGTAAAGATTGTGTGTTGAAAGGCGCATTTACAGCGAAATTGTATTTTAAAATAGATACATTTATTGATTTTATCTGACAATAAATAAATAAATAATTCTATATGAAAGCACTTCTGATACAAATTTTCAAGTATAATTTGTAACATAATGGCAACATTTTTTTTGGTAAATCGGTGTGTAAATACGGTTGAATATTTCAAGCGTGTTTAAACGTGGCGTCAAATGTGATAAATGTCCTTTCAAAAATGCTGCTGAATTGGGTAACAAATTATATTTTATCCGAGGTTCGCAGGTATTCAGATTTCAAGGATTTATTACAGTCGAAATTGTGAAGGATCCGCTCAAGTGCAACTTACTTGCTGAACTGCAAAACTTTTCTTATAGATCAAATAGCCAATTTTGGGTTATCTCTTTAAATTTACTTTTATATACGCAGAGTTTTGCTTTATCATATTTTTCATTCAAATACTTTGAGTAACGAATTTTTAAATTTTTATTTAGAACAAGACATATCTATTGTTTTAATGTCAAATAAATGTATTTGATAATGTATGTACATTTAAAAACTATACAACGAGTACGATCATAATTAAGCATTGTATGAATTTTAAACCATGCAACATTTTTCTAGTATTGGATTCAAAGTTAGAAGTTTTCAATTCCTTTATATTAAACATAACATTTTCTCCAATTCATATTAGAATAGAATTATAATTAGCCTTGCGTCATGCCCCGCAAGCTCTCAGAGGCGTGTTCTTGTATAAATTCCTTTTGAACGACTTCCATAGTTAGCACTGCACCCGTACATCATGACAACGGATTGAAGTTATGGAAGTTAGATCGCTTTATTCAGTCCGTTCATATTGAATATGATTCAACTGGGTTATTCACATCTCGCACGGTTTATTTTAAAGTATAATAGTAACCCATCAATAGAGATGATAGGTAATTCTTATTTAATCAAATCTTTAATCTTTGTGCTTTATATGTTATTATTTTTTTACATTCGTCTCAAACTAATTGTATGTTATTAATATACCTAGATCTAGATACAGATTGTATAATATGATTTTTTATTCATATCAAATTGCACATTTGAACATTAAACCGATTCATTATATTAAAACTTCATTCATTAAAAAACCTCATGATAAATGAAGATAACGTAAAATCGTAGTGTAGCTTCGGTCTACGAAAGTTGAGATTCATTCGTCATGGCTCTCGTAACCACGAGGCGAGCACGCGGCCGTAGAGTACGCACGCGCACTGAGGTACGAGGGAGGCGAGTCTGGGTGGTTTCCACCCGAACCTACTAGCTCTAGACTTACATTTTGATACGATAATAAAACCTGCCGTTTCCAACTCTCTGTTTATGCTTTATTCTATAATCGATTTTGTGGTGCAGATATTGTTGCATTCAAATTTATTATGTTTCAATTACTACATAATAAAATAATATTAAAGAAAATTATATATGAATTGATATTTTTTTTTGATAACTTTAAAATCATGTGATATGTAGAATTCTAACTATTAAAGGTTTTATATTTTATAAACTCTCAACAGTTAGAAACCAGCTTTATTTGATGCTAGATTTTGTCTTCAACTTCGACCATTTTATATTGGATAATGTGCAGCTCATCTTTATGTTTAGTCAGATTTACATAATATATTTACAAATTAAAACATACATACATATGTATTAAATAATGTCATTTATATTGTTGTAAAGTTTTATTAAAATGTGAACATTAAAAGTTTTTTCCACGCATTATTACATCCTTATGAAATCGTCTCGTATAATATCTTAACAACAAACTACCGGAGTAAATTGATCACATCGCCTATGGACATTTGCGACATAAGGAATGTTGGAAATGCGTTGCTCGTTTATATCTTGCTTCTGTTGTTGTTATGTATAGTATTTCCTTTTATGTAGAATTATCAATGGTGGTTGGCCAACCGCCAGATACGAGAACGAGCAGTTTCGACCACTACGAGATCATATTTATTGTTGTGACAAAATTGAAAAGATAACCATGATTGTCCTTTAATGTACATATATTTTTTTATACTCGTTTAAAGTAGATGTAAATATTTGCTTTGGCCGTACTAAAATCTGCATTTTAAATGAATAACTTTGTTCATTTTGTTGCTGTTACGTCGCAAAGCTCTAGTTTAACCCAGCTTACATATTCATGTTTCAGATAAATTAAAATAATATCTGTACCGGTGATGAAAAACTTTAAATAAATTTAAATTTTAAAGTCATAAGATTTTAACTTTAAAAAAATGTTATATTTAATAATTTGACATAACACTTGGCTTACGTGTATGAGCGTTCGAATAAAAATTGGTACATATAAGAAATTTGGCATCATGTCCTACGTGCTTATAAACATTATAGGCGAAATTTTATCATATTTAAACTTGTGTGGAAGCCAAACCAACTCTACCTATTGTGTAAATGTTACAAATAAAGGAAAATATAATTAAAACTAAATTACCATTTCATATTATTTATTGTTGTAAATATATATATTAGTGTATAACAAATTTATCATCCTTATAATCAAAGACAATACACGAAAACCAATAATTAACTGTCCACATATTTTGTCAATCAATAACAAATATGTTAGCCGCTATAACATTACTGCCAAAATTAATTATATTTTCTTTAATATCATCCTTTTGAATTTAATCACTAATAAAATTAAATATATCAGGTTTGAAAATTAATTAATATTTGGTATCAAAATTCGTGATTTCTGCTGCTGTACACCCCATAAGCGACGATGACTACTTACTAACAGAAACAGATGTGACTTCCGCACGATTGCAATTTATACGCACGAAAAAATTCGAGATTGGCGTATGTGCAACGATTGAAAAAATATAATATAGCCCCTTGACCGGTTTTATTACACTCATCACAGATAAGGAAACGTTACAGAGTTCGTGTGTTCAGTTGTGTGTGAAATAGCCTGAAACTGAAGCCGGCGGATAGGATTACAGCAAACGTTGGATTTATTACGGATATAAGTAAATCCCATAGGATGAGGGACACCGCATATTACGACATGACAAAAACATCCTTGTTTGTGACTCCTGACTTATGAGAATCTCGAAACAAATAAACACGGATCTTCCATATTTTTTGTTATTACAATCACTACAGATAATACAAGTATACAGTAGTGTTTTTATAATATTTGAAACAATTACTATAATCTTTATTTCGTAACTTGTATTCATTAATTACCGTTAACTTATTAAGCAGTGTATATAGATTTGAGAAGTGTTAAATTGAGGATTTTTATATTAAATATCAAACGAAAAAGATTTAAAAAATTAATTACAAATACATATATGGATTTTAATTTTATAAAAGTTATATTATTTATGAAAATGATTTTCGGGTTTAAAATTTCATTTATATTATAGGTAGAATGATGAGATTAAATCTTGTACTTAAGGGGTTGTTTTCAAATAAAACTATCTTTATAAATTTAAGTTAATTATTACGATTAAACAATATTTTTTCAACATGAAGTGAAATGTGTATTAGCACATTTTACTATACTGCTCGCAGTTTTAAACATGTGATAAAACAACTACCTTGTATCACTAAGCGAATTTTATTTTCATGTTTAGGAATTTGTGAATTTATTTATAAATTTTTGTTTTGAATTTAATTTTAAACGCGGCCAAAATTTTGCGGCCACTGCGGTTAAAGAATTTAAACGCAAAGTTTCAGTTACATTCGTGTTTTAGATTTTTATATGTGGTATGTTCAGTAAAATTTAAAACATGTTTGTAAAATGTATTTATTTCCATTACCCAATATTACGTATTTCAATTGAAAGAAATCTGTAAGCGCTACACGACGCTTTCGGATACATATCAGAACTTTTTTTACTTTTCTCGTAGAATTCTTAGATAATAATAAAAATATAGTCTATAGACCTTTATACATATATATATTATATACAAATATAGAATTAAGGTTAGTAAATGTGAAATTGTAAAAAATTAATAAAGTCATATTCTGTTTTCACGCTTTCCTCATCAGTGGCACTAAAATGTGAGTATAATGTGTTATAATACGTACTTTTGGAGGTGATAAGTGTTTCAATGTTCGTTAGAATCATCATCGTATTTCACTGATGGTTTTATCGATAATTGGATTCTACCTAACGAGCAGTTTCTTCTGAAGAGCCGATACATTACGCGATCGGATAACTTTATTTTTAATTCAGTATCTATTTAATAGGAAATTGGAGATAAAAAATATCTTCCTCTATTACTTTTTGAGTAGATCTCTTAGTTGTTAATACATTTTAACTTATCTCGACTTATTCTGTGAATAAATTTAGATTTAATAAAAAGCTTATTTCACCGAGGTGATTTATTCTTATAGAATTGCAAAATTCCATGACCTATTCTTTCTTTTCAAATGTTTTATTATGAATTTCTAGACACGGATAACCAGCGGGTTATTATTCACGTCAAGGATGTGAACGACGAGCCGCCATACTTCATCAATCGTCCGTTGCCAATGCAAACCGTGGTACAATTGAACGCTGCTCCAAATACTCCGGTTTTCACCCTGCAGGCCAGAGATCCCGATACAGATCATAACATCCATTACTTCATTGTGAGAGACCGGACGGGTGGAAGGTTTGAAGTCGATGAGAGATCTGGTGTGGTCCGAACGAGAGGCACCGATCCATTCCAACTAGATATGGAATATGTCTTGTATGTTAAGGCCGAGGATCAGGTAATATAATATTATGTACTCATAATCATTTAACTAAGTGTGTGAATTGTATTGGAATTGTATATGTTTTCTCGAATAATGTAATAAAAATACTTGCCTTAAATGTGGTTCAAATTTAATCAATAAAAATCGTACTAATTGAGACCAAAGTGATTTTTTTTGAGTTAATTACTTTGTAGGTAACACTAACTTTATGATGGTAATTTAGTTTCGATATTGTATATTTTCAGAGCGGTCGGGTTGACGAACGTAGATTCCAATCGACTCCGGAGGAGAGACTGAGTATTGTTGGCGGAAAACGTGCACCACAGTTTTATTTGCCAAGCTACGAAGCAGAGATCGCTGAAAATCAGAAAAAAGATTCAGAGTAAGATAATTTTTCATTCAAAAAAGAAACTGCTCTGTGAAGAAAATATCACTGAAACTAAGGTTTTTCGGAATACATTTTAACTTAATAATCTCGACAATTCCTTTCCGTACAGCAACCAACAGTGTTCACGGGCTGACGAAATGAATTTTCGCGTCGTGATTATGTAATCAAAAAAATAATAAAAAAAACGTATTATGGGAAAACGTTAGCTTTATTTAAATGAGTACATGTGAAAGTTTGATACCATTTGTATCACCAGTGATGGTTTAAGAGAATTAGTCTTAATTCTGTCAGTTACGTTTCCGTTCAGAGTATTTCAGATTAATTCCATATAGCTTTTGGTGTTTGATGAAATTAATTTAGCATACATGGAATACCTCTTTGTGTGCCATTTTAATAGCAAATTATGTTGCGACTCAGGAATTGCTATTGTTGAATGTTGTGATTTAAATGGTAACTGAAATACATTTGCGTGTCGCTCTTTATTTAAATAATCATATTATATTAAATTTGATAGGCAGATGTGGATTTTTGTGTTTTTAGCATGAATGATGATATAATAATACGCTAGGTTATTATTGTTATCTATGTATATAATATGAAGTACATATGAAAATAGAAATAATTCTATTTAATTTGTTAATTTTACACGACAGTACCGATGAGGTGTTAATTTCTTTATAGTTTATTAATTTTTATTATTTCAAATTACAGTATAATTTCTGTGAAAGCGAAATCATTTGCCGATCGTGAGATACGCTACACACTGAAGGCGCAAGGTCAAGGGGCGGGTACATTTAACATCGGCCCGACTTCAGGAATTGTCAAATTAGCGAAAGAATTGGACTTCGAAGATTTAAGACAGCCCCATGTCTACTCCCTTGTTGTGACAGCCACCGAAGATTCAGGAGGATTTTCTACATCAGTAGAGGTAAAACATTCAGTTCGTTTCTCAGTAATATTTAATGCCTTTTATTTGGCTTTCACTTATAAAAGTTTCTAATGTATAATAATTTCAAACGAATTCTTGAATAACTTTTACATTTTAAGTAACGCTGAATACAGAACCAGGAAAGGCCATTTTGTTACCTAAGCTTATGACTATATTGTTATAATAAAAATATATTCTTTTGGTTATGTCGGATTAAGTACATTCAATATTTGTCGTCTTATAACAAGGGTACTGAATATAAATTTATAAAATTAAAAATAAATATGTACTGAAAATTAAATATTTTCATGCATATAGAGCCTTCACTACCTTTTGTGTAGAATGTAAAAAAAAAAAAACAGAAAAAGTATTACGAGCAAAATCATCAACGAATTAAATATTTATATAACATGAGCTTACATTCAGTAAATATTTTTTTTATACAGGCCTTAATAAATTATTAAGATAGCCAAGTTTAATTTGATATTTCATTATTCCAGTTGACTATACGAGTAACTGATGTCAACGATAACGCACCGAAATTCGAGCTGCCTGACTATCAAGCACATAACGTAGACGAGGATATACCACTTGGTACCAGCATACTCAAGGTCAAAGCCATGGACGCCGACTCCGGGAAGAACGCTGAAATCGAATATCTTGTATCAGGTCTGTTATGTATTCGCCTTAAGTTGAGGCACAGTGAAGCTAACTGCCCCTTAAAAGACCATTAGAAATTATTTCTTCTTTGAGCTCCTTCTTAATGCCCAATTGGCATTGATAAAAATATATGGAACTAAACCTACAAACGAACCTTCATAGGCGATAATAGCGTTATACCGTGTTAATATTCAGTAAAACTTAATTATACCAATTAAAGCAACACGTTTCTTAAATTCACATTCAAATTTACTTTACAAGTATTCTATAGTTAATCATTTTTAAAATATATCAAAATAGTAATCCGAGTTTGTTTCTTTTATTTCTTCACTTGTTCAAGTGAAGAAAAATTCCCTTCAAAAACTTTATTCGAACACGTTATTCTATGCATGTACGTTTGTGTACTGTTTTTCAAAATCTATAAGGAATAGTAATGTAATAATTATGATAAAATGTACTTAACATATTGATTAGAAAAGCAATATTGAAATGTGTAACACGCGCTAGGTCCTGTTTATGGATGCATATTTGACATTTATAAGTGGCATAAATAATGATAATTTCAGAAAAGATAGTACTGAATAAAACTAGTAGTATTCGGATTTACTACGCGGATTTTATTATTTAAAAAACTACATAATCCCGACGTTTCGGTTACTTTGCAGCAACGAGGCAGACGAGGTGTGCCCGTGATCACGGTTGCTGCAAAGTAACCGAAACGTCGGGATTATGTAGTTTTTAAATAATAAATTCCGCGTAGTAAATCCGAATAATACTAGTTTTATTTAAATGAATACTCGCGAAAATCTTAGATCTTACTAAGATAGTACTAAGACAAATACGTCTCATCAAAAAATACGATTCAATTACCTAAAGTATTACAATGAGTTTCATTTTAAAATTTCAGATGATCACTTCAGCGTCGATTCGAACGGCATTATAACAAACAACAAGCAATTAGATGCTGATAACAACAACGCTTATTACGAGTTTTCTGTAACCGCCAAAGATAAGGGAGAACCGGCAAAAACCGGTACAGCCACGGTAAGGGTTTACACGAAGAACAAGAACGACGAGGAACCAAAGTTTTCACAACAAGTGTACACTCCCAATGTAGACGAGAACGCTGGGCCCAACACGTTAGTAACAACCGTCGTTGCATCAGATAAAGATGGTGATAACGTTAGATTTGGCTTCGTTGGCGGCGGCACGAGCTCAGGTCAATTCGTCATTGAGGAGATCACTGGAGTTATTCGACTGCACAATAAAGCCATATCCCTGGACAGGGACAAGTACGAACTAAATGTAACCGCCATGGATGACGGTGCATGCTGTGTTAACGGAGACGCCACTATACACACCTCTACGGCTGTTGTGGTTGTTTTTATTACAGACGTCAACGACAATAAACCTATATTCAAAGATTGCCCGACGTATTTTCCGAAAGTCGAAGAAGGTGCACCGAACGGGAGTCCCGTCATAAAAGTGCACGCGACCGACGAAGATAAAGGCGTTAACGGTCAGGTTAAGTATTCTATCGTCCAGCAACCGAATCAGAAAGGCACCAAGTTCACAGTTGATGAAGAAACTGGTGAAGTTTCTACAAACAAGGTCTTCGACAGAGAAGGGGATGACGGGAAGTTCGTTTCCGTCACAGTAAAAGCTACAGATCAGGGCGAACCCTCACTAGAGGGCGTTTGCTCGTTCACTGTAGAGATAACAGATGTCAACGACAATCCACCACTCTTTGATAGACAAGTAAGTATTGTTGTAAATAGTACGGTAGCATTTTGATCTTATTTGCATGAGTTACTATTTAGTGTCGGCCTATAAGAACACGTGGATACTAAGTTAATGCTGAAATCTTACAGAAATACGTGGAGAACGTTAAACAGGATGCCAGTATAGGCACGAATATTTTAAGAGTGTCGGCATCTGACGAGGATGCCGACAACAATGGTGCGATTGTATATACGTTAAGCGCACCCTATAACCCGGCTGATATAGAATATTTCGAGATCCAACCAGAATCTGGATGGATAGTTCTAAAGAAGCCTCTGGACGTAAGTATTCAGGTCGAACCCCATCTGGTGTGATAGCAAGATCGATGAGTGAAAGAGATCGACTTAACTGAAAAGTTTGGTGGATGAGTGCTACCTACAGGCCTTAGGATTCAATTGGCACATACTTTAAGTTTGTTAACTGTAAATAGTTCTAAATTATCGCTGCTGTAAATTGCTGTGGGGGGTCAATCCGGGCCCTGGAGTAGTTGTCCATCAAGGTGGCGGAGCGGCGCTTGTTCTTCTTCAGCACGATTACTTTCAGTTGCCGCCAGCGCCGGAGCACAAACTTCGTTAAACATTTATTTCCGCAGCACCGTCTTGCAACTATCTTATTGAAAATATTTGACCTGTGTATAATACCTATGATCGATGAACCGCTGTAAATATTTCACCGATACCTATGTTTAGTTCTAAAACATGTACAGTTTCCAGAGCACTTCTGTATATTTCGCACTGAATAGTTTTAAAATTTATTTTATTGTAATTTAATCGGTTGATTTGAGAAGCTTATGCTTTTGAACAGACCTATCATTATTATATGTACGTACATGTTTTGTTACTAATCTATGATATTATTTTGCGGAGTCACTTCCTCGCGGGCGGTTCGATTCCGTCCCGTAATGTTTTTTTAGAGTGTAGACGACTACTCATGCTGCATATACTCATTCTGTTAATATGGTCATCATAATATTTTATAAATTTTTTACAGGGTACCAGTATATGATAATTAAATTTTTTATAATATTAGTTAATAACTGAGATGGTCCGATTGCCCGACGGGCAATTTGGCCATCTGACCAGTTGTGACATTATTCCTTCTGTGAAAGGGGCTACGTTCTCAAATTCAAAAAAAAAATCAAGTAGTAAACCGTAACGTCCATCGTTTGTAATATATTCATTACAATGAGTGTCGTTTTTGTAGTCGTTACGAGGTCACCAAAACCTTCTTATGACAACCTGACCTTTCCGCCATGTCTTGTATGCAGAGCTGCATGCATTTGCCTGCTTTTTGTTAATTTATTTTTTAATTTTTAAAAATTAGTTTAGTTTATTTATTGTAAAGAGTATAAATAATGTACAGTTTGTCTTTTCCCTAATGTACAGATCGGAAATGTATAATACCGAAAACGTATTATTTCCAATTTCTTTTCTTGCACCCTCTTACATCGGCTACAACGAGCAATGTACTGTAAGCTAGAGCACGAATGATGCCTCTGCGTGTAAGCGGACGTCGTGAGTGAATTTCTCAACATTTTAGACAACTATCGATATTTCCTTCTATTATTTTAGTTTAGCTTAGTGTATGTCTGAGAGAGGAATGTACGTTCTATTTAATGAACAATATCAAGATATCGACAAGTATAGTCTATGAATGTGGTCTATTTTCGATTTATTTATTTTCTTTATGTTCATTATTTATTAGCGATGAGTATTTATATGTTTGTATTTGAGTTATGTTATTTTTGTTTGTCCCCGCTGACCTCTGACCCGTGTATCTGTAGCGGGACAGGTATCGACTGCGCGTGCGCGCCTCCGACAGAGGGGACCCGCCCTCCTCCGCAGACGTGGACGTTGAGTTAGACGTGGTAGACAGGAACAATAAGCCCCCCATCTGGGACATGACCACGTATGGCCCCGTTCACATCAAAGAGAATGTCACAGTGGGTACCGTAGTGACCAGTGTGAAAGCCAGGTTGGTATAAGGAGCAGCGGGCTAGCAGCCCGCCGCCCCTCCACTCCCTAACACTACTAACGACGTGGTTTTGTCTGTTTCCATCGACTCTTTCCCCAATAGCGAGAAACTTACAAGTTGGAGGCTATGGCTCAAGACAAGGGCTTCCCGCCCTTGTCCAGAACCGTGGAGGTCCAGATAGACGTAGTGGATCGCGCGAACAATCCCCCCGTATGGGACCACACAGTGTACGGGCCCATCTACATTCGAGAGAATTTGCCCGTCGGTGCCAAAGTGGTGTCCGTTAAAGCAAGGTGCGTGTCTAACTGTCCGGCACGGGCACCGCACGCAGCCCCCTCCTGCACGCAGTGTGCACGCTAAGGCGAACTACTCTCCCACTGCGACTTTTGATGTCAACAGCTTAGATTTAGTTTTTGACATGTTAGTACATTACCCAATAAGTTGTTTATCAACGTTGACATCAAATAAGCAGTTGCGGTAGAGTTAAAACCGCCCAGGCGTATTCAACCATCGTTATTATTTGCCTTACACCTGGGTAATGTTGAATGTCCGTGAATTGCAATTGCATTATCACGAACACGCCCGGTCTTTACGAAAATCACATGCGTGCATTTAGTGGGATCACTGCTTAAGTGGAATGGGTCTGCAGGAAATAATTTATGTTAGCCAAAAATATGTATTAAATTCTTAATGTCTCTCTGACATCTTCCATATTGAATATGTATTTTTGGGTAAACACAACTAGACGTAAATGGTAGGTATATTAATAATAAGGACTATATAATCTGTGTCGTCGTATTTTGCATGTAGGCATTATGCATTGTAAGTCGTTCTCAAATATAAAATGTCCAAAAAGGAAGTTTTCAGTATGTCCAGGTTTACATATTAAAATTCTATGTCAGCATGGTATAGAGGTCTAAATAGACGACGAAGCCAACACACATTGTAACAACTTAATGTAGCTCGACTGAACACTCCTAAATACCCTATAAATAAAATTTTATTTTGTCTGCGAAGAAGACTAGTTATAATATATTTTTTTTTTTGTAAATTAATATCTCAATTGACAAAAGAATTCCTTCAGTAACTGTTTAATGAGAACCCATAATAGAGAAAAATAATTTTTATTAAAACCAGAGTAGAAGTTGCTTTCAGATATATATGTGTCTGTCTTTGTCAAAACTCTTTGTCAAAACTCAAACTCTTTGCGTAAGAACGCAGAATGCTGAAAAGAAAAGTAGCATGAAATGTGATCGGTTACCACAATAGTTCAAAGCTAATTTCTGAACGGAACAGTCCCTTCTGATTGAGTTGTTCCAATGTGAGATGGCTGATTAATTATTATTTTTTATTAATTTAGTGCTTGAATTGTGAACGTTCCATCAATATTATCTTATCGACACAGTTTTAGTAAAAACATGTTTGAGATTTGTAATCAATGAAAAAAAAATACGATCGTTTTAAAGCTATAAGAACTTTTGTTGGACTATAAAAACTACAACAATAAGTTCAGGTTTTTGATGACAAAAGAGTTTTTATTTTAATTTTTGTTGGATCGTAATCTGGCGTAATATTAGATATTTATAATTATTTGCAAATTTATATCATATAAGTTTCTTACATGAAGTCATTTACTGTGATTATGTTATAAAAAATGTATTGAAATGTTCCTATGTCTGCAGAATTATTATATTTCTCAACTATCTCTTAATTGCTGTGATTACGTCAGACTGCTTTCTATTAATATATTTTAAGGAGTAGAATTACTTTGTTACTTAAATAAAAATTTCAATGAAATAGATCGTACTTGTCATAGTACCAATCTATAAATATTTATGACAGACGAACTGTTAAAATTGTATTTAAATAAGGTTGATTTTATTATTTTTAACCGTCGATAGTATTTGGTAAAGTTTTTGGTAAGTAAAAAGATGTATTAAAGAGAAACTTCTTATGTGTCGTTCGTTTATTAAGAGCAGAATATTTGTTTTCAATATAATGCATCTATAAATGTCGATTGATGGCATTTGATTCACAGCTCTGTTCTCTTCGCCCTAAACCACACATTTCGAGACTCACATGAATATGGGAAAATGTTTACTAACTCACCTTACTGACATGTTTTATTTATTATTATAGAGCTTTTGTTAAATTCTGCCAATTCTATAACAGTTTGTAGCGTCCTATTGATCAAGGTTTTGAATATAAAGAGCAAGCAACTAACTGTCAATAATGAAAATTTATTTTCAAGTCCATTGAATGAAATTAAATCTTTTAACTAAATAAGATTAAATTACTTTTATATTTGGCAAAGTTTAGCAATATTTATAACTGGAACTTTCCGCTAAATATGGTATTTCGATTATATTTAAATCAGATTTTTCACAATATATGTGTACCATTTAGAATTAAACTTAGCGATAATTATTTTATATTTTATTATGCACCACATCAAAGTTATAATTCCATTAAACTGTGCTTCATATTTAGCGGAAATGTTACGAATAAAGGATGTAGTGATATCAACAATTTTCATTTATTTTTAAAGTAATGAAAATGGAATTATATATTATGAAAGTTATAGACAAAAAAGCCATGAGGTTTTTGTAGTAATTTTTTTTTTTTTAAATACTATTCGAATTATTTTCTTTTACTCATAAAAATATTTCTTTACCGCATTTAATGTTGTAATGTGATTTTATTTGTTGCCTAGTGATAAATTTGTTTAAACAAAATCGAAAATGTGTAACGTATTTTTTAGCTCGGGAATTGAGAACAATCCAACTGTGTTCTACCGCCTCATGCCCGGCTCCACGGCTCAGACGAACAAATTCCATACATTTTACTTGCAACAGAGGGCCGATAACGGCTTCACTTGGGCGGACATTAAAGTCAACCATCCGTTAGACTACGAGAGCATTAAGGAATACAATCTTACTATTCGAGTAGAGGTAAAAGTTAAACACTCTAATATTAGTAGTCAAATAAAATGTAAATAAAGCGAACAACAAAATATGTGACGAATATAACTACGAAAAGATAGTATTTTGGCTTATGGTATAACATAAAGGGAATATTTTTTTTAATAGAACAATGGAGCCCAGCAGTTGGCGTCGGAGGCGACTGTGTACATCATGCTGGAAGACGTGAATGACGAGATACCGCTGTTTACAGAACGAGAACAGGAAACTGTTCTTGAAGGAGAACCCATCGGCACCAAGGTCACGCAAGTCAACGCCATCGATAAAGACGGGACGTTCCCTAACAACCAAGTAAGTGGTTTAGGCATTTCAAGTTTCACTCGTGAGCACGAGGAACAGCTTTTCTCTCTGCTTGCGGTCAAAATCTATATTGCAATAATTTTTTTTGACATGTCCCATTTTTTTTACGATTCATACATAGGAACATCCAGAAAGTTAGCTATATTCTTGTTATATATAGCTACATTGATTGAAAACGTAGACCATAGAGAATACGTAAAATCGATAGTCATAGAGAATTTTAACCGTCCTGTATTTTTTATTAGTCATAATTCGATCCGCTACCCGGTTAACGAAACAGGATATTGAAGCAGATTTCAGAAAGAGAATTTCAAATTTTTGTGCCGATCATTTTTATATTCCTTATTTTGTGTATATAAATGTTGGAAATATTTTTTTTTTATATCAACCAAATATTTCATTATAAATAACAGCAATGTTTTTCGTTTTATAACATTTTATATTGAGGTTATGTCGATTGAAAGCCTTCGGTCCAATTAATTGTTTTCCAATATAAATCTGTTTAGAAATTCTGTAGCAAAGGCTATAAAACCAATTTTAGGTTATTGATTGAAACGATTAGCGTTCGATTAGTTTTCAACGGATTAATACCTCGCGATAAATGTTCTTTGCATCCAGGGTCGCTTCTAAAATTAAAATTGTATTTTGTAATTTTAAATTAATCTATCAAACAGTTAACAATATTACGAATACTTTTTTCCTTACATATTTAAGTATTCTAAAATTATAGGAAATAGAAATAAATACTTTTTGAAATAAAATTGCTTATTTAACCAATTAAAATATGTATCATTATTACCTACCAATGAGAAATTACCTCCTAAATATTTGGAAGCTAGCTTCAAAGGATCTTTGAAAGGTTTGTTAATTTTAAATTATTTTCCTTTGAAATTTTTCTAATTCCGAAAAAAGTAGTAATTTGTTGGAACGATGACATGGAAGTAAGTGGATGTTGGAGACATTCCAATCGCGGCCTCTGTAGTTAAGCGACTATTTGACATGAAAAGTGTGGTCTAGCTTTTAAAGTATTTCGATAGTATTTTGAAGTTGTTGGCATTATTATCATTAGGCATTATCGTCTAAGTAATGGCATTTGACCAGACTTTTTTGCTTTCAATAAGATATAGGCAGGTTTTTGGGTGTATCCATTATTATAAATGTTACGATTGTGTATCTGCATAACTTTTTCATCATAAATAAGGAATCGAACCACTTCATGTATCGTGATAATGTAAGGTAGGTTCTTCACGTCTTTCTTGAAACCTTAAATTAATTTATCAGACATAACATATTACTTTAGCACAAACATATTAAGCCTTTAAATTTGGTACCTATTTGATTCAAATCATTTTTCTTTGTCACCATGAATTTTTCAGTACTCATTTCCGTCTCCGGACGATAATTTGGAACCATTCCCATTTTATTTATTTTTACGTATTTTATAATAAAAAATGGTCATACCGAAAGTGGGACTTTAAATTATCATTCATAAGTGCCTTTTTCGTAGCACTGCGCTGTTAGTACGATTCAAGTTATTAATATTTTTTTTGTTCTCCATTTTAAGTTATGCCGCAAAAAATTATACTATTAGAAACAAATATACAAGGGATTTTGAATACATTTCGGGTTTGCAATTATTGGCTAATATAACGCCAAATTGCAATACCCAAGATTGTACATTTTTATCTACTATAATTCTAATAACTGTTCATTTAAGGGTGTACAATAAAGAATATTATTATTATTATTATTATCACCCTATATTTCGTTTGCAAATACTTAATATTATGCAAACAATTTATTTTAGCAGTTATATTACACCAAATGGAAGATCGGGAACAAAAAAATACTAAGTAATTTTTATCTCAATAATCATTTGAAAGTAATACCGCCAGCATTTACTTACAATGCTAAATATTTACAAATAAAAAATTTGATAAGTAATTTATCTTATAATAATAAAAAAAAACTGTCCCTTAAACTAAATAATATACCATGTACCTTTTTTACCGATAACGTATAGGCAATGCCTTACCGCTAACATTTGGTATAAACTAGGCTTTTACTACACTTAAAGTTCTCTACCTCAGATATCCTCAAAAAGCTTTCACTTCTTTAGAGCCAGTTTTCAAGAGAACACTTTTCTGACACGTAGGAATAGTTGCAGCGTCAGGTTTACGTTCAGCTGAGATGGACTTCTATTCACAGTTCGTTGGGTTTTTTTGTAACGGCATTGCCTTTACAAGTACTCGTCGCCTATTTTGCTCACAATAAATTAACTTTATCCCCGATGAGGCACTTAAATGTTGCCCAGTAAAACGTGTATAAATTTGATTAGAGATTTGTTGTAAAACTTATATCAGTTTAGGAATTAAATAGTATTTTTTTTGCTTTTGGCACACATTATTATGTATGGCATAAAAATATATATTTTATTTGGGTTTGTAGAATGATTATAATAGGTCCGCTATTTTCAGGATTTCATATATTAAATACAAGATAACCAATGACACGTCATTAAACATGTTAAAACACATGTAAACTGAAAATTTAAAAATAGCGTGTCTAAAAATAGTTCCTTTGGAGATTTACCCTCGTAATTATGGAACTTTAGCCGATTGATATTGAAGGTTACTATTTAATTAAATAACATAAATAGGATTTTCTTTTACTTTTTATTTGAGTTACAAAGTCCGAGTATTTGATTTAATTAACTGTTTCTTTATAATTACAAAGCTGAGAATTCTTTGTAAACTGAATGAAATATTATCTTAAGTTTATTTAACTTCTTCTAATTCAACTTCGGAGTAATTTCATAAGGAAAGCAATAAAGTATTGTTATTGCGCTTTATTATATGCTTTGTATTCCTATATTATCGTGGTGAGATAAGTATATCTTGTTGCATTTGCGAGATCAAATTAATTCTGATGACTATTTCCTTTGTAACCTAAATCTATATCTTAATCTTATAAGCTCACATACAAATTTCTAATCATACATATATATAATCATATATCATATAAAAGATTAAGTTTTACGAATTTCGGTGGGTTGATATCTATAATAATACTGAACAAACATATCAAAAGTACACATTAAAAAACAGAAGTAGAAATTAAAGCGTTTTTAGGAAAAATATTATAATTAATGTAGGCTTACAATATTTTTAATAATGTATCAGATTGCGGCATAATTATTTGATGTCAGTAGTATAAGTGCTTCATTCTCTTAATTAATGGAATGTGTATCGACAATCAGATCGAACAATGCCTGTATAGATACAATCGTTGCTCGGTAATTTTCATGCAACGTGAATGCATTAAATTGTATATGATTTTGATTTCGGATTGTGTTGTAATTGTTATTCCTTGTTTGTTGATTGAGCTCATTTTGCGTCGAATCCTAAATTAGCTTCGGTACTATCGAAATTGCTTTTGTTAATTTTGTAGACTAAAATAGTCATGGCATTTATTAACTGACGAGGTGTTTTTCTTTACATTTATGTACATACGTATAAAAAATACTAATTTAAATAAAATAAAATTGACGCGTACAATTAATTAACATTCAGAGAATCTCTATAGAAATTGTACTTCGTAAGAAAATTTACATTTATTTTTATATAAGAGTGCTTTCGTTGAGCTAAATATTGATGTGAGGGTTGTTTTCGTTTGATAAACCAAAGAGCTAATATTATGAAATCAATAAATGTATATAAATAACTGTTGAGATTTTTTTTTCATATTTCTTATAGCTGCTAATATTACTTCTACTTCAAGCTGTATAGGTTCTCTCTTTTGTTAATTTGAAATTAGATTTGTCGAAAGGCTATCTATTACTAATTGACTGAGTACAGGATAGACAATTTTGTTTTACTTATAATGAGATTTGACTTTCGCGAGTATTCAAAAAAATAAAACTAATATTTTCGTATTTACAACGCGATATTAATTATTTTAACTACGTATAGACGTGATCACGGTTGCTGAAAAGTAACCGAAACATCGGGAGTATGTAGTTAGGGTAAAATAATAAAAAAAAAATCGCGTAGTAAATCGGAAAAATGTTAGTCTTAATCTATTACTTATTCTTGACAATAGGTATGTTATATATTACTTTCAGCTGGCCGGTTAAAGACTGATAGAATTTAAACAAACCCATTTTAGTTTTAATATAGTAAAGTCTAAATTTTATAATAACATTTCAATTGGTCTGAATTCTCTACTTTATACACTCGAGCAATTTTAAAACATCAAAAGCCAATAACGTCTATTTAGTTAAAGTTTTGTTTTACTTGTAATTTTGTAGGAGTTCGATAATAATTAGAAGTTAAAATTATGTATGGTATATTTAAAATAATTTCCGTCAAATTGGATAGTTATAGTACTTTCAATGTTTTAACATATCTCCATTTAATACGTTAATAATAAAGTCCAGTGTTATATGCTATATAGTGTTTCGGTTTTAAATTAATCTCACAGCGGTGAAAATGTTAATCACTGGGTTATTGAAGCTATTAGCAATTAGTACTTTTTATAAATAGCTGTAAATGTATTGTGAGGTGTATTTTATTGTATGTTATATATAAACGTATATATACATATATAAGTTTTTATTATATCAATCTCGTTGGGGTAGTTGTAGGGATCCTTAGTCTTCTACTAAAAGAAGCATGAATTAAACATATTTGTGCCTAGCGATCGTATGCAAAAAACAAGATATTCATGAAAAAAGGAAGTAGTGTCCAACGAGGAGGTAAATCACCATTTCTTTTAAAATACGTAAAAATTGATGAATAAAGAAATAAGCAGGCAATTTATATTCTGCCAGTGAAATATCTATTAATTTTAACCATACTTTTAGTTGTGTACTGAAATCATAATCTATTATGCGGGTACATGTTATTTGCATATCAAAGACTGGGCGGCCATACGAGTGTAAATATTTAGTCTGTGTGCCGATTCTTAATTTTGATGTGTATTCAAGGTATCGTAGTACTAGACATAATTGTATCTCACGCCTCAATTAAGCTGTATAATGATTGTTATTGGTTCATCGACCCGGATTTTGTGGTATTTGCATATAATACATTTGACATTTATGTGAATACAATATCTATATGTAGCTATAAATTTGCTGTCGTGATTTATTTAATTATAGTGAATATTTATTAATGGAATTGCTTCAAATGTGTTTATATTAAAATATACTGTTAGGTGTGTTTTAGGCTTTTACAGTTCATACCAAATGTACTATGTTTTTCTTTGAAGTAAAAAAAAATTGCTGTTTACATATTTTCGTATTTTATGACCTAACTACTGTCTATTTTCTTGCTAGGTGTATTATTACATTGTGGATTCCCCGCGGAACGAGGGTAAAGATTTCTTCGAGATCAGCATGCAGACGGGAGAGATCTTCACGAAGGTGGTGTTCGACAGGGAGAAGCAAGGAGCCTACGCACTGGAAGTTGAGGCGAGGGATGGAGCGCCCTCTGCACGGCCTAATTCAGACAACCAGCCCAACTCAGGTAAGTTCATTATATTGACGGCCACTTGGATTATACTTTAAACCCTTTTTTTAAACTTGTTTTACCCTGGTTAGGCTGTGTGGAAATCATCAGTTAAGATTAATATTCTTAAATAAAAAAAACCCAAGAATGATGTTATGATTTGTATTTTTTTCCATTGCCAAAACGTAATACAAATGTCATGAAAATTTTCTTACTAGTGAGAAGGCGGTGAAGTTATAAATATACACATTCATATATATGATTACGTTCACACTTAATTGAATTAATTCTTGTTTTCATTTCGAGTCTTGAAACTTTCCTATTAATTTTTTTACCAATCTGCTTATAAAAAATATTTATAAAGACTTAAATTTGAAAACACGGTCAATTATGAAATTTAAAAGGAATTTAAAATTACTTATATAACCCTGTTAAATTCAAATCAAATTCGCTGTTGCGTAAACGTGTGAAATGCGCTGTAAATACTAACTGAAAGTTAAAAAGATTAATTCAGACTCCTCTGATCATAAAACAATTTGATAATTTATGTTCGCTCCAACAATTTCTCTGTACACTAACGGACCATATTATCACCCTTTGAAAAAGGTTAAACGATGTCACTTACCTGATCTCATAAGGTAATTTAAATCCGGTCAAACAAAAGAAATCTTTTTCGGCTTAACGACGTGTCAACCGGCTCTGGGCCGGGTCTAATCACTTCTGCTTTCCGCATTTAAATGCCTATTTACTGCATACATTTTATACGAAGGGTTCTCTGTGTCGAAATTTTTCAAAGGTCGAGCACAACTTTCCCGACCCTTTCCGAGTGTTACAAATGACAAATAAGGGTCTAAATATATTTTTCCCTCGTGTCGGAACATTAGGAATTGATTGCGGGAATACTATTACCGCGGCCCCGATTTCAGCATAGTCCTTTATTAGGTAAGCGAGCCGGTTCTTAGCCGTATCGCGACGTCGTAAATCAAGCAGACGCATAATCAACCGCCGCCTCCAACGTAATCCTGTTAAGCCTCTCATCCCTGTATCTGTCTCGCGCTCACAATAGGAGGCTTTGGATCAGCCAATGCTTACCAGCTTCCCGCAATATACAATTTCCTTAATGTGGCATAAACACACAGGGTCTATACGACTCAATAAAAAGGCGACGTTACCACATCCCGATCGTAAAACTATTCGTGTGATCAAAATTTACTACAATGCAGTCGTCTTTTGCGTTGTTTGATATTTATAGCAGGTGTTTATTTATCTTTGAAATTTTATGCGATTTTTATTATATAAAAACCTTAAAAAGTATTACAATAGTAACATTTTGAAGCTAAAGACTCTCCTCTTATTGGCAAAGATAATAACACAAGATTATTTGTATTTTTACGATAATAACTACAATAAACATTCGCTTTTAGGACACCCTTAGACAATACAAATAACCAGCTCAACATATTTACAATATAATAATACTTTTAAATATGAATGCTATCTAAAGAATACAGTAGATGAAATGATTAAGAAAAAAAGGAATTAGAGGATATTGCAAAACGATGTGGAAGCAAACAGTAAATATATTTTATTTCTTAGTAAATATACGTTTTGAGAGCCAATAAAATTGTTGTGAATGGCTATAAGGAGCATTTTATTACTTCAAGAATCCCATCTCACAAAAAGCTCCAACTTAATATTTAAACCTACTTATATCCTCTATTAGGGTGATAAATATTTTCGGTTTCAATTGTTATACCAGAAAGTTACAGTGGTTAAATATCTATTCATAAAGTTATCGAAGTTTTCCTATTTGGTATAGTTTCTTTGTCATACTATTAAAACCCTCATTATAAATTGGATTATTTGAAATGATTGCATTGCATTATATTAGTGATAATAATTAATTTATACGTACATACACGGGTTTGTTTGTCTGTACTGTGTTAATAGACACACACTCGGCTTTGTGCTTGACGGGACGAGCATTGACAAGCATGTACGTAACATATAAACTGCTATTAATTATACCATTAATAAATATGAAATAATCTTTTTATTTTAAATGTTAATTTGTTTTTGATGGTCTATGATGTTTAATAATTCAAGCCGTTACCGTGCGTGTAATGGAATCGTTACATCATTATTTCAGTTTCTGAAAATATTTTATATGCTACATTAATCCTTATTATCTACCGGTTTAATTAATAAATCATTTTGTGTAATTAATATAGGATACACTGCCAAAAAAAGCGGGTGGAACTGTAATGAAGGAGCAAACATTAAACTTGTATTCTTGCTCGAGCTTCGTGTAACATCTATAGAGGGTTTTCGAATTTCTCGTTTTTTTCGTGTCAGCTCTTTTCCTATGCCTTTTAGTGATCTTTATTCGATCCACGATTCCAAATACTGTTGCTGCGACTAATTTTAAATGACTGAATTTTACATTGTATAATAATATAATTTTAAGATTTTATGAAATCGACAATTGATGCAGAGTCACAGGACTCTTGCTGGCTTTTATATGGGGTAATTTACTACCATGCCATAAAACTGACAAAAGCTTAGGAATAAGATAGTAAATTTATTACACGAGAGGACTCTATTTATTATCCGTTCAGCTCGATAGTTCTTTTGCGTCGTATTATTGAAAGTGCCGTTGTCCTAAATATACATATATAATATAAATCCTTAAAGTGATAAAAAATGCCAAAGAATAGCATTTATGGACTAAACTTTAGTTTGTGCAAAAACTTATATTTGAAATCATAGTATATTTTAATAACATCATTTTTCTCTTAGTTCAACATAAGTGTTCAAGACGACTTTAAATATATTGTAGTAGAGTTATTTCAAGTATTTCCAATTACTTGAGCTCTGGAAAGTACGATGTCGCCAAGTGACAAAGCAATATTCCCGTGGCGGGAACTTCGTGGCCTATATTTAGTGCTCCCTCGGGAATCTATGATGAGGACGCGCTTGAAAGCACTGCTTGTCCCGGATTACTGTCACGAACTACTAAATATTGCTGTTTGCTCTAAGTCTGAGCTTTAAGATTAGTAAGATACCGTCAGTCGACCACCGAGAATGACCGAGGAATAAAAGTCTGAGTACTTTTTATTTGCAAGACTGGAAATTAGACTTAACCGTTTTATTACTTCTTTTTACATTTTAAAGAGCTTTAGAGTTTGTAGGATTTAAAATTGGTATTATAATAAAAGCGTATTTTGTTCCAATCAAGTGCACGATTGTTGGTAAAGGTCCTTTGGATTAATAATAATTTTGTTTATCACGCAATATCTTTTCCAAAGAGGCACTTACTCGTCTTTTAGTCGGCTATTCACTAAATGAATCTTGGTAATTTCCAAGCTTCAGGCACCCCATGGGAGGCTAATAGCTATGAGGGGTGGAATTTTCTTAAAACGTCAACTGAACGCCAGTGTTTATAGTCGCTATAACGCCCAGGAACCATCCGCCTCGTCCGCCATAAAAAGCACCTAACACTGGGCCCTAATGCCTCTATTTACACTTATTTCAATCGTAAGGATTCGCGTAATGTAATTTAGTGATGGCATTGAATTTACAGGTCTTCGAAGTGTTTTTCATTCAATAAAATATACATCATAAACGCTACACCAATTAAAATATGGAGAGAGGACAGGCCGGTCGTAAGTTTAATTAAACAGAACATCGTCGGAGGCAGTGGCTCGATCCGCTCGCCTCTGTAGACAGTTCAATAAAAGGACTCTAATTAAAAATGCTAATAACAATTAATTTTCTGACAACACTGCTGACGACAAAATTAGCTTGTTATTTTGAGAGACCTTGTTTCATTGTAAGTACATATAATATGTCCTACTCAGGAATTTGATATATAATAAATTAAGTTTATTTGTCTGAATTAAAAGCGTTGCAAGTGAGTATTCTATTTACAATAAAGTTACGTTAATTAAATTTAATATCTAAATAATATTTTTAATAAATCTGTTATTAATCACGACTTCATGGGAAATATTCAAATAAAATATATTTTTAATATTTAATCTGAGTAAATCATGTCCGTATGACTGTATTAAATGTTGTTTATACGAAGCTCATTCCTTTGTAACGATGTGGTTAAGTTTGAAGTGTGTAATAGGATAACAGGGGAGGGAAATATTCTTCTCATTCATATTTTTTTCGTCCATACTGCCTGTATAGAATATTCTTTCGAAACGGCATTAGGTTATTGTCGAAGTGGCCGAAGTGGGGAATCGGATCTGGGCGTGGTTCAGTGAGTAATGGACCTCTGTCCGTACGAGGAGGGTCCACTTATGTCATGGAATGGTATGATTGATAATGTTTCACGGAGTAAAAACAATGACCTTTGGTAACATTAACAAATATATTGGATATGAAGATCTTTATATTGTTCACCCTTGTCCTTGGAATTTCTGTTTTGTCTTGTAATTCTTTTTCATATTTGTCTTTGGTTTCCTTCATATAAACATATGTTAGAAATACCGTTTAATTCATTTAAGGAAAACGTCAATTTGAAATCTAAATATTTTTGAATATTGTTGTGTTTATAGTTCTGTTAAGATTATTTAGTACTTAAGTAATCTCCACGATTTATTAAAATCATGATTTCGCAATTTTTTTTTTATCGGAATATTAAACCATTTTGATGTTATAGAAGTTGCAAATTATTACTGTCAGCTTGCCATGTTGTAAAGTCGACTGAAATAAAAAATAAAAAACATTTATTTAAACAGATTAGACGACTATATTATATGAAATGATGTGATTACTTAACAATGGTCTAGCAGAGTTATAGATATCTATGCATTTGCTATCCTTCGCAAAGGTATCAGTAAGATAAGGTGACAATTATATTTTAATCCAGGAATAAATGTAAATTATTTCTATAAATAGTTCTTTTTACTCTATCAAAGAATTATAAAGGTCTTTGAAAAAATTTTCGAAAGCCTTTTTTAATATGAATCTATATTTATAATTATAAACTGTTGATCGTCTTTTGTATGTACAGATAACGTTCGTTATTTTTTGTTTCAAAGTTTTCATAACATTTTATTATTACTAATTGGGCAGTTATTTGATATTTAAATTTTATTTTCTACTTTTCAAAGCTATTGTTAAAAGTTCTTCAAGAGTCTTTATAGAATCTTAAGTAACAATAAAACGTATTTACGGCTCCTCGTCAAACATTTACATGATAAGAATTTTAAATATTCTATTGATAAATGTACAAGATATATTTCGTTTATTTAATATTGATGTATCTTGATTGAATAAAAATAGAGAGGCATTGAGTTTAATTTGATATCACTAAGATTTTTTCATATGGAGTTCTGTGAAGGACAGACGATCTAAGTTTTCATAAAATTGTTTGGCTTCACCCTTTGACTTGTGATGCTAATATAAACCCTTTGTCACCAATACGTTTCCCTAAATATTTATACGAGATTTCTTGAGAATAATGTTGGATTTTGGTTATATTTTTGTTTCTTTTTTTGTTGTTATATGCTTCCTATAGGAGGTTTGCGTCCAGAAGTCTTGTATTTGATCTGTTTGCTAGAACAGTTATGCTTTATGCAGTTATCCTACGTTGAAACATTTTTTTTCTTACATTTTCATCTTTGTTAATGAATAACATACGTTTATAATTTTTTTAATAATGTGACCTAAATAACAAAAACCTCCTTATATCCAGTCTTTGTATTGGATTGGAATATATGGTATTTCCATTAATTGGAAATCTTATCGGCTACTATATCTTTACCTCTAAGTGATTTAAAAATTTACCTCTAAGTGATAACTCATATTTTGGGTTGAAGGCCGTAATTCGACGCCTAATAGAAGTATCGAGAATACATAAAACAGTACTTAAGTCTCTTTGGGACTACAAACTTCTATTGCCATGGAGCTGTTTGAACTGTTATCACAAGAGTTTGATATAGTCAGTTTTAATGTTTTCAACTTTCATAAATCTAAAGTTTTATTACGTGCTAGTTACTGTTAATATATTTTAGCAGACTTTAGAAATCATTGTAATTAAACCGGCTTTTGCAATTTCAATGAGACGTGAAAGAGTTTATTAATAATTCAAAATATTTTCGTAGCGTATAAAGCTGAAATTTATTCCTGTATCAGAGATCTTAAGAAAAAAATTGTTAAAAAAAATTACGCTTATTGATTTTATAAACAGTCTGTTTTCAAATTCAATCTCTGAAATATTTTTTTCTCACGGTTTTTAAATGATGAGAGGTGTAACACAATATATTACTTGCATCTTTTAGCATTGCTGGCTTTTTGCAAAAAAGAATGCATTTTTTTTTCGTAATATGAAAAGGTTAGGATTGCAATGGGGCTAAGTCAATAATTTTTCTGATAGTGGTTCTTATTATATACATTACTTCTACTTTTTTTGTATAACATCAAAGAAGAAATATCTGATATTATATAACTGTTATCATACTATGACAAATACTTTTTACCTTATGTTATACTTAATTTTTGTCATTTTTATTATATCCATAAGTTTTTTTAATTTAAACATGAATATTTTTTCAATTTTAAAAGAAGAAATTAAACTAAGATTTGCGGATATTCTATGTTCGTTGACGGTAGATGACATTTCGGCTGTCCGTGATCACGGTTGCTGCAACGGAATCGAAACGTCAGGATTATGTAGCTGTAAAATAATAAAAAGTGCGAAGTAATAACCGGAAACCATATTTTCATTTAAATGGATATACGCGAAAACCATCGATCAAGCTATTATTCCATTTTTAAATTTTAAATCAAGTATCAGCTCAATATTTCTTTTATATTCATAATATTTTTTTTCTACAAAAGTCAGAAAAAGTTGATTAAGCTTTTCGTAAGAAAACCTCATAGATGGTTCCACGGTTCAGAATGACGGTTAAATAAACTACCACGAGGCAGGAGGCCATGGCTTAATCGGTGAAGCAGTTAAAACGTGATATGCGTAGGTTTTAGGTTCAAATCCTGTTCTTTCTTTATTTACTATTTAAAATTTAATTTTGCGATAGTTTATCTATCTTACAGTGACAAATAGACAAATAATAGCAACTGAATTCAGTTATCCATGGTATTGATTGTGATTGATATGCATTGATTACTGTCAAGGAACTGTCTTAGAATAATAATTGTTTGTTTACTGGTAGTACATTCTCGCCTGGTCACTATTGTTTGTAGTATATTGTAAGTATTTATTTTAAAATTGTTTAACTTTTATAAATAATATTCTTGAGTATGGAAAAGCTATAGGTTAATTTTACCGCCCATCTACATACATATTAGAGACCCCGGTGGCCTCGTTCCGTACATTCCCCCCTCTCCACAGTTCAACCTTCCATTATCTTCTTCATCCTGGCAATTATCCCAGCATTAGCCAGGGTCTGCCTTCCTGCTTAAACTCCTCCACTTTGCACGATCTTTAGCATCCGCGGTGGTAAGTCCATTGGCTCTCATATCCTGTTTCACGGTGTCCAGCCATCGCTTTCTTGGGCGTCCTGGGGGTCTTGCTCCAGGGACCGACATATCAAGGCAAATTTTTCCGACGTAATTCTCAGGCCGGCGTGCAACGTGACCATACCATCTCAGGCGACTCTCTTGAAGCTTATCCGCTACGTCACGGACTCCAAGACTACCTCGGATAAATGTGTTACGTATACGGTCAGCTCGCGTTACGCCACACATCCACCTCAGCATCTTCATCTCCGTGACGTGAAGCTCCTGAGTGTGCCTGGACAGTTTTGGCCAACATTCGCTTCCATATAAGAGAACCGGTCGGATTATGCTCTTGTATATTATTCCCTTGAGCTTGGTAGGTATTCTGCGATCGCAGACCACACCTGTGACCTCACGCCATTTCGCCCAAGCAGCGCTGATCCGGGCTTGGACATCGTGATCGATGCCTCCGGACTCATGCAGAATAGATCCAAGGTACCTGAACTTTTCCGACTTAACGGCTGGTTCAGGACCTATATGGATAGTGCAAGAGTCCGGGCTTCCGCAAGCCATGTACTCGGTCTTCGTCACATTTAGTTTAAGACCACCGTTCTCAAGCGTACCCTTCCAGAGGTTCACTCTTCGCTCTAGCGTCAACCTGCTCTCATCAATGAGCGCTATGTCATCGGCATACATCATCAGCCATGGAGGCTGTTCCTGGATGTTAGCCGAGACAGTGTCCAGCACTACATTGAACAAGAAGGGGCTAAGAGCCGAGCCTTGGTGAACCCCTACTGAGATCGGAAAGGGTTTTGTATCGCCAACAGCAGTCCTAACCATTGAAACGGAATCGCGGTACATGTCTCTAATGATGTCAATATAGGCCTCAGGGATGCCTTTGAATCGCAATGCCCACCAGATACATTGACGAGGAACGCAGTCAAAGGCCTTCTGCAGATCTAGGAATGCGACATGCAGAGCTCTCCTTTTTTCCCTGTATGCCTCCATCAGAGTTCTGATGGCAAAGATGGCGTCCAAGGTGCCCGATCCTGGCTGAAATCCATATTGACATTCCGAGACAGTACACTCTCGGCGGAGCCTGAGGTCGATCATACGCTCAAAGAGCTTCATGGTATGACTCATGATCTTAACGCCCCTATAACTACCACAATCTTGAACACTGCCCCTGCCTTTGTATATAGGGGTAATGTAACTATAACGCCAATGATGTGGCATAGTCCCAGTGTTCAAGACGCGGTTAAAAAGGTCCGTCAGTATGAGCACACCAAGAGAGCCCAATGATTTCCACGCTTCGATCGGAATATCGTCAGGTCCCACCGCTTTCCGATTCTTCATGCGTCGAAGACAATTCCGAGTTTCGTCAGGTGTTATCGGGGCAATAAGTCCAAGATTAGGAGGTATTTCGGTTGGAAGACTGCACGGATGCTGAGTATTTAGCAACTCCTTGAAGTAGCATCTCCATCTCTCCTTCACAGAGGCATGATTACACAGCAACGTGCCTTGGGAATCTTTGACGCTAAGACATTTTGCGATATCTTGCGTCGCCTTATCCCGAGCTCGTGCCAATTTGTAAATGAGCTTCTGCCCCTCCGCAGTTTCAAGTGTATCATATAATGGTGATAACCTATCACTGCGGGCTCTGGCAACAGCCCTTTTACTGGCACGTTTCGCTGCTATGTACTCTAGTCTGTCTTCAGGAGAGTTTGATTGCTGCCACTTCTTAAAGGCAGTCCTCTTTTCACGAATCACCTCCTGCACTTCGTCATTCCACCACCATGTCTCCTTGTCAATGACCCGTCCTCCCTTAGAAAGGCCTAGAACTCGTTTACCTGCTGTGATAATTGCTGACTGGGCTCGATCCCAAACTTCCTGAGCAGTTTCGGTATTAGTCGACAGATTTTGACTCTCAACCTCTGCCCGAAAGCTGGTCTGCATCGTTCCATTCAGCAACCACCACCTGATGCGAGGCTTACGTTTCTCGGCCACTTTCTTTTTCGGGGTAACGACATAGTCCATGACAAGAAGTCGATGTTGGGCCGTCAGGCTTTCACCAGGAATGACTTTACAGTTAGTCACCTTGCTGATATGACACCGTCTGATCAGCAGATAATCTATTTGGGTTGAGTGGGACCCGCTCTTATACGTGATAAGGTGCTGTGGAGTCTTTTGGAAGAACGTGTTCACGACGGCTAAGTCAGACGCAATACAGGTTCTGAGAATATTTTCTCCCTCTGCATTGCGGCGACCATAACCAAAACCACCGTGTACACGGTCAAACGTTTCCGCAGCCCTACCTACGTGGCCATTTAAGTCCCCCCCAACTATGATTACTTCAGCAGCTGGTATAGCACGTAGAACCTCTTCAAATTGCTCCCAGAATGACTCTTTTTCGGACCCGCTACATCCAGCCTGAGGAGTATAAGCACTGATCAAGTTAGTAATCACTCCCTCGACCAGTACCCGCACCCGCATCAGACGGTCGCAGCGACGATCAACTTCAAGAAGACCATTCCGAAGCTCCTCAGATAGCACTACCGCTACACCAGCTTTACCTGAAGGCGACCCAGTGTATATCAGCCGGTAACCCTGTCCGATGTTCCGAGACTTATTGCCCTTCCAGCGAGTTTCCTGGAGGAACGCACGCACACGCACAACGACGTCTCATGAGTACATCTGCGAGTTCTCTGCATCGTCCAGTTAGAGAGCCAATATTCCACGTTGCAAAGCGGAGTTTCCTTTGGGGTACTAACGTCTTTAGCCGTGCCCGTACTTGACACGGTAGCCCTTGCCCACTTATCGCAGGTGTAGGGCGATGTGCCTGCGCGTCGTTTATCGGCGACGCCCTAGCCGTACCCAGTCCATAAACTTTTGCAACCATAAGAGTGGCGGGAGTGGTTTTAACGGAGCGACTGCCGTCTGACCTCCAAAACCCCGTTTTACGGGTAAAACCAGGAAAGGAAAAGATAGAGAATGGGGGAAAGAGGTTAGGAAGGGGAATGAGGGGGGGGGGTACAGGACACCACCTTCATGGAATGAGGATAGAGGTATGAAAGTGGAGGCTCGAGGATCCGGGGTCGCGTACCCGTATGCCCAAGGCTAAATATCGGAAAAATACTTAGTAGGACACCCTCTGGATTGGTTTGGTCTGGTTTGGTCTGGATCAACCTTCCATTATATGACTACTATATTAGAACTCATAGTAAAGCGTTTTTGATTGCGACTATGTGTTTGTTATAACAAATACACTCACATGAATTAGTTTAAAATATTTAAATTTTGTAAACATGATTAGTTTTTGAATTATTCTTATATCTTTATTTGAAGAATTTTTTTGTGAGTATAAAGTGATTTTAATTGTTTTGATTTAAAAGGCTTAGGTGTGATTTAAATGAAACTAGTATTATTCGGATTTACTACGCGGATTTTATTATTTAAAAACTACATAATCCCGACGTTTCGGTTACTTTGCAGCAACCGTGATCACGGGCAGACGACGTCTGTAGTTTTTAAATAATAAAATCCGCGTAGTAAATCCGAATAATACTAGTTTCATTTAAATGAATACTCGCGAAAATCTTAGATCTCACTTAGGTGTGATTTTATACATTTGATGTGACGATTATAAATTATAATTTAGTGACATATTAATACGTGTACAACATAGATTAACTTATGCGTGGTTCGATTTTCACTAATAGTATTAATTTTCATAAAACTATGTTACTTCGTATATCACTGGCACATGTAAAAAACTGTATCTAAAATGACACATATTCGGTTAGTGTTCAGAAATCGCATTAAGGTGAATACAAGATAAAAATGTCTATGAGATATTGTGAAATATAATCATATATACGATAAAATAAAAATGTTTAATAAAAATGTATCAATCCGATATTTATTGGCTTATTTATATTAAAATATAAACTGCCAATTAAATAAACAAAGGACTAAAGTAAAGTACTGGTTTATATTCGACTATCATACAATAAAATAAAGAAAATTAATTGGAATAACCATAAAAAAGATTCGTACAATAAAAATGTATGTAATTTATTTGTTCAACCTTAATAATACTCATCCGGTGTTTACTTCTTCTGGAAACCAAATTACCGCACCGATCTGGAGTATAAAAGTGGTTTGAAACTTGTTAAAGTTCTGTGAATTAATCAAGTCGCTTGCCGAAGTTTGGGCGTTGTAACAACTTCTCCTCTCCAGCCTTGTCAATACTGTGAGTATTGTTTTTGAATGACATCTGAGAAACGATTTATGAGATACTCTGACTCTGTAATAATAAGCTCCAAGCAGAATATACTTTAAAACACTTTTCATTTAAGATAAAATCTAAAATAAATTTCCTATATTTCCATCATATCACCCATGGATGGGAATATAAAAATATGGCATTTATTTAATAAACACCTCAACTCATCTCCGTTTTAGTCAAAACTATTGCTATTTTGCATTTGTATAAAAACATATCACAATTTGCTTTTCTCGTGTAATACGCCATTTATCGTAGCATTTATATAACTATTTAAACATATTTATGTGTGATACTATATCTTTAAGGGAGCTGATCAGGATATTCAGCCAATTGAACAATTTATGAGACAGTCGGAATGGGCAAACAAAAACTATACACATAATAAAAAACAGTAAAAGATATTTACGTGAGAAAGGTTATATGGCGTAAACCTAAAGGGTCGCTCTGGGCACATCGACTAGACATCAAATACCTACATTCTATAAAAACAATATATAGTTGTTCAAGCGTTTTCTGATGGAAAGTGCTTACAAATAAATATTTTATTTTAGTTTGACCAATCCAATGAATTTTGTTCGAATATTATTCCAATTTTAGTACAAGTTATATGTTTTACGCCGTATTTTAACGAGGATCAAACTATGGCACAGATTTTATAAATTTCATAGAAATGTGCTCTAAATAAAGAAATTAAGCCATTAATTATGTATAAGGGTCATAATATAATTAAGTCTACGTGAAATTGTTGATTTTTTTAGTATTAAATAAATATAATATTAATATACAGACACCGTAAATATAATATAAACAAAATACGTACTCTGTAGTTGTAAGAAAACGCCTTTTAAACTTCTTTGTTTCAATAACGGTGATATTGCTGTAATAATTCAGCGGGTTCATACTATATTTAATTTCATAAACTTTTTTTCAGGTAAAGATATGCATGTCATTAATATTTTAAAAACGTTAGTAATGCATCACATCCTAAAACTCATAGTTGCGTTGGTTGGAATTACATAGCAACTTTTAGTATACGTTGAGGCGAATACTTTAAAATTTATGATCGCTGCTCGTTATGAGATAGTTAGGAAACATACGAGGCAATATGCTATGTCCTTCATACCCGGACCACAATATTTCGTGGTTATGCAAATATGTGAATAAAAATACGTAGGGTTTTATGAAGATTTATATGCTTTTGAAATGCTGGTAAAAGCGAAACTAATGGCTTAGAAATTAACCTGAATAAAATATATAAAAGAATAATAATTATTTTTTTTAAACATTGCCATGCACTTCTAAATAATGAAATAAATAACTTTTAGTATAGTTCACAGGTTAGCTTTGGAATACATAAATCCTTTTTGAATTACATTGTAAATGAAACGTTTCAGTGTAAATGTAAATATGAACTAAAATACAACCTATTAGCATAGGACTGTTTCCATTATTAAATCAACTCTGAGTAGATATGATTACAAGCTAATTAAATTGATTAAGCAAATTACCAGTAATAACAGTATAACGCGTCAGAACTATATCAAAATTGCAGTAAAGTGCGTTCATAGTGCGATTGATATTCGTATTCGATATCTATAAACAACATTTTCTTGAAATCCTTTAATACTTCGTAAGCAGGTGTACCAATAAACGACAGGATTCTTTCAACTCACGTTCTCCAACTCATAACAGAGAGGCACTTTGCGTATATGAAATACGGTCTTTATGGTTACTTATTGCCGGGAATATGTTAGACGCATTGGTTACTTACGTTTCCTTTTATATTGCAAACCTACAAAATATACAATTCTTGTTCAATAATTATATATTAAAAACTCTTTTCATAGTTCCGCTTTTTATCGCTTAATTCGATAAAAATTCCTTAATTTTCAGACTATCATTTAAATTTTCGCTGCTTGTCTACAACCGCATGCAGAATGGATAGTAAAAATAATTACGTTTTATATGGCGGTTTCATTTTCAAAGTTGAAGTGGATATAAAGGAATATTGTAAAATATGTATAAAATATGAGATCACAGACATGTTGTCACGATATTTTTTATTTATCTGGATTTCGCAACGTTACATTTTAATGTTGGTTGGCACATGTTGTTTAGCGAATACGTTATGTTTCAGGCATGGTATTACTGCTGTGTATAAATACGTAAAAATGGCTGTATTGAATACTATTTGCTCTCGCTTTCCTCACTGTCACTTCGGACTTAAGAATAAGGTCAAGAGAAAAATGAAAAATACTACCTGTCATACCTTTTTCAGCCATGCGATGTCTTGCATTTAAAAGTAGCATTTTGTATTAAGTAAGGTGCTGATATTAAAAAATCATTCATTTCTTGATTATCTGTGTGATATTAAATTATAATTTAAAACTGTTCGTACAGACCACAAAAAATGAGAATAAAAATAATGAAGGCTACTATAAGAAAACAATACTCTATATAAGCGATAATATATGAATGTTTTAAATCTAAATCCTTTTTCTTATACTATTTTTAATCCTGCTTGGAAAATAGGAAATGAAAAACGAACATTTTAAATAATCTATTTGTTTGTGTACTATATTTTTGTGTTAATGTTCAAATAGTTAACAATGATTCAGTTATTGGAAAAGGAAACGGTAAATAATAATATTATGAAACACTTATTTATCTCAGGATTAAATAATATTTAATAATATTACGGACTTCTTATCTTAATCTTGTCTTCGAGAGCTTTTGCTTCCATTAGTAAAAGATTCATTAATTCTGCTAGTTTCTGTTTTGTAAAGAAATATTAATAGACTAGTGGAGACAGCTTCAGTTAGAAATAGTCAAGAAAATTTAATATTCGTATACCTTTATAATATTTTTCCACCTTGAATTTCAATAAGTATAGCAATGTCTTATCTATGAAAGATATTTTTTTGAACATTATTTTTATACTATATACTTCATATCACATAAACATGAAGTTTCTGAGCCAGACAAAAGGTACGTATATAAATAAAATTCGTAATTCAATGGTATTTCCACCTTCTTTTACATTCACGGTAATATAGTTACGTATGAAAGCGACGAAATTGTTGAATTCGAGTCTCGTACATTTTCTGGCTGCTAAATCTCGTATATCCTATTACGAATAAACTACACAAAATAGCCGTGTGTGCCGTCTCACTGACTCTGAGCTGCTGCTTCTAAACCTTCTTAAGCCCACCTTAATCCTCCTACCTATTCAGAACATCTTATGTTTATATCGTCGCTTGTAAAGTTGAATTTATAATCTTTATCGTTTCATTTTATGTTAGAGTGTACGGAAAGTACACACTACTATCGAACTGTACATAAGTTCTGATTGTTTTCCTTTCTTATTATAGAAATCAATTCAGTTATAGCACCCCGGTGTGTTGAATGGTGGCGCTGTAATTTTGATATCCTGATGTCACATTCAATTCATCATAGTTATATCGAAGCTTTATTTGTTTATAATCAATTGAGAAATATTAAAGCAACCGATAAGCGTTCCTATTCACACCACTTCATCTTCATACCTTTGTATATGCATTAGATGAATTTTATTTTATAATAATCGCTTTTAAATACATTTTATATGCAATCACTATTACTTCAATTTTAGTCACTTCACAAATTAACTCATACCTCTGAAACTTATGTCAGTTATTATTTATATAACAATTTATAAAAAAAAGTAGCATGTGTTAACAAATATTTACAAAGGCTTAATTAAAATATGGACAATAGTATTTGTGTTGTAATGAAAATATATACTTTTTTGGACTATCAGTAGCAATGCAATCAATCACAGTGTGGTTTGCGGTTGTGTATTTGATATATTAATTGAATTGACAGCTACTATTGTTATTACGTAAATTTGTGAGGATAGATGTAAATTTCAAACTACTTACAACAAAGACATGTGTTTGATTTTATTGAATCTTACTGCCCGTCTATTAATTTGTTACATAGACTATAATAAAGGCGTCTTGCGTGATTTTTGCCATGATATCCTTGTGTATTAATAAAATTTGTTATCAGGACAACAAATTAAAGACTATCTAGAATATAACTATTAATTTTTAATACATTAAAATAGAACGTAGTTATGAAAGTTTCATTAATTGTTCAGTGTGCTTTTAATATTCATGACAATTTCTGTGAACTAAGTAATAAATTATGAAATAACACTGTAAGATGTATAATTCATGGTTTGCTTATAAACTTGATGGGCTTTTTGAAACACTTTTTATCAAGCTTCCATGGTACCACAAAAAATGAACAACATGTTAATTGCTTTCAACATCCATAATCCATATACTATAAAGCAGTTGTTTTTAAGAATTCATTCAGTAGATATAACAGAAGGTATATCGGAGAGTAATATATTTCATTTAAAAATTAAATGCTCACTATTTTTATTACAACGGTCGATCGGAAAAAGGTTTTCAATAGAGAGCGAAGGCAAAAATGAAACTAAATTGGGTTCAAGCGTGGAAATACAATAGAATAGTTTGGAGAGCTGTCCCTTGTGGTAAAAAGTCGTCGACAGGTGTAGTTCTTTGGCAACTCGCACGTGACTTTGAAACAATGACTAGGAAGAAGTAATATAACATTATTTTGTTTCCTCACTCAACACCGTCTTTACCAGAGTTCAGACGAGTTCCTGCGTTGTGCTTGTTTATATTTTAAACGTGAATAAAATATACGCCAGACAAATCGTGTTATACTTATTAGTATTCCGATATAGTATACATTGAAGCCGTAAAATAAAGGACGAGTGCTTGTATTGCAGATCGTTTCAGACCGTTGTCGTTTGCGGTTTTATCGCGATGATATCACTTAACACCCCCAGCACAAACACCGTTTACACAGCAGATATTTTACGAAATGACTTTGCATCTTAGCTTACAACATTACTGAGCGTGCACAGAATTGTTGTCACTGTAATAAAATGTTATTTTAAACATATTTGTCCTGTAAGACAATTTTCAATTTGTAGATATTTCAATATACTAATAAATAATAAGAGACTCGATTGTCCGCAAAGTAATTTAATCAAAGGATTTGAAATAATTTATGGAACTATTCAATTTGTATATAATCCCTGTCCGATAGACAGCGACGCAATTGCATTGGTAATACCTAGGTGCACCTGAAATGTTCTTTAAAATTTCGATTATCGTTGTGATTGTATTCGAATGGAATAAAAAAAAACTTCAACAATTTTAATACATTTTGCATTTAAATAGCAGAACTTAAATTTTTTCTAACATTGTATTAAATACTATAGAACTTTCGGTGATTTCCTAACTTTTAATTTATGCCATTGACCACTATTTTTGCTAGATGTTTCAATAATGAAATATGTTTTCCTTTTCAGGTAAGCTCAATAAATATAACTTTACCGGAGCTCGTGATTAGAAAGCAATCAGGTAAGTTGTGAATTGACAAGAGATCCTTGGCAAGAAGTTTTCCTAACGGAGTATTCAATATCCGACAGCCAATAAATGTTAGAAGATGTTTTGTTATAAATTCTATTCGAAATGAATATGACCTGAATTGCGTAATAAATTAAAAAAAGGAATATAGTAGGGTCGGTAGGTCGATTATGTGAGCCCGTCGAGTGCGCACTTGCGAGTAGGGACCTCCGCGTACCTAATGACGGGCCACGCATTTAAATAGCCTGATTCCGATGGGAACGTTTATCGTAACTTCACATATAATGATGGGTGTTCACGTCCAATTTAAAATGGGTCACATAAACCTTAAATAAATAATATAATTCAAACAAATAATTTTCTCATGTCAATCTATCAAGATTATAACACAGACAATTTAAAAAGCATTAAAAGTGAAATAATTTGTATTTGAAAAAAATAATAATAAAATAAATTATTTATGATCTACTTTCACGTGTGTTGAAGTTTTATCTAGGATTATATTCCATCTCACTTCTGAAATGCTTTTAATGCAATTACTCGACAAATACTTGAAGCAACGCTCCATACTGAATTTTGTAGAATTTTCCTACACGGCTATCCGACACCATACTTGAGTATTCAACATTTTCTCCATTTAACGCAGAAATGTAATACGTATATGAACATCATTTAAAATTATAATTAATATCAACGAATGCTAACTAAAATATGTGTATTAACTTATTCATTTCGTTAACATGTGTTATAAACGCTGGGAGAGAATACTTTTTACTACTTTATATTTATTAGACTCACTTAGTGTCTTTTTCCTTATTTATCTTGACGTAGCTTACGAGATATATTTTAATGTAGTATTTTTACGAAATTTTTGAAAAAACAATTATATTTTTCTGTGCTTTACGTATACCAATTTTGTTAGTATAATTTCAAAAATATAACGAAGCTTTATTTAAAAATAAAAGAATCTTTTAATTTTTTTTCGCAACTCATTATTACTGACATAATTAACTATCTGACTCGACATAATTTCGAGTGCTCACCTAAATGCTTAAGCTTTTACAAACTTTTATCGAAGTCATTCCATTTCAAAATAATCTTTTTACTTACAAACGGACAGTCGAGTTGTGCGAAATGTATGTTTATATATCTTGATTTGACAGATGAAAGAAATGAAAACTAAATTGGCAAACTATGAACGAACTAAAAAAATATCATCCTTTTGGCGGGGTCTTATCACGTCCGACTGTATAATTTGGTTGGAGCGGGCGTCATTGTTTAGAGGTAATTTATATTGTGCTCTCCAAAATTAGCGAGGCCGCAGGAGTCCAGGTGGCGCCCAGGGCCATTACCACGGGGATTTAGTCTGCGGAACACGGACTTTAACTAAGACCGAGTAATCTTTTGTGTAATTGTCGTGCCCATTAAAAATGTATTAAGCTTCATGCTTTCTAATTTAATCTGTGTAATTTTGGCTTCCGTACGAATGGCTAGAGCGAATTCAGCGTTTTCCAAATAAATTCACAAGATTTTTTCAAATAACTAATTTTTTGTATTATTTCCTGTTGGCAAATGCCAGTTTTTATATATTTAATGTTCCCAACGCGTGACAATTAAAAGGCAAAAAGTCGTGACAGCTCAAAGGGCATTTTCAGATGATTTATTAGTTCTCAATTTCAATTTATACATATATTTACATTTACAAAGAGAAACCTTCTGAATAGAGAGGGAGGAATAACTCATAAAAAATAGTATTTCAAGATATTTATTATAAATTGCAAGATTAGATGATAGTATTTAAAAGGATTTGGCTGAAATCATAATTCAGAAAGATCGTCTGCAAAAAAATAAACAATACTTTTTTGGCATTGAATTTATAAGAATAACTGAATTTTTCTCTAGATAATAACGTTATATTTTCGTCAGAATATAATTAGTTTTATCTTGTTTATTGTAAGCCATGGCAGGCATGAACATCGAAATCTTCACAAATTATATATTTTCTAGAAAACGAAATATTCGCTTTGTTATTTAAAATATGGCATGAACAAAGAATTTTATAACGGAATTGATGGAGGAATTAAAAGGAATTTGTATTTGTGACTAGGTAAGAAATACGTGGGATTTTCAATTTGGATATTCCATGAAATTTTGCCAGCTCGTTGCTGCTGAGCTTTGCAACTTATTACGAGAGGCGTAAATACTTCGAAGCTCCTATTAAATATGTATAAAAGGAGGGATTACTTAAAATGTGTATTTTATGCAAGTTGTCAGATTATTGTTAGATTATTTTATGAGAATTCGTAAAAAATACTTAAATTTTATTCTTCCTTTAGTTCGTTTGTTATTTCCATACTCTGCATTTCTGCATTTTAGTTTCTTTCAGTTTTGAAATAAGTATTCGGGTTTATATGGAAAAGTTTATTTGATGCTTCCGTTAAATATGTTAGCAAACTATTCGTCACTGTTTGCTTTGTAAATTCTCACTGCGGCTAGAACGCAAAAAAAATTGTTGACATCATTGAATGCCATGTTTTTAAAATAATATGAATCGTAGAAAAAACTGGATCCCAAGAATTTTTTCGTCAACTCATTCATATTTATGTGAACTTCGTAGTGGCCCTGACAACAAAATTAAATTAAAGTTGACGAATACATTATATCTATCTTTTACGATGTTCGTAAATCCTTTGTGTTATTTGTATGTTTGATTTTCAAATTCGAGGACATAATGTTAACATCTTTTCTAATCAAATCCTTGATTTACAACAAAAATATATCTTTCAAAGATATTGCTTAATTCAAATTTCTTTTCCATTGCTTCTAATGGCATTATTGAAAAAAAATGCTGATGTGGTTTCGAAATGTTTCAACGAAATATGATCCCCATATACCAGTCTTCCGATTAGCTAAAAGCTTTCAATTACCTAAAACCTCGAGATAGACTTCGTTGTATAGCGAGAGAACCGCAGTGTTCAACGCATTGATTTTTTTTTATGTATCAGAAAAATACACACCTTTAAAATATTGCAATTATTATTTATCTTAAAAGATTTCATTAGTAATGGTCCAAGGACAAAATGTTGACAGGGTTTAGTTAGCTGATAGTTCCACAGAGTTCTAGTTTTATTATTTTGAAAGGTCCCAATAGCAACTTTTGCCTGAAAATAAACGGCCAATTGTTTTATTATGTCCAATTTTGTTAAATCCAACGACAGTGGTTTGTATGGGGCTTACGTTTTTAACATGACAATCCTTCGGAATATCCAAAATGAAGGGTATATCAGACATGTTGCTGATATTATTGATAATAACGGTGCCACACTCCCCCCTTTTGGGTCCTTTACAAGTCTCATATTTCAAAAAATCTATTTTATACGGACCCTGTTAAAATATATTATAACCACATAAAAAATAAAAATTAAGTTATATGTGTATAAAAAGGGCATTATTTACTTACGTAATTATTATCATTGGTTTGACCAAATATGTCGGCCGGTATTATTATAACAATTAAAATCCAATACATCGATACGTTTATTAGCTATTTGTACTTAATTTTAAATTTAAACCAATGTTACGGTAACCGCGTCGAATAGATAGATATATGGTGAAATAAACAGTTTTTCAGCTTACCGTGGATCAGAGGAGATAACATCATATTTTTCGATAACAAAGAAAAGTAATTTCCTGTGTTTGTATTGTTTAATTGTGTTAAATCCGTAATGTTCAATTTGAAATAAGATGAAATCGATCGTGTTGTGCTTCAGTTCCCCGGGGATTTTTAAAGTAAATTAAGTCTTATTTCGTTACGGTGTAGTACTTTTTTTTTGTATTTATATAATAAAATTATATATCTTTATATCTTCATACAGTTAAATAAAAGTACAGTAACCATCGATTTTGTATTACTGTATGTTTCTGTTAAAAGTATTCAATTACTGTGATAATATCGATTCGAACTGGTGACATCATTAGTGAATATTATTTCGAAGCTCATTTCCGCGGAAAGCCTCGGGGATAGCTTAATGCATTTCCCCATTACGTGTCACTGCCATCAACTATATTTTTTGAATTTTTAAACGTGCGTGGATTGCGTTATTTTAATTTATACGTTTAAAACATTTCAATTGGCTTCTATTGCGGTTTAAAAGAGTTTATAGCGAATTGTGTCAATTGCTTAGATATATGAAATTCAATAGTATGGAGGACACTTGGTTTAGAACGGCTATATCTGATTCCAGCCACAGACCCTCAACTGCGCTGTTTGTCGGCTTATGTGGTGATCAACCGAGTTTAGTTTAGATTGCAATAAAACCGAACTTTCAGTGAACGAAGGCTTAAAGGATTTGAATCCTAACAAGGGAAATGAATTCACAATTCATGATTTAATATAAATTATTTCACTGTAAAGAATCGCAACAATTGTTATACTGTTTAGTGATGTATACAATTTTCGATATGAATATCTCATTATCCGTTATGAAACCGGTAGTTATGTGAGTATGAAAATTTGAATATATTAAGTCATACAAAGATGCGGAATATGCCTTATATGACTTGCCTCCATCACAGACCGCTGTCGTCAGCCTAAGGATACCCCTCATATTCTAGCCGCAATCACTCAATTCATATGGATAAAGGCAACTTACACAATGCTCTTTATGGTAAACGTTCATAAATATTTTAATATCATGTTCGTGATAGGATTTATCATATTAAGAGTTATTAAAATGCTACCTCATTTACGTCTGTGACAGTGTTGTTGATATAAAGTATGTAATGAAATATTGGCATAATATCTAATAAAGCCATAATTATTTTTTTAATAACTTGCATTAAGTGAAACAAAAGAAGTATAAAATAATAATTTCAATTGATAAACTTTTCATGATGACTGTATTTAATAATGTCACCTTCATTGTTGTAAAATAGACAATATCCATAACTACCCTGGGAACTATAATTGAATAGAATACTTTAACTTGGACCCTTATATTTTATACAGAATAAATTCGTTCAAATTATCATACTTTAGTAAAGGTAAACCGGGGTCCCAAAGTTCGGGGTATAATGGAGTTAACACTGAAGACGGAACGACTATAAATCTAGTAGATTTCCATCTCAATTATATTAACCTTATCATTGGCGTTAACATTTTATTCTTAACTCGCCTAACTTCTGGAATTAATGGGCATCAGAAAGAAATTAATCATTGATAATCTTCATGCTTCCGCTGAATTAGTATCACAAATGTTTATATGAACGAGAACCATACATTTATATAAAGTGAACTTAACATATTGTTTAAGATATTTAACGGACTTTGAGCTACAAAGTCTTGTTTTTGCTAGGACGTGAACATTATTAGAATTTGATGGATAGAATACTAGAATTCTGCTAATACTTGTACGAAGTATGTTGAAACATCTTACTAAGTATTACGTCGTGTTGTTGGAGAGCTTTTCGTTCTCGTATCTAACTTCTTCATCTTATTTTAGCAACATTTATATGAGATCGATAAGAAACACATTGAAATCGAAATGGGTTTATTAACTTAAAAATAATGCTTTCGTCAAAGAATAGATTATTATGGAATTAGGAACCTTCTATATTACGTTCTCCAAAAAGGCACATTTTTGTTAGTTTGTTATGCTATAATATGTTGGCAATAGTTAGATATCTTATTCAAGTAATCTTCAAGTGTGTTTATTATAAATTTACTTCATAAATCGCATCGATATGCAGACAGGATAACGATTTTATTTTGCAAAGTAGCGCAGCACTTAAGAGCTCTAGAAGTGTGATGTATGGCGGTGTTAGCAACGCTGGCGTCTCGCTATATGATTGATAGTGCACTATGTGATCAAATTAGCAAAATAATATATGCATTTTGTATACCTTTGAGATAATGCTAACATATAAAATTTTATATTTATACTTATTGTGGTATAATAATGAAATGCTTTAATACTTTACATCGGTACATATTTGATTGGAATTAAATTCGTACATACAAAATAAATATGCAAATGGCTAAATAAACATAATTACTTAACTATTGTTACAGTTCCAATGTGTGCTGTTGCGTTCAGTATTTCAAAAATTGGTGGTTTAAATATAATTATCGCAGTGTTTTCTTTTTTGGTTTTCATTACGTGTGAAGTCATACAATATATATATATATATTTTATAAGAAGTCAAATTAATAAAAAAAATCTGTAAATTTAAGATTCTTATATTGTAAGAGTCCGTCTCAGTTTATATATTTGACGTTTGTCCCTCAGCCTGGCTTTATATAAAAGGGTCGAATTCTATTTATTTCTAAAAATCAAAAAGGATGTACAGGAAATTGAGATATTGATCAAAAAGCTAAACCTTCTTAGGATACCATGATGAGGGAAAATCAGAAACTCAATTACAAACAATATTCGTATTTTAGTTTACTTAAAATAAAACAAACGAAAAACTAAACAGCGAAGTTAAGAGAATAAAATAAAGTGAATACGCCCACCAAACTTTAATAAAAATATATCGCGATCATAACTCACGAATATACTTTTAAGTAAAAGAAGGAAAATATTTTTTCAAACATGTTGACGCTGTATTGTAATCAACGGAACGAATAAAATCCAATTTTTTTAAATTCATGTTCAACCAAGTGTTTTGATAAGGTAGTATTGATTTAGTTATTTATCCTATAAATGAAGGAGGAAACGACGAGAATACCCTCACGACTTTTACTCTGAGGGTATATTTAGTTTACCTCCCGTAGAGTATTTGCTTCCTTTTATCGATTCAATGATGTTTTCATTGCCACAATCTTACTTGTATATTCTGTGACCTCATTCTTATTGATTTTCAGGAAAAGTATTTTATCGTACCACTTTAATGACCTTAACAAGATAAGAGTTCTTTTTTTTTGTTAATAAATTTCATGTGAGACTATATTATATTGTGATCTTGCGGCTACTATAAGTGTAGGTATAATCTGATTGGTCATTTCAATTTAGAAGGCATTCCTGTGTTAACCTCGAGCATTCCGAGATAGTTCTCATTCCCGACCCAACACTGTGAAGGGCTGACATCCATTTATATAAATCTACATAGCTCACTACTTATATTTATGAGATATATATGTATGAATAATTCTGCATTGCGCGTTACATTTCATTTATTTATTCATAGTATTTATGCTTATTGGACTATGAATAAATTTTAAGTTCTGTTTGTATTTTATGTTACTTTCGGTCACACGGATACTATGTTAAGCGATAATATAGTTTAAACGGTTACCGGATATATCTTTCAGATTTTACGTTATTATTATTCGTGACAGATATTATAATGAACGCACTGATAATCGACCTGGATTAGACGGAGACGTGCCGGATTACCGCATCTAAAACACGTCTATTGATTAACCAAATTATGACCGAATCTCATTCATAATATAATTTATATATAAAAAAAATGTTTTTTTTTTGTCGTTTTTATAAAGATATAACGTTTTTTTTATATCTACAAAAAACAATATCATGTAAATATTTTATCAATTCCTCATTTGTTGAATATAAAAATAAATTGACTTAAAAATTTATATTTCATTGAGTTTTAGATATTAAATAGGAAAGTCGCAAGTCCCGTTTATTACCCCCTTGGGGCTGTCTTCCGATTCCTAAGTAATCAAGAATGTAAATATACAAAGCTCCGTTGCTGAAATGTTCTGGCGCTATACTTAAATCAAAATATTAAAATATGAATAAAATTGCTACATTAAAAACTTCTTTAAGGACTATTTTGTCATGTATAATATGATATCAATAAAGAATATTTATGTAAAATATTCAATGATGACCTCAATAATAGATTTCTCATAGAAATTGATTAAAATCTTTATAGAATTTGAATCATCGATATTAAAATTTCATAAAATTTAAGGTTTCATAAAATTTCATAAAATACAAAATCGGTTTTCTAATTCATTAAGTAATGCAATAAACATAGTATGGTATGGTTTTATATTGTTATGATGAAAAATATTTTATCTCCTGAATGTGTGATCAATTGGTGGTGAATGACCAACATGAATTTCAAATTTTACTATGGCACCAAGACTTATTGTGCCAAAACCACCTTACAATAACATTAAAGTTGCCTAAGATATTAAATTCATAAAACTAAAACTTTTACAAATTTTCAGCCCTCGAGATTTTAATGAAATAATTGCATATTTATTGCAGAAAATATATTTTTCTAAACAAATAACCTTAAAATTTACCGTCTTATTTAGTATAAATTCTGATAGCTTTTATTAATTTATTGTCCTGCAAGAGATAATTTATATGAAAAACTTAAAATTCAACGCTTGTCAGTGTTATAATTAAACACAATCAAGCTCCCGACTGATCTTGCGAACATAAATAATACTAACCAGAAAGTAAGAACCGCACTCGGGAGATTATTACCCTTACTCAGAGATGCCGGTTTCGTAATAACAATCGTCCTTTAAATGTTATTTGCTCGAGCACCGAGCTTCTGTTTTAATTCTTTCAGTTCCTTATGAGACATTAACTAAATGTTCATTTAGAGAAATCTTCCATTAAACTATAGAAATGAAAGTCAATCCGTTTTAGTTAACATAAGATCTTAGGTTCGAAGTAACTGTTTAAATAGACCTGAGTGTCGTCCTATCTAACGCAAGGACTCTTCAATTAAAACTGTTCAAGTCTGTTTAAATGTTTGTGTCAGTCCATCTTAACTTGGTTAGCTACTCTGTTTACAGCCTTTGTATAGAAAGTAGCTTATGAAACAACTTAGTTGTACATTTATAAAGTACACATTTATACAATACATTTTATCTGATTATAAATGTTACACTTATATTAATAATAGAATAGTCATTAGTAATCCTTCTCACGGTAGATACAGACGTCAATGTTTCGTGACATGGGATATTATTTGACAAATCGCTGTTAATTACAGTCCAAAATGGACATGGCTGGTGCTTGACTGAAACAATGATTAGTTATACAGATTTACACATTGACTATAATTATGTAAATAGCTCGATCGGCGATGCACATTGCATGGCATAATCCCTGGATACGCATAGGTTTTGTGCTGCTGCTATTTTGTCATGTAACGAATTTTAAGCATCTGCCGCAAAACGTTTCACTTCTAATTACTGTAATTTTTGGACGCTTGTTTATATCCTTAGCTTTGGTTTTTTGTCAGTATATTTATTTTATTTTTAGAATACCGTTTTATAATAACTTTTTTGTTTCACAACAAGTATAAACGCAAAAATATTAGGTTTAAAAAATTAAAAGCGCTTGCCCGTCGTATGATATAAAAATGATATTTATCAGCAGCCATAGGGGTGGGTAATTAATTAACGCGTTATCCGGGTTCCGTTTGTTTAGCTACATTTATATGCTATATTTTCGCCAGTTAGCGTGTGGACAGTAGGTTATTCCGTTCGGCTCTGGGATGGTTCTAAATGATTTATTGTTGCGTTGAATATGCATGTCGGGATGAAAAATGACGACAAACGTGCGATAGTTAGCGTGAGGATGGATAGGATACGCTGTACGGGGGATATTGCTCTACCTTCTATCCCCCACTGGCATTCTAATACCAAACTCTTCTCATTGTGGATGTCATTGAACGTTTTGCATTTAAATTTTTCATCTTTTCTCTTTCTAATTTATTATTTGGATGTCCCTTATTTCTATTCTATACCTGACTTAAGGTAAACCTCTTAAGAATTTTACTCTTTATGATCCTCTATATTTGTTTTATCAATATTCCTTTCAGATTTATCGTATTTAATTTGCAAAATATAACCATTTTTTTACATTTATTTTAGCATATAAATGATTTTGATATTACAGGTTTTACGAATATTTATTGCAAACGTTTGATACACATTAAAATTTGGGAGAAAGCGTTTACTATAGTTACTTTAATAGACAATGGCAAGTAAATTTTAGTTTCTCAACAACGACTCAACCAGGAAGTCTCTTTGCTTCATTAAAGCCCAGCGCATAATATTCTATAGTCGGCCATTAAAAAACATCAGCCTCCAAAAATACATTCAGCTGCTTTCTACTATTGTTTATTCTGGTGTTTTTAATTTTTTATGTCTAAAAATCTTAATTTTAAAAACTCTAAATCGTTATCGTATCGTACTTCTATAATCTTTATCGTTGTCGTACTTTTATAAGCTTTAAAATACAAAATATTTAATATATCAGTTGATCCGCCTGTGAGTTCAAAGCTGGTTCTTTGTTAATATGTTTTTCGTTGTATCGGAAATTGTTAGGCCATGATTCATGCGTAAAAAATATTTGTAAAATCGTAGTGAAAAAATTTTTAAAATCAGTTTTCAAACGTTGCATATAAAAAAGCAAATGAATAATAAAAAAAATAATAGGAATATTCGATATAGGATATGTACAGATATATAACAAAGGCCTCAGATTTATTTTTGAAATTATTTCATTATCAAAAAGAAGATTTGTAGCTACTTTGAGATACTTAAAATAAAATGTTTAAATAATCCGGAAAATCACATAAAATGGTTATTTAATTTGCAACCTTTTTGTCTGGAGCGTGTCATGAACCAGCGCGTCACGGCACGCCACCCTTCCCTGAGCCCGGCTTACTCTAACTTAGAACTGGTTTTACCATAATGAAAGTTTTACAAGCAGATTAAAATTGTTCCATGTTTAAGGTTTCGTTATTGCATTTTTAGTCTAGTTTCCTACTTACAGTGACATTGCTACAATTTGTATTCGGAACCAGAAGACTGGTATAGTTTCAACTTTAATATGAAATGAACTAAAAATGTAATACCATGTTGCTGTTGACTTTTATAACATCTATAATTTTTGTGTTTACTTCCTAAACTAATCACTATGATGTCGTGAGGTACATACTATGGAATAAATTAATAATAGGTGTCTTTTTAAATATGTTTAATGTAAAAAGCTTCTATTTTTATAATAAGATTGATCTACTAATTTATATCGATATGAAATTAGTATTAATTTTTTATATTGATAATAATTTCAATTTTAAACGCATCAAAGTTTTGAAGTATTCATTAATGACCATATATATCTACGTCTTTTATTACATTATTCATTTCAACGTCGTCTTATCTTTATTGAAAGCTGAAAATTAAAATGGATTTTTATTAAAGAACTATAATGAAGTATTATATAATTGTCACCTGAAATGTGTTTCTAATTTAAACGTTTTTACAAAAGGAGACGTCAAGAAAAAGGTATGTCTCGAAACATTAATAGTATTGTATTATTCATGAGGGAATCGAATCTGAGAATGCGTTGGAACAGATAATATTACTATGACGTTAAAGACAAAGCTTTACATATCCAACAGATTCACTGTATAAAATGATGCTATCACATTCACTCCCGGAACACACGACATCTTTAGAGCACACAAAGGTTTGATAGTAAAGTGAAACACAAGCCCCAAATGCTTCTATCACGAAAATATCCAACAAATGTTGTCTAGTTTAAAAGGTATCCAATCTATTTCACTACGTTGAAATGGCTTTGGCGAGGGCGCTTTAATTTCGTCGCATACATAGTGTGAGGTCGTTGATCCGTGGTACATAAATACGAATACTTTTTTCATAGATAAATAAACTAATTAATTCTATATATGCCAAATAAAATGTTAATGGTAATAATAATTCGGCTATTCTTTAAATTTATTAAAAGCGGTCACGTGATGCAGGTGATTTCAAACGATAGTGTCTGAAATTACAGTTTATAAATGCAGCCAGACGATCTTTTATTATTAATGGTACTGTTTTGGTCAGTTATAGAAATTCATTGCCGAGACACGTTCCGTATAAATTAAACTGCAATTCGGGGCCTTTAATATGGAGTGTGTTACGCTATTGGATAGGCAGCTGCGATATGAGCGGCATTCGAATGAGTACACAAAGGCTGCATGGGTTCGACTATCGGTAATGCAGCAGAGCAGATGATTGTTCCAAGTCTCTGCGGACCGGGTCCTCCGCCTGCATCAAATATACCGTGGGATTTTTTTTTGTTTTTACATAGAATTAAAATTCAGTTTTAATTTCGATAAGTTGATTAGATGAATGTATGAATAAATGTATATTTGTATCTGTTTCGTTACCTTGCTTTTTATAGAAGTTAAAGATCTTGTAACTTTTATTCGAATGACAAAATCGGGAGAAAGTATCTGCTTTTACAAAGTGAACTTATTCAGAAAATAATATGCACATATAAAACCTTTATACCAAACTTTCAGTTAGTTTACAGTCTTAGGGAAATTGTTTGAATTTAGTATCGAACCCACTCAATATTCACAACAGCCCTGAGGTGAGGTCGCATGAGCCAACTTATGGATAAATAACTGAAACACAATACTTACCTTGTTTGAGTTCTAGCTCTTCTGTCCCAAGCTCTTTGTCCTCACTAAATTAAATAACTAATATCTTGCCAAAATTCAATAGACTTTTAGTCGTTCCTTTATTACTGTTCTCACATATAAAATAAGACAATTCTCCTTAATGAAAGAAAATATGAATTGCTCATTTGATGATAAATCATAACATTATTAAAAACTTTTGAAAAATTGTATTATCATGTAGATCTGGAACAGTAATTTTTCTTCACTTTTGTTATTTCAAATTGGAATTGTTCCAAAGAATTGTGCCGAAAGTACCGCCAAATCGAATAGTTTAAATTATGTAGCGCTTGCATCCCGCGTTTCATTGGAACAAATATGTATTTTACAATTTCAATAAAATGACAATTTTATGTTTCATGCATTCGCTTAATTTTTTATATATATTTTATTTCATTTCACACGCGTTGTATTATTCGAAGGTATTTAAATATATATAATTTGTTTAACAATAATTAAGATGTAAATATAATGACTCATTCAATTAGACTACACGGTATATAGTTTCCTTTAGCTTCGGTATTAATTAAAAATTTTCTTTCCCCAGCTTGAATTATCTCAACGGAAACATTCTTCTCAAACTTAATTATATTTTTAAAGTGTTCAATATTCATTCCGATTTTCGCGGAGCAGACATTAAAATTCATAACTCTGCTATTATACTCGTCAACATCTGGCGCCACAGAAAACTTATTATCTTGAACTCTGGGAAATGCATTAATTATTTTAAGTTATATATTGTGTTAAAACAATTACATTATTATAAATTTGCTAGAATCTAAAATCAAACTAACAATTTAATGTTATTTGTGAGAGGTAGATTGCGTTTAATTGTTTTTATAAATGGTTTTGATATTGCAACGCAACCGATATCCCTGGTACTGATATTCACTTGTGTAAACCTTCCCTTACGTAAATTGTTTAAACGGCTGAGGGTCACAGCATTGTGATTCCTGCTGCAGCTTTTTATTTTCGTTTAATATTACTTTTGTGCCGTTCCTGTCACATTTAGCCGGCTTCTATGATTGATTGCTTTTATATTGCTCACAATATACATATTTATAGATATATATCTCTTTTTTATTAAACAAAATGAGGTCAAACGATATCATACTATATTATTATTTTCTTAAAATTCAAACTCATTAAACTCAACTTTGTAAGAATGAGTTTAAGATAAGAACTTTAAGTTTCACCTGACAAGATAAAAGCGAAAGAATATAATATAATATCTTTGTAAGTTAAAGTTTGTTTTTTTTTCTTCTATTAAAGGAAACCTATCTTGGTATATATTAATATATGAATTAAGTTTTTACTTTATATAACGAGCGTAATTTGTATTTACTTGACTGTACTATTATTAGTTGAGTTGTGTCAGCAAGCCAATCATTGAAAAAATCGTTCCCTTAATTTAAGATTCCACTGTATTATGGGTTTTTGACTTTCACATTCTGTTAAATATAGTTTTAAATAAGATATAAAAAATTGCCACGGTTGATTGTCTTCCAACATAACATGTCATTAAGTGATTTGGCGATTCTTTAAAATAATTTAATATGATTTGTTTCGATTAGGATAATATTAATAAGTACACAGATTTATAAAAGTATCTTATATTCTATTAAAGTCCCTACGGAGCATTGCATTTCCATTCATGCATAATCAGTCATTATTAACTGTTTCCAGACCAATGACTGAAATGAGTGTTCATAGGGTGTTCCCAACCATTACAAGCATTTTTTTAAAGTCCTATTTGTTCTGTTCGATGTCAAATACGATGACATTCACAGAACGAAAAACACTTCATAATCTAATTTAAAATTTATTATCACAAACTTCAATTTACCTCCCAATTAATCTTAAAATGGTTTGAGGCGAAATTTTTACTAGAATTATGAAATAAAGAGTACCTAAAAATACTACGAAATCCTAATAGATGGCACCTCCGTTTCAATATTTTTATTAAAATGCTTAATTCCTCGACTATAGTTTAATTCGTAGAGGCAACTGAATCTCAGTAATCTGGAGGTTGCAAGTTCATCTCTTATTCGGGTCGATTAATTTTTAATCTATATTTTCGAATTAACATATTGCATAAATCTAAAATTAGTTTTTTATTTATTTAAATACAAATAATAATAATATATATTTTTTTATAAAAACAAGTTATCCAAGCTCTAGAAGTCAATATAAATACAGCTTTTAATACGTTCGACAACATTTTAAAAAGGGACTTTTAATTTTCGTGAATATTTTCCTTTTTCGAAGGTGTGGTTTAAAATTGTGGACCAAAACCCTTTACAAGTCGTAATTAATGCCGTATCATGAGGTTGTGTTTGGAGTCTGTGTCCTCAAGTTTCGATAGATCGTTAAACAATATTTTTGTGTGATAAAAAAGCTTATACTCCGGTGCTAAATTTAATTAATTAAAATTACTATACAAACATATTATGTTGACAGTATTATGTTGAAGTGGCTAGCCTAAATGAACTTCGATTTTCAAATTTTTACTAAATTTTTTATATAAAACTTAATAAAGAAAACTAGCTTCCATTGAAATGCTACTTATTTTTTTAAGGGAAGTAATAATACTGTATACACTTACGACTAAACAATATTATTATAAAATAGTTGTACATTTTAAATATATGTAAAAGAACTTTATCGTGACATTTTGTTTCGCATGTCAAACTTCAACTGATTAGGATTTGTTGTACTACGAAAGTAAAACAGATTGAACAAATTTATGAAGTTCTGGACGAAAATATACATAATTACAGACGAATTAAGAACTTCCTTCAAAGTGATATATGATACAAAAGGAAGAAACAGTAAAGTGATGTAACGGGCCCAATTGTATGTTGTGTCTATAGCAATTTCAAAATTACAAACATGACACTAAAAAGCCGTATGGTGCACTATAATGGAATAACTCCTCTTTACGTTTCTATGCTTCCTCATATAGCACCGCTTACATAAAGCAGGTTATAAAACAAGCATGTGAATGGAGATGGAGAGTGACAGTTGTACATCAATTCTCTCTGTCTGATTCGTTTTATTTTCCTAGTATTTAATGGATAAATTACTATTCATATCTAAGTTTTAGCATTATTATATTGAAAACGATCCAAGTTGATTGTGTTAAATGGAGATAAGGGTATCATAAATTCATTATATTAAATTATGAAGAAGAATCTGAAAGTTCGGTATTCGTTCGTTATAAAAATGAAGTATCAATATTAAATGCTGAACGTACTTGATTACTGAACTACTTGTCTAGATCCTAAAACTCAATTAGAAGTGGATTTTATATGTAAAATTTATCAACTATGTTAGTATCATATTTTTCTCGCACTTTATAAATTTTCTAACTAGTATAAAACTAACAAGTTGTGACGTAGTTCATAAATTCTAGATCATCAAACATATAGGACGTTGTCATCCAGTTTGGAATATAATAAATGTAAAAATATTATACGATAAATTCAAAATCCGTTCTCTAGGTCGTATTTTAACAAGAACTTTAGTTTAACGATTGTTCTTAAAAATATGTTCTACGCCGCAGTGAATGTACAGAAACATTTAATGGCTGTAACTTGGGCTATCAAAACTTTTGTTTAATTAAGTGAATTTAAGACACGAAAATAGTATCGAGTCGGCGAACCGAATTAACCGTAGAGTTAGTTAACAATGTGGTCGAATTAAGTAAAGGTACGCTGGAGCACGTTGGCGCTATGTAGGTACACAATCCTCCGCCTTATTAGAGTTGGCTTATTGTAATGAACACGGCATTATAAATATTAATAATGTTAAAGGGTTTTGTGAAATTAAGTGTGTTTTATAAATAGCTGGTTCATAAAATAAGCCCATGTAAGTGAATTTTAATTCAAGGCATTTCGTCTTTGAATATTAGATTTATTTTATGTTAATTACATAATGTGCCAAGCGACACTGGAAAGTTTCTTTCAAATAGGATCCATTTTTAATTATCTGTTGCATATTCAAGAAGATTGTCATAGCATAACTATTACAGTATTTTTAAAGTTCTTTACTAAACAACGATAATCTAAATTATAACTATATTCGAACCAAAACATATATTAAAATTACCTCTAGGTAACAAAAAAAAGAATTTACTTTTTACAAAGTAAAATGTATGGTAAAATAAATATGTGTGTATTTTATTTATCAATTAAATGATTTTTTTTAAAATACATAATGGCACAAATAGATTTTAATAAGTGTTAAGTAATTATAAACGCTAAAGTAAGTTCTACAATGTATTTTTGTTAAATATTTCGATGCTAAGTCGTAAATTTAAGAACTTACTCAGCTTTCTTGGAAGTTGACTCTAAAACCCATTTCAGAGCTCGTGGTGTAGATAGATACTGTCATTTATTGGAAATATAGGTCAGTTATTATACTACCTAAGATCGTGCATAATTATTTCGACCTATAAAATTTCTCGAGATGAGATGCGTCTCATTCCACTTTATTTTCTACATTTCAATGAGACGAAACCTTTCTTTCTATTAATATGCTTATTTCTTTGTGTACACGGTCACATATTTTACGTAAAATCCCTTTACAAAGTCAGTAGGTCTGATTGCTCCTTCACCTTTAAACTTTCTTTTCACAAAAATAATTATCGTAAGCCTCTTGGAAGTAATAATGAATTTTTTACGTATTATCTTCACAGAAATTTTAATTTTGATAGAATTATAAATTAACATTACCCTTCACAGAATCCGAAAAAAAAATGCATATAAACAATATATTTTTATATTGCCTAACGGTTTTTACGTAAATAGCTTTTTCTGTGTGTCTTTCATTGAAATCGAATTTACATATTCATCCGTTCGGTCTAGTTTGAATGTAGACTTTTATTTTGTTAGTTTCATTGTTAGCTTTTATTAGATAAAGCCAACTTTTCTCACTTCACATTAAAATGTCTCTCTAGAAATTTTACTGTATTTTATTCGATAAATATTGCGGTTCTATCAAAAATATATACATCGAACAGTTCTAAGCGAAAGAGATTTCATTCAATTACAAGCAAATAACGAATTTTTTTATTTTATTTTTTAACAGAAATTACAGCTTTTTGCTTGGAATTTAGACAAGTCGCCGTTGCGAAATTTTAATTAAATCGCCTTTGATCTGGCAAGTGGAATGTCTCTCCGGTGATATGATTAAAGCCACAATAAAAACAATTGATTCCCAATTAGTTATTACGTTTTAATTATCGTTTACATTCCGGGGAGATGGAACTTAAACATAAAAACACTACTTGATGTATAGTTTAAGTAATCGTACTAAAAATAATATAAGAGCATATATTAGTAAAAAGATAGAGCAGTCAAGACGAGATTCGGATAGCTGTTATCGTAACCAGTTCGTATTCTCATAGGGGTTAGTGGCGTACTGTTATTGTAACGATGCCTGTCTTCGTTTGATCAATATCAATTAAGGAGCACGACGTGCCACCGATAAGAGAGGCTCGTGACCGCCCTCCGACTAAAACTTAAACTGCAATGGGTGAAATATGAAACGTGATATAGCCTAAATAGCCATTTACTAAAGTGAGTTAATACTGTGCACTGTATTATTTTAATTACCTTCCTTGATGTTAAATTTATTTTCCTTTTATATTATATAAGAATATAGTTTTGTTTATTCTATAATTATTACTTTTTCATTCCGTCAGTCAAATTTTTTGCGCATCCTTAAAATAATTACTGTTATGGTCAGATCTAATGGAAAAACGTTTTATAACTTTGAAATATATTATTTTAGAATGTTATTTTGTAATAAAAAGATTAAAATGTATTTCGTTTTAAAATTTTAATCTTCCGGGATGATATAACGTCTGTTAAATCGTTTATAAGAAATCAGTTGTTATATTTTATAGCAATAAATATTTTCTTATATAAGTAACTGTAGATTTGTTGACAATTAACTCTCTTAACGATTTTCCTGTCTCTGGACGGCGTCCGACGTCAGTTACGTTTAATAGAAGTAACCCAATCAACTCTCGAAGGAGAGCAAATCATTACAAGTATCTAAAATTGTACAGCAAAAGGTGAAGTCAACATTTACATAATTCTTTTTCATTTATGAAAGCTTTTACTCAGTAAGTTTTATGTAATCTTGTTTTAGCTTCCATCTTACAGTCTTTTACACAGTGCAACAATTTACACTAAATATGTATTTAAAATATTTAATGCATTACGAGCACATATATTTTCTTCTGCTCAGTATTTTTCTCCTTATCCTCCTGTTTCACTGTTTTAAAGTATTATCAAGCTGTTAATTGCAACAATAACAAAGGAAGTCCGAATAAAAATTGAAGTGGACTCTCATTTAGCACCTGACTTTATCCCCTTTGTTGGGAAGTTTTTCAATTAGCAATTAGTTGATTAAAAATGTTACTGCAACTTGATTGAAACTAACAGTCCAAACGTTATGAGATTAGCAAAGACAGTTAAAAAGCATTTAAAATCGTATCGAGTTTATAATTGTTCTTAAAATAAACGAATTAGAATTTTTTTTAGGACTGATAAATTTAACTGCTTCATTATAGCTCCACATATATATGAAATAAGCGCTGGCTTGTGTGAAATAAATATCACATATGCAACATGGTACAGAAAAATATTGTATATGGCGTTTACGACTTACAACCTAATATGCGTTAAAAGGATGGAATATGAAACGCGTTCCGCACCAGAAACCATAATAAGCATCGCAACATTTGATCATAAATAAAAGGAGGCTGCGCAACGAGCGTCGGGCACGTCATCGGCAGCTGTCGCGTGTGAGAATTCAGACGAGATCTCCCGCCGATAAAAATATTAATCTTCTTCTAAGAACAACTTCAACTTTTATTATTAATCATTAGAGTAAATGTAGAAAGAATTACATTGGTTTTTATTTAAACATAAAATTTAGCAAGTATTTATGAAAAACTATGCTACAGATTTTATATTCGTCGATTATAAATAAATTTTTTATATTTGTAATTTGGCTTTATGCAGAAATTATGAAGGGTTTTTAATTAAAATTTTAAAATCTAGTGAAAATAATAATAAAATGGAACAATGAACTCTGTCCGAGTTCTCTAACTTCACAATAGCGTGCCATTGTCAAATACAACTTAGGGGTAAGAAATTTTCTTCAAAGATTATATTTGTTTTTAAAGTAAGCTTATTCGCCCCTTTATTATATTGAATTTGCGGTTACTTATATTACAGTGGCAGGAAGTCAAGGTTTATGTAAATATTAAAAGAAAACCGTAGGGATGTATATCACTTGGGAAATTTATATAAATTAAATATGTGTAATGAAAATTAAGGCCCTTGCCCCTTTTGATATAAACGTTAGAGGTTAGTAGAGGAATGAGGTATAATGTATGATTGATTTTTGTTAAATAAAATAAACATTTGCTCAAATACTGAGTGGAGTAAATATTATGTATTTGATTAATATACATAAAATAAATCAAATAGGAATAGTTTCCGATATGAAGTTTTTATTAGTATGTTTGTTATTGTGTGGCAATATTAATGCTTGAGAGTAACAGATAGCACTATTATAGCCTGAAACCGGATTTCAGTTTGATTAAATTACTTATATTTATTAAGAATAGCGCGAGTCCTTCTCATGAAAACTTAATAGTAATAACGTGTTAATCTGGAATCTGTTTAAATCCAAATGAATGGATCCAAATTATAAATATTTTCCGAGAGGAACCCTTAGTTTGACAGATTAAATATAATCCAGAAAAAAGTGCAATTTTTTCAGACAATCGTCCTTCCGCATCGGTGAAGTCCGTCTTTATATTCAGTCTCTTTTGAATGTTTTAAATCCATATTTATGAACACATTTACCTAGTTTTACTTTCTGTTAACACTTTAAATTTAATGAAATTGATATTGGATCGTTATTTCGAAACCTCTCTATTTCCATTTATGCTGTGAGATCTGCTTTACGTAAAAAAATTGTTTTGAGTGCACTACATGTAATAAACTCAGATTACCACTGGAACATTCGATACTTCAAGTCTTATATTATCTTTTCTATTGATTTGATATAGTGTAAACAAATTTTATTTCTTTGGCCAAAACAATGGCTTAACTTTTATTGTAAAGCGTTTTTAATATATCGAATTTGTGAAAATAGTTGCATGTTTAACGGTTTAATTCTTGCTTTTTTTCTTAGCATGTGCCTTTGTAGAGTAAGTTTTTTTGCCATTAATTGACTTATAACTTTACGTAGAAAAGACAACACGTAATAAAGTACAGTAATAAAAGTTGTTTTGTTTGGAAGATAGTGTTTAATAATAGTTATAATGAAGTGATTGTGATGTGTTAAAATTATCTTTTACTTAACTCGATTTGTGCTTGTGCAGAAGAATTTAAAACCTTTTGAAAAATTTCATCTAAGATTGCATAATTGCACAATAAATAAAGTGATAATTCGACAAATATTTTTATGTAAGCTGGAGTTTTATATACTTCTAATACTTGTCCTTAGTCGTTTTATAACTTCTCTTGCTCACTTAATTTTGAAAGAAAGAAAATATCGTTCAAGTGCAAATCACACTCGCAAGCAGATAATTGAGTTCAAACTTTCTATCAACTTTAAAGATTTTGTGAATCTTTTAAAAATACCCGACTTTATCACTACAGTAGTAGTTTTGTTACTCAAATATGAATTCTAGATTTTTGCATTTACTTTTTCAAATATATGTTTGGTATTCTCTTTTTTTTTATTATTTTAATAATAATGTAGTGTTAAGAAATAATATGTGCAAGCGTGCCTTAGAATGTAGGTCTCTACAGGCGAATAATCTGATAAAGTAACCTGTAGTACGGTTAGTTTATTTTGTAAAGTAAGCACTACCTTCAGATAATATAATAGATATTTTCTTCTCCCGTATGACGTTTTTGAATCAGTCTTTCATTCTGTAACTGACAGGCAACACTATACTCGAACTGGTTTTCAGCAGTGGTCGCTAACGAGACAAGCAAAGATTTTGTCAGTTAAAGCTATTGTTCAGTCTTACTTCCAGTCAGCCGCTGTCCAATGACTAGCGTTTAATATTGCTTTTGTTCCTAAAACTATATAATATCTGGTGAAATTTACAAATTTAACTATTGTACTATACTTTCCATGTGTTTTATCTCGTATGCTTATAACTAAATACATTTTTTTTAATATTTCTGATATGATATAAATAAATCACTTAATATGTACTAGTTTATGCTATATATTTATTTATATATTTCGTCGATGTACTTTAATAAGGGATATGTGTTATTACAAACAGCATTATTATAGTGCTTATGTAGTACATAAAAGATTAAATTAAAATAGTCTATTTGAATAATATATTCATTTACTCCGTTTATACTATTGCATCAAAATATTTTTAATTTCATCATATATCTATGTGAAATTTTATTGGGAAATAATTGTCTTTTTGTTCTTCTTTGCTTTTTTTATATGGTTCTTCATGGTACATTTGTCTTTCAAACTTTTTATTTTTATACGTTTAATCACTTAGTCTTTGTTCTGATATCGCTACAAACGAAATTGTCAGTCTATAAATAAATATCCACAGTATCCCTGGAATTATGTAGGTTATGTTTTAGGTGTATTATTTTTATGGATTGTAAGGATTCGTGAAGAAAAAGGAAGAATCAATAGCATTCTAGCAGAAGTTAACAAGGGAACTAGATATAAATGCTAAATACTACGTATGTATTTTACTACGTTTAATTTTTAATTAAATTCTTTATTGTCGTTCGTCATTTTATAAAGTACCTCACCTAAGTTAATAATTCACCGTCAAGCGTTATAAGTTAACACTTTACGCTTGTATAAAAGTTTTAATTTAATTTAATTGATTCTATTAATTCTTCGAATTCATTCTACATTCTGTATTTGGGTTTTTGAATTAGGTCGGAGGCTATTTAATGTAATCTCCACATAGCATAGTCTTTTATCTTTATAACATAATATATTCTTCCGCTATATCTTCCTTGGAGAGATTAAAGAGTGATGGATGTTATTTCCTTGGATAACCTGTTAGATATATAGGAGATGTGGTTTTCTGTTTTTGTGCGACACCAATTTCATATGGTTGGAGCTATTTACTTAATTGTTGTGAATTAGTCGGGATGTTGTATAGCCTTTTATTAGGTGACTGTGTGATGTAAGTCTCGAAATGGAGGGTATACCAAATTTATTACAGAGAAAATTAGAGGCGTATGGCTTTGTATTAAGTATTATACTACAAATAAGGTTTCCCCAAATAGATATTACGTTTTTCATATAAACGAATTGGCCGCTTGAGTGTACATGATAATACTTTCCTTTGTTGATTGGATATATTTGCTATAATAATATTGATACTACCGACATCTATGACATTCATTCCGTGTTACGGAATCAATAAACAAAAATTGTTTACTTGACACACTTTAGCTAACAGTTGTTCGAATTCTCATCTGTCTATGAGTTTTGGTCACATAGTTTATGATTCTGGTGAACTTGATACAACATTCTATTATATATTTGCATTTTAAATCAACTTTATTTAAATAAAACAAAAGCCTTCGTATAAGTTTAACAATTGCAATTCATCGTGTTTTCATTTCTTAGGATAACAAACATTACCAGAATACAGAATGTTATTATATTAATATGTAAGAAAGGAAAAAAATTGTATTCTTTGTACTTCTGTTTACATATTGTTCTTTCTTCTTTTAAAAATTCATTCTTTTTTCAACTTTTCATAATGAATAGAATTCCTCAATTTTATATAGAGTAATTCAAATTTTTTCAACATTCACTGATAGCAATTGATAGTCTGAGATATTTCACTCGCCGTCTGCAATCAATTCTCTATCTTGAAACAGAATATTGCATTTTCATTATCTATTACAACAATTATAAAAAATATATAAATTAAAAGTAAAATTTGTCTATACCATTTTATATGCGTCTTGCCTCTTGTAACTGATAAATTATAATAATTTTTAATTGAAAACTCTAGATATTAAAAATCGTATGTTTTGTCCATTTAATTATTTATGGAAACGTGTTATCGTTTAAGCATTGGATAACATTTATACTAATTTAATGTGAGTATGTAATGAAGGAATGCCACTTACTTGGTTATTTTTCTACAATATTAATAAACCAAGCTTCATATTTAAATACCAACATCTCATATGCAGCGAGGACAAAGGATTGCGGAACACCGACGCTGTTAATTTAAACAGAAGCTCTTTAATTTTCAGCAACCATATAATTTCATTTTTATAATTTATATATACATTTGGTATATAGTAAATATAATATTGAATAAACGTAGTTGAGCCAAATACTGAGCATAAATAGTCCTGTAGCTTCTTGCAAGTACAAATATTTAAATTCTTATTTCTCAGAACTGTCTTAAAGCACGCCATTCATCGAGAACCATTCAAACTTTTTAGCTCGGAAACTGATTTGCTACATAATTAAATTCACTTTAGCTAGCTCCAGTTTTCAGCTTGGGCTTATAAAAGGTTAGTTAAAATTTGTCTGCGAATGTGTAAGAAGAAAATATAGGATAGATGTGAATGCTTCAAACAATAGAACAAGAACTGTCGTCGCAAAAACCGTTAAACGCATTGTTCTAACGTTCGCCGAGGAAACGTACAGCACTGACAGCCGATGGTCGCATCTAATGGACCACTATTTACTGAGCACCAAGCTTTTCCGTTGAAAACACCTAGCATCCGTAAAATCTAGTTAGATTAAAACACTAGAATTAGTTGCGTTGATGAACTTTTTATCTTCAATACGAATTTGTATTATTTTGTAATGGCTCTAGTTTATGTATTTGTTTAATGACTGACGAAATTATTTTTAAAATGATACAAACGTTATAACTTTGTTTGAAATATGTGAAGGCTTTGAGGTATGTTTATTTACTATAACGCATTTTCGCAAGCTTTTATAAAAATAAAAGTGTGCCTATAGTTTTAAAAGTGTTGGTCATTTAGTACTTATTTTTTGAAAACTATTTACTAAATTTATTCTTTAAAGGAAAAGTTAGGTAAGCCTATAAAATATCTAGACTCCAAATTGAAATATGGAAACGATAAGGAGTTTAACACCCCATCCTCGTCTAATGTGCGTTAGTATTTTATAGGTTTGAATACTAAAAGTACTGTTAAATATTAAAATGGAGCAAAAATATATAATGAGTTTTCTACTTACATGTATTTCCGTTGTTTGGTAAATTATCGATAATGCTTCTGACGCAATATCAATTATGTATTTCCCTCAATCCGAAATATTCTCATAGTTCGGGTACGTATATTTTTATATTACCGATATCCAATAACTTTATTACGGTTCGTACCCACAGATATCTCTTAATTATACATCTAGTCAAATATAAAAGAAAGGCAAACGGGAAATATAAAAGATAAACATTATGTTTTCTAGTGTCACTATAAAAATCTTAGTTTTTCTGAAACTTCTAATGAAAAGTGTTTGAAATTTTTAAATGTTTGTACCATGAAAACGCTATAACATGTTTGCGATATACAAACAGAATGTGTATTTTAGTTGACTTTTTGTTTATCAAAATATATTTTTTAAACTTTATTCTTTAACAAGCAGTATAATATTATTGTATTCATTATCGATCACTGTAGATTTTATATTTTTTAAGTATTATTACTAATTGGTTGAGTATATTCTAACTATATTCTGTTTTAGTTTACATCATACAAAAAGGTTTTTCTTTGTAAACATATACTGAGAATTCTTTTGTAATGTGATTTCTCTAATGTGGTTTTAGAAATCTGTATCTTTTGTATTTACAGATGCATTTTGACCGGGTATCAGAATCAAGACAAAATCTTGATTTTTATACTAAGGTTTTCGTAAATGCAAATAAAATTCATATGACTACTCTAAAAAATTGTCCGTCATGCAGTTATGTTATTTCCTATGACGTATCTGTTACGGATATGAGATTGACAACATTTTTTTTTCGTTACACTGTTAAAATAGGCGACACTCACTATTCGTAGATTTTTGGTTGGATAAATTATTATTGATGCTTTTATAAAATTTATTACATTTGTAGCAGGAACAAGTCATAATATCTTAGAATAAATTAAAAAAATTTGATGCTGATCTCTGATAATGTAATAACTTTATTATGATCGCATATTACGTTATATAGAATATAAAATTTCATCAAATAATCCGCATTCCCCATCATTGTGCACGGCTTAAAGTTAGACTGTTAGCTGCAAAGCTATGTAGTTGTAGTCAGATAGCAGTGATCTGATCTCTTGGGACGGCTAAAACTAATAACGCTACTAATATCCGTTTGCAACTAGCTTTTTCATATTATAAATATATTTTACTCTTGTTGTTTACTGTCACACCTCAAAAGTTCTTGTTACTTATTGCGTCGTTTCTAACAGTAAACTGTCACAAAATTTCATAAGCATTTACTATATGGTGGTTGTAAATATCAGAACATATTTTTTTACTTAAAACTTACGTCGGTTGGTTAAAATAAAGCACAAAAGGATCCGATAGATGCTGATAAAAGGCATTTTCCTATCTCAGTTAAAAGCGATATTGGAATTAGCATAATTCTTTTTGTTTGACGTGAATTGGTGTAGTGATGACGAGACCTGATGAAATTCGACTTAATCCAGAATCATGTTTAGAATTTTTGTATTATTTAGACTTAGTTCATATCCAAACTTTACTTATGGCATAAGCTCTAAAATGTATGTTTTACGCTCAAGCTAACTCGTGTTTAATGGAACGTGAATTCGTATTTTTCCTCGCTTTTTTAATAGATACGCCGGTGAAGCAAGCATACATATGTATGTAGTATGTAAATACATAACGTTATGTTACTATTCGAATTTTCTAAAATTCGTAGAGCTATACATGCTATTTCTTTTTTAAAACTTTCATATTAAAATAGTTCACGTTAATGTGACAGAAATGTACTAATAGCTGGTACACTAGCATGTCATAAAAACTCTATACTGAGAGATATATAAATTTGGGTTTACTGTGTCACGGTTTTCGTAAAGTTTTCTATGGTTTGATAAATTACTTATAATAAAATGATAATATGATCATATCATTGCAACGAATGCATCCATATGAAGACGCTTTCGGAGATGTCTATTAAAGGAAATGCTGAAGATATGACTTCAGACTTCGGTGCGAGCGTGATTGCGCGTGAATCCGGGCGGGCGGGGCGCGCGGTGTCAGTGTCACGCCGGCTAGCAGCCCGACCACGCGTCCTATATCGAACCACAATACGCTAATATAGTATCGTAATAATCGTACAGTGTTGTGATAGTTTGTGTTGTGATATAACTAGTAAGATAAACATTTTAGTGACAACGAAATGATTATGTTAATTTGTCGTAACTCATAGTTAAACTTCTTAAGCGCTTTAAAACCACTGAAAGTTATTCAGGCATCTATTTTGCATAGTTACAGTTTCTACTATACTATATATACTATAATGCTGCTCCAGGGAAACAAACGTTATTTTAATTTATTCTCTAAAAAAGCAATAACCTCTTTATTGTACGATCGTTACTCCATTAGTTGTTGTTAGTAACAAGTTTTTTAATATATCGCAAAAAATATTAAACGAACACTACCTTGCTTCTATATAATAGAAACAAATATATTTTTTTATGATTATGATTGAAAATAACTATTTTTTCGCAATCAGCGAATGAATTAGACAAACATATATGAAGCAAATTAGCAAATCCAAGACAAGGTGTTGCATTGATTTTTTTTACGCTATTTAGACAAAGTAATCAGAGAATACTTTAATTAAACAATAAATTTTATTTTATTTTAAATTAACAAAAGTTTCAAATTCATTATCTTTCTATTTTCGTAATGTTTTTGCGTTACTAAATGAAATATAATATATTCGGTTTACTTCGCTTTGTTTGTAAAGAAAATGAAAATAAATTTGAGATGAAAATGTTCGGTTCTTTATCTATTGATTCAATCAGATTAGGCCATTGTTAGCTTAAAATACGACAAAAGAGCTCGCCCATTACGAAGAAAATCCCAAAATTCCATAGGTAAAAGAAAATCCGTGTGTCCCAGAAATACATAATATTTTTATTTGCCGCAAAACAAATATTTACACGTCCTTTAACAATTGCTGTGAACGTGGTTCCAATAGTGCAACATATTGTGTCATCAATTCTTTGAAACGAAAATTTATTTCAGCTACAGAACATACAGCCTTTGAAAGTTTTGCCCTAACAAAGAGAATACTTTAAGATGCATAACCAACATATTTTCTCACAGCGATATTTCACAGTAGCGTACAGATGACACCAGAGCATATTACTAGCAAATAAAATGTAAAGATATGTCACCTGAGAATGCTAATGCAACTGAAAAGTTTCAGAAACTTGAAGCATAATCTTAAATCTCTAGATAATATTTGTATTTAACCATCCGAATAAATACTGAATATTTTTGTAGAGTACACTTCATTAAGTTAAAAATATTACTTAAATTACAATTAAGCCTTTGTTAGTAAGTGAAGAATTGAAGTACATTAGACTATATTTCAATTATATGTATGTATTAAATTTAAACTTTCTTATGTCATAGGAGAATCACATTGAGTTCAGCTGACATTACAAATGCAAACTTGAATCTTGTCTTAAGCGTCATCCAGAAAGGCGAGAACATGCTTTGAAATTCTGTAGTTTAGATTATGTATAAAATATTTTTAATTTGCTTGTCTGTGTCGCTTGGGAATCTAAATAGGAGACCTATCTTCAAATAAACAACATAATATGATTTGCCAACTGTGAAATCAGGATAACTTTAAATATATTAAATAAAATTGTTTTATAATATAATACTGTGCATATGTTTCATATTATGCTTTAGCAAAACATATATTCCTTATTCTTGATAGCCATCTAAACGGAAAACGTTTTCTTCCTAGGAACGAGATATGTCGTATCGTTACTGAGCTTAACGTAGTTTGAAATGTTCCTTTGAGTTTCATCTATAGCATTTTCAAGTGCAACCGCTACTTTGAGCAATTTCTATATGAATCAGAACTGAATGTACATTCATTATTGATTTAATTATTTCTATTTGCAAACGATAACCGGATGGAAGATTCTCGTGTTTTTAATTGATAATAATTTTGTGCAGTTCTGAGAAAGTTTCTTAGTGCCTTATTTTCCAAGCTTGAAATGTAATAACAAAATTTTCTAGTATTTTAAATAATATCGTTGGAATCTTACCAATACAACTGATTATTTGCAATGTCTCGTTCCTTGAGTTCAGAGAAAAGATAATCCGTACTAATTTGCTTCAGTATATTGTTGTGCTTCATTTGCTAAACCAAGTTTTTTGAAACATTTTAAAATTTTATTTTTGTTATGTTAACACGTGTGTATTAAATTTTCTTTTGTAAGATTTCTAGATATGAACCCAAAGGATGTAGCTCGGAATAGTTCTGCATGTTAATATAGGTATAGTCATTTGTCTGTTAGCTTCAACTAAGCCTTCTGCAAACGTGACATAAATCAGATAGTTCAAAAAAGAGCAAAGCTGGAACTAGAGACTTAAATGGTCTCGACAGTGCTATGAACTTCTAGCTCTGTTAGAGATCAAATGAATTGCTTATTTATATAGTTACCGTAGCTATTACCTTTACTATTACAAATTATTTCATTACCTAGGTTTTGTTTTATTTTTTTAGGTTACTACTACAATATGTCAAGAATTAAAAATTAGGTCAAGTGAATTAAACTAGTTGTTCGGTGAAATAAATTATATTAATTCCCTTCCAACATTTTGTGTGTAAGGATAATTAATGAGCGTGATTTATCATTAAATAAAAAAAAAATAGGCTGTCTGTTTAAAGAAAATATTTTTAATTATTTCTCCATAATTGTGATTCAGCATTGTAAGTAAATTTATTTTTCCCCTTATTTTTATTTTTGTCTGATAATACTGGCAGTATTTAGTTTTTACGCTCTACTCTGTGTTTTGCTTTTTTTATTCTGTGTCCATTTCATTAGTGGTAATGAATGAATTCGTTCCAAAGATTTATTTTGAAATATACATACTTATGTTTACTGTTTTAATTAATTCTAACATTAGTGCTAATCGAAAAATTTTAACATGGGCGATTTTAATAAATATAATCCAAACTAAACATTAATAACTTATTTCATTTAAACTTGTAATTTAAATTTATTCTGCTGAGTTATAAGTTACATCATTATTTCCTGTTAAATTTATTGATTCAACCGATATATAATATAGCAGGGATCTTGTGATCGAAGTTAATAATATAGTATGTATAATTATAAGATTTAACAATATTTTGTTAATTAAAGAGAACTCTAAGTTTTCAATAAAAATAAATATACATGCCGTTTTCCTTTAATAAAAACAAGTATTTAGAATTGAGAATTAGAATTTAGAAGTGACCAATACAAAGACTTTGTTTTTATTTGATACCAAGAGTTTTAGTTGAATGTTTGACATAAACTATGTTTAGTTTAAGTTGTTTTTATTCAGAAATCCTCGTCTTATGTCTTATTTCATTTGATCTAAAAATATATATATAAGCTTAATTTGATAACGAACTATATCTTGAAAAATACTTCTTAGTAATGATATTAGAGTAGTTCGATAATATTGTTATTCGAATAGAGAACTATCTCTTTCGGTTAAAATGCTCAATTATGTTGGATAATCGTAAGTACAATGACTATAATTAACCGTAAATCCTTCATGTACATGTAAAGAAGGAATAACATTTTAAAGTTATTCTTACATGTAAGGTGACTTGGCAAGTCTTCTTCAGCCAAACGAACAAACTTTAAGAAAATAATTATATCACTTTGCTTGATATAATTTTGTTTTCAAAGGCCTATTCGGGGCTTAAATGAACGCTTAGAGAAATGTAATTATGAAACCTAAAAGATTTTATAATTAAATTATTGTTTGACTGCGGCTTCGCTATCCAAGTTCAATCTGTTTATTTTATGAAAACGGAAATTTTCAGCATCAATATATACATAAATCTGAATTTGAACTCCGTAAAATATTCAAAATGCATTCCAATATTTAATAATAATGTATACCCAAGGAATTTAAGCTCAACTTTATAACATTTTTCATGTTGGTAAAGGAAAAACCTATTCAAAGGGATACAAAAATTTTATACATTTTTTTTTTGATATTACCGTATATTTTATAGAGAGATAAAACGGAGTAGATTTGTCGTTTTTTAATCACACAAATTTTTAATTCTATAGGTCGTCTCTGTGCGCTTCACACAATAGGATTTAATGGACACGAATAAAACTATTGTTATGTCAACTTCGATGTTACTGAGCCGATAATTGCTTGATTATATTTTATCAGCCAATAATAATATAAAGGATAGCGTTTGGAATGATCTTATCAGAGGCGCGTCAAGAAAAAATATGGATTGATGTAGTCATTCTTTTTAAGAATATCATAACAAACGATATTATGCCAAAAAATATATATATATATATTAAAAAAGTAGGCCAAATCTATAAAATAGGCTTTTATTTGTGGTATAAATAAAAGAGTTGTTAAAAATGCATAAAAATATACAGGAATTATAAATATTTGACGTCACTGTCAAAAAACTTTGTCATTGGAAAGCACATAAAATAAATAATTTTCAATACATTGAGCAATTGTTGATGAATAATAATACTATGAACAAATAAATCCTTTGGTGTATATTGAATGTTGCAATTTATTGTTGCGACAAACTGCAGTTAACTAATATTCGGATAAGACGGTTTTTAGTCTTTGATTTGTTAATTCTGTCCAAAATATCCGGAGGCTCAGTTAAAGAATATCTAAGTTTTTCGTACAACATCACACAAAGTTTCCAAAAATATTATTTTGTTATTATAAAAGAAAGATAAATCTTTACCTTTGCCTTACAAAGTAACTTTTTAACATTTTTGTAAGGGTCAAGGTAGTCTTTCGATCCATCATATAAATTTGAAGCATCAATATCCATTACAAGTTTGACTTGAAACTTGATTGGTCCGGTAATAAACTTCCGATTGGCATATTCATATGCCCTCCTCGTGCTTCCAGCTTTTGGACATTAATAGCTATTTGTCAATTGTCAGGTGATGACTGATATCTGATGACGCAATTACTCAATTGCGCTATCCAGATTTTAACATTAAATAATTCTTAATATTCATTTATAAACGTTTATATTTATAATGAAAGGTAAACATCAATTTTTAAATGATTTTTTCATCATTTGAAAAAAAAAATTGAAAAATTGTAAATATAGTCGTTTAACATTCAGGTCCCAAGGCGTACCTAACGTAATCTCGATTATGACTGTTACAAGGACTGTGACATGATAACATGTCTTATAATATTTATGCTCAACACGGCAATGTGTGCCCACGAGACATATTTACTGAGTGGTACCGTGAACTGTATCCACTAAATGGCACGTCATGTTTACGTAAGCCTTAAAGCCCGGTATGAATAATATTATGTGCAATATCCTACAATCACGAACGTCTATTATTGTATGCGTATCAAATTAATATAACAAACTGCGAGCTAAAAATCTCTTTTTTTTTTACATTAAATGAACGCCAATTACGTAAACGACATAGCTGCGCATTTGCTTGTGTACACAAAAAGAGTAGAATGATCGATACATTTAGACGACAAAATGGATTAGGCGAATTGTCCAATTCCACGTGTTTGGCAATTTTATTAATACTGTAAATATGTTACACGTTGATTGGATATATTTTATTTTAAATGATTCGTTTTTATTCGTTATTTTTTTTAATAATCTACCAACCATATACAGAATAATTATAACATGTTAGCTGTAAATAAAGATGTTTTACTCAGTTCTTTTCATAAACACTAAGTTTTCTAAGAAACTAGGATTCTCTAGTTCCTTCATTCGCGTCAAACCATCGATATCCTATTAGAAGAACGTTATTTAATTTATCTTCTATTTTAGCATAATGTATATAAAAATTTACAAAATTGTCAATATGCTAAAATCTATAATCAAATAAACTTAAGAGACATAATCAATATTGAATGGAAAATATTTATAAATTTTAGATATGTGTCACTATTTATCCACAATGTTAAATTGAAGCTGTTACTCTCACATAATAAACGGTGGTCAGCAATCGTTGTTAAACAAACGTACTGCAAACAATATCACATCCATAAATATTTCGCAAGCCTTCCCTAAATTATTTTAATGATGAACCTTTAACAATTTAGTGTTATTGGCATTTATTATGAGTATGTTGGTGATGTCGACACCACTACTATGAATATGAAAATAACTTAGTATCTCAGTTGCCTTTCATGGTTAGATAATATTTTTTTGTATATGCTAGTTGTCCCGGCTTCCGATCTCATCCAACTAGCAGTTGAAGTTGTTGTCATTTGTTGTCATAAATTCTTCAAATGGGAATAAACTATTTAAAATCTAACAACATTGATAGGAACTATGCCAAAGACTTCGGATTCGCTACATTTTCTTTTACCATTTCAGACTAGTGACATACCGCTGTTACTGACTTCCGGATGGAAAACCATACAATATTTCATGAAACCTTGTCTGCTATTCTACATTTAACTGTGTTCAGTTTGAAATAATTCCTTTAGTATATTCACTTTGAAAATTGTATAGTTATAATGTCGTTATTATGATAAAGTAATTAAGCGTGTGATGATAACATGCCACTATAGTCATGACTGGTCTACATGGATAAAATTGAAGAGCAAAAGAGAATTTTGATGTGTTTTGATTATAAAAGACCTGAAAGCTTCACCGTATGCAAATCCGAGCACGGTATGGCCGCATACAAAATGTCTGAAACAAAGTGATGTGGTAAAAAAGGAAGACGACACAAAAATAGAAGATAAATTATTTTATATGCATAATACTAGTATGTGACATCAGGAACGACTATATTTTTTACATATGGTTAGGAATTAATACAGTTTATCACGTATAAATAATTTTGAACAAACCGATTAAAATAAACACTAATTATAATTGTATAATTACAACGAACCGAATGATTCCTTTACAAAAATCTTTGTCTCGAAATGTGAGTGAATGTTTTAATTATCAGTAGTATATAACCATATTTAATTTCATGTTCATTTGAGAATAATCGTTATGGTAATAAAATAATAGTACATTTTACTAGGTATTTATTCAACTTTGCACTGACAAACCGTCAGTCTTGTTTATGATAACTTTATGCTATGACTAGACAATAGATTTTATGGTAATGGAATCTAGACAAAGCTTAAACTAATGGATTGAAATCCCCGGTGGTAATGTATTTACTTCTTGCATTTAAGCCACCTTCTAAAAATTGTTGTACTCATTTTACATATAAATCTAATTTGGTTTTCATAGATATTAAATATGAAAATATATGTAAGTATTAAATGTGGTATACTGTTTAAGAAGGGTCTTATCGTTTTTATACAGCTCGCCAAACAAAATATCAGCATCGATCTGTCTTATTTGCAAGTAATAAGCCAAGTAAATTTTTGTTAACAGACTTTCCTTGGTATTGTTATAATTTTTGTAATTCCGACAAAAAATTCATCAAGTTCCGTAAAATATTTGTAAAGAATTCTTCACAAGATTTTTCTTTACGTTGAGAGGCGGATTATCAGTAGCTAGGAGGAAAAGAACGCGCAATACGAAATATGGACGTCCACGTGTTACTCGGGTAAATTGAGAATATAAATAAAGATTGACTTGCTTTCACGTCGTTTTTTTTTTGGAAGTGTTTCGTCTTCGTCATATTAGTAAGTAGCTTTAAACAGTTCACTCCATGTAAAAGTCTTTGTTAATTTTCGATAAGGATATCTATGTATGTTTGTATGTTAATATATAACTTAAACTTGTATCTTTTTCGGGTATCGCTTCTGTAACAAACAAATATTTTTTTAAGAGAATTAAGGGAAATAATTTCATAAACGATTAAATTAATTTTTCAAAGGGCTTTCAAAATAAGTATAATTAGTATTTTTTACTTATTTATTTAATTATAATATTTACGTATTAAAATTTGAGTTATTTTTAATATTTTTTTTATGATGCCAACCATTTTTTCATCCACTCGGAAGAAATTAATGTAAAAAAGTAAAAGTGTCGGAAAAACAATAAAATATCGTTATGAAATTTAAGCTACCATAGTAATGATATTTAAATACTTAATCGTTAGATTGTTTTATCGTCTAGAAAGATAAGAAGTAATGACGAAGAAGTTTACAATGAGGGTAAAACATGATTTAAGTTCCACCGTAAAATGTAACAGCTGCACTGGAAGTAATGATAACCTCTCGAAGACTGAATGGGATATTGAATAGAGCTAGGGTAAAAAGAATAATAAAAATTGGACGAAAATAAAGCCTTTCGAACCCGATGAGCGAAAACATCTGTTGATATCGTATAATAACATCAAGGGTATGATTTCAAAGCGTTTAAAAACGAATATCATCATTTTGTTTAATATAAGACAATGTATAACGTTTTATTTTTTCGTTGAATATATAATTGAATTTAAGCATAATAACATTTCATTAACGAATGAAATTGTAATGGCGAATAAGTAAAAACTGGTTTTTATGTTTTCAACTTTATATTTTATTGGTGGTCAATAAATATTACTTTGAACATTCGAATCAATCGTCACATTTTTATAACTGCTGATTCCACGTGCAGATTATATAAATTGACATATTAAACTATCAACAAATACGCTAATATGTTATAAATAAGTATTAAAGTAAAATTCTGCATTCTAATTAATTGATAAAGCTATCATAATATAACTTCCAAGAAATAATATAATCGTTGAGAAGAATTTCGTTTTGATGTCTCAAATTTTTATTATATCTTTAAGGCCCCGAATTGAATAATAAAATTATTGTATGTATTAAGTTAATATATTATAAGGCAAAGTCAAAGTAAAACCTATCGGTTTTAAAGTACGTTAATATTATTCTATAATTCTATCTTAAGAATTATAGTGCAGGTTCTGGAACATAACGAAAATATAATGATTATTTGTTAATCTTATGTCATATATATTCTGTTCACGTAAAAAATATTCCTGGAAGTATCTATCTGGTAAGGCCATTTATGAAAATATATAGTATACATTTATGTATTATTTCAAAGTTTGAACTAAACGATAATTTTAGTGTCGCTATAATTTTATCTATAATGAGTATGAAGTGTCTTGCTTGAAATAAACACCGGAGTTGAATTGTTAGCACATCCGGCGTGTGAATGACAGGAGGCATGGAAATGAGATACGCCCAAGGCATTTTAAAAAACACTGATGCTATAATACTTTACATTGTTTCAGTCTGTTTATTATGATGCGCTACTCGGTCCTCAACTCTATATAAAACAGCTATAACTAAAGCATGGTGTAAAACAAAAATCTATTCTACGCATAAAACAATGCTTTTATTAGTCTGCTGGGTTTGCTGATGAAAGTTTACTGGTCCTTTCTTAAATAAAGGATGTTTTTATGACTTTGGTTATAAAAATATCTTTTTACTACTTGCCTCTAAAGAGAATAAAATAACAGTCATAATTGGTGACCGTCAACTCTATACGTTTGGGGCTTATTGAAGTCATTTCTATATTGATTTAATTATTAATTAAACACATTAACTTCAGAATTGGTATATTTAAACGAGTTGCTTATTTTAAAAGGATAAAAAAATGATTCAGATTATATTGTCAAATATGTTTAAATAACAATGATTAGAATTAAATATTTTTTTAATGTACAAATAAATCAAAGCGCTGTAAGTACTCATGATTGAATTCATGCAGCACTAAAAGTCGCTGGTCTTATGATCGTTTGACTTCCTTCGATTCTTTGGAATATATTACGCAATTTGGAAGTTAGTCTCGTTCTTAAATAATATATTTCAAGTGAAAATAAAATGATATTCCAGTAGAATGTTAATAAAAACTTCTTCACTCGGTCTTGCAATCTAATTAAAAGACAAACAAATTTTCTGTCCCAGTAAAGCATCCGTAGCATTGACAAGATTAGAAAACTTTCGGTCTGAACACATAGGTATTTCAAGTTATAAATGATACTAACTTCTAACAGCTCCTGTAGTTGAAACTTAACCTATAAATTCATCGTTTAAGGAGGCTTTACCAAATATATAAACGAAAATATATTCTTTTCAGTAATCGAAATACTAAAGGCACAAAAAGACTTTCATAACTAAAAGACTTTCATAACTAAAACAATAATTCTTCACACTTAAAATTGGTATAATAAAATTGAAAAGATTATGTAACTATCAGACATTTATGTAAATACAGATTTGGATGAGTTTTGGAATTGTTATATTTCTTATTAATGCGTCATTACTATAGAATTAATTTTATTGCGACGTTTTATAAATATATTTAAAATTTTTGTTACCCTGCTTGCTTCAAAATAACGAAATTTTCAAAACTTTATTCACATTTCGTGAATTATTCAAATTTTGAATTTTTTGATATGTCAGTATCTTTGTTTTATTATTATAAAACTGTTTGCTAAAAAAATATTATTGACGTTGATTTTGGTTGTATTTTCTTACTTAATCGTGTTATATTTACCTAAATGTCTTGGAAAATACTATACATCGTTTAAAGCTTGAACAATACATATGCACATCAAAATATCTACCAAAAAATATATATTTTGTTTATAGAAGTCATTTGTATTTTTTTTTTTGATAATAATCATGTTAATGAGAGTGTTCAAATAATTCTGACAGTGGTAACTAGAATCGTGTGCTGAATATGCTACCAGAGCTACCTAACTTTCATTTGCTTGTGTTATGTTATATTAGACTTCTCCATTCTGTATGTTATTAGTATTTGATTCACAGATATGCGAAGACGGAACTTCAATACATAATTTATCTTTGCTTTGCAGCTTGTATGAATTTAAGTAATACTCTGTTGTGTTCGTTTTTAATGAATTTGGATAAATTTTATGCAATAGATTTGAAATGCGTATAAAATAAAAGATTTGTTAATAAGTAAATAAACAAAATTTAAATGATACAGTACTTATATTTATGGGTTATTAATGTTTTTATTTAAGACTTTCATTAAATTAAAATGAGGAAATTATTTTTCTTTCATGAGACAAAATTCTCGCTGTAAATTGTTTTTGCTTTGCTTTTCATAAAAAGCGTAATAGCGTTTACCTTTAGTCTTTAATGTGTTTGACTCTCCATTTAATTTTATACGGGGCTATAGCAAAGTTTGAGTTTACGACAGCCCTCCGATAAATGTGGCACTTAAATCTGTGGTTATGGGACAAAACTTACATATGGTGCTATCTATATTTTGTTTATATTATAAACAGTATTTACTTTAATTAAATTCCTTATTTTATATGAAAAATGAATTTTATGCAAATTTTGTTTTTTAGTCTTTATATTGAACGCATGCTGCACTGATTGTGTAATTATGAAGCTCAGTTGAATTTTAGGAGTACTGTGGATAAGGAAGTGGTTAGCACATAAAAACTTGCGCTGAGGAAATTGCACACCACTATTCTATTCAACGCGAGCAGTGTGTGTTGGCGAATGAGAATTTTCCAGTAATGTCTCTTATAAAACATATTGAAATCCAGAACAATATCAACGTACATATGAACCCTTTACGTTACAAAACAGTTTTATTATATAAATGAACCAAATTGTAACAAGTGCATGTCGATATTGACAAAAACACTACATAAATGCACTACGAGAAGGCCATAAATTTGAACGGCAAGTCTTGCCGAGATAAAGCATTGTGTCGACAAACCTCGATGAATTGTACGTACGACGCCTGCACGTGGCGATGGAACATGCTGCGGAACTTGATACTTTAGATTTTCTGACTTAAAGTAAACAAACTGTTCGTGATATTATGTTTAAACCGAGTTGCAAAGTTTTTATAGAGCGAATGAAAAGCTTTGCTTGGTATTTAGTTTTTTGTTATTATATTCCTCGTGTTTAATAAAACCATTTTGTTCATAACTTTAGGAGTTTTCTGCTTCGAAGTGATTAAGAAAGCTCGAGTTAATTAAAGATAAATTTAAAAAATACGATTAAGTAACAGCTGTACCCCAAGCTCTACTTCCCTCTCATACATTCTGATATATATTACTTATGGGTAATAACTAAAGTTTTAAAAATTTATGACTTTATCCTCTGATTTTTTTTTATCAAAACAAGAGAAACCCACAATTCTCTGCAAAATAAAGGAGGTAACAAATAATATTATTAATACGGTAAATTTTGATTAAAAATATTTTTTATGAATAACCCTTTTCAAGTCCTTTGTACAATATTTTTCCACTCAAAAGCTCAAGTAATATTATTATATTAATTAATAGTTTCTATTTAATATCGCTTAGTATGAGTTCAAATATTTAATGATCGGTCTTGTTAGGAAACTAGTCTTGAATGTTATGAACATTAGTGTTCGATGTTACTTCATGGTTCAACTGTATGCTGCGAGCTGCATGTTTAACCACATCTTCGATCGACTTGCTAACTAGTTGATATTCACTTCTGAAGTATTTAAGTTGATGAAGAGAAACACTATGACTTCACATTTACAACCACCATGTTATACTTTGATAGTAATAGTAAATAAAGTTCATAGTATCAAATACGTACGGAGTTAAAAATATCTGTAAGAGGATTCCATCCTTGCTCTGGTTTCTGCAGTAGACGGATGTAAAGAATGTGTGCACTTTGAAAATATTTTGTTACAGAATTCAAATTTGAAATTATATTCGTTCTTTGTTCACTTTTTTGGGATTTATGTTATTATTACTAATTGTCATCGCAAAATGTTATTTTTATTCATAGTGGTTTTTAGACTTAAAAAGATTATAATAGATATGTATTACTAAAATTAATAAAATATAAGATCCGCTGACTGAATTATAGATTAGAAATTGATTTATAATAATTTCGTTATTGCATCAACAATTTGGGTTACTGAACCGTGCGTAAAAACTTTATGGGTATATATGAATTTTCCCTTTCCGCGATATATCGATAGTTGACAACTTTTGGGTCCATTAAACATATTTTGCTCGCAGCTACTTTTGTTTGGAATCACTTAAGACTTTTGTATTTTTCGTTAAAATCCATTCAGCGTCAAAGAGTAATATAAAGAGTACAAAAACACGTAAACAAAAAATGAAAATAAATAAGTATAACAAAAATTGTAAGTTTTGTATTTATTATGTGTTTAAGACCAGTTTTTTTAAAGAATACTGTTATGTCTTAAATACACTGATAAGAGAGAAGCTATAACTAATTTAGCATCTGAATGTAAATTGTTTATAGCAATACACATTTTATGCCATTCATTCTGAGCTGTGTTAAACGATGTAAATTTTTCCTCGTGTGTTTGATGTTTTCAGTCCCAATTTACGATTTGGTCTAGGAGTGTTTAATGGGTAGACTTTGAAATTGCAATTCACTATTTTTAGTACCCATTTTCTGTCAAATCTAAATCTTCATGTAATAGTTTCGTCGTTTAACAACATTAGATATGGCAACTTAATTAAATCTAATTGTTATTTGTTTCATATAAAGGAAGGAAATATTACGAGAATTCATGAAAATATTGCCTTTAAACTAAAGTTCTGATACAAATAATGTGTAACTAGATTTTTCTACATACATAACATAAAGTCGATTTAATTTACCCGATTATTTAAACATTAATTTTTAAATTAATTCGATCCCGTATTCGAATATTTCGAAGTAAAGTTTCCAAATTAGATTTGGTAAAGCAGTACACTTTTGTGGCAATGTTTCAATGTGGGAATAGCCGTCAAAGTGGCAAAGAATTCGATTGAATTTATAGTTCCTTTTATTGCGACGGTAGTAGAACTATAGGACTAGAGTTTCCTATTGTTAAATTGGTTTCTAAAATGGATTTGAATCGAAATACGATATTGTTTCTTAACACGTTTTCTTTGCTACATTGTCTCAAACCGGACATATATATATGATTACCACTGTATATCTGTTTACTGACAAAGTTAAGGTTATTAATTCAAGACACTTATTGAGGAATGTAGATGGAAAAAGTGTTTGTAAGGCTTATGATCAAAAATTCTAAATGTACTTTTTTGACATTGTTTTTATATGTAAATTTAAAAAATAAATTTAATAAACAACAAATGACAGGTAAAACTTATCTGCATAAAGGCCAACCAGTAAGTAGGACGATTCATGAGTCAACTATAATTATTACTCTTGTGTAACAACGCTGGTATTTTAGTTAACCTCTCAACCCACTAAAAAGGGTCTTTATTGATCACTACGTTTGTCTTGTCGTTTTCTGTAATGGACTATTAGGTACGGCCGTTGTTTTTGTCCTAAATTAGGGACAAGAGATGCGTCGACACAACAATTCATAGCGTGCCTATCTCTTGTGGTATTTATTAAAACCTTTGTAATGTTATGCTTCATGTCTAAAATTTTGTTGGAGTAAACATTATTTTATAAATTAAAGTTTTTGTAGGCCATTAAAAATATTGCTCTTTTCAATTTCTAAATTGTTCATTTGTAAGTATGTCTGTAAATATTCAAAGACATCTAGAATGATTTACTTTGCAGTTTAAGGTTTCTCGATGTCTTCTCAGTTAGAGACTGCGTTTCTAACCCCGGCGCTGGTAGATTTTATCTGTTTTATACATAAATTGTATTTAACGGTTTTAAGCGTTTCTTTGGTTTAAAACATATATAATATAGACATTTATGCTTTGAACGAAATTCTAATTCAATTGTTACTTAATTTCTTTATCATTATTTTTATATAATTATTTTCATATATACCCGATTTTTATACTATGCATTGTAGGTTTAAATAAAGCTGTATATATAAAATTATTAATTTGGAGTATTGTTATGTCTATTTTCGTAAAGAAAGGTTTTATCTTAGACTGCAAAATCAAATGGTATATAAACCTAGGTTTATTTTTCAAACTTTTAAGTGCAAATATATTTTTGATTGAAATGGCGTCTGTCTGATATGCGTTTAAAAGCTCGGTATACTTATTCGGGATGAAGTAAGTTCAATCTCTTTTATCGGAGTGTTATAGCTGGGAGAATTGAACTCAGTCGCGTATCCCAAAGGCTTCGAGCCAACTCTTGCGTAAAATTATGTTAAACTCCTCTACGTTTCTATATTGTCATTCTTTCTATGGTATCCAAGTTCATTTGTCTTCGAGAAATGTGATTTCTAACAACATAAACTAGAATTCTTAACAGGTAATTGGTCTAGTGCGATGTTAATCTAACTTCAACAATTTGCACAACAAAAAGTTTTGCTTAGTTTGGGTAGGTGTTGTGAATGTCTTCCAATTTCAAATTTTGTTGTTCTGCTCTACATGTCATTATGTTGGTATTAAGTAGAACAAACCAATTTAAATATAATTTCACTAAGTTATTATGATTAAATTATATGAATTGAAAAAAAATTGCAATGTGTAGAGATTTTTTCATTTATGACATCCTATTCATTATTTTAATATCAGTTCGTGCCTTATCAAAATTTAAATCAGATTTTTACGTTTTCGTATTAAAATAAATACGAGACTGTTGATTTTAAACAACCGGCAGTGTCGTGATTATAATGTCAGTCAGCTAAAACGAGGAAATAAATTGAAAAACCGACTGGGGCAAAACACGCCGGAAAATATCTCTTACGGTTCTCGCCCACGACTGACAGCAACGAGTTATATTTACTTTAGCCACACAGTCATTGTTTTAAACAAAAAAATATTTTTGTCTGTTTAACGACAACGTATTGTTCGTCCACCAGTAATTGCTTCATTAATGTTAATAAAAAATAATGAAGTGCCACCCTCACGGTTTCAATGAATCCCAATTATCAAACGGCCCTAAAGGTTGTATATTCCAACTTCATAATTGATTTTCACTTTTTTTTTGTATCTGTATATCAATATGGTAATTCGACACATAAAACACTTAAGCTCAATTAACTTGAAATTTAATTTCAGTATATTATATAAAATAATTCATTATACGCATAAAAACATACACAGTTAAATATTCTCGTAAATTTAAAATGAAATATACAATTTCCATATTCTTCACATATTCACATACTCTTTTTTAGAAATGAGAAATATTCTGGATAGAGGCGATGTTTTTCCTAGCTTTATGGGATATTTGAGCTGCTATTTGACTAAATCATACTTTCAACGGAATAAAAATATCATATCGAAAGTTTGTTTGACTTTCGGTGATATATTTTCGAAGATAAATTAAACTGTTATACATATTTATTAGAAATAAATCTAGTTACTGATCTATATGCATAAAAATGAACCCTGCCTTTTCAGCTCACGCAATAAATTGACCGATTCTATTAATATAATTTTTTTATTGTTTTAATACTGTAGAAGAGGAAACATTGAAAATAAAGCAAGAAATTGCGGCAATTTTTTTGAAATTTTTAATAAATAAACGGCTACTTTTATTTTAAACTTTTTAATGTACTCTTTGCTCTGTGGAAATAACTGTCAATTGTTTGACAGTTTTTAATTAGGCAAACCGCACAATTTCGATCGCAAAATTCTAAAGTAATGTAATATTATATTTGCATTTATTATTTGTATTAGTTGGAAATGAAGAATCTACTAAAAAATTAGGTTGGCATTAAGAACGAATAACTCTTACCTAGGTCCCTGGCCGAAATTATATCTATGACCTGACAGGGCTTTGTCGGTCGGGTCGCCTAGTGAAAATATATATGTATGTATAGAATACGATAAATGTAAAGGAAATAATATATTTTTTTGATATATTTGATGAAAACTTGGAATACTGATGTTATGTGAACCTATAAAAACGATTATAGCCAAATTGTTAAGAAAAGGGATAGTGGTATTGTATAGTGTGTCCTCGAGTAAAAACTAATAATTATTCATTCGAGTATTTCATGTGTCGTGAACGTGATTTATAACGCGTCTTATCCGTTTTCAAGTAAAAAAGCAAATAGAGTTCAATGAGAAGGTTATCAGGGATTCCAGTCAGCAGCGAGCCTGAAAAGGCCTTTTCACAACAATCGTTTAGTATCCAACTAAATCAGAAACCTTTTTAAGCCTGTACTGATAATAAATTATATAAATCGTATTTATTTTGTTGCGATATTTATATACGCGATGTCATTGGGCTAAAATCCCATACAAATCAAAAACCTTTTAAAGCACGCTTTGAAAGTCAGATTTCGAATTATTCAAAGATATCATCTGTCCCGAAAATCCGTATGATATTACACGAATGACGACACGAAATGAAATAAGCAGAAGTGATTTTCGGAAGCAAGAGGACGAAAAGTTTTGTAAAGCGTGTACTTAATTAGCTGAACTTATTATGGTTAGCGTATTTAAGTATTTTATCAAGATTGATTTGGCTATTCATTTAGTTTTATTTAAGTGATCCTATCAAATTATATTTCTAAAGTGGTTTTATTGCCACAAACAACATTTACCTTTATATTTTATCACATATTTATCTAATTGTAAAACATGTTGGTGAATAGCTTGTTTACTATTTCGTTAAATTTGTCCATACTAATTGGTTAATGTGAAATTGTAATTGACTTAATTGTCTAAAACCAATACTAATATCATCAATAAAAACTTAAAACGGTATATTTAAACAAATTTTTCAGTTACGATTTATTAAATATAACTAGGATCCGTTAATTCATGTTTGGTATTTGTAATAAATTGAAGGATGTAATGAAAAAATATTTATGCGGCTTTAAAAAAAATATACTGTTAAACAATTCCTATCGAGAAATTTACTTCATATAAATTCTGCTTGCAGCGAATGCGATAAATTATCTATTGTTAGCTTGCAAATTCAACACGAATCGTTTTTGTACAATTCTTCTTTTTGTCTTCAATGGCAAATTTATTGCTTACTGGTGAATTCGAATATGCCGATTATATCAGTGAAGTTGTTCCTATTCAGGTGAAAATCGTAATTTGCTTTTTATTTTTGTTGATAATATTTCTAAGAGATCAATATTTCAAAAAACCTTAATAGTTTAATATTGAAAACAAAGAAACAGGTACTATTAAATCATATTTATCTAATCAGTAGAGGTGTGTAAAATAAAGCATGTATGTTCTTTTCAATATGTTTACGATAACTTTTGGGTCGACAAAGTACACACACGGTTTTTATTTTTTCATACATATGACAAGGGTCTTAAATATTAAGTATGGTTGTGCTTTAAGAACAAAAATACATATTAGACCTTACATTGTGCGAAAGTAATCTTTATAGTATGAGGATCATTAGCTCTTTTTCTGATTGATTATTGTAAATCTTGGTATTCATATTTAAATAAACTAAGGCTCTGAAAAATAATAGCGTACATAATAGATGCTCGGGCACATTTCCAGTGACGTTTGACTAATAGGTGGAGATGTTAAATTGATTTCGTACTGTTTCCACGAAGTTCAGCCGACCATTAAGACAAATATGTTTAATTTTTAATTATCTATTTCTATTTTATTCCACGAAAGTATGTCCTACATTGAGAAAGTTTATGATTTCAAAAGGATTTCTAAGATACAATTTTCAATTCACATTTTGATGGAGGTGCCGTCCTAAGTGAATTCGTTAGAGTAGATGTTGACCGAAATTCATGAATTGAATGATATCGGTCTTAGCATACAACCTCTTTTATGCTGACCTTCCCCATTTTTCGAATCTGTTCCTTGCTTTTTGTGACAGTATTCCATTCATCATATCTGTCGGCCTTCGTTTAACATATATACCATTGCGTTTTATGTTGTTTGTCACAGTGATATTGCAATTTCCATTTACTTCCCTTACTGTAAATAACAGGGACGGAAATGAATCTGTTATTATTTGGTAGAAGATTCCTTTTTTTATGAAATAAAAGATATTATTTGAAAGTTAATTCAAACCTAAGTTCGATAAATTTTATATAGTTTTAGTAACTGACATACAATTATTTCATTTTCATTCCGGATATCAAATAGCAATTTTTCAAATTTTATTATCAGCCTCCGACTAACTTAATATCGTTGCTATAAGTCATCTCGACCAGAAAGTTATACAGTATAATGTGTAACATAAATTCGTAATTAATCGCTGTCAGGAACAGTAATCACTGTGCTCTATATTTTATAGTAGAATTAATGATTTACAAATGACGTCAGCATTAAGTATATGATGCGACGTATGCGTGTATTTGAAACACCCAGCAAAAAAGTGTCTGGTGGTGACCGACATTTAATATAAATTAAAGGGGTCTTAGATGCTTATGTCCGATAATAAATTTCAGTATATGCCAATTAAATATATATGTCAGTATAGTCTTCTGGAAACAGGTTAAACGGTACATCTAACTCTGACTATTTTAATAAAATCTTAAGTCACATGTCACACCCAAGATATGCATTGTTTACACAAGTAGTGAAAACGCCAAGCAAAATGTGGAAGTGCCTTAGGGTATACCAGCGTACTTTTCTTTTCTTGTGTTCGTGAGCATAGGATAGCGCAGCCTTAATTAGTATGCGACTGCCTACCTATATACATACCTAAATAAGAGTGTCTTTGTTCTATTAAGTAGGTCGAAAATAGCAGTTTTGAAACATGTCGAAATAAACGATCTTTAATGTTCATATTTTCCACGAGCTGATATTTTAAGAAGTAGGTGAAGAAATAACGACTTTTAAGAAAATTTACTACAAGTTTTAGTTTTACCTTTAATTCGTATAGTTTTTTACAAGTTTACTTTTAGGGTCAGAATGTAATTGTTTTTCTTTAAATTTAATAACAAAGACATTTAGTTTAGTTTAACGTATTCCAGCAATAAAAAAAACACACTATATATTCTTAATGAGATCTAAGATTTTCGCAAGTTTTATTCATTTAAATGAAACTTATATTTTTCGGATAAACTACGCGTGATTTATTTTTGTAAAAAACTACATACTCCCGACGTTTCGGTTACTTTTCAGCAACCGTGATATATATTCTTTTTTATTTTATTTTTTCGCATTGCGAGTAATAAAGTTTAAGGCTTTCCGTCCAATTACCCTCGTAATAATATTTTATGTAATTATTAATATTATACTACAAAAATAAAAAATATATATCTTTACACCCGAGAAAAGCGTAAGTACTGATTTAAAATATTAAACTTATATTCACAATAAATTAATTGAAGCTATAATAGAGCTTTAGAAATTTAAGTAATAAAAGGAATTGTGTGTGGTGGTAGCATTATTACAATACTAAAATTTTGTTGTGTGCCTGTAGATAGGTGTTATTAAAAATATATCGCATTTTTTTCTAAGATCTACAAAGATACCTATAGTATATTCAAATAATTGAATATTGCACATTTTTTATATTATAATCATTAAACTCAACGTTTCAAAGACTTAATTAAATTACTATTATTAGAAATTAATTTAATTGTTATAAGAAATTAGTCATGACTTATCTTATTTTCTCGTTTTTAATATTTGTTGTTATTAGAAAATTTTATTATTTTTTAACACACAAGTTGATACATAGTATACCTCTCACAAGAGCTGTTATCTCTTGTATTTTCCAGTACTTCCTTACTCCTTATCTAAATTATCTGGTGTATTGAGTTTGGAAAACAAGCAACTTTTTATTAGACTACGGATAAACAAGAGTATTATCCGAGTGTTGGACCAAAGTTCATTCCGAATTCGCATTACTTCGTTTATATATACCTCTCGTTGTGTTTGTGTTTATGATATAGAATATTCTAGATTAACATTTCATGTGTGATTGCGTTATTTCTGATCTGCTTTATGTAACCGTGAAAATTAAAATAAATAAAAAAAAACATGTTCCTAATGAGCAACACTTTTATGAATCACTCAACTTTTTACAATTGTATACTAAAAATAATCTTATTATTCGATTATTGGAACAAAATATAAAAATTAAAGCATTGTAAAATATTTAACTTCTCAGGTTCTAAAGAAAATTATTTAAAGTTTTGTTTCTATATACCGATACGAATTATAGGCGGATAATATGTTTATATGTTGAAGAAATTCTTACAAGATACATATGTGATAGAAAAAAATATATATTTTCTCTTAAATTTCATTAGAAATTATTTTAATCGCTGTCATTCAAAACTTACATTTTGGATGAAAAGCATATACATGTATAGAATACATATATTTAGAATTCTCTATAGTATAATGTTATTCCCTTACATACATATTATATTACGAAATAAATTGGATTCGTCCTAGTAATTGAATTTGTAAAGTAAATCAACGAAAATGCGGTTGCACTGAAACATTTCTCTTAAAGTAGTAGAAGAAAGATTTGTATAGGTAATTAAAACAACAAATGGTCTAGACATTGGCGAAGGCATATATTACAAGTGTGATAGTTAAATATTTCTTCTTCATTTAATAAAAATACTTTTTTCTTTTACACAAATAGTAATTTCTGTAATAGTATTAACGTTTGATAGATATTTTATATACACACAGCACAACGTGTACTGTTTAATCTTAATTTTATATGATATTTCATACACTGAAACGAGACCGTCGTAGAATGTCATAAGTTATATTTGTTACTGGCAAAACTGAGCTAGATAAAGACAATTTTATACTAAATATTTAAAAACTTGAATAGAAAACTTTTAATTGAAATAAAAAGTAATTATGATTTCCAAAAAGTTTAATTATAGTGAAAATTAAAGTTTTTACACTTCTATTTTTTGTTTTCAAAGTTTTTAAAATTTTCGGAGGTTCATGAAATTAGTATAAAGCTAAAAATCAGAATCTTATTCAAGAAGTTTGATTTTATTATAGAGTTAATTATGTATTTTATTTTATTGACTTACGATGTCACCGTAAGCGCATTCTGTCGGCATCCAGAGCAATACGCCAGAAAATTAAGAAATCGTTGGCGGTAGATGATGAATAACAAGACCAACCGATAGACATTCACATCTCGTTTGCTGAAAAGTCACCGAAACGTCGAGAGTATGTAGTTTAATATAATAAATACGCATAGTATAATCCGAAAAGTATTAGTTTCATTGGAATTCAAAACTTAGATTTTTAACTACTGTAATTATTTGTTGTATACAAAAATCACCAAAAATTAAAATCAGAATGAAACGTCGGCATGTAGTTATTACATTCTAATCGATTACACATAAATATTACAAAAAAAAATAAAAATATTTTATATTTCAATAGGTATAGACAACAATTTAAATTCTTTTTTTTTGTAAAAATATGTGTATAGCAGATATATATCCGATGACAGTGAGAGCAGTAAACCTAAATAAGGCTTGTCTATGTTATATACCTCCTCGGGGTTCAAAACGTTGAATTTTTAGATTGAAAAAAAAACTTTCCACAGTATCACTCTTCAGCTCATTTAATGTTATAATAAATATGCTTCTGTAATAAAATATTATTGTGTTACATCTGTAATAAGTTGATTATCAATAAGTTCTATAATTCCATTATTTATTTTTCTTTGGCTTTCCAAATGTTTTTCTCGTTTTTGTGGTAAAATAAAAACGTGTTCAAATTCTTGTTCAAAAATTCTTTACTAAATCTTTACTGTAAACATTTCCGAACAAAGCTGCATTAAGTTTAAGCGTTTATTAGCCGAGGTTTTAAAATTGCAATTTCATTCAATAGCAAAGCAGTGAATTTTGCTGACTAATTTTTTTTTTTACTTTTATTTTTGCAAGTTAGCATTTGTTATCTAGAGTGAAATTAACATTTAAGACTGTTAATTTTATGTAAGCTACAATATATTTTTTCTTAACTTGAAATCAAACATGGTAATTATGTAGACTTTGCTTACAGAAACTTTTCATAAATCCGATTCTAAGTGTGATAAAATTACAATAATGGACGGAAGTAATTAACATTATTAGTGCATGAAATAGTACATATTCCTCTTGTTCGTTAAATCTGTCAAAGGACATAGGCATTCAAAACATCACATAGCTTATTAAGTTGCTCAATATAATTATCATATTATATTTCACCGGTATTGAAAGCACAGTACAGGTTAAATAACTACGCCGTTGATGACGAGACCGTGATACTTTAGAGCAGTTTATAATTGGCCTACATGAACAAATCTATTAACCACTTTAATTCATAACCATTAACATGTTTAGAAAGTTAGTGCAAACAAATTTGATACTTAAATGCGATTAGGTTGCTGTATTGATGATATAAATCCACATACATGTAATTTAATTCCTCAAAATTAAATATTGCTAACGAGTTTGAAGTAAAGTTTGTCAAAATATTATTAATTAATCTGTTACTATTCTGTCACAATCAATTGTATAACCCTGCATAGTTGTTATCTTCAGCTTACAGTCGTAACAAAGGATAGGTGTGGTTCAAAATTCACCCTTTGACAAGTCGACATTCAGGGTAAATTATGGTTTTATCTGTAAAATAAATCCAATTCAAAATTTTTGGAGATGTCCTACATTTATTATTCACTCTTAATTTGAAAATAAATGTCGGTCCATTCAGACATTTATTTTCAAAGTTTGTCGTAACCGCCACTTAAACGAGGAGACTTAAGACGCTCTGTTGTGTAACTTGATTATCCTAACAAGATTTCGCAGTCGTCTGGTACATTGGATCAGCGTAATTTCCATTTAATGTTCAAAATTGAAAACGATAAAACCGTTTTCTAAATAACTACATATAAAATATTCTTACATGCTGACCATCAAATCGCAGGTGATCTAATTAAAATATTACTATACAGATCCCTTTGTAAAGTGAGCGGTTTGAGTATGTTAAAAGGGAATGTTGAGTATATACATGTGACAACGTTTTCGTGATTGGCCTATCTTTGTTTTAGAGTGTCAAGCTACCCCACTCCAGAGAAGCCACCGTATTAGTATTTTGTTCACGGAATTTTCGAATACCTTATTACATTGAAAACGTACAGATGTGGAAAATAGCTTTGTAGTTATTGTGAATTTGATATAATGTTGAGATACTTTCACATTTTTTTGAATTCTACACGTTTTATATTTACTTTTAGTTGTAACCAAGAACTTTATCATACAATTTATTGTCATAATATGACTGATATAGGTATTATTATGTATTAGATCGTAATAGTGTAGGAGGTATTAAATGAATACAGTTTTACAGAGTAGGTTAGAACATAGAAAAGTGGTTAATAACGTGATATAACTGTCGTAAACTTGTTTAAAATCTTTATAGAAATAAGATTTACTCGGTTTTTTGCCCTGTGTTAGTCTATTTAGAGTATCTAATACCAAAGTTAATCTTTTTAAATCATCAGTGTGAAAATGCAAGATAACTCTGAATAAACACAGCTACAATATTACTGGGTACAGTAGAATGTAGTCATTTCGCGTAATGACATCTGGACCTTTTACGTAAAAAATAAATTAACAAAGAAAGGTTAAAGTCGTTATCAAAGTAAAGAGAATAATTGTTAATTTTAGATTGATTAACTGGTGTAAGTAATTACAATTTTGAATTTGCCATCCGTGAACACATTCTCTTAGTACTATCAGCATTTCTAATATTGTGGTGAGCTGAAAAACACATACGCTTACATTAAATACATGGGTTCCCCTGTTTCAGAGAGGCTAGGTAACATACGCATAAATGGTAGAATTTAAATATTGTTTTAATCTGTTTTAGATCAACGATATAATATGAAAAAATGGATAATAAATGTAATGGCTATTGTTGTGAGTTTTAAATATGCTAAAACATACATACGTATGTCAGCTACGCTTGCTAGCCTTATGTAGTGCGTTTTGTCCTTTCCAATATAGGTGCATTGTAGTACCAACGTATAATTATTTTTTTTTTTGTAATATTTCAAATTTAATTAAGGCCCATCCATTTGAAGTATAGTTATTCTTTATTCCTTAAAGAATCCGTAACCGTTGTTGAGCCAGAGCTAAGATAATGCCTCTTATATCTTGCCACTACAAAGCTTTGTGGTTTAAACGCTCACGTTCTTTTAAGTATCCTTATCGGCAGCCATTTCAAATTCTTTTTAAACTTTTCGTTCTTTACTAGCTGTTTATCAGTTTATTATCAACAAGATAAGTTAATTAAAGTTGTAAGATGATCTGAGTTTATTTACTTTTCTCTTTTGAAACTTTAAACAATCGTATGGATTAAAAATACTTCTATTTACCATTAAAAAAAAAAAAATAAACTATAAAAATGGTATCTATACTTTATAGATTTCGAAGACAAAATAACGCCATTACACTTGTTATTTTTTAGTTGAACGTCATGAGCATTATCTCGTATAAATCACGAGCAAAAGCCTGCATTTACAGCGAAGCGTAAATTAAAAAAGTTACACCAATTTCCAGTGAGTTATTGTGCGCAATTGTCTGTTGGTTTCTAGGGAATTGTTTCGGTGTTACAACAATGCGTATGCTTATTTAAATTCCTAATTAATTTGTCATGAGATATGACCAGGGAGACAATATTTTATGTTAGTTTTTATAAATGTTGTTCGGTTGGGTGTAATGGCTGGTGATACTGTAAGCGTTGTTCGAGGGAGAGTGACCCATGGCTAACTCTCCAGACCTGGGCCTGCTTGCTGCCAGCCTTCTTCGGCTCATTATTGGTGAGTTCAGTGTCATTTAAGAGTTTAATTCAATTATCCTTTTAGCAATAGTAAAAAATGTATGAATAAACAATTTAAAATTATTTTAAACGATTTCATTACACAGGGAGTGTTTTATAGGTCGGATCCATAAAAGGTGTCGAATAGTGCCACACAAAGTGGCCAAGATTGAAGGGCAACGTCGCGTAGATGTGTTTAAACAGTTCCTTGATTTATCTTGACACCATAAGTTTAAAAATTACAGAAGTTAATGAATTGAACCCGTCGATACAAGGGTAAAGTCTTTTTGCATGTTTGGTTTAATAATGAACGTGAATATGTATAAACGTCGAGGTATAAACTTGATAGATGATGTGAATATATGAAGTTTTATCATTGTGTAGCATAAAACATGTACTCGTACAACAAGGCAATGCTAATATGCGTTTTGCAAAATATAGCATATGTATACTGCAAAAGTTAACGTGATACGAAAAAGATATTGGTGGTATTAAACTCCTATCTCAACCAGCATTTAGTCCGGATCTTGAATCGTCAGACAACCATCTATTTAGATCCATGACGAAATTCTTTTTGGACAAAAAAGTAATCTAAATAAGAGTATGCAAAAAAATTGTGCGAGTTTTTTTTTGCATCTAAGTGCAAATAATGGTTTTATAGAGGATTTAAAAAGCTCGCTGGATATAAGGTTAAAACCATATAAAATATGTGCTAAGGCTTAGGCTCTTTCTTATTGTATGATTATTTAATAAACAAAATGAACGATGGAAACCGACAATATTAATGAGACACCCCTTGTATATATATATATATATATATATATATATATATATATATATATATATATAAATAAAAAAATACTTGTGCTTAATGAACTCTGAAATATTTTTTTATGAAAATGTCGTTGTATTATAACAAAATGTGTACGAAAAGTACTTTTCGATACAATCACAGAACGAAATGGAAATAATCAATTCTCATCAAATTGCCCCAAAGGAAATTGGTTGGAATTGGCAGTATTTTTTTCATCTTTTTTTCTCGTTCCAGTAATTTTACCTGTATAAGAATTTTTATTCTAATTCACAGGTAAGTAAAACAAAGAGCATATGATTCTTAGCTTGTCCCAGTTTTAATCTTCCTAATGTGTCGTAATGCACACTTTACAAATGGTCGCTGTCACTCTTGCCCCGGTACGGGTATAAAAACAAATGGAATATACCCCTATATTTATATTTAATTCACCTACAGGATTTATATTTTAACATTTCCTGACTTAATAATGCAATCTCTGCACTATTGCAAAACAGCTGTTATGTGTATTATTTTCTAATTGTTAGGCAAAGTTGTCTCGTTTTTCTTTTGAGAGTAATAGAGGTTTCTGTTTTATAATTTGCGATTTTATTCAAACTGATTTTACCAAACAAACTTCCTTGTTAAAAAAAAGTAAAAAGCTTTGTCTACCAGTGGATTATTCAGGAATTAATTGTAATTCTCAAAATTTATTATAAAAAGTTTAAAACTAAAATTTAAAAACTGAATACATACCTTCTTATATCATAATGAGCATATCTTTCAACATTAGAAAAATCTTTTCTCTATTAGAATATTTGCTATCTCGTTTTATGAAACCTGTTAAGAAACAAGGAATTAAAAATTATAGGAACAAGATGAACAGCAACAGTGTTAGACTGGTTGTTTTGCGGTTTTAATAATGAATGTTTAAACATCGTATGTTATTCATCCAAGGTATGTAATAAGCATATGATAAAGTGCTTCAACAGTTATATTAAATTCTGCAGTCGCGTTAACAATTTGTTCAATTATAACGTTTGAGCGCTCATAGCAACGTTAGTGATACAGAGAAAATGTACCAGTTTACACATTTAATGCGAAAAATGTGGTTTGTTTCAAACAAATATTAGTATTGTGACATCTGTTACAGCTGGATGCGGAACGTTTTATTGTTTGGAAACCTGGAAACTACCGTGTGCTAGATAATTGGCGCCATAAATTTATTTCGTAAACTGTCAAACTCGGCACACAAGGAGCTTAAAGTTAATTACGAACTTTGGTAGATAATTAATATCTGTCGTTGCGGTCAACATTGATAGATAAAAAGTTAAATAAACATCGATAAAAAATTTACGATTTTAACTTATGAAAGAGTTGTTTAGTTCTGAAATTTTATATAAAGTAACATGATTTATCAGAAAATGTTAGATTTGTGAAGTGAAATGAAATTTACTTTTAGAAATATACGTCGTTTACGTTTTCATGGAGAAATAAAAGTTTTATCAGAGATCGTATGTGCAACTCTAGATCATCACACAATTTCTTTTTGAAGAATAGTTTATGCATCATGTGAAATATTTTAGATAAGTCAACAGGAATACAATGGACTTATTTAGAATTTAATAGTCTCTTTTACGACGATTCTGAATAAAAAAGCAAATACCAAGTTTTGAATGAGAGCCTTGTAAGTGAAGTTATCGTCGCGTTTAAGTTTGAAACAAGCGAAACTATGATGGTAGTTGAAAATTTTATCTCACTAAAGTCACTCAGTGGACTATGAAAACAGAATTTAAATTAGCGGAAAATTTATTGCGGTCAAAACAAATGTTACACTATTTTTACATAGCGACAGTTTAGAACAAGTTGCGAAAACTGATAACAATTTAAAATATGTATACATTATTATTTTACTTCTTACTTGTTGTTATATATCATTTCTATTTTAAAATCAAAGTTAATTTGCTATAACATGAACGTCAACCTTTTTTTTCCTCGGGGACTTAATTATATTACGTCAAATTCAATTCTTTATTCAAAAAATAATTAAAAGGGATTTATAAATTTTGGAATGCTATATCAAACATGGACATGAAGTGTATAAATTTAAGAACATTAAAAAACAATATTGTTTATTAGATTGTAGTAGACAATAAACGAGTTTTAGTTTATGCAACATGTTTGATTCTGGATACAAAGTCGCATTCCTAGTATTGCCGTCTAGTAGCAGGTCAAGGGGCTGTGACGCCCTCGACCCGCACCACCTGAGACCGGCTTTAAACTTTTTGAAATCCTACAGTGGCTTTCATTAAACCACGCTAAGACGTTAAATATTTATAAATTACAGAGAAGAACTCTTCTTAATAATTAAGGGGCGTATGACTTATCTAAGTATTTATTGTTACTACTTGTTCGTTTAGTGATTAATACATAATATACAGATTTTATAACTTTCTATGTATCCTTTAACTTTCATTTTAAAGTACATTACTTATTTACGAGTAGCAATGTAATTTTCGTCGGAATAATATTTTTTACAAGCGATTTCTAAACCGCTAACGAAAAAAAGTTAATTGGCCTACTTCTAAATTTGGTCGAGTCATATACATCACAAAGTATGTCATAACGAGCGTGGTGTATCTTGTAAACACAAAGTAGTAGAGAGTACCAAACGGAGTGTTGGTAATTTTGTTCCTTTGTAAGCGTCCTTTGTTCTGATGTCTATGCAACAGTCATTGACAGAATGCGGCCTATCTGCATATACATCGTGTTTCATGATAACCGAGATAAGTAGTGTCCGCTCTTGTATTAAATTTGTATTGTAATAATATCTTCCTACTTCCGATAACTAAGCGACCTTAATATTCCAACCAATATCCTTAACTTGTTCATCTCACAACTTTCTGGTTACAGCTGTCGTAACACATTTTTAGTAAAACAAGCGCAAAAAATCGGTGTGGTTTTATATTACTAGAATGAGTTACTTTTAAAGATACAATGTTCTCTTTAAAATAATACCGTTGTTATTCTTTAAAAATAAATCTAAATCAATCAAATGAAAATATATTTTGAATAACGTTGATATGAATATTCGGTTATTGAAAATCGAATTAAATACTCCATAAGCCGAATTAATATTTTTATTTTAGTTTTATTTTACTATTCGCTGCACGACAAATACAATCGACGGTTCATTGTGTATTCTGAATGTAGGCTGTACGTGATGCTAAAGTTAAGCTAATAATTCAAAACTTTATCATCTGTTTCACAGTGGTTTTAATATTATAAGCAATTAATAACGGACCTGATACTCGAATAATGTTTAATATTAGATTGTTAGCTTCGTATGCGTTTGTAGTGTGCGAAACTACTGCAGAGCAATAACTCAATTTTCTCTGCAGTTTAGAACAGATGCCTCTAAAATTGATGGTAAGGTTTTCTTGATGTTTCCTCCTGATCATTTTACTTTCCATCCGTTATTTTAACTTTCTCCAAAATAATTGACAATTTATTTTATACAATTTTTACTTCATCTGTATTGAAGGTTAAATATAATATCGAGTCCAAATAAGTAATTAAGATAATCTATACAGAATTAAATAACTTACATATATCTAAACATACAATATAACAAACTTAAATCTATATAAATTTTGTTATAAAAATAAATGGAAAAATGTCCGTAACGTATATATATTAAGGTATGATACCTCTTAATAACGTGTCATCAAATTAATTAATACCACAGGAGTATCTTGACTGCCATTAAATGTACAGCAGAATGTTTACAGCATATTTCATATTAATTACTGATTCGGAGCGTAGCCGACCGCAGCTGGTCTGACGCGTGCGGTAACAGCCCGTCCACCTGTCCGCACCAGCCTTCCATTTCTGCGAACCGATTATCGCATGACTGCTTCCGATGCTTTCTCATTTTACTTGACGTTAAAAGCTTTTTAAAACTGTTTTATATTACTTTACAACCCTGTCACATGTTAGAAATTTTACATAGCAGGATTTAATGTGAAATTTGTTTTGAATGAGAGTAATTGAAAAGAAATAAGTAACGGCTTTCTGAATAACCTATGAACTTGTTACAAATTTTTACGTTTGTTAGTTGTTGCGTGTGACAAGAGTTGATGTTACTGAAATATTATCATACAATTTTCTTTAATTACAACATTATCTTATTAATTAAAAAATGTGTTCATTTGTATCATTAAATTAAAATAATTTTATATTATATATGTACATGAAAATGTCTTGTAATTCCTTACTTTCTAAACAGAAATGTCACGTATTGTCTGGTTAATATGAAAAAAACATACAAGAAGAAAACACAGATTTTATATATTTGTGCACACATCTTTAATAATGTCTTCAGTTTTAATAAATAAAAGTTAGACTTATTTTATAACTTGCCTTGGTTTCATCTCGTATTTTTTGTAAAGAAAAAAGTTCTGTTGTCTAGTTAAACGAAAAAATATGAATTCTGCTCTAACACAGCATAGTATTTTTCTTTCTTTTTATAGGAAAACCAATTTTTTGGTATATATAAAAAAAAATCATACTTTGATATAGAATTTTTAAAATTAGATTGAGGTGCGGAGAGTGAACTTTAGACAATAGAGAAGTTTGTGTCAATAGAATCCAATCTCGAATACAAAACAGGTTATTTAGGACGCTACAATTCAAAATAAATATAAGTACAATAGTTGAAGTTTTCGGTTTTTTATAAAGTTATTAAGATTCACAAATTGAAAATTAAAACAACTATAACATTAGTTTTCCTTTACAAAACATTTAGAATAGGTTCATAGAAAACTAACCAAGTTATAACCAGCCCCTTTACATAATTGCCATATCTAAGTTTCTGGTACGTCCAAATTTAATTGAAGCGTATGCTTGAACACACCTGACAACTATAGAGATATTCTAAAGCAAATCATACTAAGCTTTCTGCATCTTAATTAACTCAAAAATAATCTTGCGAATTGAAATTTTGCTTTAAAATTCTTTCAGTTTGTAATTGTCTTTCTTGTATTTGCCTGCAATTAAAAAAAATATAGGGTTACTTTATTGTTTAGCATTCTTTAAAAATATTTTGTCAGAAAATACCGGCGTAATCGTGCTAATATTTATGCTTAATGCATAGGTTTAACATATATAAAAATCTTTCTTAGTGCACTCGATGTAAATTACAAACCTGTGCATATTAGCATCTAAGGAATCGAAATCTGTAATAATCATGTTGACATAAGAATTTAGCAAAAGCAGAAACATCGATCCAAAATCTTAAATTACATTTTAAAATAGTAACCATTATTGTATACTTACTACTAATTCGCTACGTAAAGGGAAAATCGTATTCTCCAGTACCGTTTCTCTTATCGTTTGAGGGAAATCCAGTACTTTCTTTAATATCTACAATTTTTCTTAGGGAATAATGATAAAAGCGCCCTCATTTGTCGTAGTTTCGGCACAGAATTCACAAATGTAATGTGCATTTGTCCAATTTAGAGAAAACTTAGTATTCAAAATAGTAATTTATATCGTAATGTAATATTAAAATAATAATAATATACCTTTATATAATTGACGTCACAATTTAGAAATCTTTACTAATACTTGTCATATCTTAAATCATGTAAGGTTTTTCTAATGGTTTATAAGTAATCTTTCTTCCATTTTCTCCATTAAGTTTAGCAATGTCTTATTATATATGGAAAAGATCCTCACGTCATCTATACTGAAAACCAAACATTGGAGCGCCGTCACCAAGAAAGAAACTGTTTAAGTTTCCCTTTGCTTGATACTAGGTGGGGTAAAACAAAATTGATGAGCGCCCTCTAGCTAGCATCCACGGTATTTGTACCCACTAGCGTTGTTCATAAATTTAAGTTTTGTTGAGTGTTCGTAGCGCCGTAGCGCCGTAGCAGTTTGCCACTGTAGCCCCGTAGAACCGTAGCCAAGTGGCATCGTAAAACTTTCTCCGAGTTTGTAATAGGTGGCGTTATTTATCTTACAAATTCACAAATATTTGTATTTCAGTAGTTAAATGTATCGGTTTCGTACAGAAAGTATTTAAATATTTCAGCAATGAAAGGTACCCCGCTTTACTCTTAAAAAATACCATTTACGGGTCTAATATTAATAGTTTGATTTAATAAATAGTAATTTGTTTAAAATATAGTAAGCTCAATTATACAGTATATTACAAATGAAATCCTCCTCGACAATATTTTGTATAAACAATCATTTTCTCGATTGAGTATTATATTTTTGTATTGAACAAATAAATTATTTATTTTAATTTCTATGATCTTTAGTTTGTTTGAACTCATTATATAATATAATGTACCGATGGTTCATTATTTCTCTAACTACATAGTCTATATATAGTATTATTTATGAGAATATGATAGAATTAATTTTATTCCGTCCAAACAAATCTGTCGAATTTGAATCCGGGTAATATTTGAATGTACATTCTCATAGATTGTCATTATATCATTATATATAGGTATTATAAATTTTATCAATCAATCAATGCATATTATAAAACAAAGTCCCCCGCCGCGTCTGTCTGTTTGTTCGTGATAAACGGAAAAATTACTGCACCGATTATCAAACAGTTATCACCTCTCGATAGCGTAATTGTCGAGGAAGGTGTTAGTATATAATTTGTTAACTTTTTGTTCTTCCTGTGTTTAAATTAAAGATATTTGTTGAAGATGTCGCGAAAACATGAGCCGTCTGAGAGCTTTTAACCAAAACGCTGTGGATTGTGTATCTTATATAGGCCTACAGAAAAGTACGCGGTTTCATATGTCTATACCTTAAGGATAACATACTATATCCAATTTACAACTTTTAAAAATTGGCATGACTAAAGCGTTTATTGGAAAGCTATTTACATAAATACGGTATAAAATTTTAACAAAATAAATTACTTCGTTTTCAAGCCTACATTACATACACTATCTGTAAATGAGTTTTTAAATCATTTAAATGGGGCTTACCATTTGAAAATTATCATAATATAAGTTTAATAATTCTTAAATAGGTTATTATATATTTTTTGTAAAGAGCTCGTGCGAAGCAGTGGCTGGTACCTAGTTAATTATAAAACACAAAGTGATAAGATTTCATATCTTTGTATAAGAACAAAGAGTGTACCAATTTTGTAATATAATCAATATCTATTGTTATTTGTTCCAGGTAAGCGATAGTTTCTTCACATCCCTTCGTCTACCTTACAACACTTTTGCTGTATCACAATAAAGGTATGATGGGCGTAGTTTGTACAATAGCTTGCTTCATGTTTACAAAAATATAATTCGTTATGAAAATAGACGTCTACTTTATATTATACAGAAACAAAAAAAAATTGCATTAATTTTATTTTCTCAGTGTTTCAATTTACTTATAAAAATATATATAATATATTTTTCTATAATAATAATCTCTTTTTTTATAATCTTTACAATTTACTTAGAGCAGACGTATTTTTTACTTTATTATTATTCACAAAAGGCTTCTTGTCAACTTACGAATAATTATTCATTAAAACATTAAGATCCGATTTATTATGTTTTATATTAAAAGCGACTTAATAGCACTGGATAGATATTTTTATATTATCATATTTAAGTCTAAATCTTTTTAATGCTGCTTTAACAGTGCGGAACTTAAAAAATCATTTATTAGAGATATTACATTGTATGAAATTTTTGATATCGCCTAATGTCAGATTTTGAAGATAAAAGCCAACGAATGATGGGAATATAATATTAGATGTTGCTGTAAGTCTTGAATGTTCATGCTATGATAATAAAAGAGAATTTAATTAAAACTAAAACGCCATCAAAAACTTGATATGAGAATTTTTATTCAAAGCAATTTTTATACGGATTACACATTATAGCATACCTCTTGAAATGCTATTTCATTAACAGCGAGCAGGAAATACAATTTTAAGTTCTATGTTCTATGTAGTGTCTGTTTAATGTGATAACAAGCTCAAACAACTTGGACTATGTTGTAAACACGTGAGGCTATATTGAATATATATAATAGATATAAGAAAATTGGTGCTAAAATTAACTTATTTATTAACTTGTTTAAAACAAACGTTAATTTCATATAAACTATTTTCGGTTATAAAGTTAGGATTGTATTTAATCATTTTCTTATCCTAATGTTCATATATTTCCTTTGAGTTTGTTCAAAGGACAAGTAATTTTTGTTGTCAAAAGTTTTTTTTTTCGTGACTTTGATTACTTTACCAATATTGTGTTCGCGAAGTAGCGTTGTGTGGTTGATTGTAGAAAATGTTTGTGACTTTTTTATATAATAGTTTAAATTTTAAAGGTTAAAAGAGCATTTTTTGTCTGATAAAATTTTTGTAGAATTAATATATTTCATTACTTCATTAATTCTTCTTGAAAATAAATTTTCATATCAAATCATTCTCCAAATAACCATGTGCTATAAATAAATAAATACCTGAATTGTAAAGTAATTTGACATATTTTTATGGACTGAATTTGTCATAAAAAGAAACAAAAATCACATGTGTACTGAAATAAATATGTGTATGAAATATATCTTTCCGGTCTCGTTTCAAGCATTAAAATAATCTCGTAGAACTGAAATCTTAAAACGTAGTTTGAGCTGAAGTTCTGAAAGTTTGGAAAATTATGGCTTTAACTTGTTATGAACGTTAAATGGATGGAAGAATCGGAAATGAGGAAGCTTAATGTATTACAAATTGAATATTTAACGTTATTTGGCATTATCTATATCTATGAGAGCTTTTGTACGGAATAGTTTATACTTTCTATTTTTAGCAACTAGATTTATTCAACAAAAATAAGTACAGAATGTGATTACAATGTAATCATAGATAAAAATAGCACAAAACTTCCGTGCGAGGACATAAGTCACGTTTAAACCACAGTCCGAAAAACTAGTTGCAGGAATACGACAGAAATTTATGTTTGGTGCTATTTATAATCTATAGAGTGCTTTTTGTTTGTTGTCCAACCTGGGGATTAAAAATTGACTTCTGTTTTTGTTACTTGGAATAATTTTTATAGAACTAATTTATTTTTACAACCAGTAGAAATGTATTTGATTATGTACGTTTAAATATTAAAAGGATTTATGCATGTTGCACCGCTGTTATTGGTATTTAAATATTCGTGAAGCTCTGTAGGACCATTGTTGTGGCCGGACGCAACCACCATTTCCGCGTCGAACACTTAATTCATTCATTACACAACGCGACCCGATATTAAACATTTATCACTGTTATTATTCAGTCAATGCTAGCGTGGAATTTTTTAAAGATTTTTTGTTACGTCATAACCTACGCAAACTTTCACATTTACTATATCTCTTCAATGAAAATGTTTGCACCAGAGAATATTTTGTTATCAATTAATTCAGTAGCGATTCACCGTCATATTTTACTATTCTTGAGTGGATCCCAAGCTCTCGTAGGGATGGGTTTCAATCAAAAAAAAAAAATCCAATTAGCGCTGAAAAAGTTTAGACACTGATAATTTTTTGTCAAAAATCATTACTTCAATCTTAAAGGACAATTCCTAACAAGAGTAAACTTGTCTAAGTCCTAACAAGACTAATGGTCTAAACCATGTGTTTTTAATTACAACTCAACTTAACTGAGAGTTCTGATCAAACTTCAGTTAAACTTTAATGCAATTTAGATGACCTTATAATGAATTGTTTCCAACAAATATATATTTTAGTCGTAACAGATTTCTTTTTTTTATAACATATATTTCTTGAACAGAATTGAAACAACTATAAAAATAATTTTACAAAACGTTTTACTTAAAAGCAGCATAAGAGCTGTATTGAAGACCTGTTTATGGTGATCGTATTATGTAAACCGATTTTTATGTGAAAGTATCGTGTATTTTGAAATAATTTGAAAATTATTCATGATTTGTTTCTTTAATGTAATTGCTCATTTATTTAACGCTTACCTCTAAATACAAATTGGATAATTTATAGCTAACGTTAATTCATACATATCAAGTGGAATTGTAATTCGTTGCCGTTGTATATTGCTTTAAATAACGACTATTACCGGAATCAAAACTGTACAATGGCTATAACATTCACCTGTTTCCATTTAGAAATCTGTTTTGGCTATGTTCGGCAGAGCTTTTAATACTTTACGGCTATTTGCGTGCTCTTGAAAGCACTCGCAATGCATCGAAGGAACGTGTGCTCCATACTAACACGGCCGTAATTTGGTTGACACACAGTGGTCAGTTTGTGTAAAATTTACAATATTAAGTAGGTTAAAAAGGCGACAGTTACTCAAAAGTACTAGCTATGTACATATGTATCATTTTCATGCAAGTCTACAGACTAGATTGCAATTTTATTCGTTTTGTTTATGAAATTGCATTTGAAGCTTAATTTCACTACTATAGTTGAAAATTTCTATCCAGCACGCGGCCTTTTTCGCATAATTACAGGAAAGCATTGTGAGGGACGATCGCGGCATATTCACCGCTTACCCTCGTTATTTCCGCAAAAATAGAGCTAAGTTAAAACGTAGAAATAAAGCTTTTATCCAAAAGTGGCAACATGTAAATGTAATACATTCAGAAATTCATTTACTTCATATTTACTACTTAACGAAGCATGGAATAATTATAATCCACCTTTATTTCGCTGTGAATTTGTTATCACAGAAATAAACGCGTTCTATTAGAAGCGAATGCATTCATGCAGTATTTAAATTCTGATTAAAAATATATCATACTTAACCGAACCACAAAGCACTTTTACGAGCTCTTTATATTTGTTCGTTTTGTTAATATCGATAAATGCATTTTAACACAAATGATTGATGATTATTTTAGTAAACTGGTAAAACAATCCATCAATATTTGATTTGAGTAGTTGGGTAATTGCAATACCACAAATGAAATATAGTAATATTATTAAAATTATATATTAAAAGTAATCAAATTAAGAAAAATTTGTGTGGGTTTTTGTTGAATATAATCTGCGGTATGCGATGTATTCAAATTAAGCAATTGTAGGGGTCGTTAAGCATGCCAATGGATCTAACGTTGTAGTTTTGGGGTCGCCGCTCAATCGATACGATTTCACCGCAAACATTTCGGAAATCGCGTGACGGGTTCTGATATGAAATATTGTTTGCTGAGATTTACTACATGTAACATACAGTTATTCATCTTGTTACTGTAATATAAGATTAATGTTTGATGCTGTTTGTTATCTTTGTCTATAATTCTTTAGTTTTATTTCATTTTCGAATTGCAATTAAAACATGAAAATGGTGAACAGGTAATAAATATATTCTAATAAAATTGGCAGAACTGCGTCTAACAAAATATTTGTATGGGCTTTACAAACAGCTTAAACTAGAAAAAAAATGGTGGAACATTAAATCTATTCTGTAAAAGTTGTTTATTCCGGTCAAAGTTACGTTGTTTTATCTGTGTATCTCAAACATGTACTAAAAATTGTTTATGCTCTTTGCGGGTAGTACTGGGATACATGGGAGCTGAGTGGAGCGAAATTCCCTGGATGCAACAATAAGAGGAAAGCAAACAAATGTTTTCCTGTTTATTTTAGTAGAATAGACAACCCATTTTTTAACATTGCTTATGTTAAAAATACTATAAACTGCTTTAAAAAAAAAAACAATTTATGAGTTTCGTTATCGTTATATTCGTTGAGTATTTGAAAAGTAATCACTAAACTATCACTTATTGAAACGAATAATAATATATATCAATTTAAAATTATATACATATAGTATATATAAAAATATTTTTCAGATACTGATTTCATCTCAAAATGTCATCGTAAAAAAATTATGTATACTTCAATATTTAAATACTCATCCAGGCTAGACTGTTAAATCTCTTTGAATAACGATGGCCGTTTAATGGCTGCTTGGTCATAAAGAGGCCACTCGTGAGCAATACCAGGGCGATTCATAACAAGATACATCACAGAAATCCGACGCGCGACATGACTCTGGCCCTGGAAGAGCCCGAAACGCTGTTCCGCTTAAAACATTATTATGAATTATAGTTCTTATCAGGGACAGTTTTAATTTTCATTGCAGTCAACTCTTGTAGTATCTGATGCCGCAAATCACGTGGTCATCTCCGTATTTTAGACCCGCATTAAAATTGTCTTATTTATATAACAGGCAACAAACGCTCAGCATTAATGCGGTCACGTTTTGTAATGTTTGTATGTACCTACGATAAATTCGGTGTGCGGTCGGTTTATATATATTTTTATTACTATATTTAGTATGATTTATAATTGAAGTACTAATATTTTTTTCTATTAAAAAATATTATTGTATAGACCAATTTAACATTACATAAAATTTTAACGCTAAAACGAGAAAAGTGTTATTTGTTTCAGTTTTATTAAATTCAATTGTTTAAATGGCTATGGTTCTGTCAAATTTGTCACAACTACGAGTTTAAGAAAATAGTATAGTAATTCATAAGGTATAGAAAGCACCAAGAAATTGCTTCTTTGTAGTAGTTATCATGACAATATATATAATACGCATTTCTTTGTTATCAATAATATTATAGAAAGAGAATCTTTAAAATATAATAGATAATTCTTAACTCTGTAACCATAATCGTATTTTTTGTTTTTAAAAGTGTGAAAGAATTTACGTATATGACTCTTCGTGTAAATTAAATTTACATCAAAATTTATTTAAACTATTTTTATAATTGATAGTTTTTAATTAGTTATTATATAAGATTAAATCCCACTGATATTATAAAGACAAAAGTTTGATTAATGAGAGTTTGTTACTCGCACATCTGAAAATAATTAATTTAATTAATGAATTGATTAGGTTTTGAAATAATGATCTGGATAAAAACTTCTTATATTATCAAATATAATTTATACTTAAATTTCGTGCAGTTTCCGCAAACAGATCTGTATGAAGTCACACTGAGATAGTGAGTTCACCACTTTAATTTCCACTCACAAGAATGTGAAATGACAGTTAAGCTCTATCCAGTTGTATTAAAAAATGACTTAACTACTTTGCTGGTTTTTTTCATATATTCATTTAATAATTTGTACATAACATATAAATTTCTCTCTGTACGCCATGTTGAATTCAATATAAAGAAGTCGCGGACAAAGGCTGAGTTTATATAAATGCTTTCATTTTGGTTCAACCATAAAATTATCAATCATCAATAAGTTTTTAAAAACTATTAAGTGATAATATCAGTTATTTATATATAAACAAATCGTTATTTGAGAAAAAATGCTTTGATCTCCAATGTAATGTTTTTTTCAAAAATAACAAGTTCCTTCACTGTTATATTATGTCACTATTTTAAATTCACTATGATGTTTAACGGCAGAAAATGTAAAGTTTTGGTTCAAATAAGCGTTTTCGTCGAATGCGGAGTCAAAAGTTTTTAAGATTACATTTCAATGTATTATTTCAAACAAAACTTTCATATAGTGTTTTGATATTGAATTCTAGAAAGTAGAGGTGCATGGAATTGTTAAATTTATGTACGTATAGTTAAAACTTCTTGTATCATAATACAATAACATATATAAATTATAAATTTTTATTCAAATACTTTATAAAAAATTTCATTATAGTAGTGTAATTAAGGACTTTCGTCTTTTAGTACAATGCAGGTACTTGCTAAGAATAAATTCAAAATATATATATATTTATGTTATTTCTATAATAACCAAAAGAAAAATATATTTAGATATCTATAGCTCCTACTGTTGACTTCTGTGTGTAAAGAATACATTTCAAAACAAATCAACCAGAATATTGGAATGGTAAATAACTGCTTCGTATGCATATTGACGGATAAGTAAATGATGACATTGATTTTATAGCTTGATAAAATATGCAAATCCTACCATAACATCAGATTGGCGACTATACGACTCTACAGAGAGGAAATTCGCTTATTCATAAATTATGGCTTGATCTATACTCGATTGCATATAGACTGCTTTCAAAAGGGGTGCGATTTTACAAGGAGTGTCTCAATTTCCTCCCGGCGGCGAGCAATTTCCTCGCGTTTGTCGTTTTACCCTCGACTCTCCGGACTCTGTGACCAGGGACTGCAAGGAACTAATAATACCGCTGTTTTAAAATGCACCTCCGTAATCATTTTCACATCGTATTCCGCTTTTTTCAATTACTTCTATCTCTCGGAATGAAATTAAAATTAAATATTTGTTCTTAATAATTTCATGTTTAGTAAGTACCAATAATTTTGTTGATTATGTTCATGTCTAGAACATCAGGATTTTCCAAATAATGTAGCTCATGTTTGGACTATGAAAACTTGATAAAGTGTCTTAAACGTGCCAGTATAAAAGTTAAATTAAGGTGTAGAGAATTTTTAAATTCCAAGGTTATATTTACTTTGAAAAACCAATCATATTGAAAGAATTTTTTTTTAATAAAAATTAAAAAATATATCAGTAACTTTGTCATTACTTATTGACTAGTTATATTTGTTTCATTAATATATTTTATACGGTTATCAATCCATGTTATCCCGGCCGCTATAAATTTATATTATAGAACTATATAATATAAACATTGATTGATGTCGCTCTATTAGTGTTAATGAGGCTAGAGCTGCGCACATTTGCCTTGCGGCCGTCCCCATTTGCTACAAACGCTCCGTCAGACTACAAAACGATCGCTCAACAATCATGTACTGTATGATATCCAGCGATTCAAATTTTTTGGTTCCTTATTAACGTTAAGGAAGCAAAATAATTGTTTTTAAATTAAAAACATATGCGATTTTTTGACCTGCAAGAGATATGATTATAACTGATATCGTAATTGCAAAAAAATTGTGTTTTAAATATAAAGTTTTAATTTTGCATGTTAAAACTAAGTCCAATGTGTATTCAAGTCGTCTAGATATTGTTCTTTAGCCACACTTAAATAACTTTTGATCAAGTTTCCAAAACTTTATTAATATTAGATTCACACAGCAAGTTCGTGCTTTCGTTTGTATAATATCGATTTAAAGTAGGAAGTGGTGAGGTACCAGCTAGATTGTGATATCGATATTTGAAAAACTAATTAAAGCGTTTGAAACATTTTTAAGTAATGTAATTAAACTAGTGAATATCTTTAAGGATTATCGTATGGTTATTTCCGAACAGTTTTGATATTTCTAACAACAAAGAATCATGTCATGAAACGTAATAATATTAAACCACATGCGTGCGTAATAAATTTATCTCGTGATTTTTGTTGAAGGAAAACAGCGGGATTGTCTTGTCATCATATAAGTGTGAAGAAATGGTTTACCTTCGTAATAAATAACTCGGGTTTCACATTTATGATATCAATGAACAATATGAGGAAGACAAATAATAATTATTCGTATATAAATTTGTAAGAATTGATAATTGTATATGTATGTAAATAATTGTACTCGTACATAAATTTGTAAGAATTGATTCGATTAATATAAAATTTTCCGTCAGATTTATTGTACATGATCAAAGAAATTTCTCTTTTAAAAAGTAATGTATATATATGTAATATATTGTATTCAATGGGTCTTTTAAATATATGGTAACATGTAATGAACTACCAATGTAAAAGCAAAGTAATGTTCTAAATGACCCTTTTTCAGATTGGGAACTTGCGTTTTATTAATTTGATATATCTTTTCTTTACTTAACAAACCCTAATGGGAGGTTCCCTAAACCGCAACATGCTTCATTGTTTTAAATTGTAAGGGTATTATATATTATATAATTTTTATTAGTCTCTATTTCGTTTTCACCTTTTAAATTCTTTTATTTTCCCTCTGAAAGTATTTATCTCATCGTGTCTGGGATCTTAATATATTTCGTTTTCTTAGTGCTTCTTTCGTATATTTATTACTCACTTTGATACAGTTTAGATAGTAGATAACCACGTAGGAACATTAATTTTCATTAATCTTCCTATAAAAATACAAACATATTTGAATTCTAGACAAAAAATAGAATGTACATGACTTTTATATTTTTAATTAGCACAGACACGTTCTATTTAGGGACAAACTCTTCAACATGTTATTATATTGATGTTGAATGAAATATTTGAAACATAATTTCATATTTGTAACGGGTGCCGTTAAGCAAGAGCGATGATGCGTGCATGCCAATATCCGGCTCTTTCGCGCGCTGCGCCCTTTATATCCTCATATTAAATTATCACCAAATGTTGCATCATATACTCGAACATTTTAAACATAATTCATACAAAAATAATTGTACAGATTTATAAATAGTTACCCTTTTATACATATAGTATTATAAATTCTTTGTTTTATATATTAAAAACAATGTGTTTAAATTATAATTTTGTTGTTACGAAGGCAACCGGATAACAGCAACCGCAATTTATGGCTGCTTTTACGCAGTAAAATTAATGACTAGACGAAGCAAGAACATTACCGTCTGATCTTACCGAATGAGCGTGGTTTATGATGTGTGGGTTCATATTTTCCTTAAGATTTAACGTAAAAATATCCAGAGAAATTTCTTTGATGCTTAATTTAAACTGTTAGAATTCGAAGCTCGATTATTTAAGAAATGAAATTGTAAAAATATATTTTAATTTTAAACTCATACTACTGGAAACAGTTGTTTAAAAAACTATTGATATTAATATACTCTATTAAATGTCTTCGTAAAAGTTTTTTAAATATGTTTAATTACTAACTTAGAGTTTTACAACTAGCCACAGGGGCCTTCAGTTCAGTGTAAGTTTTCACTAGAATTGTAGATGTTCTCTCAGACAAACACGACGCAATTCAATTTGTATTTGCAGCTGAAATGTCGGGGCGGCGAACAAAGCGAAATATCCTTTCAAACTACCTTACGGTTTAATAGAAAATTAACTTGCTTCAGATTAAAACCTCCCACTTTTTTGATTTGGCAGTAGTAATAAGTTTTCTTTATTATACTTGTTTAAGTATGTAACTTTCAAGTCCCATTAAATCCGACGAACAAGAATCTCATTCCTTCACACATATAGCCAACCCTAGTATCTGTCTTACTAGTACAATTTTGGCATGTACCGAACGTCAAGATTGTACAATACATTTCGCAGCACAATATCTAATAGTAATACAATTGTCTCATCGATGTTTCCATTATTTCTAGACTAAATAAATGGTTTTGATAAAATGTACACATGTATTGTTTTTGCAACTTTGATATCTGAATCAATTATATATAGGTTTTCCTTCAATTATTTCACTTATTCGATTCATACGTTTAATGTTGTTGGGGGCTATAACGATAAATTTACATTGCCAATCTTTTATTTTTCCTAACTACTAAAGTGAATACTTGGATATATATAATTATATAGTATGAAACTATAAATAAATGACAACAGACAAACAAAATTAATATTTAAAAATTCTAAATATATATATAAATATATACATATATATTATACATAAAAATAAGAAGAAATAAAATATTGCTGTTGTATTTAAGTCTTGTAAGTTTAAAACAACTTTAAACTACATCTTTTATATAAATTGACTGAACCGGGAATGTTCCCATTTCAAACGACCGCTACTGGGGTTGTTTGAGGGAGGTGTTTGTGTGGGATCTACTGACGGAAGTCCGCCATATATCATGTTTTATGTGTGACAAATAGTAGCCGCGTTAGGTGAGATTGCCTTTCGATCCACTCTGACAAATAATGTCCGCGCACCCTTAGTCGTTTACGTGACGATCACAATAAGCCTCCTGTCTCCACTTCGGCAGGAAATGAAGTATACAGTTTTTGTATGCGTAGAAAGTATATATTATTTTATATTCACTCTTTATGACTTAGGCGGAATAAATTCAGTCATCTAATTTTCTACCCCGCTCTATAAAAAGTACGTGTGATACCTACTATTATTACTGTATCTTTCCGTTCTCTTAAAATAGTAAATGTTGATTTTTCTTTTCACTGTTATATTTTTATCTAAATAAGGTTGTAACTTAGATGAAAGCAACTAATGGAAACTGTCTGATATTTTACGACATGTTTTTATGTATTAGTTTTTACCATCATTTTAATTAAAACATACTAACCAAAACGGCTACCCCAACGTCAGGAAATATTTACTTTTAATACTTGTTAATTGTAACCCATTAGAAGCGAAAAAGTTAAAAAAAACTACTAAATATATATAGTATTCTTTACAAACAAAAAAAAAAAAGATAATATTTGCCAAATTTGTGTGAAAGAACTGACAAGAAAAAAAAAACTCAAAAATACATCGTACCAACTAAACCTACACATACATAGCTCATGATCTATTTTTCTATAACAGTTGTGGCTTGCAACAAATGTCACAAAACATTTATTAACTTTTTGTACAAGCATTTTATTTTCTTCTTTGATAATTTTTAAAAGCAAAAAATGGAATACAAACTATTGTATTTTCGTACTAAGCTGTGTTGTATGATTGCCAAAAGAAAAATATTCGCACATAAAATTGACAAGAGTGGTAAAATCGGATAATACCGATACAATACTACAAAAGAATGCCTCTAAATACAGTTCTTCACAAGTTTCTGTGCCAAACTTGTCTTATAATCGTCTCACGACAATATATTGGACATTAATAACACACGCAACTTAAATTTTATTAAAACTGCTTTTAGATAAGAACTGAGTATACCTCTTCAGCATTCGGACATGCTCTGATAAAGTTCTATTCCGATTTAGAGACAAATTCACACTAACGACGTCAGAGATTGCCACGTGAAAAATAGGGTGACTTGGAATAGATCGGAGTAAAGTATTATCTTTATTGAATGAAACCTTTAGCTTAATGGAAATAGTATTAGAGTAATGTCACTTCAGTACATTATGAGCTACCACGGTGCAAATATTTTATTAAATTCCTGGAGACAATTTTGTAATTACTGATATTTGACCATTGTTTCGCCTTAAGGGTTCCTTGTGTGTTGAGCTCTTGTACAATGCGGTCACAGAGCGGTACTAAAGTAGGTGCGTTGTCGCTATTCTATTGTCCCCAGTCCAAGCCTCGGATAATATGGGAATCTTTTATTCAAGTGCTCTGGCCCAACATCGCAAGAAAATAATAAAGATGAAGCCAACGTTCATTGTTGCTATTTCAATAGGATTTTGATGGATTTATAAAGCTTTTGGACTGCAGTTAAAAATTAAAAATAAAACGAACTTATTTTGTAATTGACCTCATAAAGTAAATCAATTTATTTGATTAAAAAATAACTATTATTATTTGAATGTTATTGGCTAGCTTAGATAAAATGTTAATATTTCTATTTAATTACGATATTTTATTTAATCTCAATTAAAGCTATGTATTATTTATGTGATGTATGTAAATTATATACTTCAAAATTTTCAAAATATATATATTATATTGTTTAACGGACATGACCCCAAAATAGTGTCGTTGGTCAATTGATTTTGGGGTCTAGATTCGCGTTTATTGCCTCATTTCTATGCGGATCTTGTCTTAGACACTTCGAAATGGTAGGCATAATTTTTATTTTCTTAAAAAACTGCCAGTCGCTCGTAAATTATGTCATAAAAAATTTTGAAGAAAATGTCGTTGTTCACTATTTTTTTATCAACAGTTGGCAATTGGTCTATAATTATTGTTTTCAACTATAATATCATAATTATATTTATTTTACTTTTAATAAGGATATTCTTTGTCGAAATTTGCATTATATTAATTTTACCCGACTTTCGTCTTGTCGACCACAATCACAATCTCAGTTGTTATGTAACCGAAATGTTGTAAAGTCAAAAATCCTAGTTTCTTTTAAAAGTATACTGCGAAGATGTGAGATATTGCCTACTAATTACAAATCATTTGAAACAAAATGTATTAAGATAAGTGAAGTAAAAATATTCAGATGCAATTCTTCTCAAATTTAATATGCTTTAAATTAATAGTAAAACACCCTATTATCTCAGATTTAAAGATGCTATCACCCTTATTTTAAATATAACTAACCTGACTCTAGATATTTATTGTTAATACATCTTTGAGTAAATAATGAAAAAAATTTCGATTTTTGGTAACAAAAACCATAGTCAGTTTCAAACGACTACTTTGGTTTAGTTCCAGACCAATTGGTCAGATAAAAAAATGTAAAATATCAAAAAAGAGAGGGATAAAGCAAAGCAATTTTATTTAAATTTGTGTTATTATGAATACAAAGAAAATGAGTTAAATCCATATTATATTATATAAATTATGAGTTCAGTTAATTGCGAGCTTTCAATTCACTTGCTATGTTTATAATGTATGTACGTTAAAATTTGTAAATGAATTTTTAATTAGTTATCCCCAATGATACGGAAAAAAATTGTTTATATTAATTCGTGCCACGATGACCAAGCTCATTGACCCAAGTGACGTCCTTCTACATCCATAATGGCGGCAGCACTAAGTTGTCAGACTAGTTATTTTGTAAGTAGTTGTTTTTTTTTATTAAAGATTTTGCTGTAGAGCATCTTAAGTAACGAGTCTTAAATCATTTATGAACGCAAATTGTTAAGAGTAAATTCCGCAGTGTATCTTGTAGTATGTGCTTGTGCAATGTGCATATTTGACTCTAAGAGCAACGAACAATGTTTGCTGCGTCCTACTAGTCTGTCCTATATGATCTTAACTTAATGTTGAATAACTATAAAACTATTTTACGTCAAGCTGAAACGTTTTTTTCGTTTATAGAAATTTGGCGAACAAATGATCATGAAATGTAACACAAAGTCAATGTTTATGTGGGCACAAAACCCACAATACTTTTATATATAAAAAATATTTAAGATACATTATATTATTTGAGATAAACATTACACATAATAAACGGACTTTGATACACAATTATTGTCAATAAACGTCAATCATAATGAAATATCCATTATAATATAGAACTTGGAATATAGAACAAGCTCAAAAAGTTGAACCTTCAGTATATTATGGTTTTATATCGAAATTACAAAAAAAATTAGCAGAATATTTATTCAAATATTCTGTAACTGTTTAAGAATATATGATTAATACGATTTACATTATCATATCTGGCTAAAGTAATTGAGGTATAATTTTTTGTAATTTATACTAAAATTAAATAAATAAAAAAAATAATACTAAATAATTTTACTTATATGTTTTTGATTTTATATCCGTTAAGAAACTTGAAGGAATAACGTATAAGATCAGTAACTTTTAATGCTTCGTAAATATATTCAAGACTGTTTTTATGTGATTTATGTAGTTGAATGCCTAACTGACAATTTCATTAAAGTGTTATTACCATCATCAGCTGTACATTTATAGTACTCACCACCATCCACTCATTCCAGACACTTGGATGAATAAATGCAAACTGCAAGTGACAGTTTGGGACAGTTATGCATTCAGTTTCCGTAAGTTTTGCTGAAAAATCGGTCCAACGTATTCCATGAATTCTTAAAGGAATCTCATAAATACGGAAAGAGTTCAAAATCGGTTTTCTTATATGATACTTATCAACTTGAAATGCCGATGTCGGTGTTATACGTGATGTTGAATTCAATTGTTCTATTTCCAATATAATTTAATTGCAAAATAGTTTCTATATGATAATATCTGTGCTGAGCCCTGCGGCTTGTGGTGGGCTGCAGTCTGTCTTCTTGCAAACCCTCGACTTGAGCGTGTAATAAATTGTTATTTACAGCATATACACAATTATCTAGTGCTTCTTGGAATATCAATCAATATTTCATGGACCACTTTTACCTGTACTTGCTTCATTCCTGGTTCATATCTGTAAGATGTCATATCTTCATTCATATTCTCATTTATTATTAATTTTTCTTTGGTATTTAAAATTTTCCTGGTAATTTAGTATTTATTTATAAACAAATTAAAAAGTATGTAAGACGTAAAAGAGTTTATATTTAATCAAGATAGAGAATGCACGGACGTTAACACATTAGTCCCTTGGGTATTCATATTAATTAAGTGAAAATTGTGTTGTGTGTACACATCCTTAACTTTCAGGTTGTCTAATAGAAGCCAGAGACCGGAACTCAAGAGTTGGCCGACAGAGCTCCTAAACCTGCTTACTTACTTTACCGCTTGGCACTCACCATGACATAGTCTCTGTTAAGAAATGTTATTTTCGTATTTATCAAGTAAAGTATTACTTATTAATTAATGTAATGGTTTTCTCTTAAATCTCTTTTTTAACGTTTAATAAAATATCAGTTTCTTATTCCATCATAATGAAATTTTAATTTATCAAATTCTAGAATCTGTCTTGGAAATTTTATTGGCTATATATGTACGTATTATATGCTACAAAGATTCTAGTAATATATTAATGAATTAATGTATTCTCGTAACGTATGCAATTCAATAAATTATTTATTGTATGTAATAAAGATCGGCCTAATTGTTCTGGTTATAAATTATCAAGGCTAAAGCATAGTGATAGGTTCAGTCATTAATATCCTTGACATCATCATTAAGACCTGAAGACTTATAGATGTTCATGAATATGCTTATCGTTAAAGATGCCTTACAACCATCTTCCGGTTGCTTATTATCATGCGACGCGACATTGTTGAAGGACAGGCGCCAAATATCCATTTTATAAGAAAGTACTAACTCGTGTCGTCACACAATGGCACCAAGAGTCAATATAGCAACGGATTTATTTGTTCTAGAATGAAGGAAAAACGTTCTTAGCAAATATATGAAATTTCTCGCGCAAATATACTTAGTACGTTCGCGGACGTTATTGTATTGCTAATCTAAATTTTGTTTTCTTCACAGCAGCAAATATTTGGGGTAATTAAATTCTTCTACTGTGAAGTTGACAAAAATAAATATATCGTGGAAAGGTAGCAACCAAAAGGTGTGTTGGAAAGGGGGTAAATCTTCGTATTCCGTAAATGGGACACATTTAATACTCTCTCGGTAGAGTTTCGATCTTTGAGTTCTTCTAACTTCTTCTTGATGTCTTTGTTGCTTTGGAGTTATGTTTTTGATATATCGCAGTCAATTCGTGACATTTCATAAAGAATTTAAGGATTGAGTTATCTATCTTTGAATTTCCCATTTTCTATCTAAACGGGACCATAAAGGTTATTGATTGACATTCCATAATTTATAAAAAATCTTTTATTTCTCCAATATTTTTATATTAATAGAGGTGGATTATTTTTTTAAGAGGTTGCTGCGGCTTCTGAGATTTGTCTTGTAAATAGGTGTTTTGGTGAATAAAACATCAAAGTAATTTTGCCTTTTTTGGGCTAGTATTAAAATATATCTTGGAATGCTCGCATTAATGTTCGCTGAAAGGGTTATTATAAACTAGGGTGCAGTGGTGAACATAATTGTGGCCGGCACACGGTGAAACGAGGCTTGGAGCTCACGTCATAATTTATTATATTTACTGTACATTTTTACAACCAAAATATATAAAACGTATATAAAAGATGCATTAGATGAAGAGCTTTGTTTCCGTATGTCTGTATCTGATTACAAGAAGAGCGTTATTGTATTTAGAAAATAAGTTATATATACGATATGTTCTTTAGTCTTTACCAATTTTATTTAACAAATAAACACATATATAACAACTATCAATTTTGTGTAAAAATACTTAAACGTTTATTAAAAAGCATTCCAGGAAAAGATTTGTTAACAAAAATTCAAAGTATAAAGTATGAAATATTACATAATATCTTAATTAAGTGCCAATTACTGCCTATACTACACTTTGAGTAAATTTAATTCCTCTACTTAAATGGACGGCTGTTTAAGTTTAGGAGGTATCCACCCTTGGATCAAAGTTAATTGGGAGACAGTTAACGGTACTCATTTCGTGATTAATAGTAATCTTATCAGCTTCACATTAAAACGCCCTTTCGCTTTGTACTTAATCGACAGGACTGTGGATCGGAAGGTGCAAATTAATTACATTGATAGCACTCTAGAATCATTAATTTTCACTTTAATAAAATAAATTGTACGTCTCTAATTCGATAAAGTCAAATTCAAGGATTATTTTTTGCGATTCCTCTTTAACGAATTGTACCAGCTAAAAGGTAAAAAGAATCACGGAATTAATTACTAAATTACGTTTAGTTTGCAATGCTTATTAGGAATTATTATGTGGTATAAAATCTTTTATAACAAATGTAAATCTATTAATTATTATTATTAATATTGTACTCTGTAACTTGAACCTGAACGTGAAGAACGTGTTATACTTATTGTAACTTTATTATATTTTTGTGCATTACTCCTGTAGTCATTATAAGTGATATCTCTCTGAATTATTTATCAAAAAGAGAAACGCGGACGTGGCAAATGGACCAAATTATTTGAATAGCTGAAATTAAAATTCGTTGATATCATAACACAAAAATCAGTTACAAACGGGCCGTTATTAACAATTTATTTTCACATCCGTTATTTGTATTTAAACGGAATTGTATAAAATATTTTAAACGAAAAAAAAATTAAAATAGTATTTTTTTTCTGACATTGCGATTGTTGTTTTTGTTAACAATTTAAATAAAATCTAAATCGTTTGGAATACATTTAATTTTAATACATATCTTTATTACAAAAGTAAATAAAACTTTTATTATATCCGATGATGTCACAATCGCATTTTTTTAATATTTTTGTTATCATTGCGTTGATGGGTCATCTTATATTTTTTTGTGAACGTAAAAAACATTTAACGCAATATAAAAAATTCCATTCTCTTGTTTTCAATTCAAAACAAAAGGATTATCTTGTCTGTATTCGGGCTTTTTTTGTCAAATTTTAATAACGTTGTAGGTATATAATATTTGAGTGGTAATTTTAAAATAGAAATTATTTTAAGGTTAAAAATATATTACAAAACGGTTTTTTGAAAAATACAACATTTATAAATGGCAACAGAATGCGTAAGAAGCAAGCTGTGTACGACTAACATTATATAAATTCAAACCACTTATACAAATTGATTCGGTAATAATTTAAACGGATAGTAATATATGGTATGATTTAATGTTTCTGTGTTAAAGATCATTTTATTATTCACTAGTTTATGTTTTTGTGCTTGGAAGCGTTGCTCGTTTGCAACGACGCACAGCTAGGCGGGGTTGTAGGGGCGGGCGAACCAAGTCAGCGCCAGTCGGCCTTAGTTCCTTTGGCGAACGCTCGTTTTCGCGCTTCCCCCACAAGTGGAAGAACGCCAAGTCTATACGTGAAATATATATGAAATGCTGTGCTACTTGATGTTGTGATAACATATAGTGTGATGCACGTTACCGGTGACATATCTTTATATATTAAAGCCATGCGGTGAAGCACCCTTGGACTCTTCCGAACGGATATGGTTGATCCTCTGAAAATATTTTGGGTACTAACTAATAGTACCTATCTTGGTAAATATTTAATTTAAGTAATCAAAATAATCAAGTATTTATCTACAATTGATAAATGTGACTAAAGTAGAACAAACGTCGGAGTAGGCTTATAATTTACAAGTTAACTATTTCCCATCTTGACGTTTTCGGTTCATATTAGTATTTGTGTAATAGTTACTAATATAATACTATTTTTGTTTTAAATTCAATAAGAAAATTCAGTTCAATAAGCAAATTATCGAAAAAAAATTAAGATTATTTTCTTGTTTTTTAATATTAATATACAATGAATAAAATTAAGATTAATACTACAATTCTACAATTTTTAAATTATGCTTAGTTAAAGATTTTTAAGAATATTTTTTTGACACATAATAAAATCTTATGTGGCGTGTATTAACTATGTATATTTGAAGTCAGTTATATAATTGTTTTAAATGTATTTCATTTCATGTAAACAAGAAATCTGTCCCTTGCGTAGACTTTGTTATAACAAAAAAAAAATAAACTGAAAAGTTATAAGATATGAATGGTAACTTTTTAATAAGTTCTTCATATTATTTTACTGACAGAACAGTGAAGAGGGTTCTAATAAAATACAAGGGGTCTCTAGTTGAAATCCACCGTTGAGCTATTAAAATGCGGCCCAAGTACAAGTTTTTTCGCTTAGTTGAAGAAGTAAGAAAAACTAAAAGCTATTGATAGCATGAAAGAAATATTCCGTTACAGAACTCTTGTTTAACTCGTTTTTATTACATAAAATAATATAGCATTTTAAATTTTAAATTCATCCAATTTTATTGAAACCATAACTTTCGTATCTCTGTATGTCTAAGATTCTGTTGTGTATTTTGTTCGTGTGAAATGTGTATTTAGACAGATATAAGCTGTATTAACATTGCTTTTGACTTTATTTAATACATATGTGATATTGTGGTTATTATACCATGATCCTGTCATGACTGTAAAATCAAGGAGTTACAGTGAACTACAAACACACCACTAAGCCATGGAATAAATTAAGTTCTAAAGACGAGTACATGACGTTATAACCTCTTGCCAGATACTAAACGTGAGCTGATTTCAAAATCTCTATATATACGGAAAGGTGGTTTCATACCACACTTTGAAGTTTAATGGAATGAGACTGAATAGATTTTTTCTATAATGTGATAGATCTATCATAATTACACAAAGATTTAATATGAAAGTACATTTTATAATTTACTTATAATAATAAGCTTCCCCGAGCTGCTGAAGTTTGATAGTGACGCAAATTTGTCTGCAAAATTTCATCCATATCAGTTATCAACACACAAACAGAAATAAAAGAACAAAATTTGGGTCTTATAAATATGTTGATAAATTTTTACAACTACTTTTTATAGTTATTTTAATGGAACGAAGTAATGTTCAGTAAAATTCTTTTATCTTATAGATTACACGTTCTGTTCATTCTTTTAGTATTTTTGATAAATAAACAACGGTTGTTTCTTTTTTCGTGTCGAAAATACTTTTCATAGACGTTCCGTAATATTTATTGTAATAAATTATTAATGACGTATCTAATAACTTAAAGACGTAAAAATACATCCACTTTTTATTTTAAGTATTATTGATATGTACTTTACTAAGTGACTTTGGTTTTCAACAATACTATTTAAAAGGTCTAGTTACTGCTAACGTTTTTATGGTTATAAATGCCAGCGCTGTGCATGAATTTTAAATTAAAATTCAATATTAGTTCCGTGTAATTAAGGAAGAATCCTTGTAATTTATCTCTCATTTTTTTTGTGTTGTAATGAAAACCGGTTTTAATATTTATCTCATGTTTAAGTCTCAGCTGTGAAAGAATAGAAAACAGAAGGTTTTATTAAAACTCTTTTGTTTCACGCAATTATTTAGAGGTAATGTTTATTGTTAGAAATTAATTCCAGTAATATTAATCAAATGGTTTATTTTGAGTAATATGATATTTTAACTTTGATTTGTATTGTATAATTCCTATCAAAGTGTTTTTACTGAATTAAAAATGGGTATTTACAATGTTTATTTTAAAAACGTTTTAATTTTTTTATCCAAAAACTCTATCCATAGAAACCGGATGGAATTTCACGAAACAATATTTGGTTCGAAACAACTTTTAGGGCTTGTCCCTAAAATGGGTTTAGTCATGTCACAAATTTAGAAAAGGATCCCAATTGATTAGGCCGTGTTTGCATTGTGTACTGTTTTATTGAATAGTCTATACTGACATTACATTTAAATAATTGATACCTTGTGCGATCGAAGTTCCAATACATAATCCAAAATATATACTTTAAAATAACATATATAATACATATATTGTTTTCGACACAAAACTTCCTGACGATGTCAAATGTATTAAATGTAAAAGAATTTATTTTATTAGGTATGAAGGTTCTTCTGGCGAATCAATTGTTAACACACAATAACAATTCATATCAAATAATATGAGGATAAGATTACCTTATATTGATTTGATGTTTACTCTAACTTTTGTATTAATAAAAAGAAGGGCCCTTGAAGAATATATTCGTATGTATGAGAGAATACAGAAATAGTTTCGAAATAGTAATTGGATATAATTATCAACGTTTTTATAGGGTTCTGGAAACTATGTATCAGAGGTCAGAGTTAATCATGTTCCATTGAATTTCGTTAAGTGGTTCCGAGCTTTCGGATTCCGACGATTTCAATTAAATACTCCTACAGTGGAGTGAGCTTTAACGTGTATTTTTTTAGAATATTTGGCTCTAAACAATAATATTCGAAATATATTGGTAATTTTTTGTAAAAATCCAAGGCACGGTCAAACTGGGATCGTGTTTCCTTAACGAGCACCTTTGTAGTATTTGGGTCGAGCTGGCCAATAGTTATACGTTTTTTTCGACTTCATCTCGCAGGGAATTGATTGTAATAGCCCTATTTCCTTTAAACGGCCACATATTCATATATTTCCTATAAAGGACGCAGTAAATCACTCCACAAAAATTTCTATATGTATAACTCTCTTCTCACAAGAATTAATTACATCTAGTAAAAATGTCTCAGATAGAACAAGTCAAGAACTTTTTTTCTATAAGAATGCATTTAGTTTTAAAGTATGTGGGTATTTACTATCTCAAGTTATGAAAAAAGTTTTAATTACAGAAGTTGAAGTGTATTTTATACTTTTTTCTGAAATAAATGTGTTCTATTAATCGTATCGAACATAGAATAACGTATGAATTATATCATAAAAAGCAACGAGCTTTATTGCTATTGTCCGAACATATTGACACATCATTTTTTATATAAATAAAGAAAATAATATAAATATTTATATTTAATCAAAGAGAGAAATAGACACTTGTATTATTTTAAATATTAACAAAAGCATTAAACTTACACATTTATGAAGGCATACTATATGATAGGGCAATATTTATTTATTTATTCATATTTTATGTTATCGCAATGTTATGAAAAAAATATAATTTTTTTATATTGATCGTTATCTTGTAATTTACCATCACATCTGCATACCGAGCATATTCGCCTGGCTTGTGTTGCAATAACAAAACTCATATTTATGTTACAACATCGATATAATATGCTTAATATAAAGCAATATACGAATCGATCACTTGATTCTTCTCATGATGACGCAATAAATAGTCAATAACTTAGCAATATCTAGCAAAGTGAATAACGCACCTGCGTCGAGACAGATTGGCGGCGCTTTCACCGCAGATGAGATGGTGATGCAATCTTACTACTATTGTCTTCCTATTTCATAGTTGATTATTCCTCTAACAAATTTAATTTAATATAACCTCCCGATATAATTCACTAAATTGAATTGTATGTATATATAGTACGTTAAAACTGATGAAATATTTATTCAAGATGCCGTTATTTGTTATCAGAATGTTTGTAAATAAACGTTAAGTTAATTAATTGAAAATTTATTTATCATCAATCTCAAATCAATCTGAGAAGCCTCCGCTGTTGGATGAGGTAACATAAAAATATATTATGAACACCGTTATCGGTAGCCTTCTGATTGCGATCAAATCGATTATATGTATTACAAGTGCCTTAGTAAATGTTGTCCTCATTTTTCGTATAGTCAGGTTCTTTATAATAAATAATAAATATTTTGCAAAGTATATATTTTCTTTTTATCAAGAACCTTGCGCGTCTCACGAACTTTTTATTGTAAAGTAGCAGATCTATATATATCTATATATATAAGGAATTAGTAAGTTCTAATGAACTTAGGCTGATAATATGTAGTTTTTTTTATAAATGTTACTTTTTTTAAGTTCAATTTCGGCGAAAATGATTATATATGTGGCTTCAAACAAAGTGTTTCAATTTTGGCACTTTAAATTGCGTTCTCCAAAGTGCATAATAAATTTCAAACACCGAGTTATATCTCAACTAAAAATAACTTTTATTTCAGATTTAATGTTACTATTATGTTGATGAATTACAAAATAAGTTTTGCTGACCCTTTTTACCTTATTTTTGTGTTTTTGTACATATTATCAGAACAGTTTATAATAAAAATATGCGATTTATTAACTATTCACATTACCTTTGCAAGTAATAAGAGGTCTGTTTCTACAATTAAATCCAGCTTTGGCCACAATAAACTGCACCAAATTGTAAGGACGGGTCTTGTAATTCATGTTGAAATGTGTGAAGTTATAAATGTGAACGAAGATCCTTAAGAAAGCGTTGGTTTGGGTTGCAGTGACCAGATAGAAAGCGCGACCTGATTTCTAAGAACATATTCTATAGAATACATATCTATAATAAATAATGATATATAGTATGTTCATAATGATAGCACTGGCTAGAGAGGTCTTCTTATTATGAAATCACAGTGAATAGGATTTACAATCATTTAATAAAGACATCGAGCTCCAATACATGTTTTTTGAAATTGTGTTTGTTCTTCAATACAACATTCAGAAAAGCGAAACTGTTGACGCTAGCTAAATGTAATACCTATCTTTATTTTAACCAGATTAACTTAAAGAGAAGCCTAGCTCCAAGAAATTTAAGTACAACTATTCATAATAATATACAAAGTGATAGATATTGAGATCTAAGATTTTCGCGAGTATTCATTTAAATGAAACTAGTATTATTCGGATTTACATGCAACCGTGATCACGGTTGCTGCAAAGTAACCGAAACGTCGGGATTATGTAGTTTTTAAATAATAAAATCCGCGTAGTAAATCCGAATAATACTAGTTTCATTTAAGTGATAGATATATTTATATATTCAGTGTGCAATTAACAAACACGTGACGTATGTTTGTTTAATAACATTAAATCATAACAATTTATTTCATCATGAATTTTATATATTATATTTTGTTTTGATCATTTACTATGCATGTATTGCGATCAGCTTAAAATATTAGTAATAACGAAGCATAAATTATACATTTTTGTTCACAGTATTGATATTCTCGCTAAAAGAACTTATGAGACGTGAAGCCATAACTTTCAACTGTAGTTAGTAAAAATTATTAAAGCGAGAAGTTGAAATTTTTTTAATATCTTACAAAATTATTGAGCAGAACTCTATGTAGTTTCGTTATAATATTTATCACTACATACATTTTTTATAGCATTGTTCCGAATTGTTGTAACATTTGAAATCAAATTATAACAAGTTTAAAATAAACATTGATATTAATTAAACAAAAGAATATATCATTTATCTGTTAAATATATACTTTAACGAGATTTTGTTATGATAAACAGAAGCACTATTTCCTTACTACCACCCTCTTGAAATTAGTTTTCTTTTAGTGGTGTTACTTGAGTCTGCATTCAAGGTGTCGCTTTTAAGTATATTAAAAGCTTAGAGTCTTTCAAAAATCAATCAATTAATGAACCAACAACCAGTGAATAAATCAGATATTATTCTTAATAAACAGACCATTAGTTACCATAGAAAGATTAATAACGTTTTTTTACAAGTAGTTGAATAAATTTCATTACAGTAAATCCATCCAGTAGGTTAACACATAAAAATGATGATAAAAATCATATATAAATTGTTCGCAAAAAATAATTCAAATATCATTACATTTTTTGTTTGAACTATGGGAAATCTGGCGTACAATTTATTTTATATTTTTCACAAACTTGGATTTTTTACGCTGTGTAAAGTGCTGAAATAGCGTTTGTTTTTTTTTTTGTTCGTATAATTTTTCAACCATTGATGCTATGCAGCTGAGTTTAGGTAGTTTTGTGTGATAAATAAAAGTCAAGTCGAGCGTCGTTTTGTTAAAGTTACATTTTTGTTCATTTTTATTGTGAATTTTATTTTTCGCTGCGAATAATTAATTTCAAGTATAAACCTGACCCTTTTTGAATATTATCAGAAAATCTACAGGGATCGGCCTGAAATTTAATATAAGGATCAATTTATTAACCGAGCTCAATTTAAGCCATCCACTTCTAAAGTCTAAAGTTTTAAGATTCAATCACTTGCACAAATATGGATTAGAAATTTAACAATATCTGTCATAATTTTACGGTTAATCATTAACACCTTGTTTCTAGCTGAAGAAGAAATTCTTTTATCATTAGGATTTTATTTCCTATACACAATATAGAAATTTTAATGTCAGCGTGTCCATTTTATTAAAGATGTTCCTATACAAATGTTTCTCCACAAACATTGCCATTACAAATATGCATTCGCTGGAATATGTGGCATGTAATAAAAGCATGTTAAGTGGGTGTCATCCGGTCATACATACAATCTTTGGTACCGTACATTCGCTCAGAACATGTACGGCTTACTACAACCGCTTTTAGCTTTGTTTATTTAATTTTCTCCCGCTGACTAAACTGTTTACCAACCTTCCGCCCCATGACTTGGAATCTAATTGAATGCCCTTTCAACATAAACTCCATTTGTTCATGAGTAGTTCAAATAGGTACATCCTAATAGAGAATGTGATCTTTAGTGGCTTTTTAGATTTTAAAATTCGACACAAACCAACAGCATTACTTTCATTTATTTCTCAACAATTTTCACGTAACATAAAATGTTTACATTTCGAACATCTTTTCAAGGAACTTGGGATGTAGTTTTCTCTGAAATGAATGTCGCTACTTCAAAAATTTTCACACAACACTTAAACTTCTCTTACAATATCATATCTGAAACGATGTGTTATTTTCTTCGACCTCACTTTCGTTTCTATAGTAACCGTATGCTTTTATTACTGAAAGTCAAACTGTCACACGCAATTTCATGGTTTTGCTATTGTGACGATTCCTTGTTTCTCGTATGTGTGATTACATTGTCTTGCTAGTATATTAAAATTTGAGCCGTTTCTACAGTTTCTTGAATAAATTTATTTCGATCAGTTCAGTTTTTCAAGTTCAGTTTAGAATTCTTTTTAAAGTATTGCGACACAAATAAATTTATATATTATGTACGCAATAAAAAATTTCACATTATTTCATAATGAACAATGAAATTAGTTTCACTGTTTACCTTTATCAATCCTAAGACAAGTATTATTTGATGTATACAGCTGTCTCGTAATTGTTCCGGTGTTTTCCTTAATCACAACGTGTTTGGTTAATATCCGTTCATGTTATAAGCATTATTATGTTATCCGAACCGATTCTTTCAATAAGAGTTTTTTAATTTTATATTGAATATATTTAATGAAATGTAAGACACAATACTGGGTAGGTCATATAATATATGGAAGTCATGAATCTTGAATTTCCAAGGATAGAGCTTGAAACCAATGTCACTATCTGTAGGGATTTCATCTAAAACGCTGTGGTGCCCGATGGAAATGACTGAACTGAATGGATTCATATACACCATACTCGTGGGAAATTTACGAGATTTGTGGTTGAGGCAATAACTTTTATGGATACCATTTAGTTCTCAGTGAGATCATGTTTATTTTTACTATTTCAAACTAAATTATTAGCACTGTTTACGAGTACTTCATTCAATTATCTAATATATATATCTTACACAATAAAAATATAATTGAATCCCTAACAAGTTTTAATCATATAAAAGGCATAAGTTAAAGAGAATAATGATTGCTGAATTTTTTATATTTGGAAACTTAAGTTTTTTTCGTTGTATTGACTTACTTTAATGTTTTTAATTTGAACACGAATAGTGGAAAGTTTTTGTGTAATTGAGGAAGTTGAAAAATATCCACAGACGTGCCGGAGGCAGACTGGGCGGCGACTTACTGCCTGTTATTATTTACATCTGTACAATATTAACAGGGAAATTAACTTTACTCTTTTATAAATATATATCTTTATTAAATATGAAAACAAAACCGACTTTAGATTCTATTTGGAACATTATTGAAGCATCCTTTTTAAAAATCAAAATAGTTCCCTAAAACTTTTTGAACGTCTGTATTGAAAATACCTCTATTTTATTGCTAGCTCAGTACATTTCACGGTGGTTGTTTAACACAAAAAAAATGAAGCCATTTGGAAAGTGGAACATTTTTGTTCGATTCTATTTATATTCTTGGTGCATTCAGAAATATGAGAACGTTTTTACGTTCATTTATATTATTAGGTAGGTACAGCTAACAAAAAAAGAGGAACATTAATATCCCATAACGGCGGTAGTGGTGTCTTATAATATTCACACTAGTAACTTAAGTATAATAACTCATTTCTATTTGTACTTACAAAACATACTCGCAAAAATCATATAAATGTTTTTTCTAGGAAAGAAATTGTTTCACAGACTTCCTAGTGACGTGAAGGTATTTCCTTTATCGGATAAGTATAAGGTTTAATGTTCGACGCATCTTCACAATTTATCGTCTAATGCCGAACAGGGAATTTCATTAACTCAACCATATGTAGGAAACGTTGACAAAAAAATTATCAACGTTGCAAATAATTTTATAGAAGTACCTATATCTTTATAAAACTAGACCGTAATAAGAACCTTTAAAGTAGTTTTAACACTTTGTTAAACATTATCATTGTAAACAGAGATACAATTTTATATTTTTTTAAGTTATTTTTACTTCTAAACTTATAAATAATTTCATTTTAAGAATGTTTATTTCGTATTTAAACTTATTTGAATGTGTTAACGTCTTTATAGTTATTTTTTTATAAAGATAAATATTTGAAACGTACTCGTAAATTAGACCTAATTATCTGCAATTTTTATTGAACATTACGTTAACAATTCAACATTTTAATCTACGTGCTCGTGTTATTAATTATATTGTTGTAAGTTGTATATAACACATTTTTTCTCATTACTTCTATTAAAATGCTCTGTAGTTGTATCATATATATACAATACTAAACAAGTAATGACACTAAGTAATAATTCTCGAAATATTATTCAAAAATTACATTACTTTAAAAATAACAATACTTAATTTAAGAATTACAATGAATTATAAAAGTGTTGACAATAAGAGCATAAGTAACTTAATTTTATTGTAAAAATAAAGTATCAGAATGATTGCGAAGAGCAAGTCTCATAAATTTTTACGGCGGTGGGTTGTTTTATAATATAAATTTGGAGAGTTAGCGCTAGCCGTGCTGTGAGGGTTGACAAAAATTTCGCACTCCCACTCCCACATCCCCCGGCTCGTTTACTTTGGCTATTGCTTTTTATGGCTAACAGCTAATTAAACATTTACAAAAGACTTTCGATTACTAACACGTACCAGTTATATATTTGTTGCACAATAATTACAAATTGTAATCAATTTTAGTCTCCGTTGAATTATATACAATTCCGTGTGTCCATGCATCATGTAGTGTATTCTACTTCGTTTGCAGACTGTAGACATAGCTAAGTCAGTAAGGTTTACGACCGGCACATGTGCTCTAGACGACAGAAACAGTAAGTTTCTCGGCTCTAATAAAGCCAACGGACAGTGTTACAAACGTTACTCATTTAGTTTTTCTAAAGCTTTTGCTAAACGAAGCAATTTCCCCCTAAGCTTCTTTTAGATAGTCTAACGAGTCAGATTAAGCTTCATTTAGTGTATTCAGAGCTTCTCTAGTAAATGTTTGTATTCACGTTGTTTCCTTGTTCAGAAATTAGCGTTTCCATTAGAACGCTTCTTAAATGTTAATTGTAAAACATTATTTTAGTAATTAAATATATATAAACAATACTATCGTTTAAGAAGACATGAAAATAATTGTGAATTTATTTCAAATTATCCTTAATCAACATAAACATACATGAATGGTAAATAATAATAAATGTGTATTTATTATTATTAAATTATATAAATTCTTAAATGTGTAATTGCTGATAGTAAAAAAATATGCCCACATAACGGCTCACTTATTAAATATTTAAATTATTATTTAAATATTCATTTTAAAATACCATAAAAGATGCATACCAGTTAAAAACCAATCTCTAAAAAGCAAAAATATTATGTTTATATGATTAACGATATGATCGGGAAGGTTGCTTTTAACTTAACATGATTAGTATGAAATATAATGAGATCTAAGACTTTCGTGATTTTTATTCATTTAAATGAAACTAATATTTTTCGGATATACTACGCGTGCTTTATTTTTGTAAAAAACTACAAACTCCCGGCCTTTCGGTTACTTTTCAGCAACAGTGATGACGGGCAGACGAGATGTGAATGTCTGTCAGTTGGTTTTGTTATTTATCCCGGGAGTATGTAGTTTTTTTTACAAAAATAAAGCACGCGTAGTATATCCGAAAAATATTAGTTTCGTTTAAATAGTATGAAAATATTTTTTTACGGTGGTCTGTTTTCCGAAAAGAAATTTCACTCACTCTAATGGCATCATACATTTAAAATTAGGTACATAAAGATTCTCCAATAAATTTCCAAAGCCATATGCAATCCTTTATCCTACCGAACCCTAATTACGGGGGCAGATTTTATCACTGGCATCTCATATTTTTCAACTTTTAAGCAATATAAATATTGTTACATAAATAACTTGGTTGTAAGCATTATATTAACTGATTGTTTCCATTTTCAGTTACCAAATTCATTCGCATCGGCATCGCTGACAAGAATGACAATCCCCCATACTTCGACAAAGAGTTATACGAGGCGGAAGTTGACGAAAATGAAGACATTCAACATACCGTCCTTACAGTTACCGCCAAAGATCATGACGAATGTAAGTATTAGAATAATGTAACGTTTTGTGACATATGTCATTTATACTACGTCTGTAACAAGTGAGTCTAGTAATCTCACCCAATAACTACAGTTTCATAGCAGTCAAATCAGACATTACTAGTATTGGTACCTATATATATTGCGTTAACGTTAACTTAACCTGCGTTTTCCTCGTTTGACTGTTTCATAAATTTAGTTAAAAAACATTTAGTAATGATTATATGAGGAACAAACATACATTCTCCAAAACTTATACATTTACTAGCTGTTACCCGCGACTCCGTCTGCGTAAAAAAAAAAATAAGAAACTATTACAAAACTTTAAAGCCCCGTATGCGTCCTGCCTCCCACTCGCGCGTTATAATTTCGGGATGGTCATTCGGGATCTTGAAAAAAAGTATCTTAAGTTACTGTTTATTACATCAGCTACCTGCCAATAAGTCCCGTTAAACGCGGTTCAGCCATTTTAGATATTAGCCGAAACAACTTATACGCGTATTGTGTTTACATATAAAAAAATAGGGGTTGGTGATTAAATAGCAATAATTTTGGTTTGTATGTATTTTTGATGCCACATTATAAAAAATAAAAACAAAAAATTTCGTTCAAAAAATTAAAAAAAACGTTTAAGGGTGAACAACCCTTATCACTAAGGGGTATGAAAAATTTATGTTGGCCGATTCTCAGACCTACTCAATATGCTCACAAAATTTCATGACTATCGGTCAAGCCGTTTCGGAGGAGTACGGGAACGAACCTTGTGACACGAGAATTTTCTATATAAGATGACAGTATTAGGATATGGCGATTCAATATAAGTTTTGACATTCCGTGGGTGTAGGCTCTTGTCATTACTTTTCTAAAGATCCACTTGACGGTCATTGAATGGAACTGACTGCGTAAACATGTAAACCTTTTTCAAAACTCTGGATAAAGTCATGTTTTTATAAGATATAAGAAATAAAAGAGTATTTATAGAAACTTCTGAAACATGGGATTGAAAGCATTAACTTATTTAAATAAAATACACAGATTAACCTTTTCACCAAATAAATTAATTAAAAATATGAGGATTTGGGTTCCTAAAATCAGAATTATTAATTAACAACATCATGAACGCAGGCTGTATGAGGTGTATCAAGATTGTATAGGGTTATACGAGCTCTGAGACTTAAGAGGGCGAGAGATAATTTCATCCTAAGGGTTTATTTTCCCTTTTGACGTTAGCTTACGTAACAATTTTATGACCATTTCCTCGATACCAGTTAATCGAGTCGCATTAAACTTGGCAAAACTGCTATTCAATCATAGTGAAGAGAATTACTGAATAGCGTCATAAAATTAACCCATTAAAACGAGCAGTTCACATAAAAGCTGAGAATTTCTCTTTGACGTTATAACATCCCAATAAATATATTTTCTTAAAAAAAATATGGGTATTGTGGTTGAGGCAGAATTTTATTTTATTTATAAGAATTTTCGGTACAATATTCACACAAGCTGAAATGGTTTTTAGATATTCAATATTCTTTGACTTAATTTAATTATAATTGCTCTATTCAATAACAAACTTTTATCGTTCATATTTTTTCTTCCAATTAGAAAAATGGGAGGCCTTGATCCCGGATCAAGTAGAAAACGTAAATATGCTAATTAATTTACGTGCAGATAATTTACTCTGACTCCTACTCGCCTAATAGCTACACTTCAATTAATGAAATTATAACCATTTTTTAGTACTTTCAATTGTTATCATCTTTGCCTCTGTATTATTAGGAGGAAACTAAGAAATTCAAGGATTTTCTTCAAATTACTTTTTTGGTTTTAACCCCCTATGAAATAATTGTACTCGGTTGTTTTAAGTCAATACTATATTTCGCTCTTCTCTGTTCCACAAATATAAATGAACGATGTTTAATGAAATTTAAAAAGAAACCCATGGGCAAACTAAAACAAATAAAAAAGCACATATACACAGAGACCGTCTAAACGTATGTTCTCGTAATGAAATATATCTTATAATATAAAATACACGAAAGTAGGATATTAATAAACAAAGTTTTAACATAAAACCACTGTGTAAAAATGATAAGCGCATATAAAAAAGCTAATTTGGCCCATGTATTGGTGTAAAATTTTATACGGAAAATAAAAGCAAACATTTTTTCTATGACTTGGTACAATCAGAGTTTCATGGCGTTGATAGCTAACCTTATTTGGACAAGTATGTTTTTCCTAATTATAAACCTTATACAGCTTTTCTCAGACTCTATTTATTTTCATGTAATATTAATACGTAACACACAAAATGTTTCCACATAAATGTTAATAACTAATGAATAAGGAAACCGTGTTTTTGACACGAGCGACCACCGTACTAATGAATAACTTTAAAACTATTTTAATATTTATTGAATGGTTTTTAATAAGTTGATAGCATATGACGTATGAATTAAATATTATATATTCACGTTGAAAATGTCGTGACCGGATATATTGCTGTAATTTGATCACAAATGTTTTTAATACAACGCTAAGGTCACATCTCCGTTTCATTCTTCTTCGTGTTTTCAATAGTACCAACTATGTTTTATTTGTATTGATTAGAATGCGATTGAGTTTGGTAATATTTTTACATGTAAATAATAACAGTTATTCAATACTGAATATTAATAAAGTTATCAGAAGCTGGATCATTAAATACTGTGTATAATATATGATGACACTTATTATAACTTGGAACAAAAACATTGCGAGAGTCATAAATTATTTGCTAAATCGAACAAATATATATTATATTTGTTATAGAATGTATTATGTTTTCAAAAAACAATTGCTATGTCATTAAATAATACAATATAAGATTTCAAAAGGAAATTTCTAATTATTATTCATTCTAAAGTAATCTAAAATAAACTCATGAGGCAAGTATTTTTTGAGTAAAGAAATACTTTTCCTTATCGCTTTTGTTTAAAAAATCTTGTACATTTATAATATTCCGTCCGTCATAAATTTTTCGTGTATTCATTTCGTCGAGTCGGCTTCATGTCATTGGTTCGAGAACTAACTTGGCACATGTACTCATGTAACTTTTACCAAAGCTCGAAATGTATGCATACTGTATAGAACATTGTGCTTAGCATATGATCAATGAGTTATTCCAGTTATCATGATACCATATTCATACGAAGCATCTGTCACACATGTACATTGTACGTCGCCATCAAATCCTGCATGATTGGAATTACAACTTCAATTATGTTGTCCTTATGTATTTTGAACTCATAGAGTGAATTCATAATTTAGAATAATTATATAATAATCAACTTTGTAGACCAAATAATGTTAAACGATTATTTTTTATCTCACAAAAAAAAATGTAGTCAACTTTCATCTATAAACTATGGAATCGTCTCTCGATACTACATTTGAGCCTCCCTCGGGATCTATCGACGAAATTGAGAGTATAATAAAATTTTCTCCTTTTACCTCGTAAATCTATCCCAAGTTGTCGGTATACGGTTACTTGTTTTCGACAAACGTGGAACGAATGATGTTTCGCCAAGGAATATATTGATGTCGATTAATAAACATACAAGAGTAAAGCTTGGTCTATAAATTAATTTGTCAAAAAAGTCCAACTGGTTTGGGAATGTAATTAAAAGTATTCACAATAAAAATAATAACAAGTACTAATAGATTGAAAACAAGATAAGACAAGATTGAAGCTACGTTAGGTATCGTATTGCAGGTTAAAATGATTTATGTCACATTAAAATTAAATGAACTCTTATCTAAAGTTACATTTGCGTAGTCGTTATGTTTCGAGAGTAATTATTGCTATGCAAAGTAATAAATTATATTCGCGATAAAATGTATATGACTTGATTTGTTACACCGCATAGCAAATGCTCTCACGGCATTTAATCTTATATATATGTACACATACTTAATATATTTAACGTTAAAATATATTTCTTCTATATAATAGAAAAGGTATCTAGAAATTGTAATTTTCATTATTCGATCATATACACGTAACTTCAATTAATCACTTTAACTAAAAACTAAAATGTCACTTTATTATTATTTTGTTTACAAAACTTACAAAAAGAAAGTAATTGTATATTCCTTTTTAAAACTTAATTTCATTACTGCTCTCAAAACTTACTAACATTTTCCAAAGAACATTGAAGAGCTCTTGCTTGATGCCGGCCCCGTTGTCTTATTATTCTTACCCGCCTCCACAATTGAAATATTATTTGGTTACTACTTTTAAAATTTTAAAGTTTATTTTCAAAAGAAACTTTTGAAGCAATTTTTATACTAATAAGTAAAAATTGTATTTCTTCTAAAATTTTTTCGTTTGTTGGATAATATATAACATTATCCTTAATTAAAGATTTTCAAACAATATAACAATAAAAACTTATATTTTGTGTTTAACTTTAGTTTATTACAATTATTTCTCATAGCCCCAACTACGCTGACACAGGGTCGTCTCTTGAGGGAATTCATTTAATTTTGTTCAAAGGAACCTTATAAATTGGTGTTTGCTGAGATCTCACCGAGGAGAAATATTAAACACGATACAAACTTCCTTAAAATTTATTTTTGAACGACAAAACTGAACTTTTTAAATGATGATGAATAAAATTCATTAAAAGATTTCAATCCATGTGACTTTTCCAATTTTATTCAAATATTTGAATTTATACTAGTTCCGAATTATATAATGCAAGTTATACTTATATAACAAAATGCGCATTTAATGCGTGTATAACCATCGCGGTAAACTTTTTCAAGTATACTAATAACAGTAATAAATCGCGAAGTTAGTAGTGATCAAGTATCATTATAAATCTCAGTTGCCTAACTATCTTAACGAGGTACAAGTATTAATTTATTAAAGCAGGAAAACGAAACTTCTCAGAGATCGCAGTCAAATATGGCTGTGGTGGTTCTTCTGCTGCTAAATATAATATAGCTATAGTTCGAGCCATGCTCATCGCGTGAACTTGTAAAATTCTTCCTTTCAACTTTGATGCAGAAAATGGTTAACTTGTGAGTGGTTGAACTGTTCTCTTGCTGTTAAGTTCGTTCGTCAATGAATGTGTTGTTCCTCTTCCGAAGTACGAGCAGCTGTTTGAATTTAATAGGTTGGGCTTAAGTTGAATAGTTTTCAACAATGTTACATTATTAACATTAGTCTTCCAAAAAGTTTGAAGTCTTCTAGTCTCTCATTAACATTGTAAGTGAAGACAATTTGATGTTAAAAAGTTTATTATCTTTCTTAATCGTGATGTCTTATGGAGATTATAATATTTTATAACAAATCGATTTCTGCAATAAATTCCTTCAAAATTAAAACGAGACGAGTAAAATTTTTACTATAAAAGACTTAATTAGCATAATAATTGGAAACCTGTCTTATAATAATAGTATTGAAAAATTAACTCTTAACATTACTTTTAAAATATCTCCGCTATGTTTATATCACCTGAAATTATTAAAGGATTCAAATAAATAGTGGTCTTGAGCAACAAACATCCGTTAGAAATTTCTTGCCCTTCGGAATAACTCTGAAACATCCCATTGAACAAAGTCTGCCTTTAAGTGCTGACGTTCCTAGTCTTATTTACCTGATCTTATCTCCACCACACAAGGCTCAAAATGCAACTTGTGGATTTAAAATGAGCCCCTCTTCTAGAAAATAAACTTCGTGATCATTATGTCACACTAGAGCCATTACACTAACAAATTTAGATTAGAAGTCTCTTTTAAGTCTACACGTTTTCTAAGGTACAAATTTCTTATATAAATGACAAATTTGTCGAGTAAATTTTTAATAATACCTTTTAAAGGTGACATACCCTTCGTCGTTACTGTCACATTTATTTTAAGTGTTTTCTTTTCATCTTAAATTCCTGTAAAGCAATCAACAGTAAAATGAAACAAAATGATGTTTTTGGATACAAAGTTTTTGATGTTGTACAGCTAAAATCAACTCTAATACCGCATTATGTTGGAACAAAGAATATTGGTAAGCAATGAAAACAAATGTTACTACTCCTGAGGCAAGACAATAAAAACTAGTCATACGATATCTTACGAAAAAATAAACATAAATGGTATAACTTGAGCTTTTTCACTATATGGGTACTCAATTCTCTTTTGTCCTATAATGAGGTCTTAATACAGACTATGTTTTCTACGAGTCCGTGTAAATAAGTATAATCTTAACAATCGCCATCGATTTTATAGACTGTGTATAAAAAATAAGGTACTCGTATTAAAGGTTTTGAATTCTCCATAGTCGTACAAGTTTTTACAATGAAAAAACAAAAAAAAAACCTTACTAAATAAAAATCTGGGCTTTTCCAAAGAATTTAAACTAGTTCGAAAATTATCACGTGTATATATGTATATATAAAATAAACATAATACATTTAATTTCAAAGAATAGAAAATGTTTCGAATGCTGAGACTTTAATTAAAAATCCAGCCATGTTGGCTTCCATTAACGCAATTAATTAAAACAAAGTGCTGTAAATCTTTACATATCGTAATAGAATTTGAAGTCATTAATTATCGTCACGGTATCTTATCAAAGCGCAAGCCAAATGAATCACAGTTAGGTGATTTAAAGTCACGAAAATAAATTAATACATAAGCATTAAAAACTTCAAAATGCTCAATGTTGCACTCGTATAAATAGATGGTCTCTATTGTAATAAGATCATTTAAGTTACTTTAGTAATAAATATTTATTTCAAGTTATCTGTAATATGATTGCAGAACTAATTGCTTTGAGTAAATCACGCCGCGTTTACGTAGACAAGATCGGTGATTCAAATCGAGATCACTTCTATGAAGTGTTCTTCATTATTAGAAGGAGATGTCTGTCTGTTGAACCATTCTGAATTATTGTTTCGCTAATTCAATGTGACATGTACGATCAACACCTCATCCGCGACCCAAAACCGTCACTCAATTTTATTCGAAAAGCCAAATAAAATAAAACAACCCAAATATATAAAGTTCATTTTCATTTATTGTGTAAAAGATATTTTTTTAAAGAATTGTTATATAACGTTTGTATATAATGAGAAACACTTATGTTTATAGATCAGAGTGCTGGATAATAGTTGCATTGATCAACATTTACTTTTGCAACCTTGTTCATAGTTTTAATTAAATGTACCTTCGCTATTTAATTTTGAATTCTACTGAGATTAATACGAATTGACGAACAACTTTTGAAAGCTTGTCAATCATCAAAGATAAAGTTCCCCTGAAGTACTTCCTTCATCTGCCTCTCAGTTCCATCACTCTACATAATGTCCACCCTCATAAATCCCGTGTCCCATAAATGTCAAATATTTTAGGCTGTTAGCAGGACTTTTAGAAAATTCTCATCATTCCTTTCAAATGAATAAATCCATATTATTTCAAATACTGATAACAGATTGAGCTTTTATATAAAAATAAAGCATAACATTGTTTATATATCCTTAAAAATAACAGCATTCCCTTTTTTCCTGACCTGCTCAAAATGAATTTGAAATAATTTTGATTAATATCGGAATATAAATTTATTTTCAAAGACCCGTCCTTCGACATCTGTATAATTAATATAGAAATGAAATATGTCTTTTTCAAAACAAAAAAATTGGATGGTTTAATTTTGAACACGAATAAGTATGTGTACTAGACTCGATAATAGAAATCAAATTAAAAGTTTTAATTCCTAACAGATATAATATTTTAATTAAGCCTGGAGAACTTAAGCGTTGCGGTAATTTTCTATAAATTGCTGGCCACACAAACATGAAGTACATTTTATTTCTTCGATAAATCACAAGGTAAGTGTAATGGTCTCGGTCCAATCATTTCGCTTCGTGTCACTAACTTTTTCAGCCGTAGGTACTGATTTATCGATGACGTTGGGCCTGTTTTCCTTCCATATTATTCTCGTGTTCGTTGACTTTATAAGTGTAGTCTACTTCGATTTCTACCAGAGCACACTTATTTGTACTACCATTGTATTGAAACAAATAAACATTATTAATACCCCAATTTGCCTGTCCACAATTCGTGGACTATTTCCTAAACGTTTTAGTATTATTAAATGAATAGTCAATTCTCTAATTACAAAATGAAAATGCCTCGCAATTTTCTCCTTTGTAAGCCTCTACTTCACAAACAATTGATTTAAATGGAGGATGCCGTTAAATAACATTTAATTATTTATTTTACTATTATTGTCCTTGTATATTTTACAAATTGTTGATGATGATGATGATTAAATTTTTTATAATTTATTACCAAACTACGAAAATTATCAGTATATTATAATGATAAAAAGAAACAAAGGAATTGAATAATCCATAATTTTTAATTAATAAGTCTGACGTCAGTTTTATTATTTCAATGGTTTTGTGCTGAACTTTTGGGTAACATACCCACTCGCAGATATTTGTCTAAAGGGTTTGTGTTGCCGTTTTTGAATAAAAGTAAAATGTATTATAATGTCAGAATAACCTAAAAGCCGCCAATTTTTAATACCGTTTTCGTTCCCTTTTTTAGATTTGCTCGAAGTGCACTATTTTCCGACTGAATCAGGTAGCATGCTTAAAATTTAATACTGTTTGACTTTCCTGAGAAACGTGCTGTTTTGAAGAACAAGTTTTATTATAAGCGTCGGACGGGCATTTCGAGTATTTCTGGTTTACTATTTTGCACGTCCTTGTATGGTTAATTATTTTATTATATTATTCTTTATTTATTTATGTATTTTTAGCTGTATGTCGTGTCTTCGATTCACAACAAAAAATATTCCAGAGAATTAAAAATTTTATATAACTTCTGCCTGAAATACACTTTTTATTTATATGTATTTATTCGAAAATAGTTATATCAAATCGATATTAGGCTTAATCATTTTGTTAATAAAGAAAAATAGTCAAACTTGACCGAGTTATTATGTGAGTTCTGCTTTTCCGTAACAAAAACAATTAGAACTTGACAAAAAATTGTTATTGGACATCACAAACAGAAAACGATTTCATTTATTTCATGAAATCTTTTATCTTATTAGATTTTTTTTACAACTATAAAACGGAAAAAAGATAAATAAATACAACTGAAAAGTAAAAAATATAAAAACCTCGAGCTTAAGGAACTAGAACTTTATATTATATTTGTTTACGCGCTATGTGGACATGCGGTTAAAACATTTCTCTTTCATACCCATTCAGATGAATAATACCCGAGGCTTAAAGCAACAACACGTCTACGGAGAAGTAATTAAATCTTTATTTTTTTTTTAAAGATCTTCTGTAATATATAGCGATCTTGTAACCAAAGTGAAACATATCCGTTTATATCATCCCCTAAGTATCTAAGTTCTGGCATTCTTAGCGTGCACGCCATTGAAGAGCTATTGTTAACTTTCAACCTTGTGTAACAATAAGTCTCTCCGCTAATAACTCTAATGAAGAGACTGATGATATTATTACGACTGAGTGAGGAAACTTTTCGTTCGTTGACGATAAATTATATTACGTCTTAAAATAAACTATCAACTTCATTGTGTGGGTTGTTTAGTAAAGTTTGTCTCTCACTACGTTGGGAATTTGTAGAAATTCACTGAAATCTTGAAACTTCTTGTTATTTAATTATTAGTACTTATGTGACAATATATATATTTTGTTATTTTTCAATTATTGTTATCAGCTAAAAATATTACAGTCAAATAGATTAGTTACGTTCGAAACTACAATATATGTGTTATAAATTGACAAAAAAATAAAATAGAAAAATATTTTAAAACACTTATCGACGTAATATTTAAATTGTAATTTGAAGGACTGGTAGTAAGAATTGTTTTAATATGTTCAGCGGAATGCCATTCCGGAGAAAAAATGTGAAATGGATACTTATTTGTCTTGAACTCTATTCAACTTTCTTGCAAGTATTTATTTGTTATAAAGACAGGGAATATTATTTTTGACGCTTTTGTAATCACACAATACGAATTCACGTAAGAAATTATTCATATTTTTTTTTTCCTCATTTATTTTAAGTGTTTTTAGTGTACTTTTAGAAGGTTAATGTACCATAAGGGTACTTGTACGTTATGAATCCGTTAAAATAACATATTGTACCAAAATGCCTCATAATTTCTCTTTTTCGTGTCATCTTTGCCCTTAAACGACTCACATAAAACGCAAAATGAGCAATGAATTTGAGAACGGCCTTAAAAGCGAATAAATATTATTTCTATAAAATATGTGAACATGTAATATGTACGAGTACGTTTCATTAGATATATGATTATAAATTTTGTGACCGGAGTAGTTTCGTTAAGCTTTCCTTTATAAACATCAATTACGTAGATCGTTCTAAATTATTCGCATTACACTTTCACAGTTTTGCTCACTTGCCAAATGTCTCGCTTATCGAGAAGACTGTGGCAGTTCCTCGGTCGTATTCAAAGTTAACTAGTCCAAACTTACAGAGTGCCTTATGGTTATGGAGATATTTATAAACTTATTTTACAAAAAATCCTTTAAAATAAATCAGAATTTTTTAACAATATTTCATTTTATAAAGGCTTTAATTAGTATAAATCAAATTAGTGATACTCCGACTTCATTGAAATATAAGTTGAATTTAAATAAAACCCCTAAAAGAATCACCAATTTCAATGAATGTATACAACAGTAATATTAATAAAGCCGTCCTGTTCAACATTTCAAACGAAATTAATTTTATTAAACAGGTTTTAATCGAACAAAATGTCTGTCTGTATTAATTATACGTATTACACTTGTATATTTTGTAATTGGTTCATTGCTTAAACATGGATGTATGAACTTACTCAGTGTTGTTATTATCAATTTGTGACCTTTGATTTTTGCCGAATAAATTCTCGTGAAACATTCGTCCCATTAACATGTAATCTGGATTATCCCTAAAGCAATCATACAGGAGACAACAAGATTATTAGAAGCATCTTACACTGGGTTCGATATCTGAGTAGGTACTTAAGCCCCTTTGATGTATAATATACCTACACCAATGTTAGGAACAGTTCCAAAGTAATTCTGCTTACTACGTCAAATTAGTATGAAGATGATTAAAAAAAAAATTTTTTTTTTAAAACTAGCGTTTGACATTAATATTTTTATTCATATATTTTCTCTTCTGAAAATAGATGGAGAATGAATCATGATGATTTTCTATAGACTTTAATTAAAAAGAGACATATTAAACTGGTTATTTCTACGACGACTTCATGTATCGTATGCTCAGGAAAACTTTCTCATATGGTTTAAAGTATCCAACAAAGGAATCGTGTCGAGTCGCTATTAGAACTGTTGTGTTGGCTTGCGAAACGACCGGCTCTTCGTTATTAGTCGCTCAATATTATGTAAGCCTATGTCCGACATTTGAATATTTTCTCATAGTTTGTTAGACTTGCCCTAAATCTAATATTACAATCATCCGATATTATAATGACGTGGCCCGTACCGTACCCGAATGAATTACTACGGTCATCTGGATTAGTCCGCGTATTGCTGGCTCTGACTAAATATGGATATGAGTTTCTGTTTTAATTGTCATTGTTTTATAACTATCTGATATACGTTGCAACTTCGAAATTTAAAAGCAATTGGGACAGCTTTAAATGTAAATGTTTAATTGGAGCATATTATAATTTAGTATTCAAAGGGGAATGATGTGCTTGTTATAGTTTTAAAATTTCATGGAAATAAAATTTACTCTTCAGAATAAATAAATGATAATGTTATTTGAGATTAATATAGAATGATTACGTTGATAAATGATTGATGGTTCTATAGGTATAATGTTTTGGCTTTCTCTGACTTCACAAGAATGATTAAAATACTTTACTTTTATCTCGAAAATTATAACCATTCCGATTTCATTCAGAATTCAGTATTGAATTTCAGAAGGGTAATCGAAATCTGATGAGATTTGAGAGAAATATAAGTGTTTTTGTAACATTATTCAGATTCGTAAAAACATGTTTATCTCTCTCTGTAAATTTAGTTAACGTCCGGTGTTAATAACTAACTCTATCCAATGTGCGAAAAGATATACATATTAAAATTGATTTTCAGCCAAAAATATACGAGTAATCCTAATTCTATTATATTATTGAATTGAATTACTTTTGCCTACGACTTAGTCCACGTGGACTTCATGTTTGGTAATTGTTGTATTTTTTATAATAGTTTTGGTAATCAATTCGAAGTGCCATGTATTTTATGTGTGTCACTTAATAGTAATATAGCTGTTGTCATGTTGTTAGATCAGATCAATCTTCATATTAGTATGTGTTATACAAATATATATTTGAAATTTTCAAACGGGTGGCGAGCATCTATCAACTTCTCTAATCTCGTAAGTTATACCGGAAATTGATAACTGTTGATTTAGTTTGTAATTGATTACTGATTAGCGAACTACGAAGTTAAGTCTAAAGTTTCTTTGTTTTGTACCTACATTTTATAGATGTATAGCAAAAGTAAATGTTCAGTATTTAATTCTGTTAGTCTGTGTTAACTATTGAATGATATTCCCTAATATATTTTTATTTTTAAAAGCAGTATGAAGAGAAAGATAATTAATCATTTTAATATAAAAAAATAAAAGCGGGGAAAAGCAACATTGTCCTGCAATTACCGTCTGCGTCACTTCCACCGCGTCTCTCCTTGAAGATTTATGTCGTTGCAATAAAATCTCCTCGTTTGAATAAACATCTCTGGCTGTGACAAATTGTGAGCTGGCTGCCAAAAGCCAGCGAACATTAGGCGATATAATTTTTTTTTGTCAAGCTGGTTTAGTTGGCTGGCTATTAATTTCATTTTAGCTCAAGCGTGACATACCTTAAATGTTTTAAAACTACAAATATTTATTACAACATCTAGTTACGCTACATTGATTTTTAGTAAAATGTTTGAGTTTCTGATGATCTAAGGCAGCTAAATGGGAGTATTTCTAGCAAAAAGTAATTAAACCGAACGTTGGTATGTGTAGCCTGAGGAGTAATGAATATTGGAGAAGGGCATCTGTACACGAGCGGCTTGTAAAAAAGATTTTTAATTAAAGCAATGTGATCACTACACGAGATTTTACTTGGAACTCCATCGCTGAAATAGAGGAGAAAAATTCAATACATAAATGGATTTTAACTTTAAACATATTATATACACGTTTTTATCGCAGCTGTTATGGAAGGATTGCTGGTTGAAATTAATTTATATTTAATAGTAGGTATTTTATATAACAATTAAATCATTTTACTTAACTAATATACTCTACATAAGGAGCAGCTCGTTAGGAGTTTCATAAAGGCCAAGAACTAGTTAAACCAGGACACGTAGTGGCTCAAGAGATCACAGGAAGTGGTGCAGTTCTAAGTGGAATGGAACTTACTCATACCGCAACGGCCGTGTTATGTCTGTATACGTTAGTATTAGATTAATAACTGTCGTCTAGTAAAATATGGGCTGACCTTTATAAAGACATAACTGTTAAAGCGATCGAATATATATTTTTTTTATTATAATTATATTATTATACTATTCCTAACAACTGAAAAATTAATCAATCTAATTTATATTCAGTGTTCTGTTCTAAATATTTTTCTTCTCATAAATTAGCTTATAATTCCATAATAACAGATCGCTTTGTATGTTGAATAGCTTCATAAAGTGTTGTTATATCATATCTGCGGTTAATTCGTAAACATAAATTATAAATTGAAATACATGAACCAGAATATTAAATTTGTACATGCCATTGTACCCGCATTGTACTCAATGTGAACATTATAACACAGTTTTTGTTAATAAAATTTAATATAGACTGAGGAATATATATAATTAAATAAGTTTTATATTACTTACTCCTTACATTTCTTAAAAATATAATCATATATGTACATGAAATCAACTATCATAAAAACCCCTCCGTTGGTTTATTAGAATGAAATATCTGTCGAATAGGATTTTTATATATTTGTAAAAAAAAAATATGGAGATTAAATACAATTAATAAGAAATACTATATTCCGAGCTTATAGCTGTTCTGTGAAATGTTAAAATTTTTGCTATTTTCGGATTAAAATATTACAATTCTACATAAATACTATGAAAAGTTTCCATTATGCTCAATCTGCATGTCAATTTTATGCTCGCATTTTAGAAATTTTGAACAAGAACCATATAAGTAAATTTAGACTTAACTGGAACATTTATTGTTGGTAGTTTCAAGCCTCAAACGTGAGAGTTTGAAGAGAAAGTTAAAGTAGTAAATGCTATCTCTAACGGGAATTGCTCTGATTACAGGCTTCATGCCATGTTACTTTTAAAGTCTATGCTTTTCAAAAAAAAAAAAAACAAACTAAAATGTATTTCTAGCCACACCTTCGATTCGGTTGAGATTTTTATGTTCACAACAAAATAAAAAACTCTTTAAGCAACCAGTTCTGTTTAAGAATTATGTGAATCGTAACGATTGATTACGAACATAAGGAACCTAATGAGGCCTAAGATTTCGCGAGTATTCATTAAAATAAAACTAATGTTTTTAGGATTTACTACGCGTTTATAAGTATTTTTAACAACATACTCTGGACTTGCGGTTACTATACAGCAACCATTATCGTAGTTGTTAAAAATAATTATAAACGCGTAGTAAATCCGAGAAATATTAGTTTTATTTCTATAAGGAACCAATATTTTTGAAACTTTTTAACACGTTCACCCGCTTTACAGATGTAATTTCTTGTCTAAATCATATAATAGCTACATATTTTAGTTTATTTTATTCTAAAAAAAAATCACACGTCTAATTATAATAAAAAAAATTGCATATTATATCGAAATAAACATTTTCATTTAAGCAAATTAGCAGAATTTAATAGTACGTAGGTATACTATGTTAAATATAGGTTTTTAGTAAGCAAAGATTAATACGGGTACAAAATAGATACCTACATGCTACGTACAGAAATCTAATGCCAAGTGTTGATTTCAATTAGGTAAATAGCTGCTGAAATTCGTAAGCTAATGTGCTACTTGGCTTGAACTAAAGCTCATCATTCAGTTATTATTTTTTTATTACGACTACATTATAAGTTAGTGTTATTTTATATTTATAATTATATATTTTGAATCCTATAGAAACGCTTATTCCTTCGTTCGTTACAATCTTGGTAAATTGCGTCAGTCAATTACAAATAAAAGTGGAAGAAGACTTCCAATTACGCTTTGAACGTGGTTTTTTCCGTAGATCATATAACATTTCATTTCAAAGTCAAAGCTATTTAAAATTACTTTCAGGTTATCCTGAACCTAATGCAAAGTATACTTAAAGGTTACTTCACCAATGATTGCTAGATAGTTATGCATCCAAACAAGTCTCTAAAGTTTGAGACTAGTTTTATGCAAAAAAGCTTAGTTTGCAGCAAACTAACAGATTTGAAGCACTCAAATAGGTATTATGAACTCGAAATTCTCCGCGATTGCAAAGGATTATAAGAATGAATAGGTGTATGCATGTACCTGCTAATGTATGTTATACTTTTACCTGAAGAAAATGATTTATAGTAACACATTTTAGCTTTATATAATAATGACGTGTACTTCTTACTATTTTTGGTTATTGTTTTATTTCTATATAAAATTCATGACTGTAATCGAGCAATCACTGTTTGGACAAGCTTTGACAATTCATAGTATAGACTTTAGAGCACAAAGAAAATAGACATTGTGCCTAAGCATGTAAAGAATATGTCAAGTTGCTGTAAAATTAATATGTTTTTTAATTTCAAATAATATTTTGAAAAATATTACTTATTTTTTATTCAACCCGCATTCCATGTAAATAAGTCAACCGCGCGTATTGTTTAAAATAAATAAATATGTTAAATAATATATCCATGTGTAAATGGAGTCTAACAGAATTTAAATATAAATATTCTAATAAAAAAAAATCGTTCATCGAAATGAAGGACGTAACGCAACGCGTGCGTCTCTGCGATGCGGATATTATGCCGGGCTGGGGACCCGGTCATGCATATTCATGCGCTCGATCCAGGGACCCGTATTAATTTGCATCCTGATCCAACGGTCCGCTACCCGGTTTGCGTTTCTTCACAATTATCTCTCTTTGTAACAAGTAGTCTTTGTAAGAATAGCCACTTGTCATATAGCAATATACACACCGAATATATAGTAGAACGTCCAGACATGTTTTAGAGATTTTAAAATTCTTAATATCTGCTATTTATTAAAGTTGTATTACCTGTATTAAAGTATTTATTTTTGTGATACAGCCAAATATTCATATTTTCATTAGACGATAGTAAAGTTATTTTCGGAATATTCAAGAAATATAAGTATTAACTTTCACCTTGTTGTCATGAAATATTTTTATAAACGAAAAATATATATATATTTTTATCAAACCTTCATAGATTCATTTGTGAAAGCGGTGATGAAAACTTGAATTTAAGAGCGATATTCACTACACAATATAGCTATATAAAACATAATTAAATATCGACAACAAAATAAATTTTAAATCGAATGATTAATTTTAAAACGGTACAAATATAAATAATCAACTTTTTAAAATGCACTTATTAAAAACGCCCCAACTTAACAACAGATTTAACCAATTACCCACGAGGGGCAATTGCGAACAATAGCACTTTGCTTTACTGAAAGAAACCTTCAATTCAGATATTTTAAAAGTTTAATATTATTGTATAATTTGCTATAGGTAATAGTTATTGAAATTATTAATAAATATCTTAGCCAATTTAACAACCGTACCCTTGGGATACTATTTTTAAGAAAATGAAAATATGACGTATGTTTTACTTACATGTGTTAAAGAGCTAAAAGAGCTGTGTTAATATATAGAAGGTATTTCGAGTTTAAAATCAATTAGAAATAGTTGCTTTATTACTATTTTCTAACTTTTTTTTCTTTTTTCTTATCTCTAAATCTTTTTCCTAAGATCTTTTAACCGTTTTTCAAAGACGTACTTAATTAAGGTTATGATTTAATATTTTTTCGCTTTTTTTAAGTTTAGTTTATATAGACATAGAAAAAAGTTTAACAATACATCTTTATTTTTTTTTAAGTATTTAGCAGAATGTATTATTACATACTCATTTACATTACTGCTAAACCGAACACATTTCCAACAACACTATCGAGTTTCTTTGAGCCCTTGTATCAAACTACATTTGGTTTCCATTATCAACTCTAGATGACAATCCACGTAATTATTGTAACAGTACTCTATGTGCTTATAGAGTTATGTGAGAGCATACTTATATTTATTTTGCCTCTTATATACATTTATAATATATACAAATAATGAGGCACCATTATTAGTTCAAAGGTTAACATAGATTTATCAGTTGTAATTGATATTTTTTGTATAAATATTTTAATACCACATTCTAATAACCGGCAATAGGCGAACAAGAGTAATAGGTTAAATTTATTACTCATTTATCGTCTAGGTCTATTTCACAATGAAATTATGACGTACCTGACTTGTATTATTAATGTATCAATAAATTATGTCTATATTCCTAATTGTAATTGAATTGAAGTCACCTCGTTGCCAAACTTCTATTTAGACTTGACATCTATGGGTCGATGTTAGTCATTTTAAGTAATGGTAAACCCTTCTGATCACTTGCAGCACTATAAAATTCGTTTTGAAATCCACATGCTATTCATATAAAATTTGCATAAAATACGTTGAGCTTTGTTTATAGCAGGAATATAATACAAAAATAATAGCCTAAGAGAAGTTAGTATTTAATAAGTTGCTTGAGACACGTCTGTGACGATGGCGACAAGAATATTTAATATAATAGTCAACTGAACCAGAAACAAAAATACGTGACTATTTCTTAAATCGGAGTTTTAGTGTTATAAAGACCAATATTAAATAGACATCTAAAGACGCCTTCGCAGTGCGACGTCAGAGCAAACAAAGATTGGGTCAATGATATTGAGTTTTTGGTGTTTGTTCAATATGATTTCTAAAAGTGAATTGTATTCCATACTTTTAGAAATCATTTTCTTATGTCGACTATCCAACTTCATTCTTCAGTGTCTACTGTTGTGAACAGAGCTTATTTGCTTCAAAATCATATAGTCATTACCATATATTTCGTTAGGGCGGCGTAAGTTGAATAACACGGTCCTGTCGTTTAAGGTTATGTACATTGGATTTTAAATGCCTTTCTATTGGTGTTAGTTTTTGTATTCATATAATAATATTAATTATTAATCTATTAAGTTAAATTAGTTATTAAACTTTCGCAAAATTTGATACCTTCAATAGCTTCAGTGGGTTTCTGCTAAGATAACAGATTGAATAACTCGATAAAAATTTGTAAGGGAAGTAGAGTATTAATTAAAATATTATTAAGCTTTACAGTGATGATTCATGTCATTGCAATTTCATAAATTTTGTTTGAGCACTTGCTATTAGAAAAGTAAATTAAGTTTAGTACATTTTTCTTTAATTCATTTCTTCTAAACACCATATAATTTCCCATTACTTAGTTGCGGGTTTCTCCTATTAACTCCTAAGAACTCCGATTAAAATTAATGGAATTCTAGAACGTAATATTTAACTCTTACAATCTCGTTATTAACGATTTAAAATGAAAAGTGAGAAGACGTCAGGATATTATATAAACGTTGATAAAATACAATAAGACAAATGTTATCTTGCTTCACAACAAATTTTTCTAACTTAAAATATTTACTTAAGTTTTTATAAAATATTTTTGTTAACAATTATTTTATATATATAAAATTGGTTTCGTTCTATCATATCAATACCCAGAACTGACTCAACGAGCTTTTGTAACTCAGAATAATTTTTAAACAATTCATATTACGTAATCAAACAGACGTTTGTCACACCCAATTTTATTAGCTCATAATTTTTTAGTCGAACTTTGTTGTTTCCGAATCATTTTATAGCATTCCATGTGTTTCATAATTAGTTAGTAGGAACTCTATCGATTGATATTTCATACTAAAATTATCGGAACCATTTGCTTTAAAATCCGCAGATAGAACTAATTATACTCTTATATTTTATCACCAATTTATTCAGCTCGATGAATTGTGTAATAATCATTGAAGTGAATCCCACCGTGCTATGTATACATGGAAAAACTAAATGATTGTTGTCAAAGCTAGAATCATGTGATGAATTTGGGATTATAAGTGGAAATATTTTTATTCTATTAAAGTCGTTTACTATAAACTTAAACATAATTACGAGAATATCTCGTGTCATTAATAAAATATAGTATTCAGATCTTTCGTAAATGTAGATTAAGTTAAAAACAATTTTTAATAAAAATATTTTGTTGCTTTCGTTGAAAACCCGATATGACATAATAATGGCGATTGTAATATTCTATTGCCTCATATTTAGCTTTGCATTAAAACTCATGATAGGCGAAATATTAATACGAAGATATCATAGTAACATATTTCGTATATTTCGTGGAAGTCCCTTTCAAGTAGCCGATTCGAAAATGCCGGAGGATACATTCTATGGGCACTCCACCAAACAACCAAATCTTCAACATTCATCGTTCAAGTTATAAAAACTTGTTTTTTTATTTAATGCTTTTTTTCAAGATAAAAGAAACCTGGAGATCATGTTATTGAATTTGAACGAAATTATACGAACTAGCTATGAACGTTATGGCAGATTGAACGTCAGTTTCACGCTCGATTCAATCACTTTTATATTAAAAAGTAACTGGTTTTGCACGACGACGCCAAGTCTGATAATATATCACTCGTATTAAATATTTGATATATCAAACTTTAAAAACGTTTTCGATTGCTTTATTAAAATTTACAAATTGCATAACACAACACTCGTACGTTTATCCTTGATGATATTTGATTTATATGAAATAAAACGCTAGAATTTATTTTATCTATATATTTTATTGAAAGGTTTTTAATTGAAACAGTTTTTATGTATTCGATAAAACGCAGGAAAAAAAAAATTCTAGTTCAGATTTCTAAAAGTAATCGCTAAAGCAGTTATGAAAGCTAATATTACGATTAGTATTGTGGTTAACAGCAGCTGTTACCAGAGCTCTTGAAACATTTTGCACCGTGTTAGGTTCAGTAGATAACATTATTAGATTAATTTAATTATTTTTAAGTTACAAATAATAAATCAAGTCATAATGACCATTTCGTAATCTTTATTTAGAAGACTCGATTATACATAGGCAAGTGCTCTTATGATATATGAATTTCACATAATTTAAATGACATTTACATTACATTACAAATTCATATCTCTTGTAACACGGTATAATTAATCAATAGGAAAAAAACACGCATATTATTATTCAAAAATTTTGAAGATCATTACAAACTTTATTTTTAGTAAATTAAAAAAATATTTACTAGTACACCTTTTGCACCTTCTGCCTGATAATTTAATCTATATTGGTGAAATATTACCTTAGCAATTTCATACTAAAATGATATTTCGTACTCTGTATAGAACTGGCTCTGTAATTTATTCAATACGGTTCACTGTCGTTTCCATTTTCTCTTTTTCATAATAAAGAAGCGAGCTTGTTTTCTTTTTCATCCAAAATTTTAAATTATTTTCAATTTATTTTCAAATTTTGTTTCAAACAATATAAATATTAACTTGATCTTTATCTGTTAGGGTAAAGGAGAGTAATTTTATTCCGACGCTTTGCCTTAATTGAGTTATTTTAGAAAAATAAATCTATTTTTTCTCGTGTACCTCAATTTTCTAATTATCTTGAGTCTTACAGTCACTAAGGAAAAAAGTTCGTACTATATATCGCTAGACTTATAAGTATTATCGATTGGAAAGTTACTTATGTAAAGTATATAAAATTATTTTCCTCGTGTAATATTTTATAAAAGAAACGAAGTAAATTGATAAAGGAAAAATAAATACCAAGAATATGTATTGACTCGGAAATTAACAGCCAACAAATACGGATTTTTTTTCTTTTATGTATACGGTCCTGTTTATATAAACGATCGTTTTTTTCTTTTGTAATACTTAATTCCTGGCATTTGCTATTGAAATAACACAAGCGAAATACAATGGTTAATAAAAGAATGGTTTGTTAAATTTTGTCTAAATTATTATAACCTCATGACTGTGGTTATGTTTTCCTCTGTTTTTATACGAGAATCTATCTAGATATAATAAAATATCACTCAGATAAAAGCTCTTTGTTATATTATTAGTTAGCAAAATAATTTTATGTCATAGTTAATGATTGCAACATTAAATCAGACGCACCTTCATGTCCCCATTTACTAATAAATTAAACATTTTGATTACAATGATACAAATATCAAAATGCACTTGCCGTGGGTGAAGAAGCCTTTGTTATACTGACTAAATAACTCACTCTCAAATTACAAAAAACATCCAATAATTCTCAGTAATTATTATATTTTGCTATTTAATTAATTAAAAAACTATTTCATTAACATGGAAATCGCCAATTAATTTTTAATGCTCACTCATAAAATAATTCCCTCGATAACGAATGTTTTTGAATTTATATAACAAATAAATGCTCGTATATCAATAATTACTATCTCAAACCTATTTGTGTGAATTCGGTTTAAAAGGATATTTTGTGATAATAGTATAATGTTTATTTTTCTTCCCTTTTTATTATATTTTTAACGTCCTATATATGTGATAGTACAATTCTAATATTTATTTATTAATAGTTTTTTTAATAATATACATTTATATAACATTTAAATAAATAATATAACATACTACATTTTCAATTTATCCTGAACGATAAGTAAAAACAAATATTGAATAAAATAAAAACTCTAGCTCTCCAGTCACCCATAGTTTATTCTATAAAACGATTAAATAACAAATACAAGTTAAAATATACTGTTAAAAGGTTTTTCTACAGAAATCTTTTCAAGAAATTTCTGCATTTATTTCGCAGAATGTTTAAAATGCCCTCGCAATGCATTTTATATAGAAGGGTAAGATTCCTTTATGTTTGGTCACGTAACCATAGACTTTGTTGCAATAAAAAATATCTTTATCATTCAATTTACTAGCGGAACGTTGTCAGACTAAGACGGTAATAATTTTGCCTTTGTGTCAAGCGGAAATAAATTTAATAATATTACATTACGGCCATGTATATCAGTCATAGGTATCCTTTAGAGAATAAAACTAAGTAACATAGCGCCAGTCATTTTAATATTGCACAATTATATACCATTACAAGTGAAAGCCATAAATTAAAGGAATTAATTGATATATTTAAGGTTATAATGAATGAAGATCAGTGATACAAATGCCTTAATAAAACGTTGCAAATAGGACAATCTAGTCTCTTTAAGTTGGTTATAGTCACTTTGTTCCATAGTCATCCCTTTGTCCTATACAAATTTGCTTCTCTTTTTATTTTATCACCTTTGTTCCTAACAGCTGCTCTGATATTAACGCTTTCGAATTCAAATCTTTGATATTTAATTCTCTTGTCATTTCTCTTAATAAACTTGAGCGATTAATGTTTACTCTAACACATATTTTTTTGTATTTAAAATGTTATTCATCTTAAAAGTCTCTCATACGACCATGTGAATTATATACTGATATAACGTAGCATGTCATTTTATGACATGAATTTTAATATCATGATCTTATAAGTTATTTTAGTTTAAAAATAAAACTATTTTAATACTTAGTACTGCCACAAAAGAATATATTAGTATTTTATAAGACATAAACGTAAGATATACTTTATGAAGTTTTGTAAATATTTCCCGATGATATTAAATCGAAAACTTGTCGTTTTCATAAACAGGATAGAAATATATGAGACCAAACAGACATAACTACCGTCCACGATTGATAGAATCACATAAATGGGAATTTGGTGTTAGTGGTAGATAATTCGCGGACGAATTGTTACCGCGACCGAATATCATGCGGAGAGGCGTGAAACACGACGCCAGTTACCATCAATGAATTTATTGCTTCCAACGACCGCTATGAATTGTACTGACTTACGTCATAGAATACAAAAAACAACATCTAAATGACATTTATGATTTAAACATTTTATTTCTCAGATATAATTCAGTTTCAATTTATTCTAAAGCATTATTATTATGAAAATATTCTCCACTAGTTGCCTGTTGAGACGTTCAATGCATAAAATTGGTTGAAAAATTTGTTTCTATATGATAATAATGTTTTGTTAAAACAAAGGCGCAAACGTAATCACGAAAGTGTGTTATGTAAAAGACAAATGTGTTAAGTTGTCTGTTTGTTCAGGGCTCAATGTATATATTACCTGGATTGCTTCTATGTAGGGTGGTATTATAAATATTAAACGTATATTAAAGTGTTTGTGAACAAGCCTTAACGCTTTCATTGTTTTGCATTATTCAGAAATACAAAGACACCTTCGCCACAAACTTATATAAGATTATTCTATATACATTTTGTTTGGTTATGGTGGGGACATTTATTTACAATAGTATCATTACATATTTCTCACGTAATATTAATATTTAACACATGAAATAAACTAAGAAGTTCATAACAAATATTTGTCCAAAAAAATTTACAAACAAGTATACCCTTGCAAAGTCGAATCCATCAGAGAGCCTTTCAAATTATAATTATAATTAATTAAAATATGAAATTATTTGCATAGTGTTTCTTAATGAACTATGCAAAAAAATATTACCCAATTTGAGTTAACTATTTATTTAAGTACATTATAATAGTATTACCAGATGCTGTAATTCTATCAATTTTTGGTAATACAAAAGTTAGTTTAAACACAAAAATCATTAAAATGCTGTAGTGCATATAAAATATTGAATTAAACTTTTTCCGGCACTGTTTTTATATGAATGTTTTTGTTTGCGTCTATATTAAAATAATTCTACTAAGCGAAAATCAATTAAAATTAGTTTTACAGGTATCAGCACATTGATTGATTTTTGATTTTGTTAAATGTTATTTCATAAAAAAACCGTGTTTAAAAATACATGTACGTATAATGTTTAAAAATAATTTGAGAACTTATATAAGTTAGCACATATTTAAGGAGGATGATAATATCTTACGTCGGCAGATTGGCACCGCACGGCTCATTAGTCTACGTATAACAGTTCGAAATCCTGGGGACTTTGCTTTTCATATCTGAACTTACAGAATATAAACCAGGCTGCATAAATCATTCTAACCTTTCTTCCAAATTCCCAGCTGAATTTTAGCAGAATTCGATTCTCAATCTCTTTTGATTCACTGAATTCTAATGCTCTATACTATTATATTTAATTCTCACATGCGGCTTTCCATCCTTATAGATGAATAAGTATGTCAGCACTGTAACATAATTCACTGGATTTTGCGTGATTAAATAACAAGCTACACTTTCACTTATATAATATTTAAGAAACTGTAAATGTTGCCAATGTTATAACTAAACCGGTTTGTGCTGAGGCTTTTCTATTAGTAATTTTACATAACATATATAATATCCCAGAGGTTCCTTAGTACTCTAGTACATTGTTATACAAAACAAGTGAGTTAAAACAGTTGGAATAAAAAGTTATTTACTCCTCTAAAGGTAGGACTAATTAGGGCTGTCATTAAATACATTTGAAGAACATTAAATTCATTAAAATATTTCAAAATAAGGTTGAGCTAAAACCGTACAATAAGGGAATATTATTTCGACATACAATAATACATAATTGAATAACCGTAGCTAATTGGAGAGCCGGTTCCCACCAGAAAATGTTACTAATTTTAATACCACTTTACTCGCTAAGCTACGCTTAGTAATTTTAGCAAAAATCTGAGCCCTCTACCTCGGCCCGGTATTTAGAGAGCTATTAAAAGTCTACCACAGATTCTGTAGAGATTTAGATGGAAATCCTTGGATTATACGCACACTAAACTCCTCGAATGTTACGTTTTCATCTCAGTGTTCTCAGAAAACATTTCTTTTTAAAAAAATAGGTTTTTATAATTCAACTTTCCTTTCAACATTCGAAATAAGAATAACAAAAGACAAAGAAGTTTTTTTCACATTTTGTACTAAAGTGGTTTTATTACTTTATATAATGCTTTTTTTTTGCGATAAAATTAGTAGAAATAACGTGACATGAAAATATTCCTTTTTTCATTTTTATTTAGCTCCTAACCGAAGATATCTCAAACCTACTTAATATAAATTATGTTCATATTGTGTACACTGGACAAGTTCCTTTATTTAAAAATAATTCGCATGAATAATGTATAGCCGCCTCCGATGTCGGATCCTTCGCTGACCCTTGTTTACACTGAGTTTACTAATACTGACTTACGGTTTAACAAGATTCAAACCTAATCGTTGAATAGAAATAGCTTCCAGGAAAATTTGATGACAAACAATATTTACTAAAAATTCCTTGCTTTTTTAAATTTTTCGATAAAACATTTTTTTCATTTTGTCTGTTAGCTAAGTTAATTGAAACTTCGTATTAAGAATTTATTAATAAAACATATTTTTCAGATACTCCTTATTTACATCATGACCCTTTACATACGCTGAATAAATTTTGACAAAATTCCTCTCTTTGCCATAATTCTAACTAAATTATCATATTAGTTTAGGAGCGTTTTAGGTAAATTGCAGTGTTTATCTCTATTTAAATATAAAACAAATTATATCGCGAAAGCAGCTGGTCGGCAAACTTATCTAATTATATTCATTAGTGTACCAACTCCACGGATAATAAACGGAGAACCGCTCTTTGGGATTTCATAAAACTAAAATATACACTTATTAAAAAGAATTGTAAAATGTAATTCTACTTAATTTGAGATTCAATGTTTCATGATTAAAGAATTTATTGTTTTTTGAATTTAGAAGTAACATTTGACACTGAAATTATACTGATCAGCAATGTGATATTGATTTGATTTGATATTTATTTTCAGCTATTGTTTTTATATTATTTTGGAATTAAGAAATTATTAACAAAATTATTTAATTTCTATTCGTTACGGTTAATGAAGTGATGATCACGTTCATAAAAGGTTTCTAGTTGGACCAAAGATTTCTATCAGTTGAAATTTACATTTTAAATTAACTTTCTTTTCCACAACTAGGGTTATACGACTACCCTACTTATTCTGAATGAGAAAAGAGTTTCTTATTTTTTTCTCCATCACATATTTTACATTTGTAGAGTATATTTATTATTGTTAGATATTTTGATACTCCATGAACTCCAAGATTATGTAATGAAAAATGTGAGGATATTCGCTTTGAGATATATACATGAAAATATCAGTTATGTAATCGATGAAAACACGCGGAGTAGATTTTGGCGGTCCTCCAACGTATTATACTAGAAATTAACGAATTATAAAAGATTGTTTTTAAGAAAAGATACTTAATATTGAATGCAAGAAAAAATCAGAAATGTCCTACAAAATATATTAGAAAAATTTGCACTTTAAATTGGTATAAATTTACTTTTTTAATTCATATGCTATCGAGTGGTGTAATGAAATTTGCAATTATAGTGAAACTTTCGGATGAGCCTGAAATGAAAATGAAATAACGGCGGCCAACAATCTAGGTTGCGTAATCGGAAACAAGCCGTTGCTGTATAGCACCGATACTGCTTAATGAACTCGAGACAATCTTTTATTGTCTGCTTGGACTTGGATAAATTGTGATAGATTACTCCCCGGGTCTTCTAATTCGAGGCCAACTCTATTCGACTTTCAGTTTGTACATTGAGTAGGCATAGGGTCGAACTATTCGACTTATCCCATGACACAATTTTACGAAAAGTAAAATATCCATTATTGTTTGCAATAAAAACCGCTGTTAAAGCTATGTTCATTTGATGTTGTTGTTTATAATTAAGCCTTTGTTATTATTTTACTTGTTTGTGCATGTAATGGAATTGACATTCAGTGTGCAGAGCAGCACAACAATTCTACCCTATTTCTTATAAGCGAATGAAAGCCTCTAGAGACGTCGTGGTGGCAGATTGCTTACAGTCATTCACTTTGGACTCCTTTGTAAAATATTTACTTTACCCGCCACAACTATTTCGAAATACTTCCTCGTTTAACTGAGTTTTCCATTTAAATGTATTTCCCTCTAAGAAAATTATTTTTTCAGTAAATATTTTGGAAAACTCAAGCCATAAGTGTATAACGCTTTCCTAATATTTTTTCTTTTCTATTTATTCAGTTGCAACAAACTATGTAATAAAATAACTGCCTAAATATTTCTTTCCAGATGTACAATATTAAAAATATTCATTTACTGTTTTTATCAAACTTTAACGAAATATTTATTATAATTTATTTTATATTATATAGTGTTCAGAGCCTGCAAATTTGAAAAAAGTGGATGGTTTTAAATCCTATAGCAGTTGAGATTTAAAAAAAGAAAATTCTTTTTAAGAGGAAAGCGCTGTGTTAACGATAACCTATTAATTAAAATATCTATAAACAATCACTCAACTGTGCGATATAAAAAGAAAAAGTTACTTTATTTTTCTAATTTTATATTTTAATTCTATACAAACTATTTCTATAAAAATGACAATTTTCATGATATGAATTTGTTTAACAATTGCTTGCTGCATACAAAAGTACAAATCTAAACATTGCTAAGACATTGAAAGTGTATTTGAAAATTTATTAACGGAATAAAAATATTTAAACATAGATTTATTCAGAGTATTACGTAAACAATTTTTTAAATATTGTCTTAGAGTTCTTGATGTCACGTTATATGCGATCTGTTCTGTGATTTACTGCACTCTTCTCCCAGTACTATCGAGCGGTTCGTCCACTGAACGAGAAATCCTATATTATGACGTTCTAGGATTGAATTTATGGGCCCCATTCATTTTACGTTATAAATGATAATTAAAAACCAAAATGACACCGTATTCCACGTACATATATCTCTCAAGGTACGTTCTGTTTAATGAAATGGCTTTACGCAATAATGTTTGCTTAACTTGATTTATATTATTCATTGAGAAATCAAATACTTTGTAGCTATTTCTTTCGTCGTTATTGTATTGCGATGTTTAATAATATTTTACTAACAAAAAATATAAATTATTTTCCTTCTTTTCCACAAATGAAGATTACCGAAAGAAGGTAAAAATGAAAAAGTACTAAAAAAGTAATTGCAAATATATGTAATAAGTCTTTACAACGTGTTGTCTCTCGCCTGTCATAGCCTGTTAAATATTCCTATTTCCAACATATTCCTCTAACGTTGTACCGTATTTAGTGGATTCAGAAAAGAAAATAATTTTGTCTTAATATTATAAAAAAAGGTTTTTGATATCAGATCTCAATTATTATATTTCTCTTTAAGAATAAATTTATTTTTTGCATTCAACTATCTTTATTAAAAAACAGAATGTATTACATAAGTATTAATTCAAGTAAGACATGTGTTTGATGTAACTACGAATGCCTAGAACTGATTTAAGATCAAAATATTAATGGCTGACTATATAACATCTATTGGGAATACTGAGTCTCTTACAAAGCGGCCTCGGCGTCAGCCATTAGCCTGGTCATTAAGTTGTCTGACTATAAGAGTGCACTTAGTCACTCAATACGAAACCTGTGTTGGCCTACGTTTGGGCTATAGATAAAGCCACCGAGAACATCAATATCGTTAATCGAGAAGCATCTATTACTTTGATCAATATCAAAGCTTATACTCGTACTACACAGTATATACTCACTGTGACGCTTCTAAATATTACTACCGTCGAATTTGATTGAAGTCATCGATTTGAAGACGAACGTGTATTTCGTAAGTAATATTACATATTGGATTTTCCATGAATCTTCCTAGAAGTTTAATATTTATCAAGGATAATATGCATTCACGCATCCTTCTATTTTCGAATTTGTAGCGTACTCAGTAGATCCATTGTCGGTTTAGAATATACAGCGCGATAACGTTTATGTAAACCAGAACCTGTGGTATATATAGTAGAAAATAATAACATCGAATATTGATTAAAATAATATTGATTTCTATGTTATGATTAAGTTAAATCTGCGTAGTATCGACAACTATTATTTATTAATAACGTAACTTAGGTACATATGTACTTTAGTTTATTTTGTTATATATTTTAATTATGTTAAGCACTTAATAAACCATCAAGGACAAATGATGTGCGTCCCACGTTTTTGACTTACCGAATATAATACATTTAATTATACTAACTCTATTGCAACTCATTAGCGTGAAGCTCCGTGATATGAGAATCCCATTAGTAAAACAGGCTTTATTGCGAAATTGTATATAACTTGTTAAATTAAACTGAATTTTCTGTTTATTATTTAATTATTTACTTGCCAATGAAAACTTTTTTAATGAGTGCGTTCTCATATTTACAATGAAATTAACACATGAAATAACTCAAACTTTACAACTTCACTATCACTACATAATGTATTAGAAGTTTATGAATTAAACTTCTATTAACTTAAGTTTAGTTTAAAGTCTCACGCAAGACAAAGTCGTCAGGTTTACTTTATCTGTGATAACGTAACTGATTTAATGACTTCAAAATATTGATCGCTGGCGTTCCAATTATAGCTAAGAATAATACCCATAATATTAAATTTCTTTAGTGACAAAAATCTATTATATCTTATACTGTATACTGTAAGTACAGGTAAATAGAATATGTTTTTAAAATTAAAGAAATTATTATGTAATAATTTCTTACTATTAAATTAAAATTCAAATAGAAAACATAAAATATAAAATAAAAAAATACTAGACACGTGCGAGATTCGACCCTGCATTCTCCAGAATATCGCGTTCCAGTTACTTTGCCAACTAAGCTATCACGTCCATTGTTATACTTTTTTATTGTTGTACTCTAATTTACTGCTTTTCATAGTTATTATGATATATATGTTATTTATTGTACATTACACTTAGGATCATAATTACTTAATTGTATTTTGAAGAATAGAATAATGATGTTCATTCATCCTCATGAACAAAGGCTCATCTACCGCTATAGGTTTATTTAATAACACAAACTCTTAAAATATTCTTCTCATTTTATTAAAATAATACTTACATTATAATTTCTTACAAAACAAAGTATAATATAATTCTGAAGTACAGAGAGTTATCCTTGTTGATTGAAATCAAAAATAATTGGCATAAAAAATCTCTTCAAGGAAATTTGTTCTAGGAACTACAAATTTTCAATATTTTATACGACCACTCGATCATCGAGCACTTAAAGTGGTTAGAGAAATTGCTACAATATTTCTTACTCACTTTTAAGAGTTGAAGCATGAAGTTTCGACATTATTGAGGGGTTGATTATTCGAGCTTCTTTTGAGACTTGCTAAACTCGACTCAAGTGGGTTTGGAATTGTTATATATGCTTACCATTCCATTTGAATATGAAAGTAATTTAATTTAGTTTTGCTTTATTCTTGTTTTTGTTATATGTATCACGTTTTTTTGTTTTATATTTGAAAATTTAATAATTTTAGTTGAAGTACGCTTTGATACTTTTTGTAAAAAGAAAAAACATACCACACAATTTTACTAAAATATGAACAGTGTTAACAAATAAAGGTAATAAATAAGGCTAACTTCTTCTTCCAGGAAAGATATTATAATACTTACAGTTTGTATAATAACGTTGCATCCATTCGCTTATCTACATTATTTATTACAGCTTCGCGTATTCGATACGAGATCACGAGCGGTAACATAGGTGGTGCTTTTGCCGTCAAGAACATGACGGGCGCTATCTATGTAGCGGGTGCACTCGACTATGAAACTAGGAAACGGGTAAGTCTTCACGTTACATGAGCAATTGAACAGCTGTTAATATGAACATGTCAAACGCCTCCAATTTATCACGAGTAAATTGATAATACATGATGGTAATAGAATTCTATGACAAATGGCAATTTTAACCTCTTTATTCATTTCAAGATACAGAATTTGGTTGTGAAATATTTAATAGTGAAATAAAAATAAATAAGTCCATTCCCTAAATCAGATCCCTTGAACAGCGAAGGCTTTTTCTATGATACTTTAGCCGCAGCTTGATACCATTATTTCAGCAAATGGCCTAAGGGCGTAAGTCAGCCATTTACAAATGACTGTCGTGATAGCCGTGGCGTTGGCACTCGGACAAAATGCGTTGTACTAAAACATTTGACATTTACACACACACACATACACACATACAATGTCGTTGTATTGAGTCCCTGATTTTGGAATACGAAATAAGTTTTTGTATCTATGATAACCAAAAGATAAAGTTATCATATAAAATGATACAGGTCTAAAGTTTATAATACGGGGCCGACTTAACTAAATATTATGCCATTCCGATTTGAGATAAAGGGTTAGTAACTTTAGAATAAGCAGACTATGGAAGCAGTTTGAGAGTATAGAACAATATTCACAATTGTATTTATAAAGAATACTATCGATATCTTATTGCATCTGGATTATACAGCTATACTTACTGGTCTTTGTTGCCTTTGAGAAGATTCATTGAACTTTTCGCGAGATAAATAATTTAATCTTTAATACCCATTTAAGCAAGCCGGCGGAGCAACTGCCGAGGGCTGAATTGCCATTAAATAGCAGATCCTCGTAAAGCTTAAATGGATGGATGTAAACCAGTTTATTTTGTAAAATCCGTTTTACTTTATCCAATTGTAACTGATTCTGACTTTAATGTCTTTCAACTTAAACACGTATAAATTGACTTAATAATATAGTAACCTGTCTAGCTAGCTCAGCGTATGGTCAGAGAAATATATTATACATTGCTGTATATTCAAAGATTATTTAGAACATCTGTTGTACGTGGGAATAATTTCATGCCTGCTCCGTATGTTCAACTCGGGCAAGCTGTAAATTCTGTAAAGAAGCATTGCAGAAATCAAAGTCACCTAAAATATGGATGCGATGTATAAAATACTTAGAACAGATCTATCGGTGAAAGTGCTATTTCAATAGTTATTATACTTTCCTTGGCTTGGTTTCTTGAAGGTGGTCGTACAATAAAACGTTTAATTTCTTGTAATTTTACAATATGGTGCTTGCTATAGTAATATGCTCGAAATGACTTTTGAACAAACCATTTTCCTTCCGGTTGAGGAAATAACGGAGTGACATGGACAGATGACGCCAATAACTTGCCCGGGTCCCAACCACAAATGCCACCCCCTCTATTGTTAAAAGCAAACGCCGCTCAAGATTTTATCGTTCCCGTTTACTTTCAGTATATGTGTGTCTTGTTAATTACATATTTAACATCGTAAAAATGTCTTGTAACTTAAATATAATTTGCAGCAAATTTTACGTTGCTTTAAGGCCCAATAACTTTGTTAATCTAAATTATAAATGTCTATCTTCAAAGTAATCAGAGTTCTTAATTATAGCTTCCTTTTATATCACGGTAATCTTTAAAAATGAATTAAGGGTAAGGGAAAAAATCTTAGTATAGTTAAATCTAGGTTTATTAATTAAGTTAAATTTGTATCGGGGCAAACAGTACGAGTTGAAGTTGGCTGCTTCGGACAATCTAAAAGAGAACTATACGACAGTGGTTATCCACGTAAAGGATGTGAATGACAACCCACCAGTGTTCGAGAGACCGACCTATCGTACCCAAATCACAGAAGAAGATGACCGCAATCTTCCCAAGCGTGTGCTTCAGGTCCGCTTCGTGACGATAAGACCTCATTTGATTCTTTAGTCCATTTTGAGGCTTATTTGTGTAAAAAGAATCGCATGGAGTTATTTTCCGATATCTCTATTGACCCTCCATCGTTTTTTTATAGTGTTTGCATGGCATGGTTTTATCGTTGTGTCGTTTTGATGTAGTGTCGTCGAGCTAGTGTCATTGATGTTATTTTTATCTTGTATTCCTGTGTTTTTATTTTTTTTTCTTTTATTTATTTTTGCTTTTGACCAATTACTGATGAGATATTTTAAAAACGTGAAAGTTTCTTAAATATTTTGTTTAAATTTAAATATTTTGTACAAAAAAAGATTAAATTAATTATAAGACTACACAATTAAAGTCAATTTAAATAAAATAAATTAATTACAGAAGTTTCACTTTTTAGCTTTAACTGGCCGAATACTCAATACAGCTATTTGAAGCTGATAGTTAATTTAAATAAACGAATTATACTAATTACAGCGTATAAAATTAAATGATTCACATCGCAGTTTAACTCATTGTCTTTTTAACTATAATACAATCGGTATACATTCGTTGAACGTTGTGGCAAAGTTATGTTCTTATCGGCCGTGACAACATAAAAACGAACGTCTTCACGTAAAAAGACAAAAATATAAAAATCAATGTCTAAAATATTTTTTTCTATACTTTGTTCATGATTTACAGTGTATGTCGACAATTATAAAACTGTTCTTAAACTGGGCAGTTTATAACAATTTTATATTTTCGTGCAGTATTGCCGACTTTCTAATTTTTGTTTTATGTTTTATTTTATTGTTAAAATTTTGCTTGCCATAATTTTTAGATGCTATGATTTAGAGATGTTGCATGAATTGATAGATATTCATGCAGCATTTCTACTGCATGGGCATGAGCTAATGTGCGCTTGTGCACAGTACGAGCTCACCTTGGTGGCGTCGGACGGCAGAAACGAGAACTCAACTCGTGTGGTGGTCCACGTACTAGATATCAACGATTTGCCACCTCGGTTCTCGCGCAGCGCATATATCACCCAGGCCTTAGAGGAAACAGGACCCTACCCCCACTTCCTTATACAGGTTTTTTTTTAGTTTGTTAATTCCCTTTTTTTTTTAAGATAAAACTATACTTTTATCTAAATACCTCCTTCATTGATATTCATCGAAATCTTTTTAATTTCATTTTACAGTCATCCCTTCTATATACATATATTTTTCCATTCTCCTTTAATCGTTATTAAGGTAAGTTGTAAATTGTGTGACTATTTACTGTATTTAGGTACAGAAGATTTGAAAGTTGGTACTTCCTCTTCGTTCTATTATTTTGCATGTTAAATTAAACCATCCTACCATTTCTAATCTTAGTGATTTAAGCAGAGTGTCAAAGCCTTTTTTTTTTGTATACCATGATCTTTGTAGACTTGGCCTTCGTTTGGTTTGTTTACTCAATTTAATGAAACATCTTTGTAAGCGTCTTTAAGAAAACACTTAAAGAAATTAAAAAGTAAGAGATTATTTTCAATTCACAAGTCAATTTTACATTAACATTTGTTCAATTAGTTTTAATTACTTTTTGATAGGAAAAAGGTTTAAAGCCTCAGATATCTGAAAAATCTCTTTTATACCATGGATTTGAATCTTAATCAGGGTTCTCATTGGAATGTTTTTATTTGAGGCTTATAATCTGTAAGTTGAAGTAATTTATATAGAGTATCTTGATAAAATTGAAAAGAAAGTAAAAATGAAAATGATGAAATTATGCTAACGTTTTTTTGAGGCTTGGATTTGATTTTTTTGTTAGATTTTTAATAAAAAAAGTCATATTGTTTAGTCATAAATAGAGATATATCAAAGTTAGAGGAAATATTACCGGTGATTTTAAGAGTTTTTTTTTTATAATTGGTCTATATTCGTAAATGATCCAAGTGATTACGCAAACGTCGACCCTCTTCATTTCCCATTGCCGTCCAATCAAAAGAGAATAAGGCTCCTATTTTCTTGTCTAAATTAATGGATGTGTTGATAATTTTGACTCAGTCGGAATAACCGGTTTCATTGATATTGAAATTATTATAATTCCGTTGTAAAATTTAAACATAATATTAATTTAAATTCCGGAGTATACTTCATGTTTTACATCATGTGTTACATCATCTTGAACATATTTCGTTTCAACGAGATATTTTTTAATTTTATCAATAGTAATCACATATAATTTTTATTTTATCTTCACGACTTTTGAAAAGCTAGCAACTTGGTAAAACTCAATAAAAAAGAAGGAAAAAATTGATTTATATTATTCTAACATTATCGGAACTTTGCTTAACTCTTTAAATATCCTGAAACTTGCTCGGAGAATGTTTAAAAAGAGCAAAGTTTTCGACGCCCCCGTTAGCACGGAACAGCCGCTGTCGCTTTCAAGCCGAGCCCTTTGCAAACAATCTGCGAATATTAGCGGGTTCATAATTTAAAGAAACTTCCGCAACATCTTATCCACTATAATAGTAATTAATATTCTACACCTCTGAGATAGATAATTACAAATAAATCTAGTCTGTTCGATTAACATATTTTATTATCCTTATGATAACAATAACAACTTAATCAAAAAGATATTTTTTAAATATATATTTCATTTTGGACAAAAAAGTAGATAACTTTGAATTCAAATAATTCTCATCAAAGAAACAAAGACAAATATTTAATAAAATATCTAAAACAAATAAAACAAAGGCCTAGTATATTTATTTAAATATTGTGGTATTCATCATTTCAATAGTAATTTGATAGATTTATGATACTGCCATTCTTATTGACTTGTTGCACCGTCTAATGAAGTAGTTTTTTTGAGTAGTAGTAGTAGTAGTAGTCATAATCTTCCATTTATTGGCAATCTAAGTTTTTTGTTGCGAAAATTACTTTAAAAACTGATAATTAATTTTCATTATCATAACCCAGGTCACTGCGACAGACGGCGACAAGGATAGGCAACAAAATATTGTTTATTTCCTTACCGGCCAGGGTATTGACCCAGATAATCCTTCAAATAGCAAATTCGACATCAATCGAACGACAGGAGAAATCTTTGTCCTTAAGGTAAAGTAAAAATTTATTTTTTCACCTTAAATTAATAATTTTTAATTATGGATTTGTTTTTTTTTTGCTTTTTATTAAGACTAAAAGTTTTGATTTACAGCCCTTAGATCGAGATCAACCTAATGGACGGCCTCAGTGGAGATTTACAGTATTTGCTCAAGATGAAGGTGGAGAAGGACTTGTAGGTTATGCCGATGTACAAGTTAATCTTAAGGACATTAATGACAATGCACCTATTTTCCCACAAGGTGTTTACTTTGGTAATGTAACAGAAAATGGTACAGCGGGAATGGTTGTTATGACAATGACTGCAATTGATTATGATGATCCAGCTGAGAGTAACAATGCAAAACTTTGGTATTCCATCGAGAAAAATGTTATCGAGGAAGAGACAGGTTCTCCTATTTTTGAAATCGAACCAGAAACCGGGGTCATTAAAACAGCAGTGTGTTGTTTGGATCGTGAAAGAACTCCAGATTATTCTATACAAATAGTAGCTTCGGATGGAGGGGGGTTAAAAGGAACAGGTACAGCATCAATCAGAGTTAAAGATATAAATGATATGCCACCTCAATTCACAAAAGATGAATGGTTCACGGAAGTAGATGAAACAGATGGAACGAATTTACCTGAAATGCCGATACTCACAGTAACAGTTCACGATGAAGATGAAACTAATAAATTCCAATACAAGGTTATAGAAAACAGTGGATATGGTGCTGATAAATTTACAATGGTTAGAAATAATGATGGGACTGGATCCCTTAAAATTGTACAGCCATTAGATTATGAGGATCAGTTGCAAAGTAACGGTTTTAGGTTCAGAATACAAGTAAATGATAAAGGTGAAGACAATGATAACGATAAGTATCACGTAGCTTATTCATGGGTAGTTGTGAAACTTCGAGATATAAATGACAACAAACCGCAATTTGAACGAGCAAATATTGAAGTATCTGTGTATGAAAATGCAGAAGTCGGAAAAAGCCTCGAAACATTCAAAGCCACGGATCCAGACCAAGGAGGTAAAAGTAAAGTCTCGTACGCTATTGATAGATCCTCTGATAGGAAACGTCAATTTTCAATTAACCAGGAAGGTACTGTTAGCATCCAAAGATCTTTAGATAGGGAAGATACACCCAGACATCAAGTTAAAATTTTGGCTATTGATGACGGTGTTCCTCCAAGGACAGCAACAGCCACTTTAACAGTAATCGTACAAGACATAAACGATAACGCACCCACATTCCTAAAAGACTATAGACCCGTTTTAACTGAACATATAACACCTAAAAAAGTGGCTGAAATTCTAGCAACAGACGACGATGATAGATCTAAAAGCAATGGTCCACCATTCCAATTTCGACTAGATCCGGGTGCTGATGATATTATAAGAGCCTCTTTCAAGGTCGAACAAGACCAAAAAGGTGCAAACGGTGATGGTATGGCAATTGTTTCATCCTTAAGATCATTTGATAGAGAACAACAAAAGGAATATCTCATTCCCATTATTATAAAAGATCACGGTAATCCAGCTATGACTGGAACGAGCACTTTAACAGTCGTAATTGGTGATGTGAATGACAATAAAATGCAACCAGGTTCTAAGGAAATCTTAGTTTATAATTATCAAGGGCAAGCACCAGATACAGAAATTGGAAGAGTATACGTATATGATTTGGATGATTGGGATTTACCAGACAAGAAATTTTTCTGGGAGAGTTCAGAACATCCTAACTTTACATTAAATGAAGAAACTGGAATGATTCAAATGAAACACAAAACAAGAGAAGGTAGATATCACTTAAAATTCAAAGTATACGATCGAAAACATACGCAAACTGATGTACCTGCAAACGTCACCGTTTATGTCAAAGAAATTTCGTCTGAAGCAATCATGAATTCGGGTTCTATAAGAATATCAGGTATATCTGACGAAGATTTTATAAGAGTATGGAATTATAAAACTCTAAGTGTTTCTAGAAGTAAGTTAGATATATTCAAGGATAAATTAGCGGATTTGCTTAACACAGAACGTGAAAACATCGATGTATTCAGTGTACAACTGAGGAAAAAACATCCACCTGTAACTGATATTCGTTTTTCTGCCCATGGAGCTCATTACTACAAACCAATACGATTAAATGGAATAGTACTTATGCATAGAGAAGAAATAGAAAGAGCCGTAGGAATCAATATAACCATGGTAGGGATAGATGAATGTCTTTACGAAAACCAAATGTGCGAAGGTTCTTGTACTAATGTTCTTGATATTAGCAACTTGCCTTATATGGTTAATTCAAATAAAACAGCACTTGTTGGCGTTCGTGTTGATGTTATTGCGGAATGTACTTGTGGTGCTAGAAATTTCACTCAAGCTGAAACTTGTCGTAACTCGCCATGCTATAACGGTGGTAGATGTATAGAAGGTAAATATGGATTGACTTGTTCATGTCCGCCCGGATATACAGGACCTAGGTGTCAACAGACATCACGGAGTTTTAGAGGTACAGGTTGGGCCTGGTATCCTTCGTTAGAAATGTGTGATAGCTCTCATTTAAGTTTTGAGTTTATTACCAGGAAGTCCGAAGGAGTTTTACTTTATAATGGACCAATTGTGCCGCCCGAACCAGAAGAAATAGTTGTATCCGACTTCATTTCAGTTGAATTAGAAAGAGGAAATCCAAGATTATTAATTGATTTTGGATCAGGTACACTAGAGTTGAGGGTAAAAACTAAAAAATCTTTAGATGATGGCGAGTGGCATAGACTAGACATATTTTGGGATACCGAAAATGTCAGAATGATCGTTGATTTCTGTAAATCGGCGGATATTCAGGAAATGGAAGACGGAACTCCACCCGAATTTGACGACTCAACTTGTCAAGCATCTGGAACGATACCACCATTTAATGAATATTTAAATGTCAATGCACCTTTACAAATTGGTGGATTATACATTGAACATTTTGATCCTACACATTACCATTGGCAGTACATGCCAATTGGAAAAGGATTTGATGGGTGTGTTAGAAATCTAATACACAATAGTAAATTATATGATTTAGCACATCCTGGTCTCTCTAGAAATTCTGTAGCTGGGTGTCCGCAAACAGAAGAAATTTGTAATCAGGCTGACACAACGACAAGATGTTGGGAACATGGCACTTGTGTCGGAAGTTTCTCGGAAGCTAGATGCCAGTGCCAGCCCGGTTGGACGGGACCATCGTGTAATCTACCAACAACACCAACAAGTTTTAGACCACAGAGCTACGTAAAATTCGCATTGAGTTTTGAGCCTGACAGGTTTAGCACACAGGTACAACTAAGATTTAGAACTAGGGAACCTCATGGAGAACTTTTTCGAGTAAGCGATCAACACAACAGAGAATATGGCATTTTGGAGGTTAAGGATTCACGGTTACATTTCCGTTATAACTTAAATTCCTTACGGACGGAGGAACGTGATGTTTGGTTGAATTCCGTACCAGTGGATGATGGACAGTGGCATATAGCTAGAGTGAGCCGATATGGTAGCGCTGCGACCCTCGAAATCGATGGAGGAGAAGGCAGAAGATATAACGAAACATTTACATTTGAAGGCCATCAATGGCTACTGGTAGATAAACAGGAGGGTGTATATGCTGGAGGCAAGGCCGAATACACCGGCGTTCGAACGTTTGAAGTATATGCAGATTTTCAGAAAGGTTGTCTAGATGACATAAGATTAGAAGGTAAACATTTACCGTTGCCGCCGGCGATGAACGGAACTCAATGGGGTCAAGCAACAATGGCCAGAAACTTAGACCGGAACTGCCCCTCTAACAGTCCCTGTATAAACGTTCACTGCACCGAACCCTTCGTCTGCGTCGACCTCTGGAATGAATATGAATGCACGTAAGTATAATATTTATTAAATGTCAATCTTTCAAAAATCTAAAATCAAAATTTTAAAGTAATAATATTTGCTAAAATATTCTTTTTCATTTTTTGAAGATTTCAAATTGTTTATTCAACTTTGTTATTTATAAATTTGAATGCATTAAAAAGTTTATCTTTTCCTGAAACGCGCACTGAGATTTTTTATTTATACTTATTAATAGTTATAAAATTTATATGTACTACATATATATCATTTATTAACATTTAATATATACCGCTTTCTAAAACCTTTGCCTATTAAATAACACGATTAATATACATGTACATAATTTATAAGCGTATTCATATAATTATTAAAAATTCCTACATTTTAGAGTATTAATCTATTTCTTAACTTTATATGTGTATAATGTATATGTTAACATTGATATGGTGTCTAGTTGCGGTGAGGGTTTGGTATTGTCTGGTGACGGAAAAGGTTGCGTAGACAAGAACGAATGTCTCTACTTCCCTTGCCGAAACGGGGGTTCGTGTGTCAATCGCGAACCAGGTTACCGCTGCCACTGTCCAGAAGGGTTCTGGGGCGAGAATTGCGAACTTGTACAGGAAGGACGAACGCTGAAACTCAGCATGGGCGCCCTGGCGGCCATCCTCGTCTGCCTCCTTATTATCATGAGTGAGCATAGAGCATCCCGCGTGTCTAGACAAGTCACCCTTTCACCAACTCATATTAGCACCCTCATATATCATTTATAGTATCATATATAGTGTAGTGCATGCTTTATGGGCTCAGTGCGCGTTAACGCTATGGACGAGAGGTAAAGCGCACAATGTATAGGTGTCCGGGTGGATCGACTCGGTCTGGCGGTACGTGTGTGAACGTGAACGAGTGCCTGAACAATCCGTGCTTGCACGGCGGCAAGTGTGTGGATCGCGATCCAGCACGCCGCTACGACTGCATATGCACGTTCGGATACGCCGGACATGACTGTGAACTAGAACTTCTTGCCTCCGGAATCATCATGCCCTCCAGGGATTTCATTATTGCTATCATTGTCTGTTTGTTTTTGCTTTTAGGTGAGCACCTCTTTGTTTTTGCATGCTATCCGTTCCTCCGATATTTGGGTGTAAACTCATTTTTATTTTAATCATAACTCATGTCTGTTTGATGTTTGATCAAGTAAATCAACTTAATCTGTCCCTTGATAGTATCTGTAGACCAAAGTAAGTATTATCATTAGAATCTTTTATAAAATGCATACATAATCATAAGTTAACAGCTAAAATTCTAAGCAAATTATGCAGCAAAACTCGCAATAAACATGTTTATAAGCGAACCAAGCGACGAAGGATTTATTCTATCGTATAATATAAGAAGACTGGCTTATGTAGGATGAGTGTGAGTGTAACGCTCTGAAAGCCGAAAATGCACATATAGTAAGGGATATTCCTAAAAGCTCTGTACATGCTCCGATGCATGCGACTAGTAAAGCGATAAATTTATAGACAGCTACGGCTAGCCAAGTGGTAAAAGGGTACGCGAGATAACAAATTTCAACGCGACTGTTTATTACGATAGGAAAATAAAATATCATCATGTAAGCGTTAAACATTGATTTAAATTTTTTTATCAGGGTATGTTTGCAGTACTATTTGTACAGCAGCAATATCGAGAGCGAGCATTTATTTAAAATATGGAAATTAAAAAAAATTTTTTTGGAAAGGAACAATTTAATATTGTGTTCGCCTTCCCAATACAATTTTTTAATTTCACCTGATATTTTTTTAATATAACAAATATGAAGAAGTATATTTGAATGCTTAATCTATTTAGTGAAAACGAGTCACAATACGCACTAGCTTGTATAAATGTAATCTGTTTGTATACTAAGCGACCTCCAGTTCTAAAACCATTACTGGAGTTGTGCCAACTGCTAATATAATCCTCTTATAAACCACCCCATAAATCATACAGATGCATCGACGCTACTAGTATCAAATTTTCAGTTACAATAGGCCGATAAGCCCGCGTTTGGATATACAACAATGACACAGCTAGTCTCTGCTTTAACAATGTTGAATATTGTGCAGTTACATTAAATTATTGATATTCACATCATCTGAATCTTTAATATAAACATTATTTCATTAGAGTACAAAAAATGCTTTTAACTCTATATATATCAATCAGTCAATACGTACTCATTAAGATAAATATTTCAGTCCTAGTTCTGGTATTTGTGGTGTACAATCGTCGTCGAGAAGCCCATATAAAGTACCCGGGACCGGACGACGACGTTCGTGAAAATATTATTAATTACGATGACGAGGGCGGCGGTGAAGATGACATGACTGCATTTGACATCACTCCTCTACAGATACCCATCGGTGGACCGTTACCGGATCACGTACCTACAAAATTACCATGTAAGTACATAAATACATACATATAAATACTATAGTTACTGGTTTCAGGTCACATTTAATTGAATAAATTTGAATTGAAATACTAACTGGTGTAAAGACCGAATCAGACAATAGATAGTTTCGTGTTCGGATCCTCTCGACCTTAGCCTTTTGTATGTTCAATTGCCTTTTACTTAAAACCCAAAGCACTACCCTTGTAAACGTCATGCCTGTCGTTTGTTCCGGCTGACATAGCTCCAGAGAGATACCACTCCCGATGAATCGTTACAAACGAATTGATTAAAATTCGTGTATTTATAGACAACCTTTGAAATCCACTTTCTGTTTATCAAAGTGGGGCAGTCACTTTTCAGTTAAATTGAAGATTTTGTATTTGTTTTATATTTTAGAGTCAACAAATTTAAAGTTAATTGTTTTAGTTATTATATTTATTTACAGAATGTTATTTTGTCGTCTTTCCACTTGATATTTTAAGTAATTTAAAAAAGTAAATATTAACCATGATGAAACTAAATACATCTTAAAATTAAATACCGTTTGAACGATTCTGTTTTAGCCTTAATGCTTCCGGGTGGTTACGAAATAAACAGTCACGCCACTGGGACAAGCATATACAGATCAAATTGTCCGTAAAATGCCTTTGTACGATAATCCTAAGATTTAAATAAGCCTCGTTTCCGAATACGTTTAATCCTTATCTTACGTTGAGTATATTCAGCTGTTTTACATATTTTAATTATTCTCGAGGGGAAAAAAATTAGTTCTCTCCTTTTTTACGTAAACCCTTACATTTTAGGGTTTATATAAATAAAATGACTTTGATGGTAACGAAGGATCCTTAAAGAATTTTAATAGATATAAGAAGAAACTAAATATACTGATGTTAAAATACATAAATTTAAATCTTGTTTGTTTTGATTGTTCTATTTGAATTACAAATGAAAATACCGAAACAGTAAAATTGAATTATTGTATAATTTTAAATAAAATTTGCTCAAAAGGAACAATAATTTCTAATAACACCTTCACTCAATTTAATATAAGTATAGTATAAAGTCAAATTTTTCGTTATGAATATTTAGTTCGCCGTCAATTTCCAATATATTATTTTTTGCAGATCCACTGATGGGTGTAGGTTTGGGAGTGGGTCCAATGGGGGTATCGGTCGCCCCCGCGGTGGTACCACTTCCAGGGGAGACGAACGTTGGCATGTTCATCGAAGACCACAAACGACGTGCTGACAGTGACCCTAACGCACCACCCTTTGACGATCTCAGGAATTACGCGTATGAAGGTGGTGGCAGTACTGCGGGCTCCCTCTCGTCCCTTGCTTCTGGTAAGCAGGATATTATATATTAGAAGTACTGCTATTGATTACAACAGCTGACTGTACTTCGTATCATCTACAACTGGATAAAAAATCATCTTCTTTATTTTTACTAACTATTTAAACTCTATATATACAAGAATAGAAATTGTCTTACAAAGCAACATCTGACTACACCAGGAGCAATTTATTTTTCAAATTATAATACAATAACAGTTAATAATATACGCGGTTCTTTTGTTTCGTTTTGTATTTAAAACGCAAAATATATTGTGAATTAAAACAGCCATTTCAATGCATCCGCTAAATACGGTTCAATGTACAATTCCGCTTAAAAGAAATGATTTTGAAAATTAAAAATTTTTGAAGCGTGTTTTTAATATTTAATGAAAAGTATGGAAAAATTCCGTTTATGTGATCCTGTCTGTATATTTTTTACTCACATTCTTTTTTCAAATCGTCTGTGACTTGGATAATTAGATTTCTTTATACCTACATTTCTTTTTGAATATTTATATCAAAGAATTTTTCATGTTCCCGAAATGTTTAATGACAAACATTTCACAGATCGTATGAATTACGACTTTGCTTATGTAACTTCTTAAAATGTCTCTCATCTTTATGAAGCAGCCGTCTTAATTATAGTTCTAATTTTTCTCCCCTTAAAGGGAACTTTTAAGCTTCAGTCACGTCGTTCTTTTTATATACTGAAACAGATGTGCAGCATTTGTGTCAAAGAGCACTCACAGATCGCAGGCTTTATGACGGAATTGTAGTTTTCAAATAAGTACCACTTTTAAAATCATTTGTTAATAAACATATTGTGATTTATTTTTTTTCATCTGTAATATTCAAATGGATAATTTAAAACCGAATTTTATTTAATACATGCAGGTAAGATTATTGACAAATATTTAAAGGCTTTATTACATTGTACCAATTTAACCGCGTAGGTACCGACGATGAGGTACACGACTACGACTATTTGGGTGCCTGGGGTCCTCGTTTCGACAAACTGGCTGATCTCTACGGGCCCGAACTCGACGAGCAACTGTAAACCTCCCATCACCCCGCTAATTAGTCAATTGTCACCATCACTTAATACCACTCCCATATATTTAGTATATACGTGCGTGTAACTCTTATCAATTTTCTAAAATTTTTATTTTATACAATAGCTAGCTTAAGTATCTTTTAAGGTATGTGAGTTTGATTACATTTTTACAAGGTTCCAACCTGTCTTCACCAAATATTTGATATTAGTTTTATTCGATTTAGCCATATTATGAGTCAGTATTTTATTGGAAGTTATCTATGTAAGTGGATTACTGCGAGAGGGCCTGTACGTGAATCTGAACGGTGGGTGTTTGTAGATAGTGTGCTATAAATGTGAATAATTTATACGAATATTTTGTAAGTCCACAGCTTTACGTGATATCACTTAATGTATGGCCCTTCCGCATTAAACCGATATACCTAATAAAATAAATATGTTATATTTTATATTAATTATAGTAATTAATGTCCCTTTGGACCTCGAGTTTATAATGCTCATTCTACATGTGAGAAATCACTGGGGTATGTATATATTGAGAACAGCCCTCGTTTATCTTAGTTTAAAATATGTAAAACAATTGTCATTTTACTCAAAATTTTATATTAAGTCTGTACAGTAACTGGTGTTCCTCTCCAAGTCTCCATGTAGTGTTAGATGATAAACATTAGAATTATCACGGCGGTCTACGGTCTACTCGTGTAGTAGCTAAATATGGGTAGCGTTCGGAATTTCGTTCGGTGTGATTGTAGCGAATGTTTGATGTCTGTGTCGGGAACTAGCCGTGTAAGCACTCTTACAAATAATGATACGCATTATATGAAATGTCTTATGACAGCCGAAATAAAGCTATTATACCCATACGAATTCCTAAAAGCCTATCAATTTAATATGACAGTATATTTAGTACTAAATGTCATCACGTTCCCGATGCGTTACTCATAAAGGTTCTCAAAAGGTGGCACGCGTGCGTGTCAGATACGTTAATGTACGTGGCGTCAGGCGTGCGTATAAAACGTCGCCTACCTTATCTTACTACGAGTTTAATTCGTTTAACATAAATTTGATAGTTTCAATGTTTTTCACGAATAAAATTAATTATATTCGTATCGTGTTCGTTTAATGAATGGATAACATCGAATCTGATTACATTACATTATCGTTGAAAACTCGTGGTAAACTTAAAGTCGTCTACCGTATGAACGTGTGAGTGAGATCGGTGTGAATGGGAATGTGCCAATCTATTAGCATCGTCGATGCAGCTAATGACCGTAGAGTTAAATGTTTGCACTTTATTTATTCAATATATTTACATATAAAATTAGACGCACCTAGGGAAATATCAATAACATAATAAGAGTGTTGTGCTAGAGTTATACCATCGATTTTGACGTGAGATAGTTGATGCAACCGTTAGAAGTCACTAATGTAATGATAATGTTTAAGAATTTATAATAAAATAATTTAATTACAGGTTCTAAATAACTGTCTCACTTCGACATCGAATTAGGATCAGTGTACATTTTAGAATATACTGAATTATGTTAAAATGACTGATTTATTATGCGTTTGATGCCTAAGAGTTTTGTAGATTCGTTTGTTTGATTGTAAACTTCGAATACTATAATAACACCTAGTATGCACATAAAATATTCAATATTCAATAAATGAAGCAATTCTCGTTAATTAATATTTATGTAAGTAGTCAGTTTGTGAATGGAAACTTTAGTTTTTACTGTTTTTTTTCTTTTAATGTTACACTGCCAATAATCATATACAAGGATTAAGATAGCGTTCGATCGGTTTTATATATTTCAATCGTAACAACGGAGGAATTTTAAGTTATTTTTAATATTTGTAAACTACCTTCCCCTCCGTATACAAACTTGCAATGTACTGAATATTGATTTTCCTCTCAAGCTCTGCTTTGTCTCGTGTACTATATAATCATTAGATTTGTGTGTAGTGTCTGGGCGAAGCTATTATTACATAGAAATTTCAACAACTACGTCCGACACTAATCTAGGAGTCTCCTCACGCTTGCTCCTTGTATGGAGCGCCACGAAACGCTATGTATTTGAAAGTTTTTTGTACACTTAAGTAAGACAGCAGAGCACAGAACCCAGTACAAAGTATGAGTGTTCCGATCGCGACACGTTTTTTATTTTATTTTAGACAGTAATTAATTATTGTACCTACATAGTTATGTTTTGTTTCAACTGTGATTATTTAGTTGTACAACTCTGATGATTACATAAAACAATTAAATAAAATATTTGAAAATATGCGTCTTTCATTTCGCAAACCTGACCCATAAAATATAAGGTATCATAATTATAAATTGATCACTTTAAAATACAAACGTAACAAATATAACAAACTACGTTAAAATACATAAATGCGAACTAAGACAAAGTAAACATACGTAACTAAAATAAAAATAGGAAGCTATTTATATTGCGTTTAATTTTGTACAAACTATTTTAGTCATAGAAAAACATAAAAAATAAAGCAATACAAAAATGATTTACTTGTTCAGTAGTTATATCATAGTATAGTCGTAACTGTCAACAGTCGTAACAGTTGATTTCAAAAAGGCGAATAACAAGTAAAAGCGGTGGATTATATTTATATACTACAAATATAAATGATACATATTAAAAATGTAATTCCTTAACAAATCTGAGATGAGCCTTGGTATCTCTTGTTAATTACTCCCCAACTGATTTGCATATTTTGGTGCACGTTTACGTTCTGTTTGTGTCTTTAAGGGAAAGCATATCCAATTTAAAATTAATTAAATCCTGTTACTCTGTATACTGATGTTATCAAGCTGCTTTATTTTAATTAACGAATGTTTTATTTGAAAAATATTTAGTACAAATAATGAACTTACACTCTTGTAATTTTACTTAATGTCCTTTACGACCAAGTGTCAGAGTTTAAAAGATTACTGAAATATGAAAATAGAATGCATAATATAACATGTTTTTTTATCATTGAAGATATTATTAAGTAACGTCTAATTATTTTCTGTAACTAAATATATTATACGACAAGGTTTTGTCTATAACTTCGTTCTCATGACATTGGAATTAGGTTCAGAGAGAAAGATATAAAGTGTATGGCAACAAAAAATATGGTAACCCACATATGGTGACATCCATAGGATGTTTCACGTGCTTTTTAGCTAAACACAACTATCATGCTGTGGGCAACTAACTACGAAATTCTGATATAAACTACAGCTTATATCTCATTCTAATACCTAAGCTATGTATTTGAAGTTTTTTCAAAATCGGTTAAGTCAAATCGCTTTTGCGTTAAAAGCAACATGCATCTATAAATACATACAATCGTCTACAAATCCATTTATCTGAACAAACTTTCGTATTTATAATAATAGTGGAATTGACTTCTTATCATTTGTTTTAATAGAGATCTTTGCATAATGTAATGTACTTTCATAAAATTATTAACTTACATTAAATTTGAAAAGTCTTAATTATTTCTTCAATGCCGTACATTAAAAGCATAAACAGATTAACAAATTTACTTAGTCAAAGTTAAATTGGCAGTAATATTTTTGTCTATTTTTATTAATTACTTATATTTGAAACACAAATAACTATTATAAATTAAAGTAAAAAACGACTTTTAATAACTTATTAATAGCATAAAAATAGCTCAAAGGCTTTTAATTATTATAAAGAAAGCTATTAAGAACTTTTTTACAAAATTTTCTTCAACGAGACAACTCGTGAAATACGTAACAATTTTGAGACATTCCTTTTTACTTTAATAACTATAAAAAGCTTCCAGCTGACGATTGCTGAATTCACTGAACAAGAAAATAAAAAACAAAACTGTAGAAGAACTAACAGCTAGACAATCTTAAAATCAAAGGAAAAGAAAATGATCTCATTTTTAATTTCAGCTCTTATAAAGATTTCTCCTTTAAATGGCATTTTAAAAACGTCTTTTATGTTGATTTTTGATTCACTTAATATATCTAACTCTTTATTCCAGCAGAATGTACAAATTCAATAATAACAACTTTATATATAACATTATAATAACAGATACCTAACTACTTATGACTAATGTACGTATATTAATATTTTTAAAGAGTAATATATGTATATATTCAATAATGCACATATACATTCCATTGGCTGAATCCATTAATGAAAAGGTTATAATAAAAGTAATGATATATAATAAATATCAGTTGTATATAATCAATATAATATAATTAAAAAAATAATTATAGTAAAAACGCTAAAAAAAGTCGTGCTAATGTTATGTTATGGAAACAAGTGTCAAGAAACACTAAAATTCAATCTAACAAAGTCGCAGTTTAATTTTCTTTTAAAAGATTCTTTGAATATATTAAATCGATATGAAAAATGAGTTTAACCGTTTCCCCAGCTGTACCAAATAGGAGTATGTTTCTAAACTAACTTCGATAATATTATAAATAAAGGAAATACAAGTTTGGAATCGTCATATACGTATACACAAAGGGTCTGAAGATAATAGTAATCAGGATAACCCAGGCTTCTTCGGTTAATCAGTTACGATTAAGGTAATCCAAAACTGCTAATGCTCTTGATCGGAAGCACAGGAGATCACACATTTATTGCGAGAATTTCACCATTTCCTTCATTAACGTTACGATAGAAATTCAGATTTCTTTGAAGAACAATAGAAAGGGTTTTAGTTAACTGTATTCATATTGTAGACACTGTATTAATAAGTTAATAATGTTTACATTGTGTTACCACGTTTCCCACAAATTGGTAGTGGCATTTAATTTAAGAACTACAAAAGAAATAGGATATTAATTGAGTTTAATTTACAAAACATAAATAGGAAGCAAACTGGAATTTTTTTGATTACGATGATTCCACACTATGGAATACATTAAGATCAAAATTCAAATAGAATTATTACAATAAAAAAAATTCGTTGACAGTAGCAGGTTTTGAGCATACAATGCTTTTCAATAAGAAAACGTGCCGTAACTCGCGTCAGTGTATTAAGGATATTTTTATGTTTTTAATTTATGGGAGGCAAACGAGCAGGCTAGTATGGTATGGTAAGTGGTCATCGCCGCGTATGAACACTCGTGGAGCCTAAAGGCTCTAGAGTGTATGCCAGCCTTTGAGAAAAAGATAAGCTCTCTGCTTAATGCACTAGAGTGCTTAGGTGACTTAGGAGTCAAACACACATATCCAAACAATAGATCGGTCCCGACCTTCAGTAAAGTCGAGGCGACGATAGCGGATATCGTCTCGGATATACACACTTACGGGGCAAAAAGTTATGCTCCATGGAGTAGCTGTGGTATCAGAGGTAAGAGATGTATGGGTTTCAGTAAGAAAGAGAAGAGCTGACTTGGCCACCTTAAGATGGTAGTGGACGGTGTTGATATTAGAATGTGGGCTACATTACCTAATGTTACAGAAATCTAATCTAAGTTTCCTGCGACCTCGGATAGAGGTATTGAGCGGGGTCTTGAACCCTCCCCCCCCCCCAGAATACGAGGGGCAGCCTGAAACAGAGTGTTCAGGGACGGATTCTCCGATGCGAATCTGAATGCTGCGATTTTGAGAGAGCTTGGGAAGGGAATTAGTGGAAAGGAAGAATGGTTTCTCCCCTGCAACCGATCCAGAAAATGGCGCTCCGGCACTCCCACTTACCGTACGAAACGCAACAACATTTCTGACAAGATACCATTACTTATCGCCGATTTTCTATGGGAGTGTGGTACCACTCCGGTGCGAGCCGGCCCAATTCAGCCTTACGGCATGACCCTACCACCTAAATAAATAAAATGATTGTGTATATTGTTTGTATAAATAAAATGATTGTGGATATGTACGTCATATCGTTTTAATCGTCACATGTTTGCTAGTCATCCCCTAAGAAATGCAAGTGGCAGGACGGAAGACGCATAGCCATGCCAATTTAATGCATCTAAAATACAAGATATACTTATCCTTAGATACCACGAGGAATAAAAGAACTATTTACAATATACACTTATTTTTTCACAGTAAATAAAACGCCAGTGTGTATTAAGTATTTTATTTGATATAATTCATATAAATAATTTGTATTGTACAAAATCATTTTGTTATATTCTCTTTAATTGCATTTTCCTAGTTATCATTCTAAATACAAAAATTATTTCCTTAATGAACCTGCTTACAAAGTACCATCTACATTTAGTAAATAACTGCTAATAATGAACGATAAACTGAACCGGAGATAAAATCAGTTAAATAATAACTAGTATATTCTATGGAAAAAAACTAATATTTTTCGGATTGACTACACGTTTAAATTCTTTTTAGCGTCATACTCGCGACGTTTCGGTGGCTTTGCAGCAACCGTGATCACGGGCAGACGAGATGTGTGTGTTGTGATCTTAGAACTGATAATGTATTCTATTTATTAAACTTATATGAAAATTAGTTGGTGTTTTGGATTTTGTTCTGAAAAAACCTTTATTGAAAACTCTTTTATTCCTCGACAGCGAAGTACCTGAGTTTAGTTTTTTCACATCCTGTATTAATATATTTTTATACACGTTAAAATATGTATTTATCTCGAAAACTTTAAAAATACAATAAAGCTATTTATTTATTAAAAATGTTAAGGACAGTTTTGATTATATCAAGACTTATTTGTCCTCAAATATCTCATAAGCGTCAAGTCACTACCAAGCTAGTCACATCCTCCCGCTTACATTCCGCGGGGGGGGGGGGGCTGATTAGTTTTAATTCTGAGGATAAAAACATAATTACGTAAATATGTTGAATGGTAATTTTAAACTCAACCTATGTAGCTATATGCTTAGCCGGAAACTTAACCATGCATGTGTAATAAATTTATTAAAACTATATCATTGTAATATTATACGTCATTAAATACTTGTATTTAAATACTTCACAGAAATAATATTACACAGAATTTAATATTTAATATTACACAGAAGCCCTAACTATTTATTATAGATATGACAAAAAAAGACAATAATTGCGACAAAGTTGTGATATAAATAGTAAAAACACGTAATACGTATTGATGTATTTTGATAGAAAAATTAATTTCTTTCATAGTTAAAATCTAAGAAACTTATTTTTATTTTAATGTTATTTAAGATGTATTAATACGTCTATAAATACCTGAGTTACATCAGTATATTTACATTATTTTTTTATTGAAAACATCGTTGGTATAAATCTTAAATTAACATCATCGTGGTAACTAGTCGTGAATTGAGCAAACACCAAATCCTTTGTTTATTTGATTATAATATGAATGTGCTTTATTAAATTTATATGAAGCTACAAATAATAAGCATAATATAAACCACAAATAATTTTATTAATAATATTATATTAAAATTTTATCACATAAATCATAATTAACTCTCAAATACCCAGAACTTTATAACGCCTATTATAAAGGTACAATTTACGTATTCATTATTATTATTTACGTATTCATTATTATATAGATTTTGGATATCCCTACGTTGCTCTTCACAATGTATAATATCTCTAAATAAGAATTGCTACCGCCTGGAAATTACCTATAATATATACAGTGTTGCTAACCAATTAGTTTCAATATATCATCCATTACATTAAAACTTTACATATACGCAGAACATTTAGAATTTAGGGTAAGGATATTGTTTGCTGGACATAAAAGAAAAAAAAAACAATACATATGTACATACAAACTAAAAAATAATTTTATTTAATTCTTATTGTCTGTGCCTGAGCTTTAATAATTGCTTTGAAATTAGAATAGCAATGACATAAAATATCTTATGTGGTATAGGAAATTGCTTGTTTTCACCTGGATGGCAGTGGGTTTTTTGTTATTCGTAACGAAAACTGGTTTTGGTTTTGGGTTCTTGAAACCTAAGTAGTGTGTTACATATATGATTTTTTTTATTGATTAACAAACGACTAACTTATAATATATATTTTTTATCAGAACCTTCTCAAGAACATGGTTGTTCTATTTTAGGAAACTTTTTCTATTTGAGATAAAATAGGGTGAGGAGAGATAAACTTTATAGAGAATAAAAATTATTATACTTAAAGTGTCTTTACTATTACAATTACTATAATCTATTAGTTCATTACTTTAAATTAGGTAAGTCTTCTTGTCGTAGATCTAGTCTAATTAACATGTCACTAAAGGGATTATAACTTAATTGATAAATCATTAGGAATACGATATCCGGAGTAGCAGATTGAAATACTACTTCTGATAAATTGTCCAGGTGATAATAACGCGGTGTTATAAAAGTCAAAATTTACGTTTTGTTGCCTGGACGATGTAATTTTTTTATTAAGATAACGCCTCTGTGCAAATCCAAATAAGGCCAGACATACCAATCTTCTAAAACTAATACACTTTAAATTCTATTTGCGATCCCTTTAACGGAACTTCGATAAAAATTTCATTTTCTTAAACCTTTTCATTCTCTCCGTCATTCAGAGATCTCATTCAAAGGCATGAGTTAGCAGTTCTTAGTCATTTATCGCCGTTAAAAGATACATTCTACGAAAGATATTCGTGAGTATTAAGATTTTTACCCGACTCTATACAAGAGTCATTATTTTTGTATTTTTCATTGTGAAAGACTACTTTTTCTAAGCTACATATAATTTTTTTGTTGGTTACATATTTTATATCACAATGATTTTAAGTCATTCTTTCATCTGTACGTTAACAGCAAAGATATGGACGATCATTAATTGACAGGATTTTAAATAAAAGTTGATAATATACAACAAAAGAACAATAGAAAATATTATTAAAGAAATGCAAAACTTACTGAAAAAAAATTCCAAATAAAAAGAGAATATCAAACATTGTCATCTTTTTTTTTTTGCTGTCCATACTCAATGTATCAATTCTACTTAAATTTACAATTGAAATAAATGAAAGAATTAATTAAATTTGGCAGTAATTTATACTTTATCAAATGAAATACACCTCTAAGTGACCAATTAAATTTAATAAACAAGCTTTAGTTAAGAAGCATTCTCTTGTAAAGTGATTTATTTTTATAGAAAAATGGTTGTTTAATCTTTTTACGAAAGCTTTCAATACAGTTAAGAATAAATGTTTTACAATTAATTATACCGACGACTTGATTACATTCTAGAACAACGTTTTTATTAAAATCAAAATAAATAGATTGACGACAATTAAGACAAGAAAGTTATTTATATATTTTAAAATGTCTTCAATCACAACGAGTCAAAGGAAGTTTCATTGTAAAAAGTATATGTAACAATTATTTAATGTAACAATATATACATACTTTAGTTTTATGTTTTTCATTTGATCAAAAACAAATATTATTTAGATAATTTAAGTATTTATCAGCGCAATTCCTTTTATTTGAATAATCAATAATTGTGTTGGTATAAATAGAGGCGAGAGTATAGATTACAAGGGGTCTCGCTCGAGCCGTTGTAGGGATAGGATCTCTTCGAAGTAAGGTGTTTGGCAAAACGTGAGATCCTGACGACATTAAAGAATAAAGTCATTGATGACGTCAGTTTTGCTGACGTCACTCTTTTCAAAAACGACAAACTGCTTCTACTCCGACATATTAATATAACTATCTGTTGATATAAGATAACCTATAACTATCTGTTTACTAAACAAAAACGAAGGGTTTAGTGTGTCTATTAAGATATTTTATCATTATCAAATTACATTAATGGAGATATCTTATTCCTATAACTACTCGTCAAGTTGTTTAAAAAGTAAACATATGTCAGCTGAGTTGTTCACTGAGCTGCGTAATGTCCCGAAACTACGTAGTGTTACAATTTCTTATATTAGATTTGAAAAATCTTAAAATTGTCTGAGGATATGAAAAATTTAACTTAAAATGAACTGTTGTATTTCACATTAAAAACATCTGTGATCGTTGCTTACACTGTGCTAAAATCAGTCTCAACATATTTGGCTGAAGCTAGATGAAGAATTATAATAAAAAAGTTATGACGATTTAAACCGCTAATGAAAATAATGTGTGACTTTATTTAATCCTGACAAAAAAAAAAGATTGTGTTTAATTTATAACCTTCTATCCAACAGTTAGTAAGGCTAAAAAGAAGGTTGTTTAAAAAAGTACATTAATAATTTTTAAGAACTGATAAAGCGGAATAACCTTGCTCGGTCTTTGTATCCAATCAAAATCAACTGATCTAAAACAATACATACCACTCACGCGTAACTTGCATGCATTTGAATGCATTGCATTTCATACTTAATATGAACGTATTTATTTCATAGTTTCATAGGATTATTGTAGTAAATAAAGTTATATTATTATTGTTACTGATGCCAATAATGTATCCTTTGATGAATTCAAATATAATAAAATACATTGTTCATTGTTAAAGTTCTATTTCAATTCAAGCACTACAGAAGGTAGTTAGTAGTGTAGTTTTACTCATAGAAAGATATCTTTTTAAAAGAACAATTATGCTTACTATATAAGTATTTATATATTATATATTTTCGGTTAGATAACTGTTTTTATCCACTAACAGATACAAATTGAACGGTTATAGTTACTATATATATATGTTTAATACTGTCGGTTCTATAATATTTTTTTATTTATATAATAAACAAGATATTTAACTCATTTTATGTCATATTGAAATATTATATTTTTAAATGTTATATCTTATTATTTCTTTATCATTTTAAGTCAAATTCTCTATAATATTTATAAAAACATATTAACCGCTCCAAGGATTCAATCTTCTATTATGTCAAAAAGAAATTTCTTTGTTTTGTTCAAAAGAGGCAAGAATTATGTCCAACTGTGGATATAATATCGGTGATGGATGAATAATAACTGTGTGTTTTAAATAAACATTTTTTAGAGAAGGAAAAAAGTAATGTTAAAAAATGGTAAAAAATGTATTATACACACTTCAGGAATGTACATGCCAATCCATGCCATGCATCCGTCTTTCAGTTTACGAAATAAAACTTTTATAAATATTAACTTTAACAGCTTGTTTTTTTTTGCTATAGCGCCTTATTAAATTTATGTGCATTTAGCTTTATTCCAAATGCTTAATTCAATGTCCAAAAAGAAAATGACTATACTCGTACAACTCAAACAATGGAAGTAACAATACATAGGATTTATCATTAGAATTAATAATAACGGTATAAATGTTTTTAAATAATTTACATTCATTAGAAATTCTATGAAAATATAAAAAAAAATTTACACTAAAAAATATTATTCACGCTCAAACAAAGCGGTTAAGGACGATTATGGACTGTTATATTTAATTTAAGAAATCTAATTTAAGTAATTTGAGGTTCATTGCAAAAAAATCACACGTCTTGGATAATATTAGTTAATATTATTGATAATATTCAGTGTATATAAAAAGTGTCAAACAGATTTCTTTTTTAAATAGTCAAACTCAAACTTACAGTGTTGCGCTTGTGTGTGTGTGTATATATATATATATACCTTTATAATATTATAAGGTTTTGATTTAGCAAAAACTATCGATGTCTATTAGGATAGAAAGAATGGAAATTGAAATTCGAATAAAATGTTAAGACATTATTACTTTATGATAATAAAAAAAACGGCACCTTTGTCCTGACATGACAGATAAATACATAGAATACTTAATATAACAATTTTCTACACGAAACTGGCAGAATATTGTGTGCACGTCTTTGGAGGGATGAAGACCATATTTAAAACAACCAACCAATCTTTAGTTCGAATCAGAGCACAATAGCCTAATTGGCAAATCATATTTAGTTTTATTAATTTAGATATTACTCAAGATTCAGATAATTTATTGGCAGTAATAGAGAATATGTGCTATAGTTGCAATCAGATTACCAGTTCCAAGTAAAAAATGTTGCTAGTGCAGCAATATCGTGGGCCTAGTGGCAGATAATAAAGAGACCAGATCCAATTGTATAGTAGAATCCTATTTACAAAGTGATAAATTTTCTTGATCGCAAAAAACATACCAGCTTCACCTCTAAGACAATTTACAATAGAAAATTCTAATCATATTACTTCCTACACAGAATTTAATATAACAAAAGCACAACTTGTACTTAAAGTCATCATGTATTTACAATTAAGATTTCATAATAAATCAAGGATGCTTAGTATTTGATACGTTTCCCACACTTACTTAATCCGACACTGGTAATTAATACATAGCGTATAATGAATAATGACTGTTACGTAATTTGTTGCAGTTGTGCATAAAAATATTTAAATCTTAAAACACTTTGTATTTTTGCTTTTTGACACGAGACGTTAGAATCTTATCAAGTTCTTTAAGTATATCTTAAACACTGCACTAATGAATCAATAATAGATAAACCTCAGCTTTCATCTGGTTTCACATATTCATAAAAAAATTATAATTTTAATATGAGTATTAAGAACGAAAATATAACTTTTGTTCCAAATACATACCAAGATCTTTAAAGGTCTTGTAAAGGAGTTGGCACTGATAGTTTTCCAATATTTTTTAAGGAACGGCAAAATCTAAATAGAGCTAAAATCATTTACAACAATGGTTATGGGGTTTATAACAATATATATATAGATAAAACATCCAGGATGGAGACATCGTATTACAGAATACCACATTTGCACCTATAACATTCAAGCTCATAGAAAAAAGAAAAGTATATCAAAAAGAGAAATTAAAAAAAACTTGAGAGTGTTATGTCACCTCTATTATATACTTTTCAGTATGAGAAGTGCATCTTTAGAAAGACTATGTCAAAGTTTACGGAAGATTGATATCTGGTTTAAACCCTCCAAGTGATTGAAGTAATTTTCATGTTTTGGCTGAGTTGCCATATTGAACGGATCACGTGGTCTCATTATGCAACTTTTATAAAAGTATTGCAACGATTTCTAAATGTAATCATTTCCAGCGATAAACTTCAGTATGCTGCCTCTCCATAATTTTTAAATAACATTTGTTACCTAGGAGCTAGAATGGTTTTCAATTAAATGAATCTGACAGCGGCATGCTTATCACAGAGATGGGTGAGCAATTTGTTAAAAATATTAACTTTTCGGGTGATTGTTGGATACATCTGACAAGTCTATGTTTAACACGCGTCGCCACAAAACGAATTTAAATTCATTCCCCCCAAAACATTTTGATGAAGAATTTCGGATTTAGAAGGACGAGAATTGCTTTAGCGGAAAAGTTACCATGTTTTAATAGATTTATTCTGGAGGACAAAATTGAGGAAATATGCTTTAGGTACACAATATAAGGAAAGTGAGAGCAATGGTAAATCGCTACACTTCCGCCACTCCTTCCGATACCATGATTTTGTATTCAATGAAAGCAAGTATATCAGGAAAATAATTCACGACATTCTGTACGTTAATGTGAGCAGTATAAAAATATCAGATAGTCTTAGAAACGTGAATTCAGAGTTATGTTAAGAGAATGGAGGTCCGAAAATCAGACTATTTTCATATGAAACATTTATTGATTAAAATGAAAGAAACTGGTGACTATAAATACATTCTACAAAATAAATTATAAACATATGTTTATAATATAAATGTTAACATATTTATATTAATATGAAAAAAACAAATAATGTAATTATAATAACACAACTTAAGCTACAAATATACCATTGCGTATTATTTTTCTAGTAATATATTAATTACAAATCCATTCCTTTTTCAAAACTATGCACACTAACACTATTGGTATCACCGAATAACAAGAAATTCAATATCACTGACAGCACAGGTAATATTGTAAGAATACCTGTTCCCCATAAACAGTCACGATTTGGGCTACTGTATTTCAGGATAGTGAAGAGATATTGTTTTGTAATTTCACACTTTATATGTGGTAGTACCAAATCACACCCGCTAATGTTCTTAATTAAAATGAGTGAGGTTTACCTTTGATCTATGGAAGGTCCAGTAAAGAACTGCCTTTGGGTTTAACATGGGTATAAGTGTGCAAGGTTTCCCCATGTTGTGAGTTACATATACAGATCCAGCTCCCTAGGGACCATAAGAAAGTTATATAAAAACTACTACTGGTACCACTCATACAGTTTATCAAAATGAAAAGAAAATATTTTACAATAAAAATTTATTAATTAGTAACGTGCTAGAATGCTTTGAAAGAAATATTTTTTTAGTTAGTTACAGAACGCCATTTTAAGGTTAGCAATGAAATTGACAATTAATGACAATTGTCTAAATAACAATTTTTACTTAGCAAAATATTGAACAATACCATTACGAATGAGGCTATAGTATATGAAATGTTCACTATTTGCTGTTAATACAAAAGTAGAACTAATTAAACCTAATTAGGTTTTATTTATAACATATCAAATAAAATCAAAAGTTAATATATATAATAAGACGCCTAAAATATATAAAAAATAAAAATTAAACGTTAAGGATGCATTCAAAAGACATTTTTTTTAATGACCCTTTTTTGCTCTAGACTTAAACAACAGGTTCAGGCAAAAAGGGACCTTACTCATTACGATGGATTTAAATTTATAAGGAAAATATTAAACAAATCTATATATATGAAAAACAGTCATGTTACTTATACTATTTATAACCCGGTAGGGCTGTTTTGTTTTGGCTGAAAATTGGTGGGAAGGTAGCTAAAAACCAGGAGACAGACAGAATATTTTTCTTCCCGTTCAATAGAAAAAGAAAAAAAGATGTATTTAATAAAAAACCAAGACTAATTGTGCTCAATCAAATCGAACTTTAGAGAATAATCACTAAGATCACCAACTTACATGATTCTGATCCATATTGGTAAACAATTAAAAATATTAATATTTTATAATATTTCTTCATTTTATAAAAACCATAAAGTTTCATTAGTTCATTATTTTTCCATTTTGATCATTTAAAAATCCATTATAATTTCTAGTTTCCCTTTTAAAATATAAAATAAGTCAAAAACAACAATATTAAAAAAAAACTATAACACATCCTCATTTTATTCTTCGTACATTTTTTAAAACAACAATTTTACTCGTTTTAAAATAATTATCACAAGCAGGTTGTAATGAAACATGAAAAAATATCCGAATAATTCAAAAATAAATGTTTAGCAGAAAAAGGTAAAATGATAAATTTTGTTTAATAACTAGTAATTTTTAATGAGTTAATGTGAAAAGATTTTTATTCTTTCATAGCAAAAGCTGTTTTGGATCATAAACTATATTGAAATAAAATAATATAAACGTAATATTCTTATTCGTAAACCAATTGTTTTGCTGGTATTTAACCGTCAGTGGCTTAATATCGGTGGATTTGTTTTTGTGATTAATTTTATATACATTAATCAAAACAAAACACTATATATATATATATATTATAAGTTTCTTTTATTATTAAAAATATTTTCGGTCTGCGAAACAATAGATAAAAGATAGAAAGTGATAATGAGTAGGACAATTCAATCCGTACACAATTTTCAGAGGACATTTCAGATATCCGAAATATTATATCTGCTAATATTATTTCCCTTGGCTGGGAATATCGAAAATATTCATAGTCGTTTGACCACCTGACCATTTACTTATTGACATTACATTCGATTATCATGAAAATACAATGGGCAATAATGTGGATAGAGTAAAAATGGGTTTTAAATATTTTATTAAAGAATAAAGTAATAAAAAAGCGGCTGGCTTTCTCAAAACAGTTATAGATAATACACCCTTTGATTCGGTCTGCTTACATCTTCATTTTCATTTGCAAACAGAACATGTTCTAAGAATATTTTATTGCTAATAATTTAATATTAACGTAACAGCTACCTAAGTTTCATAAAATTATTGTAGCATGACGAAGCCCAAACTAATTAGTATTCATGAAAACAGACAACTAGACATTAAAGTGGTAGATGTGGTAGAAGTTTAGTTTTACGATGTTTTAATATTCTGATTTTGAGAAATTCGTGTCGTTCATCGTTGAATCTAATATGCATTTATTTAGTTTTATGTTAAAATATGTGGCGAAATCGTGCCTCACAAGCGAAGCTTTTAATTGTTTTCTACTTTTATTTGAAAACGGGTAATTGTTCGAATTTAAAATTTATCTACGTCTCGTATAAACAGTCAAAAATAATGACTACATACAGTTAAAGAAAAAAAAAACACATTTTTAACACTAGTCGCATTATTTCTCTTGACATTCAATTGAGATAGAACTTACATTATTAAAGATAACGTTGACTATATAGAGACTATGATTAAGTAAATAACCCGTAAGAATAAGAAGCAAGTTCGTACGCATTCAATAACATTTACTTATATATCTTATCACATCTCCAAGTATAGTTAGTCTAAGCCAAACTTTACACGAACCGAAGTTTACGGAACTGTCTCTTACTTAGCTAGAATAACTGATAGCAGTGATAGCGTTCATTGGCTATTTCATTAGATTTTCAACTCCGAAGTATTAAATTTGTCTAATAAAGCAAAATAATAATTATAAATTCACAACAGTTTTTTTTTTCTGAACATATTATTGAATTTGTTTAACACAATATAAATGGATCCATTCACTTAACCTGCTATGAATGATATTTTTATAAATTTAAATTTATGAAACTTCTAAAATTATATTCAATTTTGTTGCTACTAAATAAAAACTAAAAATAACATAATATGCATAACAAAAATTTTAAATCATTTAAATACCATATCTACCGTTATTAATATATATGGAGATATTTAAAAAAATACCTAGAAAGTTCTAAAATACTACGAAAGTTATTAAATATTTGTAAGATATTAGGATGACAACTAACATTTCGGAAGAAAACGCTTTTGTGGATTTAATTAAAATTTACGAAAAAAAAGAAAGTGAACATAAAAATAATGCACTATGATTTAAAGAAAATTTCATGATTCAATAATCATGAGACGAATCATACCATTAGGCATATCAGGTGTCAAGGAACAGCGGACGACGGTTTCATTTTAATTAGTTTTAATCTGAATCAAGTTAAATATTTACAAAGTCTTCTTCCAATGATCTTATGAAGATACAAAAAAATACACGCTTAAAATGTAAACGAAAATCGAAATAAATATTTGTAGATAAAACTAAACCAATCAATCATGAGAAAATTGAAATAGAACAATCCATCCAGGAGATTGCCAATCCTGTTAAGTTTATGTGCTTTAGAATAAACCTGCATAAAACGCAGAAAATTGAAAAAATAAATTTAAATGATTTTAACTTCTGTCAAATATAAAATATCTTCTTTAAATATTTGTTTAAAGATATATAGGAAAGAATTTAAATATTTTAATCAATGACATAAAATCTTAGTATTTATTAATAAAAACCTATTCGTCCATTACTCGACGTTGGACTCTCCTGATCTGATGATGATCAGATGATCTGATCCAGCTGTTCCGGTTTGGATTGCCCACGTTCAGCTTCTATTGGCCACCTGTCTCAAATCATCTGTCATTCGTGCCTTAGTGTCTTACACTGCATTTACGTAGAGAGAGTCTTTACTCTCCCCTCTTTTATGCTTCATAAATCATCTGATAATCTTTAGACATAATCGGTCCAATAACATTTCAGTGTCTTAATTCTGCACGGTATGTCCGTGGTTTTAGATTTTAAGTGTCACTTTATTCGAAACGTGATCTGTGAAAATACTCCGACATACTCAACTAGTCACCACGTGCCGGTTAATGTTACTTAACTACACAAATCTTTATTTAGAAACAAATGACTATATACAAATGATATAATACAATAACTATATAAATACAAGACAATAGTAATATTTTGTAAAACAATAAACTTGATAAGAAAAATGTTGTTACAAAGAAGTAAATACTACTTAGAAGTATGTTTAGCTATATATATTGGGCTCCGCCACCGTTATTGGGAAATTCGAGTATTATGACAACTTGAGTTAACAGGATTTTAATGTTGGATTAGTAATGTCTATACTTTTATTGGGCATCATAAAACATAATACATACGGGGAGTCACAGTAGAATGGCATCTCTAATGCAAAATTTATCTTATACCAACCACCAATTCAACGGTGGTGTATCAGAGATATTGTTTTTATTTTCAGCATTTTTTAAAACACTTCTTTATTCATCGAAAATAAAACAAAAAATAAGTTTAACATGAAACACGACACGTGATGCAATGGACTGTTTTATTTCACTAGAATTGATATATGTTTGTATCATTTTATTTTTTATTTTTTCTTTAATATCATGACTGAATTATTTTTTCCTGGTAATATCACGGGACAATCACACTTGTAAAATACCATTTATGAATTTATGTATTTGATTTTCTCAAATTGATTTCGTTGCAAAACAACAAATATTGTACATTTTTTTTTTTGTTAAGCTGACGTATTCACTTTAAAAGTGTAATATAATATAATATCAAAAGTCCGACAGCAAAATAATTATATCTACTTTTAAAAAAGTGCCAAATGAAATCATAGCAATCGCAAGTTAGTTGGTATTCTAGATGTTACACTTTTATTTCCTGTATGTTCACTTTGATGTTTGGTAAAAATATAAATATGTAAAATTTGTTTCTATATTTTACTATTTAAATTAATAATGACAATTAAATATACCAGTAATTTTGAATGACCAATAAAGAAAAACCATGAATATATAAATTATGTTAAAAACTTAATACACTCTAAAATAATACGAATACATATTTATTATTCAACGCATAGCGTACATTGCGAGCTGTGGCTAAATTGTAAAACTATGGACAATGATAATTTTATGCTGAAAACGTTATTCATATCAGTTAATATTAACAAATTTAAATAACAATTGACGCCATAACTTGTAGCAAATGCTATGACATAAACATGCAAGATATAATTATTTATGTGTATTTTTCACAAGTTTTTTCTTTTTAAATTCGTTGCAGCAATTCAGTTTTTCCGAAAACATTTATACCCTTTATAAATGTGTTAAATTACAAATACTGAAGCTTTTTCTATACAGCGAGATTAAAAGAAAAATTCCATAATAATGCCAATTACAATGGCATTCAAATCACGGAATAAGGCAAACAGAACAATTTAACTTTCGTTTCGCGATAACGTTATAAAGGCTTATGTTGATTTACATTGCTAACAAAAATGTTGATTTTTTTTTTATAAAGTTTTAAATGTTTGATAAAACAATGTACTTGAATGTTTCGTCCGTGTTTGGCATTGAAAATGGATGATTAAAATTAACTCTTTAATATTTCATAAATTGAGAACTGTCAGTTTCTTAAAACATAATACTTTCAACACGAAAGAAGTTAATGTAAACATTATTAAATAATAATCTGCTGTGATTGATAAAAACAATTAATTTTTATGAACAGTAAATAAGAAAAATTATTAACGATAGTCAAAATTGTTAGATATTTCAATGACATTTTTTAAACTATGTTAAATATAATCATTAGTTTAGTAAAGAGAAGGTATTTTGTACACATTTATAGAAACTCTGAAATCCTTAACTCTTGGTATATGATTTTTAGCCCCCTAAGTATCCTTCAATAAACTCAAATAAAATAAAACACTTTATATGGCAGTCTATGAATGAATTCTATATATAATAAATACATCGGCTGCAAAAGTACTTGGAGGTTCAGCTCAAGAAAAGAACCCTCGTCATACGTCCCGAGATACATTTTATATTTGGTATCCACTTAGGAAATATTCATACCTACATTATAAGCATGTTGAACATTGACGAATAATACGATATATTTTACCTACACGTTTTTTATATCCTGAATATTTAACTGAAATCAAAGTCTAATTTCGTAATATATCAATGTCTATTAGTTTGCTGTATTTTTGCTCTTCTATAACTACAACTTGTTTTTTACCACAGTAAGTATATAAGATTAAGTATTACTTTTCCTACAAAACATACCTGTATGTGTTTTTTTAATCAATTTATAATATTATTTAATATAAATGCGAACATATTAACAGCTCCAACGTTCCAATCTTGTAATATATCAAACAGACGTTTCTTTGTCTTCTTCAAAAGGGAAGAGATCTATATCCTGCTGTGGAAATATTTCAGCTGATGGATGAATTATAAATATTTATCTAATGTAATTCTATGAGGAAAAATATTGGAAATTATAATACTAGCAACTAGATGATAGGTAATTGAGAAAAGTAAAACTAAATACATCCACTCAAAGAAAAGTAAATAAATTGTGCAATTTTATTATTTTATCAATTATTCCCAGTGCTGGTTAAATTGCTTGATAAGTGTAACAAGATATGCTATGCTTATGGTGCATAGGGGCTATAAATAGCTCGGCCAATCAAACTAGAAAACCATAAATTACATTTAGTTTTTGTCACAAAGAAATTCGTCCCTTTCCTAAAAGGCGATGTAACAAAAATTTGTGACCTATAATTCCCTCCGAAAAAATTATTAGTTTTCATATAGCACAAGCAATTGCTACAAAATTTAGTTTATGACAAAATTCAAGAATTCTTATCGGTGAAACGACTCCCGAGATTTTGTATCGGGCACCACGTTATTTTAATATAATACTGATTTTATAACAAATAGATAGTACTATTCTTTTAGAATATGTTTTTTTTCACAAGAGCCAAAGATGTGTGTTAGAAATAGAGAGCTTGTTGAAAGATTGCATCAATGAGTTACCATCAAACCTATGCATCCGATTTTTGGCCCACAATTTTAACGACTAATAACTTTTATTAACGATGATCTAATTACCTATATACTTCATATCTTACTCTTACTCTCTTCTTTTTGTTCCACTTTTTCGGACCGCCCAGTTTAGGCCCCTAGTTCTTTTTTGAATACTACAACTCCCAAAAATGAACTTGAATATGCACATGCACCACCGTAAAAAGGACTTCCTAGAGCACAGTTCATAACAAAAATGTACGTTTTGCTATGAATAATTAATCACAATATAATAAAAAAAAATTGCCATGGCACACAAGAATTAATAGACCCCATTCTAAACCTATAATGTCGTAAAATAAAAACGCAAATAAAAATACACTTTTAAAATAGCGCACAAATATCTTAAATGATATTTTGTTTGTGTATATAAAAAAATTTACACATAAAGTAAACGACCTATTTTAATTTATTTAAACCTAAAAAAAAAACACCTAAATTAAAATTACTTGCATTCCAAACCGCTTAACACTAAATTATATACTGAATGGTAGATTTCCAAATGAGTTGAATGTAGGATTTAGTCGGTGTAGAGTCTGTTAAAGCCTTTTGAAACTTAAATTTACAGTTTACAGTTAGTTGCATTGCGGTTGTGACAAATATACATACATATTTGAGAAGATTTTCAAAATAACCATCTATGTAATCCTCGATAGGACAAGCGCACAAAAGCGTGTAAAATTTGTAAATGCCCGTTTTGGAATATAAAAAGTCATGGTATTACTGAATTTTTAATTGTTCTCTTACCACTAAATCATGTGGCACAACTGAATCTGCAAGAGTTTTACTACACGCGGTAATCTCCACACAAGACACGAGAACGTTTTCGAAATGCTATAGAAATAAAAAATGATTAATATAGTTTCTTTCTAAATACTTAGAATACTACATTCATAAGATTCTATTTATTTGATCGTCGTTAAGAGTAAGGACAGGATGAATTTATTGTCTTCAATTATAAATGGAATACTACATACATATAAACATACATATATACAATAATATATCGACGAGATCGGCTGCTATTAATTAGTGGACTCGCATTCCAAAGACGTTCATTTCAATTTGTACATAACAACAGACTAGCAAAATTTCTAGTAATATTAGTAGTCTGTATTTATAATGCTGAAAAGGTTATTACATCACTTTTTTTAAAATATCCAAATGTTCTGTTAACCAAATTAAAATAATATTATACTAAGTGTAAACAGGAAACGAATGAAAGATTCACAAAATTATTAAAAATATAATATTTAATAGTATTATAAAAATTGTAGTATATAATATTGCATATTTTTAAGACTTTCATAAAATTATCTGATCAAATTAAATAAAAGTAAAGAATATTTATTCATAATTAATTAAACATTGAATTATAAGTAATTATTTAAAACGTGCATGTAAAAGCAGTAATTAATAGTAATACGAGTAATAATGATTTTCCGTTGAGTAGTATATTTTATTGAACCAAATATTATTTACGAACATCTTGACAGAAATATAAACGAATAAAAGAACTAGCTATTTATTATATATATAAAGGCTGGCTAACATAGAACATCTGTTATTAATTTACATTAGACATGACATTAAGGGGAGAAAACGGGAGTAATGGATTTGTGTCCAATCAATTAATATCCTTTTACTGAGATTGTATGAGTTTGATTGCTACATAGCCGCAAATAAAACTTTGCAAAGCTTTGAATAATAGAAGTACTTGTCGCCTTGAAAAATCTCTCCCTAAAGAATTTGCAATTTAATTTATTATATTAAACTAACACTTGGTTCTTAGACAAACCTGTGTTTATTTGTGTTCTATTTTCTGTACTTACACATTATTTTTATAAAAAAATCAATACAATTAAAATGTGACCTGTTTTTGTTAAGAATCTGAAAATAATTAGGTAAAATACCAATGACACATTTTATTTTAAGCCAATGCATTCCATGTTACGTATTAAAGATATCCGCTATCTCTTGCAGTCTAAATTTACTAAATTATGAGTATAATAGATGGTGCGTAATTGTTATTTACAAATAACAATTATGATCTTGAATTTAGATTACATATTTCTTTGTTTTTTCAAGTAGATGGGGTTCCTTAAATACGTATTATTTTAGGGACATGGTAAGCTTGAGTCAAATAAACATTGGCCTAAATTATCATCTCGATATTGCTTGCCCACCTCGACGAGTCATTGTTTAACTTGTAGGGCATCCAGTTCGTTTCCAGGACAGGGCGATCCACCATTGACGCTTTGATCTGCTTTTAATCAAAAGTAAAAGTGAACTGGACCAGGGAGATGGTGTAATTGCCATATTTTTTGATATCGCAAATGTCTTCAACTATCGACACCATACTCTATGCAATTATCATGGAGACACTCCGACACCATTAAGTGCATACCTGCATTTTACTTTGGCGTATTTTTTGGACCCGTGACTGTCAAAGTAGACCAAGTGGTCTATTTAACTTATGTTCTGGCTAGCACACCGCCTTTGGACCTAGAGGCAAAAGCCCAGGACTGGATGTTCACTTCAGGGACACGGGAGGTCTGCAGAACGTTCTCCAGCAGCACCCGACGAGTGTAACAGCTGAAATTGCTGTTGCCACAGGCCAACGAACATAGGAAGTGACTAGACTTTACCTGTACAAATGGCTCGACCACAAATATGGATACATCACAAATCAGCATGGATATTGGGCAGATATGTACTTAGACCCACTTAGGTTCGTTAAAACATACTTTGTATAGTTCTCGATTCATTGAGGCAATGCCGAGTTTTTTTCAGAATGTTAGCAAATGAATCATTTTATATAAGATTTAATTCCAACGGCATCGTCAAGGTGTATTTTTTCATCTTTTAAGTTTAGTGCGGAAGTCATGAATTTCTAAAATTGCATTAGCAGCTGTAACTCTAATTTGAAGATCCATAACTCCGCGAATAAAATTATGAAAACAATCTTATGATAACAATCAACTCGTCGATGAACCCTTAAATGATTTTAGAACTCAATAATATCTTACATACATATTCTACAAAACTACAGTATTTATCAGACGAAGTGTACATGTCTCCATATATAATATTTATGTTAATAAGTTTCCGTGGACACAGAAGTGAAAACTTATTAACAAAACTACTCCGTGTGCAGTCACTTGTTAACCACCGTTTGGTCAATAACATGCGTCACCTTTGAGGCACATTGATGCACGAAACACACACTGAATTTTTCCAACCGTTATAAGATTTTTTCTTTTTACCCACACACCATATATCTAGATCAGGAATGGCTATGTCAAAATTTGATACGAAGTATTTTGTCTTCTATCTGGGTATATGGATCTAATATAGATGTTTATTCAGTTATTACTTGTACAGTTTGACAGGTTTTATTGATTCCAGTAAGTGTATATTCATCGCTGCCATAGTAGTGATGTTTCAGATAACGGTGCCGTAGCGTCGACAGTAAATTTTCCTGCAAAAGCGTACAGAAGCTCACGGTTCCCTTATATTGGGCTTTGTGACTATATATTAGTTGATTTAATTAACCGCGAAAGTCCAGTTTCTAAAAGTTTTTAAATGTGATAAGTTAGATTTTAACTTTTATTGTGTGTCATCATCATCCTATCATGTTCACGAATACTATGATCGAACCAAGAAACCAGCCTTACGTTATTGATCTCAATTTATACCGGTAATAAGTTCGGCTCCTAATTCTCGTTCTATTCAGTACTGCGGTCTCTATATCCTGGCGACGCGGCTTGTTGCGAGACTTACATGTTGTCTACCAATCCTATTAATATTAACAAGACTCAAAAGTAGAAACATAAACATAAATGGTGTTTTATTTTATGTTTTATCCTTTTATTAATTATCTTACTAATAATTTACATTTTAATCAATAAAAACACAATTGAAATACTCACAAATCGCATGAACAACAACCGTCCCGTACGAAATTTATCACGGCGGTCAACTCACTTGAATGACTTTTTTTTAAAGCTTTGGTTCAGATTAAGTATGTGTTCACATAATGAGATCTAAGATTTTCGCGAGTATTCATTTAAATGAAACTAGTATTTTTCGGATTTACTACGCGGATTTTATTATTTAAAAACTACATAATCCCGACGTTTCGACGTTTCGACGAGGACACCTCGTCTGCCCGTGATCACGGTTGCTGCAAAGTAACCGAAACGTCGGGATTATGTAGTTTTTAAATAATAAAATCCGCGTAGTAAATCCGAAAAATACTAGTTTCAATTAAGTATGTGTTCCCTAGACATATAAAGAAGATAATGCAACATTGTCTCAACTTTTTAGTATATTGATATCTTACATATTTAGAAGTAGTTAAAAAAAGTCCAAAGCGAAAGAAGATTATATCAATTAATAATATTTTAAAAAGTCTCAGGATAATTTTGAAGTGATAACATTTTCTGGGAGGGTAAACCGCTTTGCAACGTAACGCGTAACGTCGGGTCTTATTTCCCTTTCTCTCACATATACGGCATCAATATTACACGCATGTAGCATAGGTATTTCGAGTAATATTTAATTTCTATATAAATAGATTATCAATTTGATGGATATAAAATTTAAGTGATAACCTAAACTTTTTACAAGTTAACAATTTCTATATTAATGTCTAAATTATCACGTCTGTCAAGCGTCCCGAAATGCACAATTTTTTTTTATTTGCTCACTGAATTAATTAGCCACAAATAAACAGTTTTGAGAGGACCATAAATAATAGAAGGTATTTTAATGGACGCCAATTTCCTATGTATTAATATAATATAAAAATAAAATTAAATTGTACACATAACAAATAAGTCAGGAACAAAACACGAAGAATAATTTATTATATTAGCTTGACCCATATTCATTGTAAATAATAATAAAATAAAGATTTGATACCATACACCAATTTATTTATTAAAAGCTTACTTAAATCTGAAGAAACATCAATTTATTATCTTAACGATATCTGTGAGTTTGACCGGTCTATGAAAATTGATGGATTTTATTGCAAATCAATGATAATAGAGTTCAAAGACTACATTGAATACAATATATTTTTCAAGTACCCCATTTCCATTTTTATTGTTAGCACTAAATAAAAATATTAACGTTTTACATATAAATTAAAATTGTGCACAATTAGTTACCTGTGATAAAGTAGCATATTTCATTTATACATCTTGTTTGAAGAATTCTTTTGTTATTTTGCCATTTCTGAGATAATGCAAAAAAAATAGTAATGCACAGAACATTATGCATCTTCAGAATAATATTTCGTAAAGTTCTTAATAGACACTATCCAGTATCCTCAATTTCAGCCGCGATCCTTTTGTGCAAAGTAAGTTACTGCACTTTCTTTAGAATAAAGTTATGAGAAGTCTTTAAAACGGAATTCAAGCAGATGTCATTTCAAGTTATACATTAAGTTGTATCGAAACAAAGCACTGTAATGTAATTGAATAGTGAAAAATATAGGTTTATAAAATTATCATGTAACATTCAAAAATGAGTTGATGAAGTAATATAGTTAATTTTTTTGTTCTTTCATGGTACCTTCAAAGCAGAAACAAAATTTTATTTCAACATGGAAAAGAGTGTAACTTTGAAAAGGTAGGCATTTTAAATAAGATAATAATAAAATATGTATTTTAAACAATTGTATAAAAATAATTATTTCATTACTATGTTAATAAGTAGTCTTTTACTACAAGTAATAGACATGTTATTAATATTTTTAGAATTATATGACTGAAAAGAAAACTACGAGTAAAACGTGTATCACATAATTTGAAATCCTTGGATTACTCATCAGTCTTTCACATACAATATTATGAAGATAGTATTGTGTATCAAAAATAAAACAAATTGAGAAAACACCTTTATTATTATAAAAATTGCATGTTGCTATAAAGTTATTAACACCGAAACAATAAATTCAAACAAAGATTTCTCTTTATAGTATTTTAAATCACTCCAGATAGTACGTTATTTATGATCAACGTATTAATAGTTCCCGCCGTGTTTGATAGCAAAAGATTAATGTTACGTTCCACATATTAAATTTAAAAGATACCTTCATTTATATATTTATTGTATTGTTATTTTACATAACAAAAAAAAAAATTTAAAACTCAAAAAATACAGAATATCTTATTAGGTTCGGGCACATCATAATCGTGTTTCACAGTATGTACTCAATAAATTAAAGGTGGCACGAATTGAGAATGATATTTAAATATAATGACAAAGCTGTTTTTTCGAAGTTTCACCTTCATTAGTTAGCCTGAGTCAAATATACATTATTTTAAACAGATGTTTAAAATTTCTTGATTTGTAATGAGTTTGTTAGCTATAACAACCAAACAAAATAAAAAAGCTATATGAGGTTGTTAGCTGTATTATTATTAATTTTCATTTCCATAAAAACTTTTAAAAACAACATTGATACTTTAGAATTATCAAACAGCCGACTTCATCTGAGTAATTATATATTTTTTTATATTCTTACACATCCATTAATTAGGATAGGTAACACCTTTAAAAAAAATCAAAAATAAATTGTACCTAAAATATATATTCACTTAGAACCGATCTTGCTGAAATAGAAACAAATAATTATTATTAAACAATAAAATTATATTATAATTCGTATTATAATATTGATAACAATTATTCATTATCGTGACACGATTAATATGTGATTAACCATCAATTTTCGAGGTAAATATTCATAACTAGCAACCCAAACGCTACAGGAGCATTCTGAGAAAGTATGAGTCACTAAACAACGGTTTAGATCAAATAAATTATATAACAGATAATTACAAACAACATGCTGCATGCATAAGAATATTTTATTTGCACTTTTTTTAATTCTCTTATGATTAAACTGTACAATAACAAGTGAGCAATCAAAGATTAAATTGTGAATAATAAAATACGATCTTTCTACTAGGCAATCTTTTCCACCGCAATTACTTCTATAGTTTTCTGGCGATCACTGAAATTAATTTTAAGTCAAACAGATCTTGGTGTTTAAAATGAGAATAATAGGTATCTTGTTAATAGTTTGATATAACATCATATATACGAAATAACTGACTGAGCTTACGAAATAGACAATATCATACGATATGTAATAAAGAAATTAAAAGAAATTTCTCTCCATGCCTCTAAAAGACTTTCGTTTGCACAAAACAATCTTCAACCATTTCATAAAAGGCACACAAGTTGGGTACATTTTTTATTCACGAGCTAGCATATGATAAAAGTTTTTAAAATAATCTTAAGCACGTAGACGACGTGCTCATATTATCATCAAAGATCAAGTTTACTACAAAAATATATTCAAGAGGGGAATGCTTTTGAAAAAATTACGTTGATTAGTCTTGAAATTTTAAATATCGAATAAACTTTCATTCTATTAGTATATAGTACCTTAGTGGCGGTAAGGAGCGTGTACAGATGTTGGGGACGATCATCTACAATCTAATAGTGATGTATTTTACAATGTATAAAAATTCATATTTTCTTCCAAATTGTTTTTTTATATGATTTTCTTCTGAAATTGGATCTTTTTAGATTTCGTTAAAATAGGTTAATCTCTTGATGACTTCAATAGCTTTTTTTAAGTCCCAAATTTTAATTATTAAATCATAGTCCAATCCTCTCATCCAATCACTGACATGATAGTCCAATAAATACTTCAAATTGAATTCAACTTGTATGACTGATGTTTACGAATACATTTTCGCTTAACATTACGATTATACGGATAATTGGTATGTATTGATTGCTCCGATACATTCTGACTGCAATAGCCGAGCTCTTCATTATACGTATTGAATCCCAATCATATCATAATCATATATTTATCGTGGTATCATCATAAACTTAAAGATTAAAACTAAATAATGTTATATATATTTTTTTAATTTGGAAAAAATACATTTAATAAATAATGCAAATTAAACTTACAAAATTTAAGGAATTCATTAATAATTTTCCAACCACTAAACATGCATAGTTTTGGAAAAAACTTTTTTATATTATCAATTTAAAACAATCGAACGTTGAAATTAAGTGGTGCCTTTTATTCTACAACAAATATGACGTCACTAACCTTGAGCTATAATATTTTACTCCAACAAATAGATGTTTTAAATAAATCCAAGTTCATTGTAATTCATACCTAAATGCTTATATTTGAGTATTGTTACGAAATACTTATTTTTTATTCCTAGTGTCATGGATACGTATATCCACAAATCACAACACGTACCAAGAGTGATTCATATGGATCGCCCGAACTCCTCATGCACTGAATAATTTTCAGTAAAGCTGGATGACCCTTTTAATATCTAATAGGAGATCATGACAATTTTCTTCAATGCCAACTGAGCCATATTGAAAAAGTAGCTTCTTACCTAACATACAATTTAAAAAGATTCTTTCCAAGATGTGTGGACCACTAAAATTTAGATATACACCTAATTGGTGATAGAGCTTAAGCAAAACTTTGTATATAATATACATATATGACTAAATTTCAGGTCCTGTATATACGGTACATTTGCTTTAAACCATTTATACACATTTATAGAAAATAAATTTTCAATTGTTTTTTATGTTCATATTGGCACATCATAAAATTATTGATGAAAATATGAAGTTTTAGATAAATTTATCTCATTGATGTAAAAAACTAACACCTGAATTATTAAACCGAATGTGTTATTTACATTTTCACAAAAAAAAAATTCAAATAAATATATCGATGGTATAAAATATTAAAAACACTATAAGTAATCAATAATGACAACAGTCACTTACGAGTATGTCCGTTGGTAATTGATTCTCCTGCTTACAATAGTACGGCGTTACCACTTATATGGAGCACTCACTTGCACACAAAGGAAACAGACCCAAAACCCGTTTGCAAATACTTATATACACGTTTCATACTCAAACCACTACAGAAAAATACGTCTACCCTCAAAATATTTGCAAATCAAAATTATAACTTTTTATTGTGTTATTGTTATAAAGATTTTTTATTACCAAATAAGAGTAATATTTGATATACTAATAACAAATAAATTAATGTGGGTTAAATCTTCACATTAATATTGTAACTTACACAGATAAAGTAATATATACCTCTGTATATAATAATAATTTTATGCTTTTACTAAAAACAACGAATTTAAAATCTTAACATTCTATGAATGCAATTTTTAATCAAATTTACACTAAATAAAGTTACACGTAAGGTAAATTCGATTTAGATCAAAGTTAAGGTTCTAGTTATAAAAAAATTACGACATGTCTAAAGGGTATACAATTTTTCTATTTGGCAAACAAGAAACCTGCTTTGGAGTCGTCAATAGAAAATCAAGAGAAAATTAGACATATTCCTTAGCTAACTTGCTACCCATGTAGGTCAACCGTCTACATCGTTGATATGTCTTGAAGATACTGTGACTTGGCCTCCCTGTTGAGATATGGTAGTTGATAGACTTAATCAGTACTTTAATTCCATTATTATATATAAATATCAATAAAAGGCAAAATAAAAAATATATACCTATCAACACAGGAGAGAACCAATTATGCAAGATGAAAGATCAGCTGAATGATATTGAGATTTCTTAATGAAGTTTGTTAATGAGACGTGTTTAAAACATTAGAAAAGTAAAGAAAAAAACACACACAGGTGTTGTTACATTTAATTTCTTTTATAAACTATGATTATGGCTGAAGACGCACAGGAAGGCTATCTAGCGAAATTCTCCGAATAATAAGGACTTATTATTTTGATATGTTTATATAATTTTGATATTTTTGATTCACTGATTTATGCAACTGCAGTTTATAACGTCTTATCCAAATTACAATATTTCGTTACATATTCACTTAATTTTTTTTTGTTTTTATTTCAGCACCTTATATAAATATAATCGAACATTATGTTTCATCTTTAAAATGTAAGTAATGTTGACTGCGAACTCTTCTTCCGTCCACAGCGTTGTTAGAAGATACATGCAAACACTTCAAGGAATTGCTACTTCTCACCTTGGTCTCTAGAAATAAGACGCAACTGAGGCTTAGAGACTTAAGAAAATTTATAACATATGCTACTTGAAAGGCCTGTCGCTTATGTTTACTTCAACAATATTTCTTATCGTATTAAGCTCTTTGTAACAATTGCTCTTGAAATTCATTTTCTCTAAATAATGGCTGCATTAGTAGTAAAAGCAGTAAAATAAACTTGCAGTTGCACACTGACATATCGAACAGTCTCCCAATGGGTTCGCAATAGCACTCACACTCGATCGGATATATAGACGTGAAAGACTTCTTATAATAATTCTAATTAATTAATATTTGCTTTAGTTTATTCGGAGAATAGTTGTTTGGACAGAAACTAAGTAATGATTTTCATTAATTTATTCCCTTTTGTTAATTAATTAAACCTTAAGATAATTAGAACATGTATTGTAATCGGGAATTACTTAAAAATTACTATAATTTTAAAACTATGAAACTTCAAAGAACTTAATTGATTTCATTAAAATGACAAAGGCTTTTAGATACAAAGAAGTTGTAAATAAACTAAAATCGTCCAAGTACAATAATTACAAAATAAGATTTCCCAGAAATTTAATCATTGAAATTGTCTTAATATATTTCTTATTACACTTCAGGCTTAGCCAGTCTAAATCTGAGTAATAAAAATATGTCAAAATATTATAAGAAATGAAGTAAAGAAAGGTTTTAGTAAAGAATTTGTGATCGCTTTAACTTATGGATTTTGTGAATTTGTGGTGCTGACGAAACCTCATTTTCTTCCCCATTTCTTTGAGACTTTACTTATCTATGAGAAAATTTATATATTTAAAATTTTGATTGCATTTCAGTGGCAATATCTTATCAAGTCAGACTAAAAATTGTTACCTTAAGTATGGTGGTAGAAACCTTTGCAAATAATAATAATGTACAACAAGTATTTTTAGTTACGTTTCAATAAAACAAGTGGTACCAAATATATTTGAGTTGTGTATTTAGTTCAAAAATTTGATTTTAGGATTTTTAAAAAGATTAAATAAATATTTGTATTTTTAATAATTTAGTCTTAATATACTCGTACATATATCCTAATATAATGTAACGAAACACAGAGTTATGCTATATCCAATCGCCTATTTAAAGTACTATAAGGACTGGTTCGATATTATTCCTCGCTGAAGACGGGCAAACACTTCATGTCCACTAACGGATGCTGGAAGACACTTTGGTAATTGAAGTGGATTTGAAATGTTATAATAATATAATTAAGTGAGTTACCAATTCCTCCGCCTCGATACATAAGTTGCCCCTTAAAAAGTATTTATAAAAAGCCCCTTGTTTTTTCACTATAGTTGTTTCTAATATTACAAAACTCTACTTTTCATTCAGATGGATTATAAAATCGATAAATGATGAAAGTTTTGGCCGTGGGCCTCTTTGATTTCAAACAGTTTTGTGGTTTGTTGATCTCTTTACTGTAGGAGACTACTGGACCTAGCGTGAACGGTCATTTTGATGACAACTAAACTAACATTTCGTTAATAATTAATTTTGTATACCTTTTACTATTTCAGAGATAAAAAAGAAAGAAATAATAAACAAGAAATCGATTAATATATTTATTAGTCAGAGTTGATTCTCCTATTCCCTGTTATATACGTCCGAACAAAGAAAACACGTGCATGAAGTCCCACTCGGTCACTGTGATAAAAAAAAACTTTAATTGTTGTGCTAATGAAAGCAGTGCTATAAACACAAGCACTACACCTAAGCTCATTGATACTTAAGAAACCAAGTAATCTTTGGAGATGATATCGCGGTTTGTACGTTTCGAGATTTAATTATCACTCGTCTCCAAAAAGCAAACAATACCTTAAGCATCTCTCTTCGGTGATAGAGTAGTGAGATATACCATCAAAGAGCACCATAATCAATTTGATCAGAAATAGATATGTTGGCACTGTGACAATTGTTAACCATGTGCCAATTATTAGAAAGTATAGAATGAATCGTATGCAATTATGTGAATTTAAAACCCTGTTAAAATAATAAAAAAACATTTTGAACAATTTTTATTGAAAATATATTTATCAACAGATTTTATGGTAAAAGTTTGGTTTATGAGCTCATATTGTCAGTTAAATGTCGGTGCAGTTCGTTTCTATAAAAATCAAAATTTTTAAAAATGTAGAATTTAGAGTTTTTTGGGTCATTATCTGTCATCAGTAACAGGAATTAAAACTAAAATTTTTATAAAACCCTCAATTTCATTAAATTTTAAAGTGAAAGTAATATAAATTTAATACATTACTCTAAAATAAATTAATAAATTAATTTTAAGTTTATAAGCAATAATTTATATATTTAAATACAATAAATTAATGAATTGTTTTAATCGATATTTTTCTTATACACGAGTAATAATAGTCATGTGTGTACATATGCGTGGATAGAGACATTCTAAATTAGTCCTGAAATAAATGTTATAAAATTTCTTTAAACTATATCAATTACGTATGCTTTTTAAAAGCGTTTTCAAATTTGAAAACTTTTATCTCCGAATATAGCACGTCTAAAAACTATTTATAAGGCTTATTACGTGCGACACACTATCAACTTTGTGCCTCAAAGACTTTAAGCATCAAAAGTACATACTGAGCACTGATTGTGAGTGTATCAAGTTGCATCACAGCCATGTACAAAATTATAGTAGCGTATGTAGATGCTCGAGCGGAACAACACATACAGTAATTTTTAGTGCGTCTATACATGTGACTCTACATTCTGTATACTTTTCTGGCAGAAGTAGTTAAGAAAATTCATACTGCGTGCTTGTATGTATCCTTTTCCGTTTCCACGTACAGATTTTATCATAATATTTACTTGTGATACCAAACTTTGTACCTCTTAAGAGAATCGCGAGGACAAATGTCAAATTGTAATTTAATATGCAGACTAAAATTATTAAACTGTTCTACAAATCCATAAATAATTTAAAATAACATTACGCACGCTATAATCTCTAGTTTATTTTAGTTAATCACAATAAAACCAGCTTTTTTCGTTGATGCTATACAGATTGACTAGTTTTAAATACAAAAAGTGGTACTTTGAGATATATATGAAGTTCTGGAGCAGCTTTTTGCTTCATGCACACTGTCTTTTCAAAGAGAATTACGTCATTCTTTTATACCCTGTTACACCACTTAAAGTAATTGCACTATTATCCCTATTTTACTACTAATGCAGATATAGAAGAAAAGAGAGATAGATAGATAGATATATAGTACAGAAATTACTTTAATATAAATATTGAATAGTTTTGAAGCTGTTAAAACTATTTAAAATTTCACTCTTGTGCCTAAATAATTATATTTGTAAGTCAAAATTATTGTAATCTGGTTTAAGCAAATCTATAATATTCCTAAATATTTGGTAATGGATTTTAATCTTAGTTTATTTAGGTATTTATTTTAGCAACAAAATTAAATGTCATTAATATATAACCCAAGACTATAAATAATAAAATTATTTAAACAATAAACTTTTACTTATTTTAACTCAAAGTGATAGATCAATTTATATCTCTGAGCTATGTACCTACAAACTTAGAAGCTCTTAAAAAATTCATCACAAGATGTATTTGATATTATAAAATCACTAAATCTCCTGGATCCACTTCGGATATATTCCACCAGGAATTGATATGCTTTATCTTTTACTTCGTATAATTATTTAGTTAGGAGAATTTCATTTCTTTAAAATAAACGAAAATCTATTGAGTGGAATAGGTCCTGAACGCAGTCTGAGAAGTATAAAAGTCTATTGATGCATCATTCCTAAACTTCAAACCACGTGGAGAAGAGGACTCCAGCTTAGTATGGTTTTGTACCATATAATCTTACTTTATGATCTTAAATCATAACATTCTGTAAAGTTTTATATCTGACAAAAGTATCTCATTAATGAAGTCATAAGTTTTATTACTTTGCTTCAAATAATGCTTTATTATGGGTAAATATCAACCTTTTCATTTCACGTTAGTCCAATTTGTAAGGGAAAACATTGTAATTTTAAATACTTGCTACTAGTTTGCATTTTTATTAAAGCGTCAAGCATGTCACATAATACCAATATTCCCTTTTCACTTTTAACAGAGCCTGTGGGACGAGAAACGGTACATTTTCTGTCCGAAAACAAAACAAAATTTTTAGTGTAAAAATTCGCCCACACTAGTAACAAATCTACAGTTAATAAAAATATTTTACTAGTTTTACATTGCAGGAACAACCACTATGGTTATTATCCTTAGAACCATCATTATACGAGTACAACGAATTAATAGCTTACAATTAATAATATAATTTTTTTTAATTTCAGCACAGCTTAGGTTAAGATTTCTGTCGGATGAAATAAATAAGATTACATTTAAAATTATTTAGATAAGAAAACGATCTTTTTCCATGTCACCAACATCATTTAGCGTTGTTATAAATAGTTCTCAAAGAGAATTTATATGTCTTATTTCGGGTATACATCGTTATGGGAAGATGTAATTTATTGCACTTGAGGAGTTTTATATTTGAGAAAGTAAAGCTATTATGATATTATTAATATATTATTTTAAAGTAATGGAATACAGTAAAAGGAGATTAAACCAAAAAGTAATGTTGCTCAATGCTTATTCATCGTCGTTTGTTAAACACAGGTTTGTGACACACGTGCTAGAAACTAATTTCGTAACAAAAAAAATAGATTGATTGCAGTTAACATAGCAGTTATACTGGTCAGACAAAGCTCTCTAATACAGGTATAGCTAGTACGCAAAATACAAATATTTTAGCTGTGAAAAAAGAAACTAATCAATTCCGTTGAAAGCAAGTAGATAGATCTAACTACCCCTAACCGTCATTGAGTGTAGTTATACTATAAAAGCTATGATTAAAGAGTCATGATGATAAATACATAATAAAACAACTCCTTACTAGTTCACATAATGAGATCTAAGACTTTTCGGTTTACTACGCTTTATTTTATTCTTTTTTATAAAACTACATACTCCAGAAGTTTCATTTACTTTGCAACTACCGTGATCACGGGCAGACGAGATGTCTGACGTCGGGAGTATGTAGTTTTTTAAAAATTAATAAAATAACGCGTAGTAGTCCGAAAATAATAATTTCATTTCAATAATTCCTGTTTTGAAATGGGAATAATCAATAGAAAATATCTTGTTTACTAATATATATTTTAGTCATACCCGTATACCGAATGAGATGAAGAGCTTTCATTAAGAATCAGGGCAATTTAAGGCTAACGTTAGAATTACTAATGGATAGTTTTGTTAAGTAAATGAACTAAGCAGATAAATATTGTATAATAGATTATAAATAAATATGCGTTATTTTCATCTGAATTTTAGGTTCCTTTACGTTTTACAAAGAGTTTCAGCTATCATTTCATATAAAAATATAACAAAATCCTTCCAAATTGGTTCAAACAACTCTTGAAAGCTCTTTAGATTTTTACCGATATAAAAACTGATACATATATGGAAATAGCCTTGAATTTAAAACTTATATTCGAACACCAATAAATATAAGGACGTTCACTGGAAAATTCGACAAAAAACTTTTTAAGATTTAAACAACTGCTGAAGGCTAGTAGTTTTTTTTAATTAAATGAGTTTGTATCTGTACCCTGTTAGTAATTCTTTAAGTTATTAAAATAATTCAACTCTATTAATATTCATTCAACAACATTTTTTATCGCTCGTACTTTTTATCAATGTGTAATAGACTTCCGTATTTATTCATTAAAAAGACGAGAACTATTATTTATATAGAACGAGAACTAAATATTATATTCATACTAGGTACCAGCCTTTACAAAAAATTACAAAAAATTGCAAAAAATTATAAAAAATTACAAAAAATCTTTACAAAAAATATAAAATAGCCTATTTAACTTTGAGAATTATTAAACTTATATTATGATAACTTTCAAATGGTAAGCCCCATTTAAATGATTTAAAAACTAATTTACAGATAGTGTATGTAATGTAGGCTTGAAAACAAAGTAATTTGTTTTGATAAAATTTTATACCGTATTTATGTAAATAGCTTTCCAATAAACGCTTTAGGAATGCCAATTTTTAAAAGTTGTAAAATGGATATAGTATGTTATCCTTAAAAGATAGACATATGCCATTGCGGACTTTTCTGTAGACCTATATAAGATACACAATTAAAAATATATTACTTTGTTATATCTCAAATACTTTAGGCAGCGTTTTCGTTAAAAGATCTCAGACGGCTCATGTTTTCCCGACATCTTAAAAAATATCGTTAATGTACACCCAAGTAAATACAAAAATTTAACGAATTATACAGTAAAACCTTCCTCGAGAATCACGCTATCAAGTGGTGATAACCACTTGTTAATCGGTGCTGTAATTTTTCCGTTTATCGCGAACAGACTGACAGACAGACGCGGCGACGGACTTTGTTTTATAATATGTATTGATGGGAAAAAGAATTTTAACTTCTACTTTTGCATATTATAATGAAAAGAACGTTTTAATAAAAGGATAATTTAGAATAGACTGATTAAAAAATAGAAATACTATTAATACTTACTTTCTAAACTTACTTTTAATTGCGACTTTACCGAATAAGTTTCAGCTATGTTCATATTTGAAGCTAATTAAATGATTAAATTAATGATCCTTCTGAATATGGAAATGAAACATGAAGGACAAACCTTTTTTTAATTATTATAATTTGAAAGCTAGACTAGTTTTTATTTCTAATATAAAAATAAATCTCAAAAACTATGAAAATTATGTTCAATAAATGTAAATTCAATTCAATCAAGATTTTTTCAATGTTACAGATATAGATTCCACCGGCATAATATAATTTTTTCTTTCAAGACTATAAGGTACATATTTTTTTATGAAAAGTTTTGCCTCTACATATTTTAATCTTTAAACCATATCAAGTTCGCATATAACAATAATATTCACCGATTTACATAAAAGTGATCTTCACAGCATCAGATAATTGAGAGTCATTGGAGAATAACTGTCATTTCTCTTCGTAACTTAAACCACTTTTTTCTCAATGTTGGGTCAGAGGATCGTATCAAAACCATTTATTTGGAAACATTTTTGAAGTAAATGGACACATTAGCACAAAACATGAGTCAGCAAGTCAACAGACAATGAAAGCCAGCGACGAACTAGTACAACCAGTTACAGAAGTGAGTTCATTGGAAAAGTAGGTCTATTTCCTCATGAGATTAAAAACTGACAATTTAAAACTACATTATAAACATTCTAGTTTTTTCATTTTCTCATATATCTGTTGTATAAATACTGCGGATCTATTAGCATTTAACAAATCTGAACATCGATTATCATTTCATATAAAGGGCTAAAATTTTATTTCCAAATTATTAAGACTAGTTATTACTTGTTCACAGTAATCAGTTAAACAATTAATTTAATAGTTATGTTTTTACATATCTATATCAAGTACAAGTTAGTAGATCATACAATTTGCATAGAAATTAATGAAAGCACCAGAGATTTTAAATACTCTGGGCATATGTTCACGTAGGTATATTCTCATTCACGTCTTGCAATATTTAACGGTCTAATGAGCAAAATGTTAAGAGTTCACGTAACAAAACGGAAAAATTATACTAGAAAATAATTTTTATATTATTCTTAAACATTACTTAGTGTTTTTTTAATGTTATAAGTTTTCATGTTGGATTATTTTTACATATTACAAACAAATAATCTGTGCTATTTTTGGTTATTTTAATTTACAAATGATGAACGGAGTGATGTGGGTTACTTCAATCGCTTCGTTATTAGATTACTGAGCGTAACTCACCAACGGATTACATAAATAGTTTCAGTACTTATCAATTTAACTGAATATAATAGAATTAAATGGTTTTTAGTATAGTAGAGAATTAAATCCTTACTAATTTTATTGTAAATGTTAAATAATCCCATAAAAAGTTAATAAATGAAGATATATATTGACTCAAATCGGAAATCATCGTATTTTGTAAAAAAAAAAAACATTAAAATTCAGTTCTCTTTTAAATTAACCTTTCATATTGCAGATTGTCGAGCAATTGAGGGAAATTCAGAAAAAAATTACATATATTTTAAACATCTTTTACGACCAAATCTCCCAAATTATTGATAACCTTGTACCAATCAATGAATGCATTAATTTCAAAACCAAATTTGCTGTGATGCAGTAAATTTTAGATAGGAGTCCCTTAAACTTACACCTGGGTCGCAAGTCCCAGGCACCGTTGAAGCTCATCTCCCTGCAACGCGATGGACCCAAATGTTGCAAATATCATTATGACATTAGGACGATTTCACATTTGATCTCCGTCGATATAGAAATAGAAACCAACAAACAATGAGAAAAGGGATAAAACATCGACTCTAGGACATTAACATTACAAAACATAGAGTTTAAGGAACCGATTTGCACAAAATTTACCCGGTTTTTTTCAAATTAAACCTGAAACACATTACATGGTTTTTGTTTTACAGCCAAGTACAAATTAACTCTACACCATTAATATAAATATCACTCTTGAGATTGAAAAACATCCAGAACCTACATTTTGCAAAACAGACTTTAATGTATCGGAATGAAAAATGTTTGCATATACACTGGGCTGTTGTATTTAATTTTCTTAACTAATTCTCAAAATTTAAAGATACCTATTCACCAGGTTGATACGCTATAAGTAAAAGTTATCATCAGTTATTATAAAAGGAGTTTAACGTTTCATGCTTATTTACTCATAAAGTTTTTATGTCCAAAGTCTAATATTGATGTTTTTGATACAATTTATTAAAAGTTATTTTATTTAGTGCTACAATCTTACAAAAGCTACTAATTCTACGTATCCATAGTGATTCACTACGATACTTGGAATCTTAGGATATTGAGAAGCAAATTTGTCATTGTATTGTATTGTATTCTCTTAGCACTTTCCTTTATCTATTTTCTGGGAATCTACAGGGACCTCGTTTAGTTTCGAACACTTACAACTCTCAGTTTCCACCGATAATAAAAAGGTTTTTCTTGTAGTGAGATTTGTAACTAACTAATTTTGATATTATACATAAGGATCAAAATAACAATGTTTTATATCACCCGATGGAATATCTGTAAGTGAAAAATAACAAATTTATAATTTTACTAGTAACATAGCGAAAATGGAAATACGTATGTATGTAAATGTACACTTTACGTTTAATATTTAAAAGCAGACCGTTAATGTCTGTATTTTCTATTAGTGACCTAGATACTTGATAGGATACATAGTTGGATGCTAAACCCACGACATACGACTAAGGATGCTGACAAATTAATCTAAAATTCGTATTAAATTCTCGGTTTCACAAAGTATGTATGTAAAAATTTTAATTATATAAGTTAGAAACTAATTTACTTTTCTTATCTGTTGAGCATTACGTAATACGCTGCTCAGAAACGTTTCATTGAAAAACTATCGCTGGATATTATTCAAAAGAAATTAGTTATGTCTATAAACGTTATCATTTTCTACGTAACAATGTGGATTACTGTATTGAACCTCTGTAAACGCATAATAGTTTGACATTTTATGACTGGGTGCTGTTTGGTTGGACTAAAAATTTCTACTGAAATAATTTTATTTTCGTGAACATACAATATAGTTCAATAGAAGTCTTTGGCAACGTTTTTCTAGCCTTGAATACAATGGATGGTACACTTTCAATGACATGACATGACATGACTTTAATAGTTCGTTTTTTTAACAGTTGATCTTTGATTGAAAAATATTAAATTTATGTTAAATTTAAACTTTGCTTGTAACATAAATAACCACAATGGATTGAACTATGAAACTAAACAGTAACATTAAGGGAATCTACTACTAACTAGCATTACTGAATTCTGAAGATAAATTTGGGCATATATTACACAAACAGGGATTCACAATTTATGTTGTGTAAAAGATTCATTGTTTCTAAGTGCAGTTCTAAAACTGGATTTTCCAAAACAAACCACAAACATTACTCTGGACATAGACTATGCTTAATGTGGATGTTCGGGTATAATTTTTCAATACAATAAAAATATTTGCCAACAAAGCGGTAAAAAACTAGTAAAATAGTCATATAGCACTTTAAATATTATATCATTATTTTTTGGTAATCTATTTCAACGTTTTGTAACTTTATTAATGTACTAAGAATTCAGTAATTGTCGGTTTATTTGTACATTTATTAAATGCATGCATCTACAACATTTCAACGATCATTTAGTTTCTTACAAATGCCGATTTTACTTTAGCTATTACCATTAAAAGTGTTAGAGCTTATAATGCTTTAATATATTTTTTTAATACACTGAAGGTAATATAAGGAATGCTAAATAGATATTTGATATTGAATTTTAAAATAGCGTTCATCGGTTTGAACATAATTTTATTTTCTCGGGAACGCACGAAGAAGAATATTTAAGGTCAAATACGTAGCATAGTGTAGTAACGTAATGAAGTGTATGTAAAATTATTATAAAATTATTCTGCTATATAGAGAATGACAGGTTGTAACAAATTAAATTTTCAAGGAGAAAAGAAAATATTTTAAAAAATTTACTGTTTTAACATTCATTTCAAAATCTTATAGTGTAATAGTAATAAAAGTAGATGTTTTTATGACAGTATGAATACACTATGATGAATAAATAGGATTTTTATTTTGAAGTCATTCCGTTAAATAAACGTTTTGAAACCGGAACTAAAAATACTGTGTAAATAATACATACAAGTTCTATGAAATAATGCATAGAAACTATTTTATATCCTAAAGTTACTGACAAGTAAGACTATACTTCTTACATTCTTGATTTTATTATTATGCTTCCTTGTAACTTATTTTTTAAATTATTCATCATCATCATCATATGCACCTGAAAACTGATAATTGTCTTATATGTATTATTAGATAATATATTATACGTATTTTTATATTTAAGAAAAGTTGGGATTTTAATAATATATATTTGCAAGCTTATGGCCCAGTTTCACCAAACAGTGTTAAAATTAATAAACGTTTAAAAATAATGATGTGACTGTTAGATGTATCCTGAGTCCCACCACGCATGAAAGCCCGTTTAAATGTCTTAACCGTAACAAGACTAATATTAATTCCTGCTCCAGAAGTCCTTCAAATGGCTGATAGACTGTTGATATCTTGTATTGTCAACACTCAAACAAATTCCCGACCCTGTTTTTTTGTGGCCATAGTAACGCAATATTTGATGTTCCAAATTAGGTATTTACTCTTTTCTTTACTTATAGCCTGAACACAATTTATGCCAATAAATACACAACACGATTTTGACACGTTACATCTAATAAACTGAAAGGAAAGCTTTTTGTGTGCCAAATCTATGCAATCGACGATACGCTAAATTTAGTCGCATTTGCTGACAAGTGGCGTATCAAGGGATATAAACGTGATTACTTCAATTTGGTCGTCTTATAACAAGAACGAATAATTTGGTAGCCGGTCATTTAACGTGACATTTAATAGTGCGTTGTTAATTTTTCATACTGGTACGTAAAGTTTTTTGACAAACAATTATATTTTTAAAGGTTCATTAGTAAATTCCTCATTCAGACGTAACTAACAGAGTTGGGTGAATGTGGTTATATGTCTATATATGGTAATTAGTAAATATTTTATGCAGTAATGCAATCTTCAGAATATTTCAAAAATGTACATAGATACGTTTATTAGTTTTAGGGTCGGTAAATGTTGAATTATATACCCAACTATTATATGTTAAATATATATATTCATTTTCATGTAAACTGAATGTATGAGATATTTTAAATATTTAGTATTTTAATAATAATTCTCCTAAATATTTTCAGATTTTAAACAAAAGCATACCTATATATTAATTTTTAATTATAAAATGAGTAATTTGAATGTAACACACAATATCAATTATAAATTATGCGCCTTGGTGCCATAACACAATCTGGTATAGAGTTGAAATTCAGTTTCTCTTAGCTGGAAATCAATTTCCCGTACATTTAACAAGCAGTAATTCATATAAATTATTTTATAAGTAAAATATTAATAAGTCAACTCCATTCATTATAATTTAAAAGCAACAACATTTAATATTAAAAAAAATGTTTTTAACATTTTAATGCATTTTGTTAACATTCATTTCATATTCCATCTAGTTTATATGCCATTTATTTAATAGAATATTCTACTGATTTTAAATAATAAAAGCGTTTATGTATTGCTAAATGTATAATTTTTTATTTATAAAATAAGTAACTATCATTAATGTAAGCTTGGACAGATAATGATTTGAATTTAAGTCACTTTATAATATTCTTGCAATAACAATGTATATTTAAATTACATATCTTAAATAAGAATACCATTTAATTGAACTCTATATATACCAGTTATTACAGCAGTAAAAATTGAACGATTATTTAGTTACTATAATTGTTAATAATATAGCAATATATATATATATATATATTGTTTGTAATATAATCGACGTGCATCAATTTTGCGAAGAGCCTCCATATAATGACGTTGTGCGCCCGTCCCTAGAATATTATATTACCAAGATAAGCAACCATAAATGTATCTATATTATATATTTATTTACAACTTATTAGCCACAGCTTTTTTTGAGATATATGTTACATTTTTACAAATAAGATTAGACTTCATTTTAATAATCCCGAGTTAAGTATTACATAAATATCTTTTAGTCCGTTCACTAAATAGGTAATTTATCATTATGTGCTAAATTACTCTTAGACCTTATTTAGTTCATAAAAAAGAACGTAAGCATTTCTATGTCTTGTTTTGTGGACTATGACACGTGATGACGCTTTAAAGTTGAAATAAATGTGGATTCTTAGTATGTCATGTTAAAGATAACAATATTAAATCGGTAAGGCTTTTTTTATATAATCTTTCCCTCCCATGTTATTTAAGTATTTATGTGATTATAAGAGGATGGGAATCACTGATGCGAGAGATTATAATAATATTATCAAATCATGTTCAATATTAATTTTATATCTACAAAAGAGTCCTGAACTTCATTTGTAAGCAATTACGACTTATATAAAAATATAATATACATATCAGCAATTGGACCGTGGACAACAATTTTGGACAAAAAATCTAATTACACCTAGAAGGACCTAACCTGCTTATATAATTGTATATAATGACATTTCTAAGCGCTATTCGTCTTTTAACTCGGTCATTGTTTTTTTTATTTTCATTAACAACTATTCGAATTTCAGAAATAAATAATATTTTAATAACTATGGGCAATTTCGAGATAAATCACAACTCTCAATAACGGAATCAAAAGATCTAAAATTCCAAAATATATTAAATAAACGTAAAATATGCAAAAATAGTTTTGGTTTCATACCACCAAACAACTATGAAACGGCACAAAGGCGAATGAGATTTATCGAATAAAATGACTAACACGGAAAATATTCCGATGGTATCATAATACATGTGTACAACAACAAAACTCGAATATTATAATAATTATATTGTAAATACATTAATTAATATTCAGCCTATAACCGTAATAAATTTCAGTTATGTTTTAATTTACGCACGTCGAGTTGTATAAAGCACACTGCTTTTGTAATACCACTAATATTTTAGTAGACGCGAAACAAAATTTGATAATATTCGAATTTTTAATAACGGAAATTAATGTTCATGACATAATAGAAAAATAAATCGATAAGTTACAGCTATTTTGCACAACACTTTTTTTGTAAAACTTGATTTGACTTTATATTTATAGGTTATGAACACGCCATTCTTGGCTTCTTATTAAAAAGTCATGTATTTACCGGCTCATACTATATTAATATCAAACCTTATTCAGTTTAGTTGCAGGTGAGAATATCTCACGATTATAAGTTTTATTTAAATCATGAAATATTCCAACTAATTGAATTTCTATTACATCCTTTCGAAATGCAATTTTACGGCGCACACTAACATGAAAGACCGCTTCTTTTTCAACACTAATTAGGAGGAACGTCCTTTTGTAGTTTATGAAATAATTAAGGGAGCATGCAAATATCTGGTTAACGCTTTAAAGGTAGATTTATACAAAAAAATGAGACTTCATTGAAACGAGTCTAATTTTAAAATTGGTTAATACTACTCCTTAAAGCTTCTTATTTATAATTTTGTAAACTTAACACAAAGAAAAAAATTTTACGTAATGATTATTGTTTATTTATTTAAACAAAATGTATAATAATATATATGTCGGAGAAGTATCCAAAGTGTGGTTGTTAAAAAGCATGATGACAGCATTTCTGACGTCACGAATGGCTTTATTCTTTATTATCGGCAGGGTCTCAGGCTCTTGAAGGTAAGCTCGTAAACGCTTTGACGAATCGTTTATTGCAATGAGATCCAACACCTGCAACGCTTCGAACGAGGACGCCTTTAATTTGTATCCTCGCCTCTATTTATACCAACCAGCACTCATTGTTGTCACTGCACTTTCACAGTAGTCTAGTCGACAAGTTGAAAATGGAAGAAAATAGAGATACTATTCATAAAATTACGTGCGAGAGCTCATTGTATCCAGGATGAAAATTAAGTGACGTCTCTAATTAAATATAATATTAAAATCGAGCTCTTTGTTTTTAGATGGTTCATCTTATAAAATAACGAAATAACTACTTAAAAGTTTTTAATCACAGTTTTTTTAAAGGTTAAAATGAAGAATAGTTTTAATATTTGGACATCATATGTAACTTGGTATGTTTCCTCATGCAGAGATGAAAGTTCCTCTCTCGAAGCAAATACAGGAAATAAAATATAACTCAAGTCAAAAATTAACACAATAACGAAATTCTTGAACAGTAATGTGAATCAGTCTACAGTTTATCAATTAATGACATGTAAAGAATTAAACTTACTACAATACGCAACACATATGCGCTTTGCTTTGTTTCCTCAATAAATTCATGATGATAACAAATTCTTTCATTTATCAATATTAAGTGAGTAATGAGGTTTCATTTAAATCAATATCATACGTAATGCATTTGTCTATCGAAGTGAATTTAAAAGAGTATATTTACAACATGATATCCAAATAGGTTTACTAAAATAAATTCTCTACAAAGAATAGAAAACAGGAAAAGTCCATTGAAAATTACATTTTCCAAACAGATCTGGAATCCTGTTAGGTGTATAAGATTCCAAAGTGTATGAGATTGAATTTATATACTTTTTTAACTACATTTGTTTTAGATTATTTTTATTTATTCTTTTTTGAACTTAAGTAATTTATAGAATCGAATGCAAATTTAACCTAGCATGGGAGTGAATTCGCGACTAAAAATTAACTTAATTATTATAAAATAATAGGTAGGTACGTAAGTTATGTAATTTTAAAATGTAATGTAACTCAGTTATTTTTTTTTGTTCTATGAATAATAAATAGAAATTAACAAGCCTAATTAAAATATAATTTTTCCGATCTTATTCTTTTTACTGAAGGTAAATCGAGAATTATGTATATGTTTCATTGTTACCACAAATTAAGAGGAAGTGAAGAGGTAATTTAAAATTTTTATTGGATAATAATGTAGGACATTAGTGTAGGACATGAGTGGTGCTTATTCTTGTAATAATATATTGATATGGTAACTATTAATCTAAAAGCTCTTATTTGTTTAGGCGTTACATTAGCCGTTGTTTCACTTGGTATATCTTTTTATGAACATAACATTTTTTACTTTTGCTTCTGTAACTAATCATTAGTTTCAAACAATAAATTTATATTGAAGAATTTAATACTATATCCAATAACCCCAAAACGTTGAGTTTAAAAGTTAGCCTGCCAAGTAAAGAATTAATATTCAATTCTATGAATATTAATAGAGAATACTTTCGTAATCGTAAAATTTTGATATAAATACTATGATCTTAAAATAAGGATAAGTTTTGTTTCTATATTTTCAAGGTAACGGGAATCTTATTATTAAAAATATAATAAAATGCATTTGAATATTGAATGAACATATAAACTTAATGCTTTGAAAAAAAACTTAAATTTTAAAGGCTCATGATAAATTTATTTTATATATTACCTGATTTCAATAAGTATACCAAGTAGAGAGAATTTACAGTGGATTAAACCTAACCAAAGGTAAATCTAGATTGAGCCTTCATTGTAAGGACATTACTCGTATATTGCGTCAGAATCTTTTGTAGTTTTTGATTTGCCGGATGTAAATAAAACTAGGAAGCTATCTAGCCGATATGAAATATAAAAGTTATCGTTATATTAAGCATTGCAGAGCTAAAATCGAACCTAAATTCATAGACAGAAAGCTTAGATTAACTCTTAGCGTTTAGGAAATAAATCTAAAAAATTGATATTAAGCCGCCTGAAATTTTTATCTCATATTATATTGATAATTTTGTTAATAATTATTATATTTACATGACGTATATGTCATCGAATACAATCATGAATATTTTATTGAACTTTGAACTTTCATGAATAAAGATGGGTATAAATATACAGAAACAATTAAATATGCTATCAACAATTCCCGCGAGGTTATCCAATTACTTTTTAGAAAGACGATCCTGCTTTTCTTTTCGTGGTCGCTATTCCAGGAACTGAATGTTCCATCAATACGTCGTGCCAAATAGCCTACCAATTGTAATTCTGTTAGCTATATCGATTCTGTCAGTTCTGCAATGATTATCCTGCATTGTGACTCTGTCACAATCAGAGACTATTTATCCAAGGTTGACTAATTTATCTGCAACTTCGAGAGTAGACTTCTCAATAGTTATTAGGTAAATGAGGACTTTAATGTTTCTGTCCTTCTACCTACTTGTGCGAAACCCTAATGAAGCCTTCGAGTATTTCTTAAATATTCTAATGAGTAGACCTCAACAACTGCAAATTGAAGTGAGATAAATGTAATGTATAATACTTTGTCATATTGTTACGAAATTAGTTTAAATTAGCAACTATTAGCCGTCCTCCAGCTCAGCTGCAAATAGTTTAAGTAAAGTTATGTCTTCGTTACCGAAGTGAAAACTGGTGGTCATTTTGCTTAAAGCTCGTGCACTACTAAAAATATTTTATTTGATTTGAAACTAAGCCCCTCTTAGTAACTTAGCAACGGCAGAAAATGAAAAATTGCTTGGAATATTATCATGTTATTTTCTTCATTTATGGTTTTTGTACGATAAATTTCACTAAGGTAAGTCTTAATTTACGCAGTTTAGTAAAATACATTACAAAAACTACAAGTGTGTTTCTTGTTGATTTACACCAGATCCAAAGCAGATGCATTATATATTCTGTCTTAATTTGTCTTAGGCATTAGCTTGACAATTGTTTCCTTTACTTTTCGGGTCGCCTCATAGAGTTTTTTTACTTTTTGAAAAACTATGAAATGTTTGGATTCTCACCTTTTTTTTGAAAACATGAGTTTCTTGCATAATATTGCAAAAGCATTGTGTCCCTGTTTTATATTTTACTGGAGTTTTTTAATAGGTCTGTTCACGAGGAGTCATTACACGGTATGTTCACCTTTTTTGAACGACAAGAATATTACGGAACACGCGAGCGACAATGTGGCTCCTAAATGATTACTGAAGTTACTACTTGAAGAACCAAGCATTTAAAAGTCCAAAATTTAATAAACATTCTGTAGCTATTATACTTATAAAAATAATAAATTTTCAAAAAATTTTGGCCATGGTTTTTTTTTTTTGGTTTTTTCTATAATTGATACAGATTTTAATGATTAAGGACGTCTTCTAAGGTGAAGTGAAATATAATTAATATCTTTTCCTATTTTTTTCGTTGCATTTGCCATATCATTCATCACAGAACAAAGAAATAATAATCAAATACATAAAACGAGCACACAAAACAACTTCGACTGATCAAAATATTTTATCGTTTAAATCGCTGGATCCAAGTTGGACTTTTATCTTTTTGTATAATATTTTCTACTCTCAGTTTCATGACCATATAATATTTTCAGATTAAAACCATTACTGTTATATTAAAATAATTAAATTAATTGCCCATTGGAGCTTGGAAGTTAAGGAAATGAAGGAAAATATAAAAAAACACTCAATATAAGATTAAAGATAAATTGAGAATTAACTTAATCTATATCTATACTTATATTATTTTATTCACTTTTCTTGATAGAAAAAAGAGCAAAAGAGTAAACTTCCTACAGTAACTTTCATAGTTAAGCTCTTGCTCTTGAGCTTTATTTTGGCTCCATTTTTTGAACAAAAGATTTTGACTATCGTATATGTGTGAAGATTTGGACTGTTCAATACTTGTTACATAAATAATACACATATTTTCGTGCACAGAAGTTTACAAGTTAAAAATATGCAACGTTTGTAAACTATAAATAGTTTCATTTGATATTTACACGCTACGTGAATTTTTATTTTTCAGCGCTTTAAAATTTTTATTTTGAATATAACTTTTTAAATTATAAACATATTTCATTAACAATTCTCGGAACTACTTAATTTCATAAGATGTTTTTAGATTTAATAAATTGTCGAATGAACACGTTTAATTCTGAGATTAATTGTTTCAAAGCTAATTGGTTGTGCTATTCAAGGTTTGATATATTGCACTGAATAAACACATGATGTTTATTGATTTTCAATTTCGGAAATATTAAATTTAGTTATCGTTTTATTAATAACAACCTTTCTTTAAAGTAACAAAGAGAGAACAATGAATTCAATTTCAATTTCTAAATGTACGACAGCAACGAAAAATATAACAAAATTATTTCTTTTATCCTAAACAAATTGAATGTAAAACAAAAATGTAAAAAAAAAAAATATCATACAAATATATTAAAATAACAAATTTTGAATGGATTAAGTTAAAGAACTTTGAAAGCCCAGTTGGCTAGCCTAGAAAAATTAATAACACTTTAATTATGAAGCAATTTGATTTTTGAAAACTATGGATAGCTTTATTTAAATGCAAAAGTATAGAAACCACATTTATTGTATTTGGCAGTAAAAGGCCATATATTTATAAAAACTGAAAAGCCGAAAACAAGCAGGGAGACAGTTAAATCTATTATTTAAATTATATATATACTTAGTTCACTTATATTAATGATAGCTAACTTAACTAACATATATAAGTAAAGAATGTGTAGATTTTAAATGTTTAATTAAGTTATGCCAGGTGCCTCATATTTTATAGCATATAATAGAACTCTACGGGTGTCAGAATCAGACTATTTTAGATTTTTTTATCTTTGAACTAATGGTATAGAATGGTTCTTTTGCATTTTCTATAAAATAAAAACAAAATTTGAACTTGGACAAAGCTAATACTGTAAACAATTATAACAAGCATCCTCAGAACTACCTTCAACTATTAATAAAATTTATCATTTTATATCTAACAACTTAAATCTTTAGTATTTCCCTTTACAATTAACTATAAACTAATTACTAAGATGTTTAGATTATTATTTATATATATTTTTGTAGTTCTAGGAGATACTTACTCCTTCGTGTTTTCTCCACACAGTAGTCAAGATTATAATTCGTCCTTCAAATAAAAACGTTGACTTTGGCTAAATATTCTACGATTCCAGTGCGAATGAAGTTATAGCTTGAAAAACAATCATTAACTAGCATGAACAAGAATGATTGGATGTTTAAATAGAAACTAATAGATATATAGTATTTTGCACTTGCAATAAGAAGCCCTTTGACTTTGTCTCGTCTGACAGTGATCACGTTTGCTGAAAAATAGTCGAAACATCAGGTAAATTGTAAAAAATAAAAGCGAGAAGTAAATTGAATAAACAAAGCGCTATTCAAATGTGTACCCGCTAAAGTCTTAGATACAAGTCTCAAATAGTAACTCGTTCCAAGGCCTTTTGTAATAGATTCCGTGTGCATCCATTTAATGAACGCCTTGCGTATGTTTAATTGTATTTGTAATTGTTAATTACATATACAATATATTGTTACTAATTATTTTACAGATTGTTGTGAAGTAAATTATAATGTATTAACTGCCTAAAAGTTGATTTAAACTGATTAAAAACATTTGAAATTCATACGAAATGACAGAAAAGTCCTGTCGGGTTAGTTTGGTTTATATGTTGCTGAGGTCATGACTAGAGGTATAAACTTTCGTTGTAATTTTGGTTGTTTTGCTTTGCTTTCGTCGTTGCGTAGGAGTGTTTAGGATGGTAGATAAGGAAGATGATGGTGGGGGGTTGCCCGGGGGGGGATACCGGGAAAATTAGATTTAGGGAGTTTCGTTGCGGACGATGCTATGTCGTCGCGTCCGGGGTCGGAGGTGGGAGCCAAACGTCTCTTTTCGGAGATGTCTGGCTCCGACACTGAGACTGGGGGCGAGATTTTTAGGAGTCCGGTTCCGGTGGGGAGACGAGGCCGCGGTCGTGCCCTAACTAGGGCTCGAAAATATCTCCGCAAGCGGCAAGAGGAGGAGTCGGAGGCCAGCTTCGACTCTTTAATGGAAAAGAAGCTGGTAAGGGGGAGGGACGGAGGAAAGGCAAGGGAGAAAGAGGTCCTTCTGGACCTGGAGACAATGGGGGCAGAGGCGATAATGGTCGAGGCTGAGAAAAGCCTCGACCTTATCAAAGAATTAGTGGGAAAGAGTACCAACCTAAAAGGGGGGTACTCTTCAAAAATAATGAAGGCCTCTGCCCTTCTCAGGGAGGCGCTGGGCGTGCTTGTGACGCGCACGGAGGCGGAAGAGACCCGCCGTCTTAGAGCCGATATTGGTCGGCTTCAGCGAGAGAACGCGGGTCTCAAAGAGGAGGTGCGCGCTCACCGCCTCCAATTTGAGGAGATGCGGAGGGAGAGGGCGGAGGCGACAAAGGTGGCGTCTGAGGGCCCGATCGGCCGGGACCAGATGCAAGCGTTAGAGTCGAATATCGCCAGGTTGGTTGGCAACCTGGTCGATGGACGACTTGCCGCGCTAGAGTCCCGGCTCCCGCGGGAGGAGGTCACCCGCCCTCCCCTGGCGGGTGACAACTCCGCCGTCGCCATAGCTGCCAAAAAGGCTATCCGCCAGGCGGCCATGCAAAGAGGGGCCAAGTCATCGGCCCCTCCAACGGCGTCATTGGCACCGGTAATGGTGTTGTCGGAGGATGACTTCCCTTCTCTTCCTCCACCGTCCTCCAAGGGAAAAGGTAAGGGTAAGGGTAAGGGGAAAGAGGCGATTTGGACAGCGTTCGGTCCATCCACGTCTAGTGGAAGGGCCGAACCGGTGGCAGCGGGTGTTGGGGCCAACGCGGCGGGATGGACGGAGGTGGTCCGCCGCAAGGCCCCCAAGAAGAAGGAGGTGGTGCCGATGACTAAAAAGCCGGCGCCACAGCAGAAGAAGGCGGGCCCTAAAGAGGGCCCGAAAAAAGTGATGCTCCCGCGCTCCCAGGCCGTAGTGCTGAAACTACGCCCTGAGGCAGCGGCCCGAGGGGCATCGTATCTGTCGGTCCTCCTCAAGGCCGAAAAAGAGGTGGACCGAAAGGAGCTGGGGATAGGGCCCCTGAAGATCCGTGCTACAGCAACGGGGGCCCGTATCATCGAGGTTCCCGGCTCCACCAGTGCGGACAAAGCAGACGCTTTGGCCGCGAAGCTGAAGTCCGCACTGGCAGAGGAGGTGGAGGTTACGAGGCCCGTGAAGTTCACTGACTTGAGAGTCACGGGCCTTAGTGATGCGACGACCGCGGACCGGCTAATAGCCGCGGTCGCGCAGGAGGGGGGCTGCACCGAGGCCCAGGTCAGGGTGCGCAACGTGCGACCTGGGGTTCGCGGCACAGGCTCTGCCCTACTGGAGGTGCCGGCTGTGGCGGCCAAAAAGTTGCTGCAGCTGGGCAGTATATTGGTGGGGTGGAGCCAAGTGCGGCTCTCATATATGGAGGCACGGCCCAAGCACTGCTTTAAGTGCTTGGGAATGGGGCACGTTGCGGCCGCGTGCTCCAGTCCAAAAGACCGCAGCGGCCTGTGCTACCGCTGCGGCAAGGAGGGCCACAAGTCCGCCCAGTGTTCCACGTCACCGCGCTGCGCTGTGTGCGCTGACGCGAGCATGCCGGCGGACCATGTGATGGGGGGTCATTCGTGCCGCCCCCCATCCACCCGTGGGAAACTCCCGGCCCAACCGAAAAGGGTGGGGGTTTCGAGGCAGGCGTCAGGAGCTGAGATGTCCGAGTAATGGCTGGACATCTCAGGTTCCTACAGGCTAACGGCAACCACTGCGCCGGGGCTCAGGATCTCTTCCTGCAGTCCATGGTGGAGTGGGCCGTTGACGTGGCGGTGATGTCGGAGCCGTACTATGTCCCTGCCCAACCTCACTGGGTGGGAGACGCGGACGGCTCCGTCGCTATCGTCACGAGGCCGGGCGCCGTGCCCCCCCTCGCAGTCAAAGCGAGGGGCCACGGGTATGTGGCGGCGGTTCGGGGGGAGATTGCCATAGTTGGGGTATATTTCTCCCCGAACCGCGACCTGCCGGCCTTCGAGAGATTTCTCGACTCTCTCGGGCAGGTGGTAGGGCAGTTAGCGCCTCTCCAGGTGGTTGTGATGGGGGACCTCAACGCCAAGTCCACGGCGTGGGGGAACCCTCACACAACACCCAAAGGGAGGGAACTGGAGGAATGGGCGCTAACTGCCGGACTGTCCCTTCTCAACACGGGGACAGTCCAGACGTGCGTGCGACGGTCGGGAGGTTCAGTGGTGGATGTCTCTTTCGCCACTCCGACCATCGCACGCAGAGTGGAGGGATGGAGGGTTGAGGCAGGAGTGGAGACGCTCTCGGACCACCGCTACATACGGTTCGAAGTGTCTTCCACTCCTGCAGGTCGCCGGAGTCCAGCGTCGAGTTCCTCGTCGCCCCGGGAGAGAAGTCGGTTCCCGCGTTGGGCACTGTCAAAGCTCAACCGGGAACTGGCTGAAGAAGCGGCCGTTGTCGGCCGCTGGAGTCTCCCGGAGAGTGCGGAGTTGGGGGTGGATGAAGGGGCTAGTCGCTTCGGAGACGTTCTCCAAAACGTCTGCAGAGCGGCGATGCCCCCCGTAGGACGTCCCCCCCCGCGGGGAGCGGTGTACTGGTGGTCGGAGAATATCTCCAACCTCCGGGTCGCCTGCAACGGGGCCAGGAGGGCATATACCCGGAGTAGGCGACGCCGCCCCCAGGACGAGGAGCGAGATGGCCGGCTGTACAGGATCTACGTCGCGAAAAAGTTGATCCTGCAGCAGGCCATCTGCCGGGCCAAGGAGGCAGCCTGGCTGGAGCTGGTGGAGGGTCTCGATCGAGACCCTTGGGGCCGACCATACAAGCGGGCGCGGAACAAGCTCTGCGCCCAGTCGGCCCCCATAACGGAAGTGCTCCAGCCAGCTGTTCTGAGGGGGATCGTGGGGGAACTCTTCCCCGACGCTCCTGCGGAATTCACTCCCCCCAGAATGGCCCGGCTGACGTTGGAAGAGGGCGACCGCGTTCCGCCCACCGTCACGGAGTCTGAAATGGAGGCGATTCTGACTCGCCTCCAGAGTAAGAAGAGCGCACCGGGTCCGGACGGGGTGCACGGGAGAGTTCTTGCTCTCTCCCTGGTGCACCTCGGGGAAGCCCTCAGGGAGCTGTTCGACCTCTGTCTGAGGTCCGGGCAGTTTCCGAGGGCCTGGAAGGAAGGCCGGCTTTGCCTACTCCCAAAAGGCAGCCGGCCTCTGGACTCGGCTTCGGCGGTGCGACCGGTGGTTGTGCTGAACGAGGCGGGGAAGGCCCTGGAGAAGATAATGGCCACCCGTCTCGTTCGGCACCTGGAGGAAGGCTCGGGCCCGGGACTGTCAGAGTCCCAATTTGGGTTCCGAGCCCGTCGGTCGACCGTCGATGCCCTCAAACGCCTGAGGGCGGTGACGGAAGAGGCGGAACGCAGAGGAGAGGTAGTGTTGGCAGTGTCGTTGGACATCGCCAACGCCTTCAACAGCCTCCCACACAGCGCGATACAGGTGGCACTCGAGTACTTCGGAGTGCCCCTGTATCTGAGGAGGCTGATAGGCGACTACCTCTCCCAGAGGAGGGTGGCAGTCGAGAACCGGAGGGGGTCCATAGAGTGGTGGACAGTCGAAAACGGCGTTCCACAGGGTTCGGTCTTGGGACCTGTCCTGTGGAATGTCGGGTATGACTGGGTCCTGCGGAGTCGCCTCCTCCCCGGGATGGGTGTCATTTGCTATGCAGATGACACCCTCGTCTTATCCCGGGGACGGAGCTACAAGGAGGCGGCGCGGCTGGCCGAGGTCGGTACTGATCTCGTGGTCAGCCGCATAGAGAGGTTGGGGCTTCGGGTCAGAATCGACAAGACCGAAGCCCTCCTCTTCCGCGGGACTGGGCGGAAAGGACCCCCGCCGGGTGCCACCCTTCTCATAGGAGGAGGGAGGGTCAGGGTGAGCCCGACCATGAAATATCTGGGGCTCACCCTTGACGGAGGGTGGACCTTCGTGCCCCATTTCAGGGAGTTGGGGCCGAAGGTCATGAGGACTGCAGGTGCGCTGGGGAAATTCCTCCCGAACCTCGGAGGACCCAGCGCAGCTTGCAGGCGGCTATACTCTGGGGTCTGTCGGAGTATAGCCACGTACGGTGCTCCCGTTTGGGCTGATCGACCGATGAGCCGCGGGGTCAAGGCCCTACTGCGCTCGGCGCAAAGGGCACCCGCGGTGAGGGTGATTAGGGGGTACCGTACGGTCTCCTGGGCCGCAGCGACGGCTCTTGCTGGCGATCCGCCCTGGGATCTTGTGGCGTCGGTTCTCGCCGAGGTGTTCTCTTACGTCTCGGGTAGGAGGGCTCTCGGAGAGAACCTTTCGTCAGAGGAGATCCGGGCGGTTCGCCGGCAGGGGGAGTCGCGCCTTATGCGGGAGTGGGGGGAGGACCTGGCGGGCCAGCCGTACGGTAAACGTACAACGGCTGCGCTCCGTCCGGTCCTAGAGCGTTGGATGAGGCGGAAACGCAAACCCCTTACTTTCCGTCTGACGCAGGTTTTCACCGGGCACGGCTGTTTCGGTGACTACTTGTGTCGGGTGGCCAGGAGAGAGCCGGGAGAAGGCTGCCATGAGTGCGGCGCTGCGGTGGACTCAGCCCAGCACACCCTCGAGGTGTGCCCGAGATGGGCTGCGCAGCGCCAAGACCTTGTGGCGGCGCTCGGCGGAGTGGGCTTGTCGCTTTCGAGTGTCGCGGAGAAGATGCTTGAGAGTGACAGGTCCTGGATGGCGGTGTCCTCCTTCTGTGAGACGGTTATGTCCACGAAGGAGGCATCTGAGCGGGAACGGGAGGTTGCGGCTGATGCACCCTCCCTCCGCAGACGACGGACGGGGGCGCGCCGGGGGCGATATCAACGCCTCCTCCAATAGCGCCCCTGCACTCCGGGCTGGGGTCGGGCTGGTAACCCGGCTCCTGTGAAAGCCCGGCGTCGTCGGGGCGGTCCTAATTGCCGGGATCACCCCCTTTCTCCGAGGGAGTAAGTCCGGTCTTTGCCAGGACCGGCCAGTCGCTGGTGTACCCTGTCGCTGACAGATCCGGGGTGCACCAACATAGCGGCCGATGGCTTTCGCAGTGGTTTTAGTGAGTAGGGACCTGCCCAGGTCGAGTCTCACACATCCTCTCCGGCCCCACCAAGGCCGGTGAGACGGCTCGTAAAAAGAGTTTCCCTGCGTCATCAAAAAAAAAAAAAAAAAAAATATGTTGCTGTAAAACCTCGAACTGCGGTAAATCCTAAGATTTTCAAGTATAATCTAAGATTAAAAATTCTTAATTGTAAATGTCCAAAAAGATATTAGTTTCGATTAGGTTTAGTTAGGTTCATTTAAGTAAATAAATAAGAGTTACTCATTGTTTAATTTCTAAAACCCACATCTACAAAGCTGACAGCAGTAAAACCAAGCATATACTGAATGCGAATGGGGAAAACCTACAAAAAACCGTCCTATTTTCAAAATTTAATACGTCATATTAGTAAATCCTAAGACTTATATATAAATCTTAAGATTGACTGACAATAGTTCGAGCTTTTCAATATACATTAAAAATTTGTACGAAGATACATTTATTTTTCAAAATTTACAGTCATTTTGATTATAGCATTTGATAATATAATTACTAACTGTTGAACTGAAAAGCTAGATATATTCCTAAATCAGTATATGCAGTCAGTAGGTAATTTAATTGTAAGTTCTTTAACTTCGAGAGTTTCTTACGTAAACTTCTATGGAAAGTTAGCAACATCTTCCTGATCCATTTTAGGAACAGAGTATGAAGGCTTTTATTCTACCATTATATGTCTGGTTTGATGAATAAACCTCATCAGCCTTTGTCAGTTACACAGCTTCTAGTTGAACTCCCTTAACTCTGTCAAGACATTTGTTGGGTAAGAAAGAAAATCCTCGTACTCGTATCTGGTCACAATGTACAGGGAAATCTTTTAGTCTATATTTGCTCACAACTTAAGATATTTACTGTAAATACGTGGACAACAGCTACAAAGTTAAAAGACTTTATTTAATTATCAATTAAAGTTTTAACTAATCCTAAAGGGATATTTTGGAAATGTTCAATTAATTAATGCTATTTGCAGACATAAAACGAAATATCTATTACGGTGGACATTCAGCAATTTTCACTGACAGAATGGAAATTTGGTGATGCTTTAATTTATAATACTCAAAGAGGCTTTAGCGCCCAATTAAAAATTTATAGTGGAATATTTATAGTAGAATACATAACTCAATTTGCTATGGCAGCAATAGTTAAAGTCTTATGGCACGTAAAATCTGAGAATTTTATATTCTTTTCATAAAATCAATGTAGAAAAAATAATTTTAAACATACGTTTCAAGTCGAAGACAGTGATATTTCAATATATTTCTTTACACAGTAATAATGAATAATTTAATTTTGAAGATTTAATAGCGAAAAGAGCTGTAAATTCGGACAACAATTTTTTTCTTTCCATTGTTTACGTTTAAGAAAACAGAAGTATAAAGATTTGTGTCACTTCCGTCATAGGTTTTCTACTGTGAGGTTTTGATATAAAATCTTACAGGCATTAGATACACCCTGGACTTAGATTTAAATTTATCACATCATTAAAAATGTATTATGTAATGCACATAAAACTTTCTTTTTCTTAATAATATCTCTTATGCTTAATTCTATAGACTGTGTCGTGATTGAAAATAGTCATGGAGAGCTGTAAAACTATAAAAGAGTTTGGAAGTTTAATAACTATGTATATTTTGTTATACAACTTGTTAGTTGAATAACTATGTATATTTAAATAGTGCCATTAAAATAAAATCACTACGAAGTATAGAAAACAGGAAAAGTCCGTAGAAAATTACATTTTCAAAATAGATTTGGAACCCTGTTAGGTTTATAGGCTTTCCATGCCAACGGGTAGTCCGTCTATTGTTAGTATTAACTGTGTTAGGGACTTTGTTGTTTTGTGTGAAAATAACATGTTTTTCACCTAATATTCATACATTTTATTTATGTTAGTTTTAATTGTTAATATTCTATGGCTATATCACGCATGTCGAACAATAAGAAGCTGTTCAAAAATAACTATGTGTAACTTAAAAGTAATTATCAATTATTCTAATAAAAATTCAGCTATAATCATTAAACGAATTGACTGTTTATCTTCTGAATAATCAAGACATCTTGTAAGGAGGGACGTGTGGTATTTATTGTTATGTATAGTAATGTAATTTAAGCATCAGAATAAAATATGAGCTAAATTTTATTGAAGCTTCCGAAGGTTGATGACGTAATAGTTGTATTTCGTATGAAATTATAACTATTATTTTAAAACTGGACTGAACTCTACTGCAAATACGAGTTAAAAATACGCTGTATAAAAAAGAAGTATATCACAATTGATCAACTAAGACATCTCTGCTGGTAAGCTCAGACGATGGTCGGTTATTGAAAAAAATGTTTTCGCTGGTATATATTTATTATTTCTACCTGATAATAACACAACCGCTTTTCCTACAGGCATTTTTTTCGTTTATTTGTTAAGAACGTCTTAAAAACTCTTTTAATAAGAATTCTACGGGACCATTGAGACGTTTTTGGGCTAACACGCAGCTGAAACTTGAACATAAAAATATGAAGAGGAAATTTTTCATATTTATCAAAATAATATTTTAAAAGAAATGCTTACAAGATGAACGTGGATTTTGCCACAGTCAAAATCTACGTGGAATAATGCATAACCTATTATTATTGAACATAGAATGCATAGCAAACACTAAAATAATATAAAATAAATATAACTCACACTATCATTATTTTACACACACATACTATGTCGATACATGAACATTTACCAATATGTGTCTTCTCACTAAATGTCAAACATTAATAATTCTATTCAACTATGTACTTAAAATTATAGCACATTTAGCACAAAGCAGAAATAGTACATGAATTCGTTAGGAAATACGTTTGTGTTCACCCAAACCCACTACCTAAAGTTTATCAGTAAGTACCTAAATATTAAAGCTTGAGTATAAATTTAACATTTCGCATTAAATTACAATATTAATTTTGCTTTGAAATGCACTTCTATAATGCAAAAGCTTTTGGTTACATAATTAAACGTGGAATGAAGAAATATTTACAAAAAAATAAAAATGTTTTGAAATTATGTAAGAAAAATTTTTCTCTCCTTCCAGAAATTCTCTTCAGTTAATGTAAAAAAAATATTACAGGATGAAAATAACGGAAAAGGGATTTGTATTTTATGATATTTTTTATCTCACATATTCACTATCTCATTATTATGTTTTCTACATAACATATAATTTGCAAAATGAAAGGGCAAAGGAAAACAAGATGATTTATTCGTTTAAACTGGAAGTAATAAATAAATTGTATAAAAAAAAATTACAAATATTTATCTAGAAATAGGCATTAACTTTCAATTTTATTCCCTTCAGAAAATATAAAAAAACCAAGACTACAAACGAGTAATATGTTCTCATCAAATCCCTTGCACTGCATCTGTTGTTTGCATAAAACGAATGTTATGTATCTTTACTTTTATAAATTTTTATATCCATCTATATATCATTTACTTTCAATACATAGGAAGGAGTAATTTATCTCACTTTTTAACGAATAAAGACTAAGAATATATAAATGAAATCTTGTTGAACATGTCCATTATTCAATCTAATTATTTTTCAGAAATGTAACATTTATTTAACGAAGCAACGCTAAAATTTTATTGCCAATAAATCAGCTTCATTAAACCAAGATTATAATTAAGAGCTGGATAGATGAAATAATTACTATAAAAACAATTAGTTTGAGAGCGCAAAAATGTAAAAAACTTAAATTATTTTAATTTACTACATTTTCGTTCGAGAACTTAAAAGTTAATTAGAAACTACTCTTTGTTTCTGTTACTAATCAACATTTTCTACAAAAATCTTTATAGAAGGAATTCATAGCATTTCCTAACTCCAAGAAATTAAATTTAAAAGTTATTCATACAGATTTGAGCGTTACTATTTCATGCTTTGAAAATTCATTAAAGATACTTTCGAGATTATAGAAATTCAATATGAAAGCTATCGTTCCAAAAATAAGAATAAATCTTTTTGATCGCCTGAGGTTTACGCTGAACATAATTTCAACGAGTAATAATATTTAGAAATTTAATTATTATACAAGAAACATAATAATATTTTTCTGTGAATACATTATAAATTACGATAAAAATACGTTCAATTATTATTAAGTAATTCTTGGAATTACTAATTTATTATGAACATATTTAAAAAAACACATATTCACACACACACACACACATACACACTATCATGCTTGTAAATTAAAATTTGTAAAAGTATTTTTAAATAACATTCAAATTTTATATAAAAAAAATCTTTTTATGTTTTAACTGAATATTAGTGTAATTAATTTAGAGTTCATCGTAATAGGTACATTGCGATGTTGATATAATGTATGTAATATGTTAGTGACACTCGTACCATTACCCTCGAGCGGATCAACAAGAGATTTGGTGTAACGAAAAACAATCATAAATCCTTTTGATGTATATATTAATTTAATTTTGTTGCATTATCCACAAACGAGTGCCAGTAATGAAAATAATTACGAGAAAGCTAAGTCTGGCTATCAAGGTTTAGACTTAGTAAATATGACTTAACTTCATATCGTATACATCCATATGTAAACAGATTGAGCAAAGATTTCTTTGATGTAAATTTGAAATAACAAGTATATCAGTAAATAGAACTAATTTGTTTATCTCGTGTTCGTTTTATATTACCTCAAAAAGAATTGATCCTTGGAATAAATATTTATTTAGTATACGTACTTAATAGAAATCGACATAACGCATAAACTTATTAAAGACATATTTAGATGCGCTAGCTTAGTAGAGGAGTAGAAATATTGCCATAGCCATTTACAAGCGAAATGTCTTAGTCTAAATGAAAAATCAGTTAAACAAATTACTTCTTTTTGCCATTTGTATGGTAACATAACCCAGAGTATTTCTGACTTTGATGAATAAATCTACTGGTTTGTGCTGGTTTGGACTAGTCTGGTTGTTTAAATGTAGGCTGTGTTAATGGAGAAGCATTATGAAGCTAATATTAGAAATTTGTATAGATTTTATTTCCCTCTATGTTTTATTTACACGCCCTATATTATGTATGCAAGTGACGAATTAATGCCAAACTAGTTCATAAATAAGGAGGAGCTACAATATTCTTATCTCTTACATTTATTCATCGATCTTTCATCTTAACTACAAATTTACGTGTACGTTGTTCACAAGCAAATTATATACATACTTGAAAATAAGCCTCCGTCACATTCGAGCATAAGGAAGCAAAACATTCGATTTCTGACCGCACTTCCTAATTCATTTTAATTTTCATAATCTGTTGTCACTTTTAGACCTTCAACTAAAATGTTGAATTCTGTTTTTTAAGTCTGATTTAATAAAAATCTTTTAGGCCAGTGTTTTTATATTGCAATAATGTTTTACAACATTATTGCGACATAATACACTTATACATAGGTTATGTATGAGTCTGTCAAACTTGTTACCAAAATTTACTTAAAATTATTTCATAACAACGTTGAAATACATATGTGATATAAAGGAATACATATAAATAAATTCGTGTTTATTTCAAAACTATTTTAATTTGAACCCGAAACGTTAGAAACACTACTATCCTCTAAACTGTTATGGAGATAATGATATCTGAGACCGAAAAAATATAATTAAAATGAATATATCATACAATTTTTGTAATAGACTACTTTAAATATATATTCATTTTCATTTATATCTTTCACATTATTGGACACCGCCTAAGTTAATTTCAATATCGCCCACATATTATTGCTATTTCAAAAAATATGAATATTTAAACAGAATAATTCAATTAAGCAAATAAACGGTACTATCGAAATAGCGAAAATATAACATAATATAAATTTCGTTAACATCGACTAAATTGATTGCAATAGCAAATAATAAATAATGCATATATGCTTTTGCCGGTGATAGAAAAATCAAAGACGAGAACTATACACCGTTTTTAATAAAAATTTCGCACAGTCCGACTAAACAACGATTACTCTCTGATGAAAAAAAAACAACCATATTTTTTTTTTTATAATTCATATCTTAACGTACTTATAATTATAGATACTTAATATTTATTTTTATTTTAAGAAGCAACAATATGAAGATACAATATAGAATAATTTAGAACCACGTAATCAGTACCTATTTGATGTTCAGTCATTATTTAATGCTTATCTTCATGAGAATATATTTCATCAATATTTGTTACAAATTTAAGTAAAAGTAAGAAGCTTCTTAATAATTTATTTTCTTATCAAACAAAATTTCGAATGGTATCAACTATTTTTCGGTAATTTGCTGAGTCTATGACATTTCACCAGTCATTTACACCTTCCGCGAGGTGCTGGCGTCACTAGAGTAAGTATTATTATTAGTATTACCGATTTTGAGTTGTAACGACCCTGTGAGTTAAAATTACGAATGATTATTTTTTATGTGACTTGTAGTGTTTTTTCAACTGATTATACTTGTTATTTTATTTTGTCGTGAATTTGTATTTGAATTGTTCTAACCTTTTTTATAAATATTGTTAGAAGTAAAAATGGGGCCTAAAAATTTAAGTGAAAACCGTATCCTGAGTGCACTTTTAGAAAATGACGACGAGCTTCCCTGCGATGAAACTTATACCGAAATAGAAGACCACGAATGTGAAGATGACGTACAGAGTGACATAGAATAAGCATATATAGATGAAGAGAGAGAAAAAGAACCGCCGCCAGCTTAAAATGAAAACTTGGAATAATAAAATATTACTAAACCATCAGTTTCTTCATCTTGAAGAAAATCAATCCATGATGATTGCTATGTTTCGAGACACAAATGAAGTTAAAATCTGCGCTTTGATTGGTATTTTGGTAATGTCAGTAAGAAAAGATAACCATATCTTCACAGATGAGCTCTTGATCGATCTTCTTCAAAAGTGTATGTCTCTGTGATGAGTCGTGATCGTTTTAATTTTTTCAAACGACATCTTAGAATGGATGACAAAGTATACGTCCCATACTTAGAGAATGTGATGTTTTTGCTTCTGCTCGGATAATATGGGATCTTCTTATCAATCAATGCATACACAATTATACTCCAGGGGCTTATATCGCGTTGCAGGGAGAGGAGTTTCAAAAGTGCCTGGGACGTGATACTCTGATGTAGGATTAGGGGGCACCTATCTAACGCGCTTTAAACGCTCACCTCCACTGTCCAAGCTCCTCTTTCTACCTAACCAAATTTAAAACGAACCTACCAGGGCTGCCTTTGGCTGTTATACTTCTTGTTCCTACTTCTACCGCTTACAAATTTACAACGAACCTATTCTTAGTGAGTGTTTTCTAATGTCTAGTAGAGGGAATAAAATTAGATTCTATGAAATGAGGAACATTGCCTGCATAAATTCTTACATTATATATCTTCACAGTGTTAGTAACAAAGGTGAAAAGGTTCTAAATAGTAAATCGCCAAACCTTTATGACAAACCTTAGTATGTCACTGAGAGCGCCGCTTATGCATGAGTGATTGGAGGCTCCTACCTTGAAGAGTTATCTGCGCAATACTATATCAAATGTATTCAACAGATGATAATACTGAAGATGAGAAAAAACGCACTTATTTTACATATAATAGATAACATAGAGTACATATTGCCCGTCAAAAATAAGGCGAAAGGCGAATGCATTGTGCAAGAAATGTAAAAAAGTTATTTGCCGAGAGCATAATATTCATATGTGCGAAAACTGCATCTGACTGATTTTATAGTGAATTAATGTTCTTATAATAATACATAGGTGTAGTATCGGATTAATGTTGGTATGAAAATAATAAGGTTTTATTATTATATAGATACTGTTGATTAAATGAAATCACAGGACAGGAACTAAGTTATAATAATATGAGCTGCATTTATTGAAAACAGAAAGAAAGAATTACATGGAAGCGAGTACCGACGTTGGTCAGCTTTCGTCAAAGACTATAAACTAAGTACACCCTCAACGTACGCCTAAACTCATACCTGGGTTTATTATCCCGCTCGCACACTTACAATCTTTTTCTTATATTCTAGATGGCTACAGTAAGTTGTAATTTCACCACTTACAACTACGTTGCCTACATCAGGCGACCATCTGTTCGGCACATTTTGACAGTATTGCTTATCTTAATCCTTAAATTTATGACACTCAACAATAAAATAAAAATGAAATACAACATACTAAAACTAGTTCTAAAGACTATTTTTCCCGATCTCACACAAGTCTTAAATATTTACTTTACAACCAAAACAGCCTCATTTACGTAAAAAACAATGTGATATATGATTAAAGAAAAATGTTCCTATATTTTGTTAATTATATAATAGATTAAAATATTATGTTATTTTTACATAGTTAAATACATTTAAAAACATATAACGTTCTTTTATTTGTTTTATAATGTATGCTATTATATAATAACGTTTAATTTATTCAAATTAAAAAAAAACGCTGAACATTAGAGTTAATTAACCCCATGCGTAAAATTTACGCATGAGTGTTATGTATTAATATCTTTTTAGTTTTAGTTTTACCATTCACTGACGAACCGTATGAAGTATTGATTTTTTTTTATTTTTTGTGCACATGCAATCTAGTTCAATGGTAGGTTCTTTGACAACGTTTCGCGAGCCTTGAATACAATGGTTCACACTCAATCGTGCGTACACCTTCATACGCACATACAGCTACAAAACTATTTTTCATTTTATATGTTATAATAATAAATGAATTCTAAATGTAAATTTTCCAGTTAGAAAATAATATAGAATTATACTATAAAGACTAAATAGTCTCTTTAACATTAACGGAATTACTATGCACATATTAAACTAAGATATTATTTAAGTGAAACTCGGAATTGTAGAGTCCAGAGATAGGGTAGAAATAACGCTATTAAATAACAAATCTTAACTATTATTTATAACATAATATTGCGAAAGTTATGAATTAAATAACTCTACTAAAATATTTATTTTCCTTATAAATAAAATGAGCTTAGTCAATCTCTTTAATTTTAGCAGTAGATATACTTTATTAAATAAAATAGATATATTTTTGCTTTAAGAATTCAGTATTTGACAGGTTCTTCTAAGTTATTACATTTATACACGTTTCTCGAACATTTTAAAGATCTATTAGGTTTAAATAATTTCTCAAAAATATCTAATTGAATTGACATGGTTGGATGTGTACGATATAAGTTATTAAGCTTTTAAAAACTTCTTATACATACTAAATGTCCGTATATTAATATTAATATTTTTATTCCCTTTTTGTATACACTGTTCACTATTGAATTTTCAAAGCAATTTATTCAGAATTTCGATGGGTTCATAAAGTTTTATTAAAACGATTAGATTAAGTAATCAATTTTATTTTAAATACATAGGGTACACCAGTAATCTACTTGGAAAGTCTTGAGTGGCAGTGAAAATACTATAAGACATTTCTTGTTTACCGAAAACGATAATTTGTCACAGATTTCAATTTTAACCGAAAAATAAACATCTTTATGTGCCATTCAAACCATGACTATATTGACGTAAGTTTATAAGGATTCTTAAAATTAAACGTACTTAACAACCTTATTTTAATTAAATAAATAGTCCTTGTATAAGTTGACTTAAAAAACCTTTATAGAAAATGATTATAAATTCTAAAATCCTTCGTTTTCTTAGAAATTTAATAATAATATAAGATTAAATACATTCACTAGTAGCAGTCTACACAGTGAACTGTTATATGTACATGAAAGCCGCAAGCAAACCATTAAGCTCATGCTAGGTAGGGCTATTTATATCCTATTCCTATATCCTCAGTTCACTTAATAAGCTCTGCAGTTGTTAACAATCAAATTATATTATAAATATACTTAAACATCTGACTGACTGACTGAATATTTTTTGTAATTATTTCTATCGAATCTTCTGTCAGAATCAAACTTTGACTATTTAAAAGTTCCTTCAGCATCAAAAGGTTACAATTTTTCTAAGACAGTTGAAATGACGAAAGGCAAAAATACCTTTATAAGACAGAAAACAAAAAATAAGAATGTCTTAATTAGTTAAAATTATTTTCGATAAAAAAAAGAATGAAAGAAGAATATTAACGATGAAAAAATCATTGTGTGTAAAAATTTTATTATTTAACATTTATTATATAAGACGATAACCTATATATTTTTTCCTCGAATATTTAAATGTAATATCGTTCAATGTCAATACAAAGTTACTTTAATCAAGTTAAGCAAAATGGTCTCTTGAGCTTATATTTAATTTCTCGAAGCTGAACACTAAATTTCTCTAAATTAATAGGACAACATTTTTTAATGGAATAGATAGTAATTGATCTTAAAACTTTCTTTTTTATTTATTTTAGTATTTAGTATTTTAGTAAAATAAATAAAAAAGAAGGTTTTAAGATGTAATAAGGTGTTTTTTTTTAATAATTTAAATCTTTGGTCCCATGTATCTGATTTGTTAAATGAATGTTTTCAGAGTTTCGGGATTTTTTTTAAGGTAACTGTTATGGAAGTTCTTCCTTTTTTATAAATGTTTGCAAAGTGTGACCACTTAAAACTCAATCATTAAACTGTGAAAACTACGAATTTATATTCTCTAAATTCTATTTAAACATAATACTAAATATGTAAAAAATTACACATTAATATCTATATTTAAATTATAGGTTAATAACTATTGCTGAAGCGAAAACTTTGTATTCTATTTTAAGGGCTTGCGGAAGTTGATGAACGTGGAAATAACAATGAGGAAAGGAAACAACAAAATCTATATGGAACAGTAGTATATAATGCAATTTTTTTATATATAATGTACTAGAAATACATGAAATTATTTAATATATTCTTAGAAACAAGATCAGAATTGGCGTTTTCAAAAACAATATTCGATACAATTTCACTATAAATTTATTTAATTTAGACAAAACTAGAACCAATTTTAAATTAATAACTTTCAGCTATCTCGATTATAAATGTATCGTGAAATGAAATCTGAATATAACACAAACGAAAGATTTAAACCTACTTCGAAAAACTACGATCGATTAATCTATCACACCAACTCGCGTTACGAACGAAAAAGAGTCCTAATCTCCTCTGACAACTGCTTATATGACGTTCGCAACTCTCCTCCCCACTCATATTCCTACAATATACAGTAAGGAACTTCTCGAAAGAAAAACAAAATAGAAGCAGTACGCGAAAGAGACGCCGACTCACTTTTCGGTTGACGGTCGTCGAGGTGACATTGCTCTAGGATTTTTATTTTTATATTGTGTTAGCAATAAGTTCTAATGCTACTTTAAGGAAAGTAGTCTGTAAGTTGTTTATTTGTTTTTATACAGGTGATTGCTGTTCATTATTGTGTTCCGTAATTTACCTTTAAGGTTTTGGTTTAGGTTGTTTTAAATATGGCCTTCATCCGTGCAAAGACGAATTTACCTTTTATATTTGTTCATTTTAATTAAGATCTTATTGTGAAATTGTGAAATTTCATATTGTTACTTGCTTTTTAACAATTCGAAAGGAATTTATAAATTCAGAAGTGAATCATGATCTCTTTTTTATAACCTCTTTGGCCCACCGTTTATTTGAGTTGTCTTTTCTGACATGCCTAAGGAAAGGTATCGTAATCGATCTAAAACTAGAAGTAGATAACGCCATGAGAGAGAAAGATTGACATCTAGTCCACATAGAAGCCGTAGGGTCCATAGCGAGGCGCGTGGTAGATCACAGAGCTGCAGGGATTCAGACGATAGTTCGAACGGACGTCAGAACTACTGTCGAGTCTGTTATCGTAGACTAGATGGAAACAGGAGTCAAATCGCAGTACATCTCTTTGACGCTCATCCGTATCACGATTAGTTGGTAGTGATTCGCTACATGATACTTTGAATTACATTTTATTGAGATTCAACGTTGTCGAACACTGTAGCAATAGTGCTTTAACTCCGAAACTAGGAAATATTGGCGAATCGGGTAACACAGTTGTAAGAAATGTTTCTATAGGTAACAAGCACGTAGTTAATAGTTGCAAAGCAAATAGTTTACTTGTGCGATGTACCTCAGACATACAGATGACTTGCGCATTTTGCAAAAAGAGAGGACAATCAGAAGACGCATGTTTTGTGAAGAATAGGTCAAGGTCAGAAGGAACCAGCGAAATGTAAACCTATGCTCACCCAAGCTGCTTACAAATATTGATGTGGTTCCTGCAGTTGTCCAGGGCACACCGATGGACATAATTATTGATAGTGGTTCTCACAATATATTTCTGATTTCTTCCGACGTTCTTAAGTTTCTTTCTTGCCAACCCAAATACACGAATACACGCGATGTATGTTGAAAGGAGTAATTGAACATGAAATCATTGCCTCGCTTACGTCACAATTACTATTGAGTTAAGCAATATTTCATTCGAAACTGATCTAGTAGTAGCACGATCAGCCTGCGTGAATACTCCGATAGTGAGTGATGAAAGGACAGACGTTTTGAATAGTGATGAAGTATGTGCGCACAAAAGATCAATAGTATATTACTCGGATGATCATAGTCAGTTTAATCAAGTACTAGCCATCGAAAACTTTTTATTACACCCCTCTGCAAGGTAGTGATCTGGAATCACTTATGCTGGTATAATCATCTCGGGTACCACTGCCACCACAGTCAGTAAGGTGAGATGGACATCAAACTTACTAGTTCTATTCCAATAACTTACCGCTCCTATAAACTACCTTACGAGGAAAGCAAAAAGTTCGCGAAGCAATAAGAGATCTCTCGGATAAAAGCATCATTAATGAATCTTGATCCCAATATGCCAGCCCAATAATTTTGGTGAAGAAAAAGGTTGGCACTGACCGCATATGCGTCAATTTTCGAGTACTTAATCGCATCACGGAGAGGGAAAGATATCCGCTTTCAAGCAATGACGATCAAATTGATCGTTTAGAACGACATATCTTCTTCACCAGTCTAGATATGGCCACTGGTTGTCATTAAATAAGAATCAGGGACTACTGTACTCACTACACAGGCTTGGCAATGATTATGGCTTAACAAACTCACCAATTGCTTACCAACGTATTATCAATGACACTCTTCCGGAATTCATTGATTCCGGTGAATTACTCGTTTATATCGATGACGTACATCTTCTCAATAACACCGTTAAAGACAGAGTTCTATTGCTCAAAAAGATACGGCAAAAATTTACTGTAGTCGACTGTAATGTTCTTAAATTAACTCAAGCAACCGCTCAACATTTGTTGCCATGGAAAGGAGAATGGTTCCTTGAGACTTGTGCTATATTCATCGATGGTGAGACTCTCGAACTGTTTTGTAACTGTTTTCTGTCTTTTCGTCATTTTAATGATTGCTTCCAGAAGCAGTGGTGACAAGTGACGCGAGACGTCACTTATCAAGACGCAGAAGACATCTCATTGATCTGCTGCTGAGTGAAAGTTCAAAACGCAGAACACGTCTCATTAATCTGCTGCTGGGTTAAAGTTCAAGACACAAACCTACTGATCATCATCAGCGTTAGTTGCTAATGACTTTAGTCGCCACTGACGTTAGTCGCCAATAACGTTTGTCGTCAATTGCGTTAGTCGCCAATGACGTTTGTTGCCAATTACGGTAGTCGCACTGGCGTTCGTCGTAACTAATGTAAGTCGTCGATTGCGTGAGTCGTATTGGCATCAGCTGCACCTCTGTGACGTTAATCGCCCCTCAAAGGCGTGAGTCGCCCGACAATGTTATATAATATATTGTAAGGATATGAAATTATTGCGACACCGTCGATTTCACCTTTTTCTTTATTTTCGTTTCCTGTCTTGAATGTCGTTTTGCTTAGATTGCTTTATTTCTGTAAAATACATTTGGACACAGCACTCATGCAAACAATTATGTTTCAGATGATAATGATGATGTAATTTCAAAAAATCAGCGTGACAGTGGCAAGGGTGCTGTGGCTGGATCGTCTTTTCGAATCCTTGAAGACGAAGGTAAGGAAAGTGGCGCAGTAAGTGAGGCTACTATTGAAAGACGGGGAAAATATGGTCGAGGAGGAGCCAGATTCAGGAGAGGCCAAGTAAGGCACTTCTCGAAAAAACAAAATGGAAGCAGTGCGCGAAAGAGCCGCCGACTCATTTTTCGGTTGTCGGTCGCCGAGGTTACCTCGCTCTAGAATTTTAAGAGTTAATATTGTGTTAGCTATTGTTTCTAACGCTATTTTAAAGATATTACTCTGTAAGTAGGTTATTTGTTGTTATACTGTTTTATAATAGAATCAGTAGGTAAGCATCATATAAATAGAGCTTTGTCTTCTAATGAATACCACGTAAGTTTTGCGAATGTGGATGGAATATTACGTCACTCCAATATGTACTTGCAAATTATTTCATACTAGTTTTATCCCATGACTTCGTCTGCGTTAGTTTCAGGATTAGAAATGTATATCGACAGTAGTTAACTTATTTTTTTCTTTTTTATTCGAATGAAAAGTATCCTATGTCCTTTCCCTTGTTCTAAGCTATCTCTCCACCCATTTTCAGCCAAACCCGACTTTCTTTTATATATAAAGATTTAATGATAATTCACAAATAACTGTTTAATTCTTTTAAATTTTAAAAATTAATGTGATAAAATAGACATATGCCAAATTTTACACTTCATTCAGTTATGTAGGCAATGTACCTAAGTTTGTTAATTGTGTTGTTTGTTTGTTGTAATAATTTTTGTCTCAAATTAATATTATCATTTATCAAAATTAATAATTTGTCTTCATGTTTAATAGTGAAATTTATAACACTTACTCTTATAATCTGAATTCAATTTCTCATTCCCAAAGATTTACATATACTAGAGACAAATTAATGCGACTTAACAAGATAACTTGAGACACAAGAGGCAACTACGGCTAACAGTAAATAACTTCTAAATATTATTATTTTAATAGTGTCTTTCAATCACCAGCTTAATTGTTTTAACTGCTTTGCTTAATTTTTTGTTTAGAAACATACTTTGATATCGGATAAATCCGAAATAACGACACATAATCTATAATACAAACCTAATCTAATAATTAAAAGCTTTTTTAAAAAAGCTCTAAATAAAAAGTTTCTTTGCAAATTATATGAAATAATAAGATCTAAGACTTTCGCAAGTATTCATTTAAATAAAACTAATATGTTCGGATTTCTACGCGTTATTTTATTAATAAAAAAAAACTACATACTCCCTGTAGTGTTTCCCTCAAAGAAAATCTTCTATTTTATTATTTAAAATATTTTGGAAAATAATCATATAAATAACAAAAAGTAGTAGACAAAAACCACACACGAGACTTACACGACATTCTTTAATTTAGTTCAATATTAATATATAATAACAAACAAGAATACTATGCAAGGAAAGTGCATACCTATACAGTACGCATGTTTTATAGCAAGTAATTGTTGAGTCGCGTAAGACCGATTGACTCCCTCTCAGTTCCGTTGCTATTTTAGCACCAATGAAACCCAATTTCGTTAAAACATACCTTTTAATCAAATCAAAACTTTATTGCTATTAAATTTTTATTGCTTCACTTATAATAAAAATTTTAATATTTCGATCTTGAATCGTATAGTACTCTTAATAAAAATATTTTAAATTTATTCGTCTTTGGTAGAATATGGAAATGGCATTTATTTTTGTCTTGCTTATAAAAATATGTTATTAATTTATATCCTTTCACAACACCAGTATTTACATTCCAAATCTAAATCCATGCGGACAAAGATGCAGCCAACGGGAATTACTTCATACTTTGAAAGTCATATGTGATTCAATATCTGTTAGTTATTTGTCGGTAGGTAAAATTCATGATTGCTTCCTTTTGCAAGAATTATAAAAAGTTTGCATTTTTAACTAGGAAACTATTAGTTTAAGTTTTAAAACATTATGCAGAAGTTTAGAAACGTTTTTTATTATTAGGTTGAATTATGAAAGTAAAAAAAAATTTGAAATTATATTTCTAAGTTATGTATTTATATAATTACATGTTTTAAGTCTATTAAGGTGACAGCCACATAGTGCAGCATTAACATCTATCTGATTTGGCAGCAAAATAACTTTAGAAACTTCGCCTGTTCTTCTTCTTTTTACGTAAGATGAAATCAAGACAGCAAGTAGTGTAGGAATGTTGTTTGATGAGTTATAATTCACAAATATTTATAACATATATAATAAAAGTGAATTTACGAATTAAAAGAATATTGATAGTTTTAAAAATACATCCTGCGTTGAAGCGGCTTACAGCTTTAAACCATTTCCAAACTGACTGAATATTACTTCTTCAAATTAAATCCTGTTCGTCTGATAATCCTTGCGTACTCATCTGGTAGATAGTATACGTACATACTACATGACAAGTATCAATTATCAACGGTGTTACATATCGAGCTTGGTGTGAAAATACTAATTTATTTATATAATTTTTATGTTCAATCCTTTAAATATACGTTTCTGTAATTAACGAGTAATTAATTGAAATTTAAAGTATAAAGATATATATTAATTCTTTTCATAAAACAACTTTATTTATCTTAATCTGACATTGTATTCTATCAGTGCCAATACGAAAATCTAATACCAAATCTAATTTGAGGTATTTAATCCTATTTTTCCAAGTTCGACTTAATCATCCATTGACAGTTGCTTGACAACAAAATTATAAAGTCAATATTAATTGGGAACATAAAGATGTTACAAAATAAAAAAAAAACATCAATTTGACTGTCAGTTATAAAAAAAAATTACTTTAATAGAAAACTATGGTCCAATATCAAAACCACTTGAGTGTTACTTAAAATTATTATTATGTAATATTTAATAGGCGTAATTAATACGTATAGATTACTCAGAAATAGTTATGTATGCCTGTGTTTACGATATTATGACGTCATAAGTCAACTCTTTTTTTTTTTGTTATTTATCTGTTTATAGGTACAAGTGAACTTGGAATAGCGAAAGTACTTTAATGAGACTTCTATTAAATTACCGAGAAGTTTCTGACCAACATAAAGCTTTTATCCCAAAAATATTTGGGAGAATTTTCTTATACCAACTAATTAGGAATTCATGCGAAAAATTATGATAGTGTTATGAAAGATATTCATGTTAGTAAGAAAATCAGCAAAGATACAACAGCCAACACAATCAGTAAATATTAATTCAATATTAGTAGAGAGAATAATTGTTATTATTTAGTTATATTTAATCTACTGGAAATATTGGAAAATACGTGCCGAGGAGAATAAAAATCAGAATTTTCATTTATGTTAAAACAAAATTAAGGCTGGTTTTTCGAAAGAGCTTCAACTTTATTGACTCTTGACAGTGTAAGACATTTTCTAATTATCTCTATATTAGCTCAAAGCAAGGCTTAAAACTTTGCTTTTAAATTTTAATTTCTTTTAATAGGAGACGGAGATTAACTACACTGATTTATGAAGTACCTAAACTTTGGTTAAAGTAATCAGTTGAGATTGATTAAACAACATTTCGCATCATTAAAATATATGAATTTTGCTTCGATATATACTTCACAATTGTATATGCATATATAAGAATATGCATATACAATTTCTTTTACATATTTAAAAATAAAATAAATATAATTACATACATACTAAGCAATTCATAAGAATGAAAAGAAAAAAAATAATGTATTTTTTTTTAAGTCTCTTAAAGATTTAAATATTGCAAATTTCTGGAAAATAGAATGTGATTAGAATATAATTTAGATGAAAGTAAAAAAAAAAAAGTAGAAAATGAATAGAAAATTTAAATGAATAAAATGAAAAAATATAACACTATGTAAACACAAAGTAATAAATCGTAATTCATTACCAAACTTTTTTACTAAAGTTATAACTATTTTTCATAAAATCAAACCTATTATTTCCTTTCAGTTTTGTGTATAATAAAGGAAAGAACATTAAAAAATGATTCTCAAATATATTTTAATAAAATTAGTAAAGAGGTAAAAAGCCACTCAGAAATATTTAAAGAAGTATTATTATCTACGGACGAAAAATATTAATCAACTCAAAATAAATATAATTCATGATAAGTTTATAACACCTGGAGGAAATAACTGTGAATCGTTTAATTAGTTTGGGTTTATAAATAACCCTCATATTTCTTTGATTAATTTAAAAAGAGAATGACGGGTAGCCGTAACGAGTGAAAAATGTATATAATTTATAATATAACTTTTTTATTCTCAGTAAAATAAAGGTTGTGCTTCACTATTTGACATTCGGAAATTTGACTACGTAAACTAAGGATATTGTTTAAATTTTACCCTTTAAGTTATTGAGAAAAAATAATGTAGATTGAGAATCTCTATGCCATCGGAATTGCATTTTATTCATTAGATTGAGCTATAGTCTATAGTCTATAGTATATACGGACAGTCAGTATTTGTATGATAATATATGTATAACTTGTCCTCCATCGATGTACCTTAGAAACCTCATCGATTGTCTTTGTTATTTCACTATGACATTTTAGTTGAAACGTATGGTCATATTTGTTTGAATACCTTTCAAGTCATTAGGTATTTATTTTTACTGATACTGATACTTGAAATGTATTTTTTTTAGGTTGAATAAACTCTTAAAAGTGTAAAAATTAGCGTTCTATGATAAAGTATGCCAATTATATGTGCAGACTCGAAGATAAATGGTTAAGCACAATGTAACAAGACAAAACTAAATATTCCTCATTGAGTCTACGTTAACAAACCCACTTAAGCACTTATTAAGTTGGACTTCCAATCCACACTGTTATAACAGTTTAACTAATACGATTAAATGTTACGTGTTAGTTAAAACATGTTACAATCTCCAACATCGTAAGTTTTAAGATAAATATCAGTTAAAAGATGCCATAAATTTATACAAATAAGTCTTATTTGCATTAGAACAATTGTATTATATTTTTTAACTATAATATAGGATTTTCTAAAAGAGTTTTTGTTTTATTTTAATTTGATTAAACGTGGTCAGATATAAAAACATTTTTTTATACCTGTCTTGCACTCTGCTGTGATGGCAAATAAATGATTTCAGTTAATTATTTTTCCTATTAAGAAAATTTTAATTAGAACTCTCATTTATATCCTAAACTTATACTGTATAGTCCAGTACAATTTCAATACAAACAACATTCAATAAAAACAATATTAATTCATTAATTTATTTTCTATTTTCAACCTATCATATCATCAGAGTATCATAAAGAGGAATGAAATAGCTATTCCAAGGACAAAGAAACATTTAACGTCAAATCTCAAGGAGTGTTTCTTTGAGTAGATAATTCTGGTCTGCACATATTATTCTAATCATATTGCATACAATTAAAATGCTAAAAATAAAGTTATTGTACTGATAAATATAACTTTTAATAACATATGTTTAAACATGTTAAAGTAGTTAAGATTTTGCATAAATACCAATGATAACATTGCATATGTTTCTTGCATCTCAAACTAAGCATGATACAAAATAAACATACGGAATATCGCATGTTAGATATCTGGAACATTTGCTAGCACTCGATGTTTCGTTTACTTGTTATTTATTGCAAAATGGAACTGCGTGCAACATGCCCGTATTTATGGACCGTACGAGGTTAGATAACGATATGAGATTGTATAGAATTATAGAGATGATAACAAATTGAAAAAAATATATATCATTGGAATGATAAAATTATTTAAAAAATCAGTTACCATTAGACGACTCACAGACAGATTCGTATTAACTGATTCATTCATTCATTCATTCATAATTAAAAAAATAATAATTCATATTTATATTGACCATATATAACTATGTACTTTTCAATTTTATTGTAGCCAAAAAAAATTAATAGGTGTCTACGTTATAGCAAAGTTTGATGATGTTTGTCTTCTGTTTTTTGTTATAATTTTCTTGTTTATTACGACATAGCTGGGGCAATGTATTGAAAGGCAAAATGGTTTTACATTTAGAAATCTAGTTATATTTTACTGTATTTGTTAAATAATTAGAAGGTGAGTAGTTATTCTGCTACCATGTGATTTGTTTTACTTATATTTAATAATTTGATTGGCGAGTAATCCACTAATACTGTCTCATAAAGCGTCATCGTTCGTTATTACGCCGGGTTAAAATACTGTACTGAAAAAAAATAAAAACAATTTAAATATACTAATAAAAAAAGGTATTACTAGGCTCATTTATTTCAATTTACTAAAACTATTGTAAGCACTATTTAAAAAATAAAATGTGTTCCAGACTAATTTCATTTTGATTGCTTTTACAACGAGAAATTAAGTTGCAAAAAGTTACGTTGATGATGAAAGAAGATTTGAGCAGATCAATAAACAGAACAATAATATTAAAATTTAAACATTTTAATTAAAACAAAAGCTAAACGAGAGGAAAATTATGATCAATGATATGGTTATTATGTGGGACTCGAAAAAATATGTTTGTAAGTGTTTACAAACAGAATATATCCTACTTTAACCTATACAAAACTGATCTCTACTAATAATTCTGTCTAAACAATATAGAAACTCTTAGAGACTAAACAAAAATCCCACATTGTAAGACCAGTAGTAATTATATTAAATAACTACGAAAATTTAACCATTGAATAAAATAAAACTTCCGTATAAAAGTGTTTAACATAAGAGAAAAAGCATAAATTTAATAGAAACGTATAGAAAAAAATAAAAAGAAATTAGGGGAAAAGGTACTTTATAGAAAACGCATTTTTTTAGTTCAGGACAACAAAAGAAACCTTTTTGAGTCTCCAGACAGAGCAGTCAGTCTTAAGCCAAATGGATACCGCTTGGGTGTCCTCATTGCTCACATGCAGGATTATAATCTCGCAGTCCAGCGATAACTCTTCCTTTAAGAAAACTATTAAATCAGTTTCGTAGAAAATAACTATGACATAAGTAATTGCCTCACTGCAGTAAAGAAAAACTAATTGAGATAAAGGAACCACTTCAAGCACTCCAAACATAAACCTTTGCCATCTATGATATTAAAAAAAAAACAAGTTTATAGATAGTACTTTTCTTGCTTGTTAGGTAATGGAACTGAAAATGACGAGATGAAGGGCAATATTATTAAATAGTCAGGTCCACGAGAAACAACATGAAGAGGCCCATAACCCAACCGGACAGATTAAACAGTAAATACGGCAGGTACGAACTGGCTTACCAAAAACAAAAACATAGAAGTCAGACGAGCCTTATGAAAAATTAAACTTCAAGAGAGTCCACATGTTCAATACGTAATCAATTATACTACAAAGTGTAGGTATACTTAAATATATTTTCTTTTAATCTCAATTATGGATCCCGTCCGCAAAGTAGTTACGTCTTATTGTCAACAGTTACGTCTTAGTTTCTTTAAAATGAATTATAAATCCAAGTGGTTGAATTATGTATAAAACTGAAGCTGAACTGCGACTGGATAGTAAAGTAATTAAAAATACAACTCAATTTTGCGTTTGCTTCTTAATCTATGACTCATCACGCACACAACTGGCACACAAAGGACGCGTACTTAAATGGTAACCCTAATATAGTTACCCTATCCATGCATTTGTTGTCCTGCAAACTGCAACATAAGTAAATTTGAACAGAATGTACCAAGTCAAAACAGAATGTTCGTCAGTGCTGACATACTTTAGTTGTTACGAAGTTTGTTTACCAAACCATACGAATATACCAGTATAATTTAATGAAATATTATTTTTACGAATAAAAGTATGCGTCGTCATGAACAGAATGAATTTTACTGATTCGTTTATATAAAACTCAATAAAATAATAACGAGGTAACTGAAACTAAAGAAGTTTTAAATAATAGCTAGCGCAAGCTAATTATCAAAAAAAAAATTAATATTTAACTTTATACTTCTGTGGTACAAAAACTAAAGTATATATAGACAAAAAATTATATATATATAATTTTCATTTAAGTATTGTTTAGTTTTTCGTGTGAACGGCCATTAGTGTGTTTTAATTGATCCCTTAATGAAACTATTACAAATAGTTTGGTAATAACTTTTCTACGATAATCTTGTGTCTCAGAGGAGAGAGCATAAATAATATGAATGAAGCACGGTAAACGATTAAATTTAATGAAAACTTTTTCAATAGTTATTATTCAAGTGCTTATTATACATTTATCAAACAGTTGTGACCAGGGTTGGGACCTACTTTAATTAAATTTTTAATTTATTGAGCACTCGCTGTGCGGCTACAATAATTCTCGAGTCGCAAACTCCTATCTTTATCTAATTTAACTTGCAACTGCACTGTTAAATACTTTTCGATCCTAGGCTGAAACAACGACTACTGGCTGACCACATAGTAAATTTCTTTTATAACATTCCTTTTATTGATTCTGCACATTTCAATTATAGAAAAGAGGTCACTATGGAGTTTATATTTTCAAAAAATTACGAAGAGTTCATGAACAAATAAATGAGTCCGAATTATTAAGTGTAATGAAACTCAATGAATAAAATTAAGATGTGCCATATGAGGTTTTGAATTCTAAAGGGTATAAAACTGCTTTTAATTTATTTTCCTACTAGTTCTAGATCCTATTGCCAACTTGATGTCGAAGAGGTGAAGGTAGGTTAAAATCATTAAAAAATAAAGACGTGTAATGTGTACCTGTCCTTATTCGTATAATTAACACGTAATACTCATGAGAAATTGAAAATAATAAAAAAGTAAAATTATAAATTTAACATGAAAACAATGTCGAATTAGTACTAAAATTTCGTACATGAAATTGTCATTCGATATATATTTAGTTTTTTTATTTGATTTTATTTAATATTACAAACGTTTTTCATGGTTCTTTCACAGTTTTCAAGACGCGAAATAAACTAAATATTCCTTGATTATAGGACTTGATCCGACTTTTAGATATAAAGTTACAGAATAAATAAGTACTTACATGGCAGCAAAGCTTAAGTATGCTTCATCAGTCAAATGGATGACAAGATGGATGACGTTTCTATAACGCGGAAAAATAACATTAAATTTGTTGAGAATAAACCTTTCTTCTTTTATAAAGGAAGTGTCGTGGATAACTTACAAAAATAAAGAGAAACTTTAATACAAGGCTAGGCCAAGGAGAATGGGTGATATTAATAAATAAGAACAAATCTTAAATAATTTAATTATTTACTATCAAGATTATGTTTTAGAAAGCCAATAAAACTTGTATTACAGTTACCAAAATTTTTTTTTTTTGATTTTACAGAAGAAATGAAAGATATAGAGGCTCAAAGCGATAAATATAAAAATAAAATAATATTAACAATTCTATTTAGGAAACATTTTATGTCTTGAATTTTATAATGATAGAGTTTTTTATATCAAAGCAAATAAAAGCGGCTGTTTTGTAACCAACAAATTGTTAAAATAAGTATAAGTATAAAATGCAAGAGTTTAAGGTATTAAAGTACATACCTATTTCTCAGTGTCTTCATTAGAACACGTGAATTTGTACATATTACCTGAGAAACAAATGATCTTATGTCTGTATATCAAAATTTGTACAAAAAATTGTAAGATAATTATTTTTTTCTATTTTTAGCCCACCACAAATAATAAGTTTAAAAATTTGTATTTTTTAAATTTTTGTTTATACTTTTCACAGCAGATTTATTCTATTTAAAAATAATTTCTATGTATTATACATTTTCATGGTTTAAAAAATATATTTTTATGTATAAAACAAAATATTTGTAACCAAATCAAACCTAGAAATTTTTTAAAAATTAATCGCCCACATTGTTGCTTAACAACCCACATTATCGAAAATCTTAATTGTTAAACCCAAAAGACATAAAGACAGAAATCAGCAAACCAAGGTTCCTTTACATGTTCAGCAAAATTTGTTTATGTTTATAAGTACAAATCAATTATGAATATAGGCTAAGATAGACAAAATTCAACATTTTTCTTCCTATATTCAAAGAGAATTTTTAAGTTGAAATGTAGTAACATTTAAACAAAATTTAAATTCAATATTTCTGTATTAATTTGAATTGAATTCGAATTATAAAGTTTGATTAAAATTTTAAGTTATGGAAATCAATGCAGATAAAATATTTGAAATTATAAGGAACGTGCCCTCAAACTAGGGTAACTAAGAAACTTTGATTTAGTACACAAAGTTTCGTCAGCTGAAACTAACGAGAGATACCTTACTGCTACAAAAAGAATATATTTTATTGTTAATTTCATAGCAATAATTTTGAGAAATTCTTGATGGCGACAATATTGTTAAAAAATAAGATACTAAAACTCTTAGGTATATTCAGTGAGTTTATAAGTGAGAGCTCACACACTGGCAATTGAAAAAAAATGAGATAATACTGTTTTTTATCTACATTGACGTTTTAAAGTTTTTCAAACTCTCGAATTAAATCTCCCTTGTTAGACAAGACGTCAAACGAGAACACAATTATCTTGCGACTTCTGTAAATACTTCCTTTCACTTTAATCTAACTACTTCATTTGGATTCAAAAATCACATTTAAGCAGTCAAATCGGTTGAAACCGTCTATTTTGATATTAACTGTACAATGATGCGTTTTGTTTACAGATGTTCCTGTATTTACTAAATATTTTCAACTATTCTTTATCTTCAAACAAATACTCAATAAATATATCAGAAAGCCAGTGAAATTTAAGAATTCCACTTATATATATCATTTTATACCAATCTCCACTCCTCCACTTCTGTTCAAAGTTCTCGGACATACAATGTATAACAAACTATCTCTTTTGTTGGCAAATGAGATCTTGTATCGTTTTTGACAAAGTTTCTAATATGGTCACAGCACGGTTACAACTCTAACCAAAATGAACTAAGACTTAACATAGACTCTAAAGAAGTTGCTTTAGACTTTACCAACGTTTTTAATACTGTTGATTTTTACATTTTGATAGCCATTGTTAAGTCATCAGATATATCCTATCTCGGGGTTTACTCGCGTCGTGGATGGTCGTAAGCAGTGTCTGAAAGTTGCCAATGGTTTTTCAAATTATTCTAGACTCATCGTTGGCGTTCCAACAGGCAGTATTCTCTCTCTATTTTCATAAATTTTGTTACTAAATTTGTAACTTCATTCTATCGTGTTAACACTGATAATCTTCAAATGTAGGTACATTTTCGCTTTAATCGACAACATCAACGAAGCCTTTGAGCTCCTTTATAACTATGATTTGTTTCAAATCCGCCCTTATAATATTTTTTTTCGAATGCTCCTCAACCTTGATAAGTCACAATTAGTTTATTAGATGGCGTCAAAGAAATATGTACTAGGAATCGACTTTTTTGGCCTTCCATTTGTTTAAACAATATGCCCTAGAAATTAAGCACATTTGGTAAAAGCTCCGTTACTCCATTCTTTATTATCCTCTCGCCCTCCCTATGTCGGACACGATTACTTCTTTCTGAACTCTAACTCTAACTTTCACCAAAATCTTCGATCGTGATGTAACTATCTTTTTCTCTATTCTATTCCCCGTTCGCCAACTTACAGTAACTCTTTTGCTAAGAATCCAACAAATTGCGAAACAAAGCTACGATGACTTCTGAAATTGATCGGTTGGCTATCTTTTAACGCCGTTTAAATTATCATGATTTATAACTTGTTAACAAATTTATATATACTGTATAATGTACTATACAGCGACATCTGTCATCTGTAACAATAAACTTGCCTTGGCCTACATTCTGTGGTTTATTTTTCATTTTATTTGTATGTGTTTTATTTGTATTCAACTGAGTATCAATAAGCCACATCCATCCTGTGATGAATTTAATCCATTTTAAATATTCATTAATAATTTTTATTTAATAAATTGATATAAATATCTTGATTCATTTTAATAATAATCAATAACCTAAAAAAGTTTTCTAAATCTAAAATAGAGTACTATCCGTGTATACAAGAATTTTTTGTCATTATATTTATCCCTTCTATGACTTTGTGTTAAACAGCAAATAAATTTTTAATCTAATGACACAAAATTAATGATATGAACTCATGCATAATAAAACGAATTAATTAGTCATTATTTACCTCATTAAGCGCCTAATTTTGAGGCTTAAGGTCATAAGCCTTTTACCATATACATATATATATATATAGCCTTTTACCATATACATATATATATATATATATATATATATGGTAAAAGGCTTATGACCTTAAGCCTCAAAATTAGGCGCTTAATGAGGTAAATATATATATCCCAACGAAAAAAAAACCTGGAATTTTTCGTATCGATTTCCAGGGCTTTCAAAAACGGTAGAGGAAATAAGTAGTTAGATAAAGAGAAAATCTGCACCGGAACCCGATGGTATCCCATATATCGTCTTTAAAAAATATTCATCGCTTCGTAAAAATCTTGGAAATACACACGGTAAAATCTGGTCAAGGAAGCAAATCCTGGAATGCTTCGGGAAAGCAATTTTTGTCCTCATTCCCAAAAAAAGAACTTGCTACTGTTCAGATATACTGGACCGATTAGGTAAATTAAATAAAGAAGTACATTACAGTTTGTTGGACAGCCTTAGAGACCGCGTTCGGGTCGATACACCATGAATTGATGCTATTCGCACTAAGATGATAGAACTTTCCACCCCTAGTTAATGATATGATCGCGTCATATTACTCAAAATTAAAGTTTTCTATAATAACAAATGAAGGCCCTTCAAAAACTTTCACTTACAATGTAGGACTATATTAAGGATGTCTTTTATCTCCAATAGTATTTAATATTGTAACTAATATCTTAGTAGGTAAACTAATCAGCAATGAGAAAAAATGAGGGTATCGGTTCAAGTTTAATAATACACAAAATCCATTTTAGCCTTCGCTGACGATCTCGCAATACGGACATGTAACCTCAAATATTGTCTAGTACTATTGGATGAAGTAGATAAATTCTGTGAGTGGACGGATGGATTGAGGACAAAACCAAATAAATTTCACTGTATGTGTCTCTGTAGGCTGAATATGCGATCCGGGATTATCGTTAGGCGGTCAATGCATTTCTACGGTTGCGGAAAATGCACCATTTAAATTTGTCGGTGGTAAGATTGATAATATACCTTAGACAAAATTAGATTCAGGCGTCATAAAGACGTTGAAGTTGTGGCGTCTCGTGCTAACGGCTGATTAGTCAGATTTATTCAGGGATCGCAATAGTTTAAATCTATGAGTCTAAAAGACCATCGGAGCTCTATAAACACCTAAGAGTTTCAAAGAGATATATCGTGGAGAAATCCCATGATGACGTCGTTACATCGCTCCCAAAAGATAAAGATGCCACAGAGCTAGAATCAAGATTTAAATTCCATAAGCAGTTTATGATAGTAACCCAAAGTAACAGAGTAGGGTTAGGATCAAGTAAGAAAGTCCAAGATACGGATATATTGAAGTCTTTTATTCAGCAAGACGAAAATGCTAAATATCAGACCTATGCAATGAGTTTAGAGATGCAGAACGAGTGGTTAGACATATGAGATTTTTGCATCCCGTTAGCACTAAAATGGCGCACCTTAATTCATGATTGGTCACCAGTATTGCTAAAATTTTGTCTCAATGCCTTCCAATTGGCTCTCCCCGATCAGAGTAATTTAGTAAGATGGGGTAAATGTATGGAAAAAACTTGATATATCTGTGGGAAGGCAGTTGAAACTGCTGAGCATTTGCTGGTGGGTTGTAAGGTACTGCTGGATATCGGTCAATACTCGCGTCGTCACGACAGGGTACTGGAAACATACGCGAAGCGGTTAGTCTTCCGGTAGCCAGAGCGCAAAGGGAAATAATCACCAACGAACGATCAGTAGGTTTTGTGAGAGAAGGAACTCAGACTATAAAATCAAACGTCAAGCCTTACTCTATCCTTAAAGCAGCTTTGGATTGGACTATAATGATTAATACATATGAGAAACAATACAAAATCCCAGAGGATATTTGTGCGTCGTACTCCAGACCGCAATTTTACGCTGCAATCTCAATAGAGCTTACGGTTCCTTGGGAAACCAACATCCCAAAAGACCATACTATCAAGGTCAATAAATATTACGAGCTCACTGACAAACTCACTAGAAATAGGTTCGTCTTGGATTTTTACGCGGTAAAAGTGGGAGTGAGAGGTATAACGGCTAAATATGTCTATAACCTACTAAAAGACTTGGGCCTGTCCAGAACTAATGACAATTCATTCTCTGAACTTACTTCGAAGGCAGCCCTAGTATGTTTCTTTTTAAATTTGGTTAGGTAGAGAGAGGAGCTTGGACGGTGGAGGTAAGCGTTTAACGCGCGTTACACAGGGGCCCCTTAAACCTACACCTGGCTCCCAAGTCCTAGGTACTGTTGAAGCTCCTCTCCTTACAACTCGATGGACCCGGCACCCTCACGATGAATCCATTGAATTGTAAGAGGTTTCGTCTATATATAAATATTTATATATTTATCTGGTTTAACTATTTCTAAATCATTGTAAGTTATTTACAAAAAAAACCGCCACATATAAATGTGAATTTGCTAAAATCTCATTTTTGTTTAATTTACCATTTTCAGTTTCAACTAGCCATAATATATATAAATTCTAATACCTCTCGTCATAAAGCGTATAGAAACTTGTCTCCTTTTGAATTTACCTATTGTTGCTGAATAACTTCAAATGTATTGCCAATATTCATTAAAAAGTTATAGTTTTTTTTTTAATATATTTCTATTCTAGAGGTTATAGAAAGAAAAAAAAATAAAGAGATTTTGGTTGTTTATTTCTCAGGAAGCAAACGATTCACAGCATTGGTGGGATACAAAGGTCTATAAAATCAGGCCGAACCACACGTACTGAAATGCTGATCTTTTTTTTTTATAACATAATACAACAGCATTTTATATCGAAATACAAAACAGTGAAGAAAAAAGTTACAAATACATCGCTGTAGGTCACAGTACATATTATTTAGTAAAGCCACATTCCTTTATAGTAAACTACACACCTGACTAAATCACAAACGCTAATGTTAAAAATTATTTATCACATTCATAACATCTGTACAAAGTAAAAAAATATTTTATACTTCAACTAGTACAGAATAATGTTTGGATAACTTCGCAGAATTTCATTAAAACCATGCAGTACGGAAGTCCTTTGAAACATATATTCGTAGACAAGTATTAAGTCACACGTATTGTAATCTAAACAATGCCATTATAAACGGCATTTAAATTAACTATGATGGACGGGTTTATGCATTCATTTGATATTTTAATGTATTATCCAAGCCATTTATTAGTCATCAACATTCAAAGGAAATATTTCAATTATGACACGTGTGAGTTAAGCCACATTTGACAGACTGTGATGCAGCTTAGTAAACATGTCGAAACATATGCGGAAAAAATCCAAAAGTTAGCTACAGAGGTATTCATGTAAAAATACAAACGTTATTCCATCTACATTTAATCTATATTTTAATTTATTCAAATATCAATAAAATTGTTAATTCATAAATAACACAATGTAAAGTAACGTGGACATACAACCTTTATAAGGAGTCATAGTTTATTATTATTTTTTTTTTATCAGAAGACCCTCGCGATTCAGCTTATAACTGAAAGTCACATCAAAGGGCAAAATGAAACGATTTATTGATTTATTAATTTTCAAACACTATTACTAATAATTATTATCAAGTTATAAAATTATATTACTATATACAAAGTTTATGAACTGTCGATTAAAATACAATGTCTAAATGTCGGGTATATATAGATTGAACTAAGGAGATCTTAATGTATTAATAAAAGATGATCACACAGTACAATGTTATTTAATTCATATAGGAGTATTTAATCAGCCGTAGGACCCACCTATGCGTGACTCATTTGACTCAATTAAAAAAATATAATTATGCAAAAATTATACAACCTTCCTAATTTGAACTGTTCAAAACTGGGATTTTTATAAAATGCAGAATTGTGATTTGTGACAGTGATCATATAAACATCAATAACTCTATGGGACACTCAAATTACAAAGAAATTCACAAATATACTCAATCTAAATAACTATTCATTATATAAAGGGGACTATTTACAAGATATGGTCACATCGGTCATGTGTTTTTTTTACTGTAACACATTTTTATTTATTTACAATGACTTTATTACATTAATATATTCTAAGAGCATTGAATTATCATGAGCATGGTGAAAACAATCCCTTGTTCATACTTCTATTATTTATAATACATACATTCAGATATTCAGTCATGATATTTTTAGTCACTCCAGAATTATATACCATTACTCTGTGATTTTGTAACTTCCATCCACAACGATTGACAATAGTACCCAGTTACGAACCAGGAACTTCACAAATCAGTCTTGGATCAAAGGAAACAATTCATTAGCAATATCAGTCAGATAATTTTTGAATTTGTTACTAAGTGATTTATAGTCAACATACACTGATTTGAGATTGGATAATTCACATTACAGGGAATCCCATTTATGCGCCCAATCCATGTTTGGACTACTTATTTACAGGTTCCGTCTATCAAAATTTAATTCAATAATTTGTACTTAAGGTTTTTTGTTTTTACCCAATGGTCTTGTTAAGATTAATTTAAGAGGCCATGGCACATAAAACAACAAAAAAAAAACTAAAATATCATAATGATACGTCTTGTCGGTATTAATTTTTTTTCGTTTCCCTTTTTTTATGGAATTCCCTCTAAATTCCTATAAACAGATACTGCCGTAAGCACACTACACTTTCAATCCAACCATAATATCTCGACCAAGACTGAATAAATATCTGTACAAATAACTTATATATTTCAATTTCATAAAATATTTGTACTTCATGCACTTTTTACATAAAACTCATCTTCGATTCAAAAATCTGTTGGTTATTACGTAAAATGAAATGAAATGTTCCCAGATAGCTTACGTAACATATCAAATTAATATTATGTTACAAGATTGTCGAGAATTGAATGTTTGAAAGTGCATTCTTTCCCACGGTAGGTCAACATTTTCTAACACATATTCCCGATAAGCGCACTTTACACTAAAACGATGTACACTTACTGAATTATTTTTTACAAGAAATCATTATCTTTTGCGAAACGCAAGGGTCAGGGCCGGCTTGGGTCATTTTAACCTTCGACCCACTCCGAGTCACATTCGAGGGCCCTTCCACTCACCCCGGCCAGAGCTGTGAGATGAAGGTGTCCCTTAAACCCTACTTGTCCCCCGCTTCGGGTGGTGGAGCTCCGCCGAAGTCGAGCTGATATCCGCCAGCCCGCGTCATCTCTTCGAGACTAGGCTCCTTGCATTCATGACCAGCGTGCCCAGACGCGCCGCAATTCCAACAGGACAACTTCGGTGGCGCGTACAACACAGGCATGTAACCGGCGTATGGGGCCGGTGCTGGGTACGGTGGGGGTTCCCCGTTCGCGAATGGCGGTGGGGGCGGGCGGTAGGCGGGAGGTGGGGTGGGGTAGGGGTACGGGCGAGGGTAAGGTAAATATGGTACAGGCGGCGGCGCAGACGGCGTCACACGTCGTGGTGCTGCCGGTGTACTGGGGGGGGAAGACCCATTGCTGGAACCACTGTCGGACGATGAACGTGTAGGTGGACAGTAAGCCCCAGCTCGCCTCCGCACACCATTCAATTTCTCCAACGACCGGTACTGATGGTGTGTAATTTCTCGAAGTCTTTCCTCCCCAATGTTATGTCTCATCTATGAAAAAAAATTCTGTTTAGAATAGAATAGAAAATATTCTATATGTTAAATTACAACAAAATGGATATTCAAGAGCATTTAAAGGAAGTGCATGTCGCTATCACAAAGATGATTAGACAGAAAACTTTATAACCTCTATAATTTGATGTAACTATTATCAAATTGGGTCAGAGCGTAACATATATTGATACAATAGTAACTTTATGAACTACAAGTCTATTAATGTTCTGTTATTATGTAAATATATCAAAATATTTCTAAGCATGCACTGAGACTTATGGAAATGGAGACAACTAGTAAATAATTCCTAGTAATGACTTTCAATAAACTAGATATAAAAATAAAGTCTTTATATTTATTTGATATTGGCATTGACACAATATTGCACAGAATAACATAATGCAAATCACGAATGTAATATAATAACTATGACATAATAAAATTTAATGAAAACAATACATTGCTTAATAAACCTACATCGGCTACAGCAAGATTCTCGAAATTTGTGGTGAGATGAGGCATAGATTCAGGCGGGATGGGCACTAGTGGGGGTGAACGGTCACGGGATGGACGCCGGCGATTTCGTGGAGATGCTGCACGGCTGTCACCTGGAGAAGACACCAGCGGTGAAGAAGGTGCGACACCTCCAGCAGTCTGGAAGTTCAACACCTGGAAAAGTGCAGATAGTATGTCATATTACAAGGCGAAACTGAAAAGGTTGTTAATGGGATAGTGAGTTAAAAAATTGTGGTTTCGTTTCTACCATCCAACATGTTGAATCAGAGCGAGAACTAATAACTTTAATAGCTAAATCATGGTCATTACAAATTCCTGATTTGAATATAATGAAACAATTTGTATAAGTTTTAAATGGCTTTGGGTTCTCTTAATAAAAGGGTCAATAATTTTTAATACCTAAATGAAATTCTCTTCTTAGTTATTATACATTTAAAATATAAAATTCAACTATTACTGTTGTTAGTGTATTGTACACTGAATGCATTTTTTATTTATTAACATCATGTAAATAGCTTCAAAGAAAAAAAAAGAAGTTTTTCATAATTTTTTTTATACAAAACTAAAAACATTGTGTCGCAAATATTAGAACAGAATTGTTATTATATCTTACTAAGTAATAATTAAGAATTAAACGATAATACCAGCATAAAATCTGAGTTACAATATTCATAATATTCTATGCAATATTCCATAATAAGGATATTACCTCAAGAGGTTGATTCAGAGGTGAAACAATTATGTTGGCCGGCCAAGTGTGCTGGCCTATGAATTCATTTATGTTGTACTGCGGTATTGGTAGACCTGGAGGGGGGTGTGGTACTTCCCCGAGCATAGGAACCACACCACCAGCTCCAGTCAACACAGGAGGGGAACTGAGCTCTGCGATAGCATCAGAACTCGGTGGCTGTAACAAATTTAAATATAAGAACAAACAAATTCATGTAAACTTAATAGAACACATATTTTTTTCATGATAATGGATAATAGTTTTAAAACCAATAATATCACAGATTTTTATGTACGGGTGTAATTAAAACAATCATAATTTATTTTCAATATATTTTACAAAACTATTAACTTGTAAATTTATTAACAACAATTATTGATGATTCAATTAAATATTTAAAACTGTAGATGTTCCTTGTTATGGCTAACTATGAGAGCCAAAATTTCTCACTCATTATCCAAGCCCAAGCTTTGTGTTGATAAATAAAATTAAAAATATATATTATGTCAAATGAACTCCTTGATTAAAATCATTAAAACCATTTTTAACAGGTAATAATTTAAATGACATGGGAATTATCTTTTTTTTTTATTGATCTAGTCTATGATGAATCAAACAATGATCGTAGCAATAAGGAAAGAGGATTATAATGGTTATAAGCATTAGAATAAATTAATGCATGAAACATTGATACTTTTACTTACAAGAATATCTGATGGTACTGACCTGCACACCAGATGTTTTAACAAACATAATACCAGGCGGTGGTCCCAAGCTTGGCAAGTTTGGTGGTGGTACTGACATATTTGGGGTGATACTAGCCTGTGTATGACAACCACTAACAGGAGCTAAGTTTAGACGCTCTTGCTGCTCTTGATACTGTATCCTCTGATCTTCTATCTTAAGCTTCTCTAAAATATCACCAAAATGTGACTTCTGATCGAATGTGAATGCTGGATGGTGTAACGCCATAGTATACAGTAAAAGAATCTCTTCAAGGAGATCACCATACAAGCCTTTCAAAAGACCACTTTGTTCTAAACTGACCATGGCATTATACAATGTGGTTGCACAAGCAAAATTACAAGACCGCAATAATGAAACGTATAAAGCCATTTTCCGTCGAGTTCTAGAATCTGTATCCGCTCCTCCGATATCAGCAGCCAGATCTGTAGGGTTATTGGCTCTCAGTTCGGCACCACGCAACTCCTGAAAGTCTCGCTTACCGAGTTCCTCCAGATACGTGCCAATAAAGCGTAGTTCAAATGGTAAGCACATATTTAATAATGTACACATTGCGTCTATGCGTTTATAGCTTTCCAATTCTTTAAACCATGATACCACGTCCTCTTTGCAAACCATTTCCAGAACACATTGATATTTTAGGAAAAGAAATAACCGGTCCCCTGTGACCGTAGTGCCTTCCTCGTTTATTATTTTAGGCACTCACTTTGTTTATGATGAAAATTTGGTAATCCAAAATTTTTCGAATGTAACATTAGTAATAAAAATTGTTCTATGCTTTTTATCACTATTTCACTGGAACAGTATATTGGTTAAGCAACTACGAGCATTGCTAGTAGTTTTGTCTCATCTATAGTCTATGGAAAAAAGAAATATATGACAACATTGAACGTTACACACGTTTAGGCTTTCAATATTTGCCTGAAAGCTCACTATTTACTTGTGCATTATTTATTTAAGAAAACTGAGAAAATATTGAGATTTTTATTAATATTAATGATAAAGGTAATATATTTTGAAATTCAATTTAAAAAACTTTTTTGTTTTTAACAAATATATTTAAAATATATGTACATTTTAATCTCCCATTTTAATATATTCTTTTGTAACCAATTTTTTGTTATAAGTATGATAAGGACGTAGTGGTATGTTGTCTTTTATCAGAAGAATTTAATAAAGTTAGGAACACACATCTATGACATTGCCGCGAAATCAGTTATACTATTACAATTACGTCAGAAAGTTAAAACCAGAATGTGTATTAAGATAGAAAAACATTAAATATGTAAGAATATGAAAGATATATTTAAAAAACTGTTACATTTAATACATAACTATAACGATCTCATGTTGTAGATAATATTACTTGTTTTAAATATATCAATACAAGTATAAAAAAATCATAGAGCATTTATATGAAATCCATAAAGGAATGTTTACAGAGAAATTATAAAAATTGTAAAGTGACTAAATATGAAACCGACCTTTTGAATATATCCTTTAATACAAATATTTTTGATTATTTCATCTGAAATAAGCCAAAAACTAAATTTTAAATATTTTTTATGAAATTGTGAAAGCACTTCAGTGTAAGGTATTCAGGCTTTAAAGTCTGGTATAGATAACATTGTGCGTCGTAACAATGTATATTTAGTTGAAATGAAAAATAGTTAAAATATTTAACTAAATCAAAATAATATTTAAAGTTGTTGCTTTTATTGAAATAGCATATTAATATAATTAAATAACTTGACTTGACTTCATATTTTCCACCTTTAATTATTGATCAATAAGTATAATATTGCCATATATAAGTTCTTAAAGTACAGCGACTAAAGTTACTCGGCATATTTTTGACAGAAGTCAATCTGTAGTGATTTTAGAAATTGGAACTCATTAGCTTGGTAACAATAATTTAAATAATAATCAAGAAGTGTTTATATTTCTTCCAATAATGGCTCCTGTGGATCAAGATGTGGAAATGAAGAGTGTAGACAGCCCAGCAGCCGCAGGTTCCGAAGAAACTAGTGATATTAAAAAAGATGTCGATGTTCTTGCTGTTCAGGATTTAAGAGAACATGTTCGACAAATTGACAAAGCTGTTTCATCTAAGGAACCGCGATTTGCTATGCGAGTTTTAAGATCTCTTCCAAGTACCAGAAGGAAGCTTAATGGTAATGTTCTTCGTGCTATTATAAACCAACTTTATCCTGCTGGCAATGAAAAAGAAGCTTTAATGTGCTTTGTTGAAAATCCCTTACCCACTGCAGTGGAAATTGAAACGCCTCGCTCTAGAAGTGCACCGAAGCAACCAGTGCCAGAGGTTGATGTTTATATTCACTTGCTGGTGTTACTTCGCTTACTTGACACTAAAAAATTAGAAGAAGCTGTAGAATGTTCGCAACAACTTATGAATAAAATTGTTGTCCATAATCGCAGAACTTTAGATTTAATTGCTGCTAAATGCTATTTTTACCATTCTATGGTGTTTGAATTGAACAACAAGTTGGACTTTATTAGAGGTTTGTTACATGCAAGGCTTCGCACATCTACCTTGAGAAGTGACTATGAGGGCCAGGCAGTGTTAATTAACTGTCTGTTAAGAAATTACTTGCATTACTCCTTGTATGAGCAAGCGGATAAGTTAGTGAGTAAGTCAGTTTTTCCGGAAAATGCAAGTAATAATGAATGGGCCAGATTTTTATATTATCTTGGCAGAATTAAAGCTGCAAGACTTGAATATAGTGATGCACATAAACATTTAGTTCAAGCTTTACGTAAAGCTCCACAAACTGCTGCTGTAGGGTTCCGTCAGACTGTTCAGAAGTTAGCAATTGTGGTTGAACTATTGTTGGGTGATATTCCAGAACGTGCTATTTTCCGTCAAGCCCCGCTCCGGAAATCATTAGCACCATATTTCCAACTTACCCAAGCAGTAAGATTGGGAAATTTGCAAAGATTTGGGGAGGTCCTAGAAAATTATGGGCCACAATTTCGTAATGATCACACCTTCACACTAATCCTCCGTTTACGTCAAAATGTTATTAAGACAGCTATCCGTTCAATCGGACTGTCATATTCCCGGATATCTCCAAAAGATATTGCTCGCAAACTTGGTTTAGACTCTGCTGAAGACGCTGAGTTTATTGTAGCTAAAGCTATCCGTGATGGAGTTATTGAAGCTACACTTGACCCAGAAAAGGGATACATGAGTAACAAAGAGAGTTCTGATATATATTGTACTAGAGAACCGCAGTTGGCTTTCCACCAGCGTATTTATTTCTGCCTTGAATTACACAATCAGAGTGTTAAAGCAATGAGATATCCTCCAAAATCCTACGGAAAAGAGTTGGAGAGTGCAGAAGAAAGACGGGAACGAGAACAACAAGACCTGGAACTGGCCAAAGAAATGGCTGAAGAGGATGATGATGGTTTCCCTTAAATCTATTAAATTTTTTGTGTCTATTTTATATACATGTTTAGATTGCTGAAATAAAATTTAATTAATTATTCCTCTTTCATTTTGCCATACACTATTTATACATAGTTTCTAAAACATACATTCGATTTGTAAAATAATTTGCAAAATTTAATTTACAACTAATCTTAAAAATCTTCATCAAAAGAATGAGCCTTATTATTAGTCATCTGTGGGCTTTATATGAACATAATATTATGTTCACCTACTTGATCATAAAAGTTGTTGTTTTATTAATAAAAAAAAAAAGAACAGTTGCCTGGCAACCATCCCCAGCACATGTTTGATAAACAATGTGTTGTTGAATCAATAATTGTGATCCTGACATTCATCCATTTTGGTTGTTGGACGCCACATAAATTATCAACGCATCAATATAAAAATCATTATGGATCTTAGTGCACTTCAAATGGAGAAGTTGGCAGACCTCTTAAGGGCGCCAGAGCCTGAGGTTTTACAAGGAGAGGATTTTCCGGCTACAAGTACTTTTCTTTTCTTTTTCCATTTAAGTAATGAACCTAGTCTTAAATAACAATTGTTTATTTTTATGATTGCAGACTATGAAGTTACTTCAAACAGAGATACAAAAGTTTCTCAAAACCAAGACGTTTCAAAATACCCGAAAACTATTGAAGAATTTGAACAACAGGAAGCTGAAGAAGCCGAAAACATGGGGAAAGTGGGTTTTGGTGCAGGCGATCGTAAAACTCCTGAGTATACCATGAATTACCAGCAATCTGTTTCTGCTGAAGATGTGTTTTTGCAAGTACGTATATGAGGCTTACACTGTTAAAAAAAAATTATTATTCCCACCTTAATTGGTAAACTACTAAGATAATATAAATTATTTAGGGATAGCGTTACATTAATTTTTTTTCTCCAATTTTAACGTTTTATTTTTAAAGATGGGACCCAAAACGCCATCTTCGGCCAGTTGCGAGAACCTTGTTGTCAGGGTTATGATGCCGGGTGATAAGAAAGAGAACGTCGATCTCTCCGTCGACAAAAACAGTGTGACAATCAACTCTTCGCAGTATTATTTGAAGCTCATGTTGCCCCATGAAATAAATCCAGATAACTCCAAAGCTAGCTGGGACGGCGCTAAAGATATTTTATTATTGACGTTGAAATTAGATAGAGAGTTTGATTTTGTTAATTTCTGAAGGTATAATGAAATATATATTATTATATAAATACAAATATTCTTGGACTTGCTGTTTACGTCGCCTGAAAAGTATATGTAAATGTCTATGTTGTTTGTTATAGGCAGCGTATTTTACAGCGTAACAAATCAAGACATTAATTTAGACTGTGTGCGAAAACTGAATTATAATTTCTTGAAACGAGATTTGCGAAACATTTAATTAACAATTTACATTTAATTTTTTGCTTATGATTACTAAGCCTTGCACTTAGTTTAGTATATTAACATAGTATAACCATAAGTGAGTAACTGATTATTATTTAATGTATTTTATATATTACTTTCGAAAATCTTTGGTTATGGGTGTATATTTTATATAATCATTGATCAGGATTGGTTTCTTATGATAGAAATAGGAATGCATACTTTATAAAATTTATACACCTACCTTTTCTTATTTAGTAAAATGGACTAAAAAGTTGTATCTAACTAGTGTTTACTCAGTTTACTTTGTCTGTTTAGACTTCCGAATTCGGCTCTGAGACTAACGTATAGTTTGTTAATATATATATAATAGATGTGATGGTGTCGACATCTACATATCGTATCACGTAACTTTATATAAAATACAACTGTTAAGCCATCCTCCGGGAAATACTTGAAATTCCTATATAAATTATGGCCTATATCTTATTCTGATATCTAATCTACAATACTGTAAAGTATCATCGAAATACGTAAGGTAGTTTATGCGCGAAAGAGCAACAAACATTCACAGTTCATACATCCTCGTAAACTTTCGCATAAATTATGTCAGTAGGATTAATTAGTCTACCTAGCACCTATATTTCAATGCTCAGGCATTTTAATTGAAAAATGTTTGCAATAAATCTACGATTTTATTGAAACTTATAACACTTCTAGCTATTAAGACTGATATCGTTATAAGTGGGCGTCAAGGCACCAATTTATAAAACACCATATCAATAAGCATTTTAATTCAATGACTTACATCGTGAGAATATGGTATAGAATATTTAACTAGTTTTTTTGGTATGAGGTGTAAGTTTATAATAATTATCGAAATATTTCATCTTTACATATAGGTACGTAATTTTTAACAAGTATCTATATGTAATTGCTTACTAAGTAATTCTTAGTAAGTTTTGAATTATTATTTAAATAATTAGTATCTAAATAAGGTAAGTTGATATTAAAATATTTAAAGGTCTCTGTATCTTCTATAATAGATTTATATTATTCTATTTGCCTCAACAATGTTCTTAGTTATTGATGATTCTTTGAAAACCTTCCAAATTTAAAAGTTTAAGTCCTTACCTTTTGATAGCTTTTCGAATCGTAAGGTGGTTATCTAAGACATACTTTTCTAGGCAAGTGTGAGCAAAATGTATAAAGTAACAGTGGAATTCGAAGAGACAATCATTTATATATGACCAGGAACTTTGAAATATTTATGTATTTTTGTTAATTCGCCTTTTACTCTTCTCAATATAAATCATAAGTCTTAGAATATCCTGAGGACTATTGTATTATGTGAACTTATAATCTAAATTTTACAGGTCATTGGTATATTGGCCATTTAACTTAGTCCACAGTATGGGTTTTAGTTTTATATGAAGTTAAGTGGCTAACATCGCCCAAGAAGAAATGAAACGTATAGGCGTCACTCATAAGAAACTTTTTGGAGGGAAGTCATTCCACATTCAGTACTACCAGAATTACCGCGGCTTACATACAGTTTCACATTGAAAAGTGCTTGATACGTGTGAGATTCAACTGTATGGTTAAAAATTAGGTTGTAAAATAGAAGGCTCTGGAAATAAATCGAAAACTTTCATAAATCTTAGTCCATTGTCTTGTCCCTTGATTCTAGACTATATAATATATAGTTTTCATTTATAAGCATTCCTTAAATTTGGAATTGTCAACGATTTAAATTTATTGAATGGAACAAACTGGTATGGACAGGTGGATTAAAGATGAGCAAAAAAATCCTTGTGGTAGCAATTTGTACATTGCAAAGTAAAAATAATTGTCCCTATGTAAGCTGGAGCGTCCTCTGAATGCGACAATGAATGTTGCTGATTTTGCAATATATGGTTGACATAGCAAGGAAATTTTTCAATTTTTATTTATTTTTGATTTCAGAATGTCGATGATATTATATATACACACTCTATGCTACCTGAACATACTTATACAGCACTTTATGCTAACTCTTCTTATTTGTATCACCTCCATCGTTGTTCGCTCAAACTGAATCTAGTTTATTTTGTCACTAGCTTTAGTTGATATTTCAAGCTAAAAGCTCTTGGATAAATTATTATAACAGTCTATTTATATGTACAGTTCTTGATATTATATATCGTTTCTTCAGTTGCATTATTTCCTAATCAAAAAAACTCAAATGATTTATATTTTAAGCTATCCTATAAACAAACAAAACAGCTGATTACAAATTTTATAATATGTAGTATGATGCAAATATATATTTAAGATACTCAATTCCATTTGTTTAATTTTTACGTTTCTTTATAAGAACTAACTGCCTGAGACTGTAAGACAAGAAAATCTTAAGACTATTGTTTTGTTTTTCAGATTCGGCATACTTTGGTTATCTTTTAGTTGGTTCTATTGTTGATGTAACAATGTATCAAAATATAAAAGGATACATTAATATATCTTGAGTATTTTAATTAGATACGTAATGAAATACAAAAGAGTTTTTTATACAATGTTGTTTGGTTTCGCTCAAAAGGTAAAATATTCAATAAGTAACAAATAATATTTGATATGCTATTTTTATACTGATCTAATAGCTACTCAGGCATTTTTCATCCTTAACTTCAAATATCTTTTACTCTAAGTTAAAAGGCGAATGAAAGAAATTCCAATATATGTATGTACATAATATGCCGGTATAAATATATATGGACATAGGTATACATAATATTACAGGTCTCTTTGAGACTTTGGTATATACATTTATGTATAATTACGACCTTGTACTTCGTAGATAAGTTAAAGTATTGAATTAATAGTTTCATAAATCAGTTACACTTTTATTTCATTACATTTTATGATTAACCTTAATTCACCACTTCGACCACATTTGTAAACTCAATGGTTTTCAACTTCGCTGAATTATTTTATTTTTATTTTGCCTGTAATTTTTTTTCCACCACCACAAGGACTCTTCGGTTCGGAAGATAATAAAAATAGATATATGTTGATAAAAACTACAGATTAAAAATCTACATAATAATGAGATGTATTAACTTTATTTAAATGGGTTCTTTACCTAATTGAAATGTAGCTAGTTTAATGATATATTTCACGTGAGACATCATACAAGAGTCGCACTGCGATCGCCCAGCCGTCGATTTATTTCAACTCCTACACGCGTAAGACACGGTTGCTAGCGTAGCAGATTTATTAAATTATTGATATGAGAATATCGATGTAAATAAAAACAAGTTATTGACTATAATATTATGGTGAGATAGAAAGTTAAAAAAAAATCCTATATTACGCTCTAATCATTTGGTAAGTGCTTAATTTTTTTAATAATCGATAAAATCATTAACAACATAATGATAACAGTAAAATAGTATAATAATAAATTTGTTATAATGTAATTTTATTATACCTCAAACAAAATAGGTCTGCTAGTAGCGATCTCAATTTCTCAATAATTAGGAGTGCGGTACATACAGTTATATATTCCATGAACTATTTAAAATTTTATTAGTTTGTCCTCAATAGCGCACTAACATTAATTATATATTTATTAATATTGATTGCAAGTTAAACTTATTGAAGGTATTTAATTGAATGCCTGTTTTATAAAAAGCAAGGAACTTTGTCGAGATATGTTAGGAACTGAAATAAGTGTTATCGCTTAACAACATAATTGGAATGAAGTGAGTGAAGTGAACATTTCAAGCAATTTTATTTTTGATTAATTTAATTGATTAACACTCTCATTCATGTGTCATAAATGAAAAGGATTAAGGAACAATAAATTTCAAATCATAAACGAGAATATTTACCAAATCGCAGTTCGGGGTCTTTTAATAAGGACTTTTGTATATAAGACAAAACACATTATTAATAGGCTTATAAAAAGACTCATCATACATATTACAGATTTGATTTGATATTTACATATTATATATTGAATTTTAAATATTACTTCATATTTGAACAGTCAGTTTCAATATTTTTAATAAAAAATCAACCGCAATACGAATATTTAAAAAAATACTGTGTTCAAATTGGTTGAAGTTTTATTAATCATTAAGATGTTCTAATAAATGAAATACTATTGATATTATTAATTTTTTTAAGCTAAACCATCGCGTCTTTAATTATTGCTAATTGTTTATTATTTAAGCTATTTCATGCCTACATACTTTATTTATTACAATAGTCGTTTACTGGTATCCTCTTTGTATTTTTATATAGTTATTTTAATTTCCTTTACTTGTGAATCAGTGAATTATTGTTGTGTAAGGTCATTACACCCTGTCAGAAATAAGGATGAAAGAAAGACCATGACGAAGTTTGTTTCCCTTTATTAAGGCTTTGTTGCAAATAAATAAAAATACATTAATATAACATCGATATGAAGATTATAATATATTGATTTTTACATTTACACACCTTCACATATCTTCGGAAGTTACGTTTGTTGTTTTTTTTTGTGGATAATATGCATATCCTTAAGTGATGATAAACAAAAAGTTCTATATTGGCCTTGAATATTCTTGAGCAGATTTAGTTTCGGCACAGACGTATTATTTAATATATTACATATTTATTTCGTGCCACGCTATATTGCCAGCATAACTTCCAGTTTTTGTGGTCGAATTAAATGGAAATAATTTAACGAAATAAAAAACATATCCCACTAAAACATTATAAGTAATGATTGCTCAAATTACTGTTTTTTCTCGGATAAAGCGATCTTGGCTATCAAATATTTATTTTATATTGTTGGTTGAATGGCACTACGTATTCTAGTATTTAATTATTTGAGCTCTTGCAGCTCTGTAGACGCTGACTTTCTAACTGAATAATAAAGAAGGGTTACAAAACACCTTAATTCCTTTTCTATCCTTTCTCGTCTTTCCTAATTTCCTTTCCTATCCTGATTCAGTGTCACCTATTTAAAGAATCGTAGGAAGTTATTTAGAGTACAAAACGTAATAGCTCTCTACCTATAGAAAGAAAACATCTTTTTTATTTATATGAAATAATTGTGTTTCAAAATGAACGTTAATATTTCATCTTTTCATGTTTGATTGCATTTTTTACAGATTCAAACAATTTCAATATGCTTACCGGAACAGTTCATGTACTTCAAGTTTTGTTAGCGTCTTATTTAATTTTACAATTACAAAGCGCGTTGCCTTGGAGCGATAGACGTAAGTTGTACTTATAATGCTTATTTATTTTTACTTCTGTAGGTGACCCTTTAATTAATATTTTCAGAGCTTTACCCATCAACAAAAATTCCTGACAACGCTCTGAGTCCAAGAAGATTAGTTGTAAGACGGAAAATTGTACTTTACCACAACTTTTTCCGTACAAAAGTTCGCCCAACTGCTTCTAATATGCTTTTAATGGTTGGTGTTAAGTTTGAAAATGTATTTTTAAACTTCGTTATAAAGTTATTTTTTTTAATGGATGTAATTGTGTAACTTTTTTAATGACTTAACCTTGTATCAAAAGTCGTGGCATTCGTTGGCCGCTAAGCAAGCTCAGATATATGCAGATAAGTGCATATTCCTACAACACAACGATCCTAGGGAGAACACTGTGCCGTATCTTGGAAGCTGCGGGCAAAATCTTTTTGTGTCATCACATAAAACTCCTTGGTAAGTATTGTTTCACGGAATTCCATTTAAAAATATACGTAACTCTAAAAAACAAGTATTGATGTATAAATAAAATTTTCGTTGCGTCTTACCAACGGTCGTGACATATCGAATTGGAATTTTAATTAAGTTTAATTATAAATAAGTAATTTGAAAAATTCATTTAAGACAAAGCAAAATCGTATATAATAAAGACAAAGCAAAATCGTATATAATAAAGACAAAGCAAAATCGTATATAATATTCTTGTATTATTTAAGTAGGTAAGTCAACACGCTTAGTACATTTTTTACGAATAATTCACGTGCTTCCTCGTCCGTCCCTTGTATTCTATTCGCGTCACGATTTTAACCTCATCGTGTACATAATAGGGTTTCGTGAACATGTAATTACAGATTTAAAAGACTGACATGCTACAAATAGATTGCTTTTTATATTTAATCAAAATCATGGAACATATAAAAATGCCGCATTTAATAACAATTAAAAGATTCGTCTCTATTATTACTTATTTATATTAAAATATGAATATTTAGTTAACAAATTCTTATTAGTTAAAACTTACATTTGACATTTCTCTTTATTGCTAGTATTATTTCTTTGTAAATCATCAATATTAATTATTTCTTTTTTGTTTTGTAACAGCAGTCAGCCCTTTTTCGTCAATTCTATTGAATGTTGTTTATAAGGCGGCCTGTCTTTATGATCGTTAGATAGTAACTATAAGAAACCTTATGATTTATTCAACATTACGCCAAAGCTCGGATTGTGGACAAGTTTAAAATTTCTTACAATTTTTATACCGAATACAATAGCTTAAAATTCTGTGTAAAGTATGTTTTCTAGGAATAAGTCGTTTATACGATAAACTACCAAAAACAGTCCACAAATTTATACATTTAATTGAAATGTTTTGTATTTTAATGCTTTCTAATTTAATACATAGACTTACTTAAGGGTATTACAAATTAGCTATATACTTTAAGTATTAAAAAATTTTTTAGGTTCTTTGCCATTAAGAATTGGTTCCTGGAGTATCAGAATTTTACTTACGGAGCTCCCATAAGTAACCTGAAGGCAGTTGGTCATTACACACAAATGATGTGGGCCACAAGCCACAAACTGGGTTGTGGCGTGTCAAAATGTTCCGGAGGACCATGGGGACAATTTTACAATTACGTGTGTCATTACTGTCCTACGTAAGTGTGTTATATAACTATGTAAATACTTTAAATATAAATACTCTAATAATTAACTACATTTGTATGAAGATTCGTTTGCACATCATTTCACTTCTACTAATATATTTAACATAAGCAAATAAATTAGAATAAAATGCGCTTTTTCACTTCCATCTTAGTTATGATGTTATGGTATTTAAAATTACCAATCTGTTTTTAAAATTAACTAGGACGTACCTAAAGTTTTTACATTGTACACATTAAACACCACTGCGACTAATCGTCCGTAGAAAAACCTTCCCATAATACTTATAAAATGTACCTAAAAATAAGCAACACTATTGTTAAGTACAACAAGTAAACTATAACAGATTGGATTTATTATGTTTAGTTTATTTAAATAGAAGTCTTCGATAGAAGAATATAAATGAGAATCAATAAATAAAGTGACTTTATATTGGTCTTTGGAAGTCCCATCTATATTCCTATTATATAATCGTACAATAATCGTAATTTCATAGTACAAGAGAATTAAACATACTATTTTAATACTGACACAATATACTAACACAATTTTAAATCCTGGTCTCAGTTTTCATAATGAAAAAACTATTGCTGACGCGTATATTTTGTCTATATTTGACCGACATATATTTTGTTATATATAGTCGTACAACTTTTTGTTTTATTATACTTACATTCCGCTTTAAACTTCAAATACTATTTTTTCATATAACACATTATATCGGTCAATCAAATAATATCATCATTATTTCTTATATAATAAATAACACGTTCATTTTGATTGCGATGTTCAAAAGATTTCTCTAATTTTCTTTAACTAAAAATATAAACTTATTATTGTGTTTAGAAATTACGCATTCAAAATATTATTGTTTGACACGTGGCTTAATATCGTTAAAGTTATTTATCTATTATCTTCTATGTTAAACGATAGTGTGAACTAGCTTTATTTTAAATTCTTTCGATACACCGGTCGTTATATAAACCATAAATAAGATACGTGGTGGAATCTATTCATTATACGTCTCGTAAGGAGACCTTGCATCTGTCTTTTTTCAAATCATTTATAAAACTAAAAAAAACTGTTTTAACAAAGTTAACATTACTCTACGTTATTTAAATTTTGAAAATTAAATTATGTTTCTTAAATTAACTGTGAATGCGAATTGTAATCTATGAGTAATGAAAGGTTTATATATAAATATAAAAATATTACTTATTTTTACATAAACCCCTATTCATGTCGCTTTAATAAAGTTTTATTCACTCGGAATACTGAAATCTGGATCCATCTTTTAACAGCTGCTTAGAGATTGACAAAGCCAAATATTACGATACGAAAAATAACAAAAATTACGATTTTAGCGATTTTCATTTAACATATTTTATAATAAACATGGTTATCTTATGTATTATTTACTAACTACTGTTTTGGTTCCAATCAATCCGATCTTTTCAGTCCTTGTGTAATATATAGAATATATTAAATAATGAATTATACTTTTTTGTAGGTTTTTTGTGTTTGTACATCATCGAACCTATTGTCGTTAAACTGTATAAAATTATCTTTAACGAATTCACGAGTGATACGTTATTTTATTTAAATATAAATATTATTGATCAATTAGATGTTGTGTTGTTTACAGGGGAAACTACGAAAGCATAATCCAATATCCATACAAACTTGGGCGACCATGTGGAGATTGTCCCGGCCAGTGCGTATCTGGTTACCTTTGCTCCAACTCCTGTCCTGTCAAAGACTTTTACTCAAACTGCGAGTCCCTTCAGAAATACACCGACGTATGTGAACGTGGGGTTTGCAATGCAACTTGCGGTTGTGGCGATCAACGTTTACATAAGAACCATCCGTGGTAATTAGTTATAGCTAGTTATTATATCTCAATTCTACTTGTAATGCGAATATTACAAATGAGGTGCCTTTGATGTGTAGTGTATTATTTATTAAATATTATTAGATATGTAAGTATAATTTTGAATAAACATTAAATAAACTTGAAATAAACAAAAAAATGTATATATTTATTTCACAAATATTTCTGTTAATTACTACATTATTCCTTTTTATCTCCCAATTTTTGTGTGTAACGTATTTATTATAACATTATTTTGTCCGCTGTCAAGAGATTTTTTAAGCAAATCTCGGAGAATTGAAGTTAAATTTTATTCTAATAATATTTTTTTTAGACTGTAAGGAAAAAATTGTTTTAATTGAATAAATAAAATGTGTAATTGTTGCCAAATCATTTTATTCTTAAGTATCTATTAAGTAACACTATTAATCACTTTTAATAATCACATGAAATTTGATTAATGAAGCCAAAATATTTTGAAAGCAACATCAAATCCTCATGAACGAATAAAGTTCAAATGTCTTTAGAAGTATGAGCAAGCTGTGAATTTTATTGAAGTTCGTAATAGACACTGCACTATTTGTAGTGGCTTGGTTCATAAACTTAACCGGAGCAAATCGCATAATGCACTGTTTACGTCTCTTACGTAATTTTTAAAATATGGGTAAAGTTATTCGATGATTTAATAAAAGATTGATAGTGTTTTGCTCGTTTAAAATTTTTGGATAGCGTCTTTATATCGACATGTGTTTTGTAACTTTAAAGAAGGGGGCATGGTTCTCGAACACAGGTGAGTCAGCAGGTGGGGTGATTGGCGATGCGTAACCTTTCACTATTTACGCTTAATGCTTTTATCCCGTTTTGCTTTTAAAACATCATTCACAAAATAATATTTCTATATTATAGTCATAAGACCACCTTCAAGTAAATAATTCAGTTATTTGAGATATTATATAGCTGCATCATATTAAACCCAAACTGTCTACCAGGAGTCAAGAATCCTGATTTACATTTTCCCGAATGAACGAGCAACATGTTTCCCACCCCCACTACAACGACCCAATTGTAATGCAACGGCTGGCTCCGTCAGGCACGGGCATTACGGCGTCGGCTCCCGCGCCTCGCGACCATTTGCGCCATGGTCTGTGACGACGGCCTCACTCCATCGCCTCTTATCTCACGCAAATCGCTTCGAAGACTAGCATCAACAAGAGGATTCAAACCGCGCTCTGAATCAACCTGGATCCGCGTATTTGATGGTCTTGAACCTTATGCTGTGGATGCGCCGAGCAAGCTCGTAAAAGTGTCCCCCTATACTACCGTCGAAGACATAAACAAGAAACTTGGCTTCAATGAAGAATTGACGCTATGGGTGCAGATAGGAGGAGAAAATTCTCGACGGCTGGAATTGAACGAGTTCCCATTCCAAATACAAGAGAAGTTTTTAATTAACAATGGTTGGAAGTCAGAGGCTAGGCGACAGCGGCTTGCGGTAGATCCGGAGTTACGTCACAGTCTGCGCTGGTGTGCAGGACCTTCCAGTCGGTCTGGTGGTGTCCTGCGGTCAGGCACTGTTTATGTTTTAAAAGGGCACGTGTTCCCACAATGGAAGCCCCGACAGGCCCACATTATTGGATCGCAATTACATACACACGGTATGCGGATCTAATTAATTTTCATGTTTATTATTTATGTATGCATGTGTGTACATATAAATATGTTTTATAATTTTAGTTAACGTTTCATTATTTCACTTTAAATGTGCACTTTCATCCAATATTCCTATTAATATTCTATAATCAATATTTTGTTTTGTTCCGATGGATTTGTTAATAATAAAGCAAAAATTTGTATGAACTGTTCTATAATATAAGAGGATGTTTGCTTGATCTAAAATTTTATGTACTATGGTTTTCCTATTAAAGGTGTGTCCTGGGATATGTTGGAGCTCAGTGGAGGTAGTATTGAAATGTGTCAACCGAAAGCTCAGAAACTAGTCCTCTGCGTAAAGCTTCTTTGTCAAGGCAATGGTGTACTTGACACGGGAGTCAATCATTTATTTCTGGGGTTCAATACAATTTGGGAGCGTAATATGTGGTGCCGTTGGTTAAAAGAGGTATGTTTTAATTTTAGTCATATATCATTTCACATTTTTCTAAACGATTGTTGTTGCGTGATGATTTTATGATTTCTAATCCAGTATTCGATATTACAATGCGCAAGCTTCGAATGGATTGGGGATCATTTCCGGTACACTTCCCAAACTAACGATCCATCAACAAAGGCGGAAAATTGCTAGAAATCTTTTTACTTAGTCAACTTTTTGACATTAAGATGTGTATTTCTTATAAATGCAAGGTTGAGTAACCCTTACAATAGTCTGTTAGGTTTTCAGGGTTGAATATACCATTATGAAAACGATATTATCATGAACATTTCGATCAAGTAAGAAATTAAATCAATATTTTTATTATAAATGTACGTATATAAAATATAATTTTATCTTAAATTTTAAGATTCAATTCAATTTTATACTTCCTAGTGCTATACGTAACCAGACTTTCTATTACGGCTATACATAAGCATATATTTAAATATGATTATTTGTTTATATTAATAAGACGCGGCGCCCTACAAAGCGTTCCGGTCGAAATATCCCGAATGTCTAGCGCTGTGTACGCCTTCAGTCAAATCTTCACTGAGCATAAACTACGACGCACTATTGTGACAATGTGATACAATTCTAGTGTGATGTCATAAACGTAACCACAGTTTAAATTTGTTAAAAAAAAAAGTACATCAAATATTTGTTACGTAAAATAAAGTAGCGCGGAATAACATTAAAAGCAATTCTAATAAATTTAAATTCTTTAATAATACTTTGCTAGAATCGGCTGAATGCTTTATGCCTAGTTCGAATAAGTTCAACATTAGAAAAAGGATATTTTAAAGACCCCTACATGTGAATTCAATCGTGATTGGAATAAGAAATTCGCGGCGTGGAGTTATTTTATAGGCTTCAAGCATAATAATTCGAGTTCGTCGGCCGCGTGTTTAAAGCTTAAAATCGCCTGTTTTCATTTCGAATTTTACAAGTAAAGTCTTTTGGAGAATACTGAGTGATTTACAAAAAAAAAAAACAAATTTTTCATACCAGCATGTGATAGGTTGTAAATAATAATACACTTTACGGAATTCTAAAAAGTTTGTATGGAAATTTAGACGAAACAATATCATTGTTTATATCGTTACGTAAAAGTGTATTGTAATGGTTGAGAGTAATAAAATGAAATGTGAAGACGAGGAGATAGACAGCTTGGATGTTTTCTCTCAACAAAATGAAGATGTGTTCTTGGATAGCTTGGAACCAGCTACGTATAGAGAGAAATATGAAAACTCGGTATGTAACAAGAGAAAAAACAAAGTTGAAGTTTATTTAATGGTAAAATAATTAAAATGTAATAATTTAAGGAAATTATATAAATCAAGCACGAGAACATACCTCGAACTTATCATTGAAGGGCGATCTCTGGCAGGAAATAATAAGATGAAAATACAATAAAACGAATAATAAATCATTTCAAATCTGATAACATGTACATTGTAACCAGTGTATTGTTTAGATAAATTGACTTTTATTTTCTAATGTGTTTTTCTCTTACTGTTCTTTGTTATAAGACTTAAACTTCTTTGTTTCTTGATAATATTTGATACAATTAATAATTTCCAAATCCAAAACAACGTGCTAATCAATAACTATCAAAACGGACGATATCAACAATCCATCGCTCCTTCAACTCAAAGGTTCTCGATTTACAAGAATAATATGAGATAAGAATATTAAAAATTATAATGCATTGTTTTAGGGCACTCAAAGTACACAGCCACCAAATGTCTTAGACTTGAGCGGTGGCGGACGGTCCTGTCTGCCCGTAGCTCTAAACCAGCACGCCTCAGATGGGTTCGCGGTGAGAGTTTTAAGGATGCGGAGCAACACTCTACCAGCCTTGCCTCCTCAAACGTGCAATCTGATAGCCCTAACTCATCTCGATGTGAGCGACAATAAAATCATTGAGCTACCAAAGGAGATTTCACATCTAACGCAGTGAGTAATCAATTAAATAGATATCCTTTGCTTTAAGGGGAAGTAACTAAAAATATTTACATAAAACAATTTAAGCTTTTCTAAAACAATTATGAAATTCAATCAATTACAGAACATCATCCAATTATCAATTATTTATTTATGACGCTGCAGTCGCTGCAGTACACGCTAAGTTTTGTGATTGCTTTTAGTATCTGTTATATTGACTTATAAAATGGCCGTAAATGTTCAGTGATCGTTATAATAATATGCTTATTTGAAGTAAATTTTGTATATAATGTTTGGTTATATAAAGATGAGGTAAGTTTTTAAAATAAATGATAGCAATCTATAAAACCATATGAAAAATTAATCTTTGAATGTGATGGAAGGAGGTAGTTGTTCCGATAATCGTCAGTTATGATACATTCATGTAAATTAATTTTTTGTTTACTTATTGAATATTAAATTAAAAAATCCAGATAAAAAATATTATCAACAATTTATTGAAGGTTTCTTTATCGTCTGTTCAGAATACGAATTTATTAACAAAATGCATAATAGAAATTTAATTATACGTTCTTCTTAAGTTGTAAAATGATGCAAAACGAATTTGTAAACATTTTAAGAAAATTAAATTAAACTAAGCAACATTTTCAATTCAATAAACTCTTTTAAGAAAAATCTATACGTATTTACTAATATTAACTTTAACGGGACATCGTCTTATAAAATGTATTAATAACTTATAAACAATGAGTGATTTAATCCTAAAAAAATAATAATTCAAATTGCCCTTAGCAATAATACATAAAGATAAGTTCTTCGACATAGTTTTTGACCTTCAGTACCTAAGTTTCAACCATACTTAGTATTCATATGACGTATTTTATTAATTTCATTGTATAACAGAACTCGAAAACTACGAAAGTCCTCGTCTGTTTATAACCTAATAGTTGAAACACTGCTCTCTGTTTTGCATACAATTTGAGTACATTAAATCAGCAAATATACATTTCTGTTACGGCTTTATTCTTAACGCTTCGTTAGCGGAGTGTAACGCTCTGCATCTCGGAATCATTCCGCCTTGCGGAGATTGCGTGCAATATGCTTTATAGAAAAAAAAGTGAAATAAGACGTCAAAATAGCTATCTATTGCATTACATATTATACGATGATATGTAATATGCATGCAATTGAAAATGCCATAACGTATTAAACACAATAATATCGAACTTAAAATAAATATCACAAAAATTATTTCAACTTTAAAATTTCTAAGATAATCGATACATGATTGACGTTTATCCCAATAATGTAGTAGATGATAATAATGTATTGTAAATAAAAACTCATGTCATTATATCCATTAAGCTAACAGTTGTAAGATGTTAATTGACAACGTTTCCGTTGTGTGCCAATTTTTTTAAATGAGCGCGCTGTATCTACATCGGTGCGTCGGAGCGTGGTTGCAACGTTCACTTGTGGCAACCCTAACGAGCGACCTTGTTTGTGTTATCGTGATAGAAAATTTACTCCAATAATAAAAATATGATATGTATGTTATAATAAATTAATGCTCTGTCAATTTAATTTTAATACAAGATTATAAGAATAAAAATTACCAGCCCTTACATATTCGAATTTCTAATTTATGAGTAACAAATTAAAATTATATTTTTCTTAATAAATAATAATCTTAATAAATACTTCATCCCATTTAAGGCTTATTCATTGTTTAAGTCATACTATAAAAATAGCAGAATAAATGAATTTACATAGATAAATAAAAATTACTTCATTATCAGTTCGTGATGTGCCAAAAGATGTATAAGAAATTCTTTGTTTTACATCTTTAACTGGTTGCTTCTTAACAACAACTAGCTTGTTAACCAAACATTATATGCAAATAATTACATGAGAAACCATCAAACTCTTCATAGACGTATAATTTCCATGAATTTTCCTTCTAGAGTCATTAATTAATATTTTTTGGATTTCAGTAACGTATTTTTAACAAAACGTTTTTATATCAATGACAATATTTATTTCTTTGTTTATATAAAATTAGCACCAAAAAACTATATTGCAACTTCTCTAATGTAACGAACTTAATATTTTATATTATAATAATTTCCAATGATAATATATTTCTATGTCAATCGTGCTCTGATTTTGAAACAAAAATTTTGCTGGAAATAAATTCTTCACTCAGAGTGAAATCTATTATTTTTAATACGTCTTCACTTATGATGGGTCTATCTTAGGTCTACCGTGTTCGATTTCCTGGGGCGTTGAGTTTAAACGTAAATAGTATTATATGCGGTTAATAGTCAATAAAGAACAATACTCATACTAATCATATTATTTTAATTTGGCGTACCTACTTTAATGAGACGAGGTCAGAAAAATAAGCAAAAAGAGAATATTGAACAATTTTCATCATATTATATTAATTTGGCGTACTTTAATCAGACGAAATCAGAAAAAGGAGCAAAAAGATAATAAACGACCCGTTTTTTATCATTATTTGTATTTTTTCATGAAAAAACTATTATTTAAATGAAACTAATATATTTTCGGATATACTCGGCTATATCACGGGCAGCCGAGACATCTCGTCTGCCCGTGATCACGGTTGCTGCAAAGTAACCGAAACGTCGGGATTATGTAGTTTTAAAATAATAAAATCCGCGTAGTATATCCGAAAATATATTAGTTTCATTTAAATGAATAAAAGTCGCGAAAGTCTTTGATCTCAAAAAACTATTATGTTATAAGATCGTAGGAATTAATTTATTTAAACTTACAATGAGGAAAAAATATTTAAATTGTAGTTCGATAATGTAATTTTTATACAAAATATTCAAAGTATAATTCAGTAAAATATATTAGACTACATACTCCGGACGTTTCGGTTACTTTTCAGCATCAGTGATCACGGACAGACGAGACGTTATCAATGTTTCTTCCTATCAAGTGAAATAATTAATACAATAACAGAAATATCAGAGAGCAAAACGTTGATAAGGATGTATTTATTCCATTTGACTTAAATAATTATCCTTTGTAGCTTAATCAACGCTTCTACCCGTTTGCTAAACTCTTAATTGACATTACCTTAACATTATAATTTATACATTTAACAAGTAATTACAACTCATGAACAATCACTGATTTTATCGGGCATCTAGCCTCATGGATGGTTTTTGAAGGAAATAAATGTTATCTGACGTTTCCTGTTATTCTTTAGTTCCGTAAATAATTACCTCCCTTCAATCAGATAAGACGTACGTTCGCAGAATCTCTTAAATATTTTACCTATTTCCCTTTCATTTTCCACATACCCGCTAATGATTTAATATACGTTGCAGAAGGTTATCATTCGGAATATGTGTGTATGGAATTAATGACTTTATTCTATCAACAAAAGCAACATATTCGCCTGACCCTTCAGTTATTAGAAACCGAAACAAAAAAGTAATAAATTGATATATAATAAATATAGATCCAGGAAGGATTGACGAAATCGGAAATTTAGGGTGAAAAACTGTTGCATACGTGCTGATTGATAAGCAATACAACAATGCGTGTTACCGTAACGTCGGTAGTCTATTGCATCTTGCTATTGCTAACTGGCAGCGTAGATTGCACATTAAATAAAAGGGATTTGTTTTATTGGGTAAATGGTTTACCTTATAACTTTCCATAACTTATTCGTTATGAAAAAATATGACTTGAAAAGTTTAAAACAACACAGTGGGTACATATTAATTATCGACAAATACATATATATCACATAGTTTATTGAGCCATCGTGAAGTAATTAATTATAAACAATATAAAAATAAATTAAATTTTGAAAGCAATTAAAATGCTGATTAATTCCATTGTAACAGTAATAAATATAAGTTTATGCCTTTTATGAAATAAGATATTAATTAATTGGTAATTTAATAAAATATGTACTTTAAGACAGCCTTCACACCAACTTATAATGTTAAAGGCGCAGCGGTGCGGTGTAAAGTTGGGTCAGTAGTCGTACATTCTTAGCGATGGCCGTACATACTGTGTTCGGACTTAATTTAGATAGAAATTTTTTTTATTCATTCAACTAATGTTTTCATTTAAAACACTATGAAAGTGCTATGAATTGAAAATGAGACGTTTGTTTATGTTTTTTTGGTAGGTAAGTTGTATTTTTTTATAATGTACTTGCACTTTAACTTTTGACGAAGAGAGTGTTAGTTTTTTATTTCTATATAATTTTAATATAAGCATTTTATTTATTTAATTTAAAAATAAAATAATTAAACAAGCGGTTTGAGGTCACACATCGAGTAAAAGTATCCGGGCCGTCGTTGTTGTAGGTAACGAAATTTTTAATTCATTTGTTACGCTTTATAGTTTAATCGGCCACGAAAGATAAACTTAAGTTTCAAAACGTTATTTGACAATAACGTTTTAAACTTAAAGTTCATTTGTAACGATAGTCTCTAACTCATTTTGGATTAAACAATTTAAGTTGATATTCTTTATTCATGTAATTATATGGGTGTACATCTGTTTCTTATAAAAAACAACACGAACATTGTTAACGAAATAGCACGTACTTAAGCGATGTAAGTAAATAACACGAAACCATCTAACTTTAATAATCTGTACAATGACTGATTTATCTAATACTAATCCCGACCGCGGCTCCTCCCTTGTGCTTATAAGTAATACTTTATTGCTAAGAAAAATGTTTAACAGAATAGTTTAAAAGATTAAATCTAGTTGTACCATAATGTGTTTTTGTTAGTTTTGGTGTAATTGACATACTAGTAAATAAATATATATTTAAATAAATGACTAATTTGATAAGCCTCATTAATTATTTATTAGCTTTGTCGTATTTGATTTCAGGAGGTTAATTGTCTGTCGTTACACTAAGAAGAATAACTTGTACTTTATATTTTTTTACTCAAAATATTTTTTGATATGAAAAATAAGCAGTGTAATAAATTAATAAATAATTGTACTATGTCAGCATGATTTCAAATAATTGTGAATGACCATACATACTCGTTTATTATTTTAAAAGTATTTATATTTTTTAATATGAAGATTATTTGTATTTTACAGATTAGAAGAAATAAACGTGAGCAACAACGAAATTAAGTCGCTGGACTGTCTCTTACGACTTCCTCGTCTACGAACTGTCGTAGCTGCTAGAAACCTGATCACGCAATTCGGAGTAAGCTCGATTAATCATAATATTTTAGTTTAGCAACTCGCTTAAGGAATATTGGTTAATCCAACAATGTGATAAATCTCTGTAGGTCAATGACACTAGCCAAATGGGTTTTCTAGAGGAAAATAAATCAGAATATCGTGCACCGCTAACGAATGTCGACCTCCGATACAATAAACTAAAAGGAAGCATAATTCTTGGTAATTATGAGGTATGTATGACCTTAAACAATATACGAAAATTATTAAATTTGTTTCTATTATGTTATATTATTACAGCAAAACAGTAAATCAAAAAGGATTTAAAGAATTTTATTAAAACGATTTTTCTACGTTACACATAATAAAATTATACTCGTTCAACTTTCTTTACTTAACATATTTAATAACATGAAATATATATAAATGGATGCTGTACAAATTTTAATCATATTAATCTACGATTTCAGCATCTGGTGACTCTTGATGTCTCTCATAACTCCATTGAGGTTTTGGTGCTTTCATCGCTGCGTGGACTACGGGAGCTGTATGCTGCTCATAATTCTATCCAGCACTTGGCCTTGCATGGTGCTTCGTTACGAGTCCTACATGCTCCATACAATAGTAAGCATTATCTTCAACTCTCACAAAATGTTTTACTAATTGACCTTTCATGAAATTGTACGCTGTATTCCTTAATAGCTTCATTTTAAAAAACATACTTCCTGAAGGAATTACTCATAAGACATGACCTGTTAAAATAAGTTAAATAGATCCTCAATTGAAACAAGATTAACTTCATACTTTAATATTTCGAGTTAAAAATGGAGCATTTTCTTTTTAGATATGGAGAATTTGACAACAATGGTGCCACCAATAAATTTAGTGGAGATGAACCTGACATATAATAAGTTATCATCTTTACCACAGTGGATCAGTGGTTGTTCAGATCTGACCAAACTCTTTGCAAGTAATAATCGACTAACGTCCCTTCCAGAACATTTATTTTGTAGTGAACTCTCAAGTTTGAGTCACCTACATTTAGCACATAATAAAATAATCAATTTTCCATCTATGCCTCGACTGAGGTCACCCTTGAAGGAACTACTTCTTCATGATAACTGTATTCAGTCATTGCCAGAAAATTTCTTTTCCATTTGTGATAGGCTCTGTATTTTAAACTTATCCAATAATAGATTAAGTCGACTACCTCGAGTAAGAGGAGCATCTCCACATTGCTTAGAGAACCTATACTTAACAGCCAATTGCTTAACCGACGATGTAATAGATGTCATAATTACATTTCGTGGTCTTAAAATATTACACATTGCACATAACTGCCTTACCAACCTCCCTGAAACATGTTTAAATTATTGGCCAGAAATTGAAGAACTGGTTCTTTCTGGTAATTCACTCTCGAAATTGCCAGACAATTTGCCACAGATGAATAACATAAAAATTGTGAGGGCACATTCAAATCGTCTTCGCTCAGTTCCAATGTTTGCTTGCAGTGCTAGCGTTAAAATTCTAGACTTTGCTCATAACGAACTGGACAGCATTGATCTGCGTCTTTTAGCACCGAAGCAATTAAAATTTTTAGACATATCATGTAATAAGAAGTTACAAATGAATCCCTCGCAGTTTAACGCTTATAAATGTCAACGACCTTTAAGCCTAGTTGATGTCACTGGACAACATGGAAATTCTTTATCGCAAAAAAATAATTTTCATGAAGAATTAAGTGGTGGGACCCCGTGGGTAACTGGTTTTTCGGAATGTCCAAATAAAAAGCTTCTCCTATCTTGTGCACAAATACGACTTCCATCGTTTTGTAACAAGGAAGGCTTATTTGCTATAATTGACGGGGAAACAGATATCGAGGTCCCAAGAATACTACAGTCATGTCTTCCAGGACTACTACTTGAAGAAAAATCTATTAAGGAAACAGTCAATGAATATATGAAATATGTTATACTAGCTGCACATAGAGAATTGAAACAAAAAGGACAGACAAAAGGTGCATGTCTTGTTATGTGTCACTTGTCTCCTATTAGTACCCCCGATAATAGTTTTGGACAATCTATAAGACGATATAATATAAGATTAGCGAATGTCGGCAATACAAAAGCAGTGTTAAGTCGTCGTAATGGCCCTTTATGTTTAGGTATAGATGATAATAAACGATTAGGTTATTCTTCAAGATACCCAATTAATGTACCTGATCCCGATATTATACAAACTGTAATTAAAGAAGACGATGAGTTTTTAATATTAGGAAACGCTAAATTTTGGGAATCCGTTACAGTCGATACTGCAATATCAGAAGTGAGGGCTGAACGGAATCCAGTATTAGCAGCAAAGAGATTACAAGATTTGGCTCAAAGTTATGGAATAGAAGATTGTATATCGGTGGTAATCGTAAGATTTGATACAGTTCGTTCTGATGTAGATTTATTAATGCGAGAATTACGACATACGATCAACACAAACAAACCTATATGTAATCCTGACTGCTGTTGCTCTCGTTTAGAACCATGTTGCCATTCTATCTCACCACCAAAATCAAATAGCGATAGATCTTCTCCAAGTGGACAAAGCGATCGGCCTTCTAGTGAAACAGTTAGTCATCAGCACTATGCCAGTGTACGTTCTCATAATAGGGCCTCAGAAAGAAAACCAAGAGGCGGAGTTGCACGAGCAATTCGAGTACGAGTTGAAGAAGATAAAGAGACTGAAAAAAATATTGACGATGTTCCCTCTTCAGATGAACAATTCAAATGTTGGGAATATATGCTGGAGCAAAATACACAAATGATATTTGATAAAGAGCTAGATAATCTTTCAAAAGGTATCAAATCAAATTCAAGTAGTTTAAGAAATTTAAAGGGACTCTCAGGAAGTAGTCCCCAACTACATCTAAATACGAAACAATCAAAACTACCGTTTCTCTCAAAACATTTCGGGAGTGCTAGATCTTTCGGTAGTAATATAAAGCCTGAGTTTCGTTTCGGTTCAGGAAGAATGCCTAATGGTGGTCCAAATGCTGCTTACTTTGGTTCACTTCAAAGGTTAATGCCTTATCATTTAGAATACGATTTCGCGGTTATTCAAGAAAAACAAACACAATCACAGGACTCTCTTGATCTCGAGGGCCGGATGCAACAATATTGGGGAGTTGCAACAACTGAACTTTAATACATAACGCTATTGTAAATAAAAAACTTACATTAAATTACAATATTTGTATTATTATAATACCATTTATCTCGACTAGATTTTTTGCACGAAGTATCATATCACTTAATATTAAATAATTATATACATTTTATCTTTATACTTTAATGAATTTTATCCTAATCATCTCATAACTTTGTATGTACAATAATATTAATACGATTACATCCAACATATATTAAAATTACTTAAAAATACAATATATTCACTATTTTTTAACTACTAATAAAGACATAATATTTCATACAAGTATTATCTTTGTGAGTCAGACGATGGCATATGAGTTTTGTTTACGATTTTATGATGAGATGAATTTTTATTTTATATATACAGAACGATTACTTATATTTTGAAAATGAATTTAAGTGTCCTTTGTGTAAATACAAAATGTCACATCTAAGTTATAAACACGCAGCAGATGATTATACTGTCATTAGTGATTGAATATTTTCCAACATTGAATAAAGAGCCTCAGATGAAAATACAGCATCAATGCCTGTAGCATTACGCTGTAAATAAATTAAATAGTTGTGAATCTAGTGAACATTACTATATACAAATTTATATCGGAGGCTTCATATTCTTTATATGGTAGTTGAACGCTCACAATTCACAGCTCACGTTTGACTACGAGCTCTAGAGGTTGAACGCATATAGGCGGACAGGGCGCGGGCAGCGTCGGAGGTGCGGGCTGGACGTGAGCCGGCGGTGGCCGCCGCTAGGGGTAGCCTCGGGGTGAATAGTGATGTGGTTCGCCGAGCCAAGAGTCCGGAGACGGAGGAAAGTCAGGGTAACCACCAGCCGCAGGAGAAGAAGAGCTGCTCATATCAGACGCACCCCCCGCCCCCACGCCTAAACCAGCGCCACCCATTGATTGACCTATGTTATAAGAAATCATTCAGTATTAAATCATAAAACAAAAATAATATTTTGTTACAAACTTCCTATTCACAATATTAATTCTTTGGTGTTATATTCTACAGCTATCTTTATGCAAGTATTATATGAATACCCACGGTAAAAATCGATGCATTTTCACTACAGCTTAAAAAATACTTTATCAATGCCTTAAAGCTCGAAAACATAATTTAATGGAACCCAAATACAAGTGCTTCCGAACAATGATCTCACTCACCGATATTGGTATACACGAGGTGATCGGGGGGATAATGATAATGTGCGTGGGGGGGTGAATGAGCACGAAGATATGGTGGCGTAGTACCAAACCGAGTCCCTCCCGCCGCGCCGCCGGCTGGTGATCCCTCCTCACCACCCAGTGCAGCAGTGCTATAACTATCGTTGCTTAGCTCTGTGGAAGGAATTAAATGAATTATCAAGAAGTCGTTGAAACGGATCAACTTTAAGTATGGATTGTGTTAGTTAACATAAAATATCAAAAACGAAATCTTGTTAAGAACTATCAGTGGGCTATACACTTACGAATTTAATTATTACTATTTTTAGTTGAATTTTTTTTATATAATTCAGTTGGGACATTCTAACGTGTTAAGATTTAATTTAGTAACTTCAATATTTTTATCTGAAAATATCAAATAGGAAATCCATTTTACTAACCATGATGACTGAAAGAGTCTAAATCTATTTTCAGTTCGTCTTTATCCAGAAGACGATCGTGACGCGGTGAGCCACTACCTCCGCCCTTCATAGATCTGAAGTATTGTGACCATCTTGTTCGACCCGCGTCCTTCTTTAGTCGCTTCTCTTTTGCCCTCCTATTATATTATATATTAATTATTAAAACATTAATTTACATAACAATCATATTTGTATGTTAAAAATAGGTAGCTAATTAAATGAAACTAAGTTTTTAGTATTCTACGTACTAGTAGGGAGCTACTTTTAATTTGCATAATGATATTGAAGATTATTGCGTGTACACATGGAAATAAAACTACGTTTAACTAAGTATGTTTTTTATATTATTTTATAACTACGTAATCCCTACGTTTAGTTTCCTTAACATGACCGTTGTCACGGGCAAACGAGATGCAGGGACAAAGGACACTAGTATCCTAAAAACTTAGTTTCATTTATTTTTAGCTTTTTGTATTTTAACTTGGTCTTGATAATTACTCAAAAAATTCTTGGATGCCAATAACGGGGCAAAATGATATAAAAATTAAAATTTAGACTAAATAAAAATAAATTCTCAAAATATCTATGTGTTTTCAAATTATTATAAGAACTGTCGATAATTAACACTTCTATGACGGACAAAGACTAATCAAAATATTATAATATAAAACAAAATTATCCGAACTTCAATTAAAGACAGACAACGTTTCCAGGGAGCCATATATTTCGCGTGTGTTATTGCCAGAGCGACGGGGAGTCTACATAGTTTAATTAATATGCCTCCGCCCAGCCCGCTGAGACTCGCAGCGATATAGCTTACATGCGTTATTGGAACGACAAAATTGCTTTTACCATGCTACTATAATTTTTTTTTTGATCCCTACAGCTGTTAAACTAATTGGTTTTTACGATGTTGTGCCGTTTAAAAATATTTCTATTAATGTCGAGTGTATAAAGTTTTCGGCTATGATGAACAATTAGGCAACTATTGAGAAATAATCAACGGACTATCCAAATATATAAATCGAAATTAGTGATGAAAGTTTAATTAATGAAAAATTTAATACCTATCAAATTCAATAAAATACGAATGAAAACAATGAAATTAGTGCAGTTTTGCCTAAAAATTAAAAATAAAAAAAATACTGACAAATCCATAAGTAACAATATGATAAATTATTGTTGGTTGAAAATATTAATCCTTAATAAGTTTTTTTCTACTGCAATTACGTATCTTGTCGATTCAGCTATTAAAATAAATAAGGGGCGATTTTACAAATCAATTTATTAGATATTTTTGTGTTGTTAGTGCCGACCTAATAAATAAAAATCTGTTTTTACATTCGTTTCACCAGTGAACCTCTTCTTTTAAATGACCTATTGCTTTTAATTGCTTATTACATACATACATTCCTGGAGAAGTTTTAGTGTGTCATTTATATAATTTTTACACATTTTGCATTAAGTTAATATTCCCATGACCAACGTATTTATATCTTTATTTATTAATATTTAATTTTAAAAGTTTCCCCAAACGTACTCGTTACTGTGTATGAAAAATCTATATAACTTCATAATTTTTTTGAAAAAAGAACAAATGTATAGTGCGAGCTGTAAGAGTCGGTTTTTTTTTTCGGAATGGCAATTTCATTTAGGAACTTTGTAGATGAAACTTAAAATTGTTTTAATTTCCGTAATAAATAAAAATATCATACGAGATCTGGGAATCGAACTCTAATCACTAATCACAAATGTGAAAAGTTACGCGTAGATTAATTTGATTGATCGGTATATAAGTAAACAAAAATGTATTTCATGTAGTTAAGGAAATATTACAACATTTTAATAATTACGTAAGTTGTAGTTAAAGACTTCTTTTAAAACTTTTTAGACCGCAGTACTCAACATTATATTTCGTCCAACTAATAGAAACGTTGACATTTAAAAAATATTCCATGATTCCAATGCGAATGAAGCTATAGCGTAAAAAAAAGTTTAAGATGATATGTTGCCTTTACGGGTTTTTAGTATCTTCCTTTACGTTTGAATTTTAAAAACTCAGAAAGTCGCAGTGAAAATCATTCAACTCCCCAAAACTTTTAATCAAAACACTCCAAGTGGGTTTTCTAAAAATGTTACCGTTTTAATCTCAAGAAACTTAATTATTGTTCAGAACAACCTATATAGTCCTTTTCGATGGAATTTTCATTCAGATCTAGTAGGCTATGGACACAAAATTTCAATATCCTTTTGTTTCACAAGACATTTATCGCGATTTCTAGTAGTAATAGTATTTCATGACCGCTCATAAATTGTCCTATTCAAAAACATTTCGACCAAGAAGTTAATCCGAATTTAGAAGTTGATTTATTAATAATTGTCACCAAAATTTACTCTTCTCTATACTCTTCGGTATTCGAAAAATAAGTTATTTGGTTTTACGCAAGTCCATGACATATTATATGACACATGGCAATATAAAATTTTGTATTATACATATATCATGAAACCGAAGGTGTGTTCGCCCAAAGTCTCTCAGCTTTCCATTCCATTCTTGCCTCTGCCGACATTTGCTTATGTTCTCCATAGTACTTGACAAATTGAAAAGAATGAGATCTAAGACTCACGACTTTTTTCATTTAAATGAAACTAATAATTTTGTACAAAAATAAAGCGCGTGGAAAGCACGCGTAGTATATCCGAAAAAAAGTATTAGTTTCAGTTAAATTGAAAAGACTTCAAAATCGCATAAATTCTAGAATATATTTGATAGTAGAGATCAATGTTTTCCCTTCCATATATCGTATCATATAAATCGTTCTTCTATTTCCACGTGCAAGATTTCCTAACATACATATCCTTAACTAAGCCTAAAAAGCTGATAGCTTTTAACAACGATACTTCTTACTCCAAATTTTTTCCGTAGATGTATCTTAGGTATCGAACAGATATAAACAGTCTAAATATTCCTACATTTAAACAACGATTAAAACAAGATTATATATATATAAGACACAATTTTTGAAATAATGGATTATAATAATATATTACACATTCTGGTAGGAAAATGATATCGTAATATTATCCTATCATCATCAATAATAAATAATAATCATAAGAATTTAGATTTTTAGATTCTTTCCATTCAGAGTTTTTTTTTAAGACATATGGCGCTTATGTGGTATAAATTAACTATTTCGAAATAAAACTATTGTCTCATAAATGTGCAATGAACAGGACACAGTAATGGATGATTAGATTAAAATAAAAAATTAAGTTCACAAGAAAAGTAGATTTGCGGAAAGCTTGACAGATATTCGTGGAACGTTAAAGAGGAATTATCTCTCGATGAATAAATATAGAGTCCAATAAGGTAACAAATAGGTAACAAACACATTTAATCAATATATAATGGATAAGGTATTTACATGCATAATACGCATTTCTGATATAAAGTCTACTTCAGGCCATTGTGATAACGGGCGCAGTTTTACGAGGCGAGGCCAAAGCGCAGGGTGTGACGGTCGCCGTGACGGGAGTAACTCGCGCGCGACCACACATTGATACTATGGCGATTGAGCACACGTTTTAGACTGCATAAAAGCAGTTCTATATACCACTTGGTATTGTCTGTCTTTATGCTGATATATCTGACATTTTCTCAAAAACTACGGTCGAATGCTACGAAAGGTTTCCGTACAAGTAATAAAATGTTTCGGATACAGATCAATTTACTATTTGCAGATATCAAAAAATTAATAATCGTCACATTCATCCGTTCGTAGGTACTGAATTATGAAAAACTTCGAGCTAAATAATTTTTGAATTTTTAGTTGTCTTTATGACTAAACTAACTTAAATAACCCAAGATCATTTACAATTAATTGTACTTATTGTTTTTTTTTAGTAACGGATGGAATATATATCAGAGCATTCTAACGTTAGCATTTTGAAAGCATAAAATCCATTGGAAAAGTACAAAAGCGATATTCGCAGACTGTGGCCATTCTGTACAGTACAAAGCCGATTGACAAAAACCAAATACTAGACATAATAGATATCATCACTGCAATAGCTAGTATCAGCGAACACAACAAAACCACATCAGTAAAATCATGCGAAAGTTGACTCGCATATATTTTTTATCAAACAGTGCATTTCAAATGTAAACCATAAAGCATAAAGCTATAAAATTTCAATCTTTCTTTCCGTCTCGTTAATCCACCAACCATTTCAAAATAGTTAGAACTAAGTCACTCGACATGATTCTAGTGTGTGTTAAATCGATTGGGTATCCTAAATCGATTTAACAATTAACATGGTTGCAAAGGTGGTTGACGGTCATAGAAAAACTACGTTTACTTTTTTATTTATTTATACGAGAAATAGAAATGTTATTTTAACAACGCAAACAATTATTGATAAACTTCATAAATGATAGATTGCTTACCGATTTTGAAACCAAACTTGAACGACCCTCATATCTAAGCCTGTATCTTGAGCAAGCTGTTCCCTCACGTGACGAGCTGGCTTTGGACTGCTGCTATAAGCACTTTTAAGAGTTTCAAGCTGTTTTGCAGTAATTGTAGTTCGCGGTCTCTTGCTAGCTGCGTCTCCATCCAACGAACCTTCACCTATTAAGTAAAAATATATAAAAATCGCACAAAAACTTAGAATTTCAATTAAGTGTAGATAATATCAAACCTTTCGCTCTCGCAGCTTCATAGTCCGGTTTGCAAACAAGCTTGCCATCCTCCATTAGATAAAACTCGTCTCCGGTATTAAGTGTGCGTGCACAGGCAGCACATGCGAAACACCGAAGATGGTAAACGTGAGCCTGGGCCCGCCGTACGACCTGTGTCGGCGGGATGCCCTGCCCGCAGCCCGCGCACTTAGTGCCGTAACGCCTGGGACAACAGCCGCAACCAACAACATTATCAAAGTGATATTACGTGATAATTAATTGCACTAATGGCTTAATAGAAGAATTATAAGGACTTTGAATTGACTTCTGAACTATATACATTTTTTCTTATTTTTTAGCTTTATAATGATCGATTTTGATTCTTAATAAAAGCAAATAAATGTATCCTGAATAATTTCCAGTATAATATTTTTCTTCGTGATCAGATTATTTTTCATACGTTTTAGGGAAAAACCTGTAACGCAAGCTTTCTATCGGTTGATAAATTTATAATATTATATCGATTTGGATTTTTATAAAATGTGAAGAGGCTTACTTGAAGAAGTCTTCGGTGCAGTAGAGCTGGTTATTTCTAGCGAAGCACTTTCCTGACAGCATGGCTCGACACTCGACACACCTCAAACAGCCAGCGTGCCAAGTCCTGTCTGACACTTTTAGCACGTATCGATCTACTATCATCTCATGACAGCCTCCACATTTTGGTATGCTGGCTGCAAAAAAAAAAATAGAATAGAATAAATTAGCAGTATGCTAAACTTCATTTATTTCTATTTCTAATAACACAATGACTTATATTAATATAAAATATTATTAAAATCTTCGAACATTTGATAATGTTTGAAATGCTCTTTTGTTTTGTTATTGAAGATAAATAACAGCTTCAATTCAATCTTTATTGAGCAATAACACCTACGTATATTTATGATTTCTGTGTGTCCTCAACTGTTTAGGAAAGAAAAACCACACAATGGATTTTTGAGACTTCACGGTATCTAAATTTATATCTAAGATTAAAAAATAAAGACTTATCTTCGATTGAAGAACAATTTGTCGACTTTAGTAGTCTAGTAATTGTTTGATGAAAATTTAGGTGATATTAGTAATTGTTGCAAATAATATAGTTGTTATAAAAGTTCTTGTTTCTCTATTAATTTCTGAACTATTTATTAAACAACATATCCTAATGTTGTAGGTATTTTTGTCAGATACAAATGGAAAAATAAAATTTATGTTCATACAAATATACGGAACTCTTCATAGCAAAAAGTTTATTAAGAAGCCATACCTAAATAACTCCAGATCTATAATTTAGTAGTAATATAAGTGTTCAATTAAATTGATAAAAATTACATTATATATGTATATATTAATTACATATAGATATGATTTAATTACAATAAATAAGTTGTATTGAAAAATTAAATTTTCAAGAAATTTAAAATATATTTTTTTAAATATTGCATAATCATTACAAAATGATTTTATTATTTAAACTGTATAAGAATAATGCCACATTTCACTTTCATAAAATTAATTAATTGACATAAAAAATCTTTTAAAGAAAATTTATTTTGATTTTATTTAAGATTTGTTAAATTTTAAAGAGAACGAAATAATATTAAGTCTATAATATTAAAAATATTTTTTTCTACATGCCCTGAATTCGACGCCGATATTTTTAAAAGTGTGTTTAGGACCTTACGACACAATTTATTTATCCAAAAACAAAGGGTTGGAGAATGAAAGTGAACTTTACAAACGAACGGAGCTGACAATAACCCCAATGCTAAACACTTTTTATGAATTAACTTATATACTTAAGCATATCTATACATTATTGAATACATTTTCATTACAACGCTAGTATTTCCACTTCATCTTGATATCACGTTTCTTATCTGTTACGTAAACATATAAATATAAACCAATTCCATCACTAACATCACTCACTTGAAAGCGAAACACACACGTTTTGATTTAGTTACGTACATAGGAACACTTCAGGTAGGTGTTCTAGTTGGATGGGTGGTACGCGCATGTCGAGCTCGTCTTCCGCGCCGGGGTACATCATGGAGCCCAGCATGATCTGCGGCCGCCCTGCGCCGCTGCGTCCGGCGTACTGCCGTCACCCCATCGATCTACCCCATACCCCCTTATCAGTACCAACATGCGATTGGTCCTCGTCACCCTAATGATAACATCCACCACGCCCCTCAACCAATCTCTAGTGTCGGGTACACCCAGCGATCGATTACAAGGAAAATTCTCGTTGACTGCAAATGCTATTGAACGCTCAACTCGGAACTGTTAAGAAGACAAAGATGACTGGTCTTATGTTTTTATGCGTTTTCTTAGGGAGATTTTTAAATGGTACGAAAATCATTTTGTCGTTGTGTAATCACGAATGAAACGAAAAATAAATCCGTCTGTGATAAAAAAAAAATACATGACCCGTAGTAATAGAGACGATATAAGGCTTTTTATAGAAATATTATAATCTGAGAATTAATACTTTTTAAAAATTTTGCATGCTCCAAAATATAGTTTTAATCATATTTGTGCTAGTCTCTCTCGACTTATATTAAAAAATAATATATGTACATATACTGTCTATTACAGTTGTTCATCTTTTTATAAAATGTCTAACAATTATAAATTTATTATAAGTATATTTTAAATTTATTTCAATAAAATAGTATTTTGTATAATATTGAGTTAAATAATGTAATTTAGGGTAAATATAGAAAAGATATAAAATAAAATTCAGAATTTAAAAAATATCTCATTCTCAATGTGCAATGTTCCACTACTATAAGGTATTCAAATTTCATAAAAATATTTATATACTATTTAGTTTGAAGGTGGCACGGTCTAAAATATTACAAAATATAATATACCCAACTTATACATAAATTTAATCAAAATTAACATATACTGAATATAAAATTTATGCTCATCATATTAGTCTTATGTTAGTGGTAGTTAAGTGCAGGTTATACCTAGAAACCTACCCACTTAGCATTTCCATACCGTCACGCCAATCAGATGGTCAACCATATCAAGCTTAATATTCTTACAGGATCTCTAACAAAATCAATAAGATAACTCATAAAGTTTACAAGTCATCTGTAGGTAGTTGATTTATCACATCGGCGGACACATAATCCGTTTAACAAATATTGTTCTAACGTGAATGGGATCAATAAATCTGTAACATAATACGGCCTAGGCCGTGGTCAAGCGTGACCTGGCACAATGAATTATACAAGTGAGCGCTAGGGCAGCGGCGTGTGCGACTTTACGACCGCATAAATCACTGGTCACTCCCAGTTAGCCCTTTAGGGTCGTTTTGGAAGCTTGGAATCCAAACGTTGGATTCATATTCCCATCGAACACGTAAGAGGACTTTCGTTATAAAACAATGTAATCTTCTATTGAAGTATATTATTTGTTTGACCCAGTGACGTCTTTCAATTATATTTGTTTTTATATTGTCATCACATTGATTTGTCCTTTGAAACAAAGTGGTTATTCACATTTATTTAGAAGTTTATACGAAGAGTTGTTCTTCCTAACGTTTTCGCGATGAGGAAGTGTATTTATAAAATATTTTAATTTGGAAATGAACAAAAACAGGAATTTTCTTGATTTTTTACTAGACGCACTTTACTAATTACCATTAACTACACATAACTCGCAATTTTATAAAATAACTTTTTTATATTTTTTAAAGTAATTATTTTATAGGAAATAAAATACAATCTAAATTAGGAACTCGAATAAGAAGCTAACTCATGTAAATTAAAAATAAAGGTAAATATACAACTTATATGTAATCAATATAATTATAACTAAATTAATTACAAGTTAAATAGTTATCCTAACAAAAACGAACATTTGATTACTGTTGACAAACATTTCAGTTGGAGGATTAATTTCTAACAGTTAAAGAAATGTGAAAAAGAAATTATTGTGTGGTAAAGCTTATGCGCTTTATTAATATTAATTAAAAAAAAGAAGAATTAGAAAAAAAATCTTTTTTTTTCTACTAGGTTATTTATTTTTAGTGATAATAAATTTAAAGTTATTTTAAGGAATTTGAGAAACATAAATATTTATGCAATAGTTTTCGATGTCAAGAACGAATGACAAAGGAATATTTTCCTTATTATCCAAAGGCATTTTCCTATTAAGAACGATTAAGAGTAAAAACGGAAAAGAGATTTGACAAAATCCCAAAATGGTAGTCACTAACTGGAGCTAAATGCAGAATAACAAAGATTTTAAGTATTTCCAGGATTTTACTTCCCAGAATCGAATTCCTAAACATCTTTATAAAATTATTATCTAGCACAACAGAAAAAATCTTTTGGAAAACTAAAAGATCCTTTTTTTGGATAATACCTACTATTATCGCGTAGGATGAGAAAGGAATATAATTTTTTTTTTTAAATTGGAATAAAATATATATTTACATACATAAAAATATTTGCAGTATAGGCCCTAATTGTATCGGAAAAATTATATTGAATTCCAAACCCTGTGTTTAAAAAAAATGTGGTGATTCCATCAGATTGCTATTAATTACTTAGGTACAACTATTTTTTTTATATGTACACTCACAGAATATTTACGTGAAACATTTTTAATACTTTGATCGACTTGTAATTTGAGCTTCTATCTCAGGCATCCCATTCTTTGCTATACCCATTTCCTTAAACTATACACTCTTCACATTCCTATCTCTATCCTTATAACATAGTCGCACGCCATTCAGTCATCTTCACATTATTTGATATCTTTCAAGATAATAAATTTTATTTTCTCAATAATTACATATATTTACATCGCATCGTTAATTGATTACTATGTTTTCATATGACGATAGTTGGAAATGAAGATGTAGGTGGTGAAAGCCTCAGTAATGTCCTAATCACTCTTGCACTGAAGACACCCAAATCATAAGTCGAAGGAAACGCAAACGGTGGCAAACTGTTGTAATCCGTTGCTATGCACATGAAGAAGCCGGAAGAGTATGATTTCAACCAAATGCAAGGAAAGTCTATAAGGAAAAGTTGGATATCCGGAATGAGTCAGGGCTTCCAATAGTAAAAAAAAATATGGAGGAATTAAATCGTGCAATCCCTACTCACATCCCTCTAAGTGTATCTTACAAAATCTACTTACCTACATTTTTATTTGTCTATGAATGTTTTTGAACAATTAATTCTTGGATTAATTAATATTTTTTAATGTATTTGACTCTTTTCCCGTGTTATAATCCTTTTTTTTTATTTAGCAAGTTCAAACATTAACATTTTGGTATACCTAGGCTTATTGATAAATGATAGGCGTCTTTTAGATGACTACTTTATTCAACAATTATTTAAAAAGATTTCAAATAAATTTATCTCATTTAATTAATATGCCATTTTATTTCGTATAAAATACTTACTTTAAAAAATATTAAAACTTATTAAATAAAATTGCGAGTTCTGTGTAGTTAATGGTAATTAGTAAAATGCGTCTAGTAAAAATCAAGAAAATTCCTGTTTTTGTTCATTTCCAAATTAAAATATTTTATAACTACACTTCCTCGCCACGAAAAAGTTAGGAAGAACAACTCTTCTTATAAACTTCTAAATGAATGTGAATAACCACTTTGTATTATTTGAAATATCAAACTTGAATTGATACAAATTTTGTACAATATTAAATTTAGATGTTTGATCTAATAATATTTATATTAGGTAAATCCTTTAAAGTACAATGAATATATGAAAAGAAAACATTTTCTTTAAAATTTTAGATAATTCGTGTATATATATATATATATATATATATATATATAGAATTAGTAGTATTTGCTACATACACACCATAATTTTAAACTTTGTAGATTGATATAATAAAATGTTGTGTTTATATGAGAAGGCCTTTTATGTTCGTATTTTTTTTTACGGATCACCACTAAACAGTTGATTAAAATTACTTTCATTTGTGAAATAAGATTTTATATGACAAATTAATATTTATAAACGATATAACCTTCAAAAATTTTATGCAAAATTATAAGTAAATACCTTTCGTGTGTACTCTTTTAAAATAAAACTGAGTTTTTCGGATACTACGCTTTTTTATTATTTTATAAACACTGAAAAACTTTTTCATCTCGTCTGCCCGTGATCACGGTTGCTGTAAAGGAACCGAAACTTCGGGATTACGTAGTTATAAAATAAAAAAAAAACGCGCAGTATCCCAAAAAATTTATTTCAATTATAAACAAAAAAATGGTTTTAAACTTATAATAGGTAACGTTAAATTTCTTATAAACTTATAATTTTTGCAGCGCAAACATTTCTAGGTCCAAATGGTCCAAATTTTTTTCTCCAAGTTAAACTAAACTAGACTAAACTTAGTAAGTTTAATATAAAGAGCTTCATTTCTTTAGTCTGCTTTGGTATTAAGTATAAAAACTGACTAAGAACCTGACTTTTATATTCATCTTTCAACTTTCTGTTCACGTTGGAATTTCAAAAAAGCTTTTCAGTACTTTATAAGCATAAATTCTCGAATGAAGCAAATCGCCAACAAACTTCTAAGAAATTTTTAAATTCTTGATAAATCATCTTGATTTGCTTTTGCGTAATTAGTATAAAAACCATAACTTGTTATAATTATAAGTAAAAAAATATTTAAATAACGCAACGTGTATTTAAAATATATGAATATTTCTCATATTCCGTCCCATAATTGAAGGGTTGCCGGTCGCGTGTGTCCCTTGGGCCCCGACGTGCGCTTGCGACGTAAATAAGGGTTAGACGAGCATTGAAAGTGCTTCTTACCAGTCAACTAATCTTCTCATAGGATGCGACAGCAGCTTACTAGACTGGAATCAATTTAGCACAGAGTGGGTACCACTTAAGAATATCATATTGAATACGAAAATCAATTTACTGTGTGGTCTTTTTTTTGTAAAAAAACAAGGATTTCTCTATTTAGTACCTGTAATATATATTTCATGTCTAGCGAAATAGTAGATATCATTTAGTAAACTGTTGTTTATGTGCAAGTAAAAGCCTGGTACGATCACTTCATCTACTTTTGAAATTAGTTGATGACAGTATTTTTTTAGTTAGTTGATAACATTTATCGTACATTATTGTTTTAGCAATTTCATAAAAAAAAAATGAAGGGTTATTTTTTTCTTTTTCTTTAATTCACTAATGTTTTAAATTCCAATATAAAATTTAAACATATTTCGGAGATTGACTAATAAATGTTTAGCGTTAATTTCATGTCTTAAAAGAAGTCTCTTATTTTTCTGTTTTTTCACATTTAACGCCTTAAGTTTTCACTGCGTGGAAATGCTTTAGATTTTTATACAGGAGCCTTCTACGAATTGTAAAATATTTTCAGATTTCACTTTCAAATAAATTTTATGCTATTCAAAACATATCATTAGTTTCTTTTAGATAACTATAGTGTTGGTTACTCAATTATATACGGTTTTGTGTCTGTTATTTGTAATAAATCATTAAAATGATCTAATATAGGAAATAATAATATTTTTTTATTATTAACATTGAACATAAAATCACACGATTTGACCTTCGTTTAGAACGAGTAGACATTCTCGTATCCTGGTGCCAAGTAAATTTGTCTCGCAATGATTTAGTTTCCCCAAAAGACTCGATTGATATGAAACGTGTCGCGCCCTCGATTCGGTATTATGTTACTATGGGAAAATAGTTATCATATGGAACCATCACAAATAAACCCTCAAATGCTGTCCGTATGACAAACTTAACAATAATTGTTTATTGTGAATCAACAAATACTTTCATATTTATGTTCACTCTTGAAATCTTAATAGAGAAATTTCGTTTGAAACCGGGCTGGTTGGCGAAGATACTTAAAATTCTTAAATATATATGATGTTTGCTATACTTACATACCTACATTAAAAAATATTGTATAGATGTCAAACGAAATAATAAATAATTAAGGACGTATGACACGGCCGGGCACTCCCGCCTGCAAACGGGGTTTTAATTCGATAATGTCTCTGTTATCTGATTATGACGGAACCGAAAAATTATATCGTCATGTAATTAGATTAAAATGCAATTTAGAGAGACGCGGCAGGCGGCACGCGCCTCGACGTACTTTTATATCGTTTTAGCGATGGGGGGTGACATCTTAGTGTCGCTGGAAATAGTAGCAACTGTGGTTATTTAATTCCTAAGTTTTTTAATCCTTTTTTCTTTACTTTATTATTGTTGACGTTTAAGTTTTTAACGATATGAGCATACGCATGTTTTACAATCACGAAGATAAAATTTTGTTTAGTCTTATCATTCTATACCTAATTATCGAAAGTAACGGAATTTAATAAAAAAAAATCACCAAGAAATGACTCAGCGGATATTATAAATAAAATCAGAAGTCATAATAAATAAACTTAAGTTTTTATTATAGTAAGCAAAACTGTCTAAATGGACTGGTTTGATATTTACGAGACTCATTGTAATTTAAGCACATTTTTTACAGTAGATGGGTCGTAGAGAGTTGGAGCTTATAATTGAATAAAAGCACCAGAAACCATAAAATCAAAACTAATAAAACAAACATAGCGAACTGTCGTCGCTCCCTTCAAAACGCGACTTACCCCACTTATTAAAATTAATAAGTGGGCCCTTCGTCTGTATTAATGATCACACTATGTCAATAGCGGAGTAATATATTTAGTAAACAGAGGTAACGGGCTCTAAGTTAACATTTTTAATAAGCAAGTACATGTAAATGACAATTTTAACTGAAGATACATCTGAATTTACGCCTGTATTTAACTCTATTTCGAAACAGAATAACACCTTACATCACTCGTAAAAAATATAATGAAATGGCAATAAAATTAAAATAATGAGGTAATTTTCTCATATTATAATATTCTCACAAATAACTTAATGAAGATAAATAGCATATTTCATAATTTTATTCTGCGTTTTCGAATAGCTATTTTCATAGGAATATTAAAGCGCTTTGATCCAGTTGTTTACCCACCACTACAGGCTGTCTGAGGGACACGGATGAGGGGGTTGTGTTTACCGGGCAAATATTTTCGATGGCGTACCCGCATTTATTTGTCTTATAATAAATTATTATGAGTACTCAAACGAAAAGCTTATTAATTAGTCCGGGAGTTTGCTCGGTTCGCATGCCCATATCACGGATTGAAACGAGAGTCGATTTACGCGTTGGAACTCGTCATTGTTTTGGTGTGAACGAGTTTTGGTCGACTAATGAGGTACATTAAGAAGAAAGAGTGGCTTGACGCGACCGTGACCAACCCAGCCGGTGTTCGGTGGCAGTAATCGAAGCTGGGAGGCATGCCAGCACCGAGACTTCGCATTTAGTTATGCTTGTATGAAATCTATAATCTACTACGGTTTCTCGGTGTCAATTCGCGTATTTTTATTCCATAGTAACAAAAAAAATATGATTACAACTCGAACGCGTGAAAGAATTATACAATGCGTACATTTTTTTACTCATACAATGCTTAAATTTTTTTACTTATACAATGCTTGAATTTTTTTACTCTTTATTTCCACCAAACGTAAACATTGCCGCTCACCTGTTGTAAAAAATGTAAACGGTGCCAAATTTGCTGATTGTAATAGTATAATAGTCTACGAATCTAACTGGAACTGAATCAGCATTAATTTCGTGAAGTACCTTCGACTAAGGCGGTTACCTATTTATTAGAATTTCCTTGGAAGGTTTTTATAGAATTTTAACAAATCAATATTTTGATATACAATTCTAGTTGTGAGATTTTATAGTACATTCAACCTGTTGATATTTGTAATAAATCAAATCGATATAAAAGCAAACTTGTGTGTATAATTTATATTTTATTATTAATTTAATATCATTTTTTGAACATAAGCTATTTTAGCTAAGATCTAGGGAATTTTCAAACGATATCAAAGTAATAAATAACTTGTTACTTTGATATATTTGTGACAAAAACAATCTGAATAAGAGCTTGAGAAAACAACTATGGAAATTGATCCTATGAATCTTTAAACATAAATAAATGTTGCAAAAAAATGGATATGGTATATCTTAATATTGACTTATAATATCTGGAAGCTAACTTTTGAGAAAGCAGTCTCACAAACAAAGACGTAAATAGTTTTTATAAGTATTCATCGTAAATTCGCTATATAAATTACATATGTAACTGTTACGTTGATAAATTATATTACAAAAAGACGAAACTTCTCCTCATTCCATGCATTCAGCGTGGGGGTGTCGAGTCCATCGCGTTTAAATTCTTTTCATTAATTTATTTTCTTCTTTTAAACGATCTCTTCTAGCAAGGCTAGCAGAACAAAGTCGTAAAAGGGCCTTGTTTCTTTTTCAGGTTTCTGACAATAGAAAAACGATAGGTAACAAAATGACCCATTAAAAAACCTGTATATTAAAAAAAATATACCAAACAGGTTTTCTAATTTAACTCATTTTATTACGCCTAATTTGTGAAATTTATTACGATATACTTTATTAACTGTGAGAACAATAATCTAAATGATAAATATGGAACAAAAAAATAATGTTATAAAATATAATTTGAACAGAAGTAATGACCTTATGCGTCATTGTCTACGTGATTCTGGCGCGGTGAAATTTAAATTTATTATTTTATCACACCTACAAAGCAACTTAATAAATTCAAAAAGTAATAATTAAGTATATAGGAATTATATAATACTTAAGGAAAAATTTTAAATAACAATAAATTGTCACACCGCGACAGTTAATTTGCATCATAACTTTTTGTTATTTAAGAACAATGCATTGCCTATTAGCATTAGATGGAAATATTATTTCTACACACAATTTTAGACTTACATTTCTACATTATAAAATCGAAAACTTTGGCACATTGAAGCTTTTAATCCATTATTAATAATTTAACGATTTACCGTTTTAAACAAAAACATTTTAAATTATATGTAAACATTATTAATTATATATTTCTCTATTTTAATTTATAATAATTCATTAAATAAGAATAGATACAATAGTAGTCAGCTCGACATATCATATAATAATATAATAAAATACATGTTATTAAAAATAATTATCTGAAATAACAGATTAATTCTATGTTTAGATGTTCCATTATGTTATCGATTATGTTATAATGATAAGCAAGACAACAAAAAACTTGAGATAATAGGTAAAATAATTTTATATTATCAATGAAAAGCGACACAACAACGATTACACGGTCAGTGTAGTTTTCGTTTGTCCTTGTAACAGATTCGTTAAGGCAGAATGTTGTAGCGTGTATATAACTATTATCCAATTTCCAAAGCTATTTTACTTATACACCTAAAATATGGGGTTTTCCAATAGGGACGCTTGAACTTTGACAGCTGATTGCGGCCATGTTGTTTGAGTGACAGCTGTCAAATGCAGTGTGTTATATTCATTCCGTCCTCCCAAACCACCATGGCAGGTTACAGTGTCGAGCAGCACGTGCAAATCATAAAATTGTTTTATGAAAATGGGTCTTCAGTTCGAGCAACGTTCCGCGCACTTCGCCCGTTTTACGGTCGCGATGATCGTCCTGCCGAGTCGACTATCCGTCGATTGGTGGACAAATTCGAGTCAACCGGGTCAGTTAACAATCAGCCGGTTCCCGTGCGTCAACGTAAGTCGAGATCTGCCGAGAATATCGCCGCTGTGCGCGACAGTGTCCTCGAAAACCCGCGGCAGTCAATTCCGCGTCGCGCACAGGAACTCGGCCTTTCGCAGACGACAACTTGGCGAATTTTGCGTTGTGACTTGAGCCTGCACCCGTACAAGATCCAGCTGACCCAAGAGCTCAAGGTTAATGACCATAGACAGCGCCGTGTGTTCGCTGACTGGGCATTAGAGCAGTTGGAAGTTGACGCCGATTTTGGCAAAAAAATCATCTTCAGCGACGAGGCGCATTTTTGGATGAATGGCTATGTCAACAAGCAAAATTGCCGTATTTGGGACGAGACCAATCCACACGAGGTTCACCAAGTGGCAATGCACCCGCAGAAAGTGACTGTTTGGTGCGGATTTTGGGCCGGAGGCGTGATTGGTCCGTATTTTTTCGAAAACGATAATGGTGTGGCCGTCACCGTCAATGGTGAGCGATACCGGTCGATGATAACCAACTTCTTTTGGCCTGAAATCGAGAATATGGATCTGGACAACATGTGGTTTCAACAGGACGGCGCTACGTGCCACACAGCACACGCTACGATGGAAGTTCTGCACGAGCAATTTCTGGACATGGTCATCTCGCGCGGAGGCGACGTGAACTGGCCACCGAGATCGTGCGATTTGACCCCGCTGGACTTTTTCTTGTGGGGTTTTCTTAAGTCACAGGTCTATGCCAACAAGCCGCAAACCACCGATGCCCTCAAAGTCAACATACGCCACGCCATCGATCAAATACAGCCCGATTTGTGCGCCAGAGTCATCGAAAATTGGACCTTTCGTGTGCGCGCCACCAACCGAAGCCGTGGCGGTCATTTGAATGATGTCATATTCCATACATAATGGGGTCGATAGACCTTCCAAATAAAAAAAAATTTCGCAAATATCTTTCGTACATGTATTTTTTTTTGCATTTCAAAGATCAAGCGCCCTTAATGGAAAACCCTATACTTGGACGATTCTCCAAAAATTTCCATTTTGCATGGTTCGTCTGGACAATTCTATTTCTTGGTTATAATGTTATTTTATTAAAACGAGTGTTTTTATTGAAATCATCTGTCAATGTGACTTTAGAAGAAACCTTATTAGTGGAAGATGATGATGATGATGAATGATGAGGAAAAATCAAAATAAACTTTTAATTTAAAATTCTATCACGGACTGTAAGAAATACAATCATTACATCTTAAATAATATTTATAAAAAACAACAGAGCACTTGCACAAATGTGTGTTATTTTTTATGCTGCTAGGTAATTGATGCTATCCATTGCACTTCTATAACCTTCTTGGCTGCTCAGAAAAGTCTTTTCGCTTTACCCCACTCCACGAATGACTGTTACGCGACATGCGAAAGTTGGCAGAAATCTTTGTAACAATGGAATAAAAATTTCACTTTAACAATGTTGACTGTATTTTATTATAAGGAATCAATATAAATAAATTTTCGTCCAAATTTAAATACCATCCACAAAACATAATTAGAAAATGCTGTAACCTTTCATATATGTATCATGTATATTAAATCGACGTTTGTCTTGATAAATCACCACGCTTTTGGAAAAAATCACGAAAATTGGGTATAAAAGGTGCTCTCGTAATTGCTAACACTCTCCGGAAAGAATTATGCTTCTGGTCGAGTATGCATTTAAAAGATTTTTTGCTAAAAGAAATAAGTATGAATATCCTTTTAAAGAACTTTGATGTTAGACTTTTCTGTTTTACATTTTTCTATCACTATATTGCTCAACCCTTTTTAGTTCCTTTAAATATAGTAATCTTATTAAGATCTATATCCTTTAGTACTACTGTAGTAGCTTTTACATCAGTGTACGCCAATTTCCCGATCTACGATATACCTTACTGTTATCATCGTTATAGCTCACACATTCAGGATTTGATAACACCTTCAAACGCTGCTTAGGGATTTTGACATCTATCTATAAATTTTTGATATTACCCACCTTCTACATTTCTGTGTAGTTTTTAACGATTCATTTTTTTACTTATTCGTGGTACTTTAATATGTTGTTACATTGTTCTACAATACAAGCGGTTTTAATTTTATTGGATCATTAAGGGAAATTATACTAGTAATAATAATGGGTTTTAATGATACTTTTGTAAAATTGATTTTTATAATTTATTTTGTTATTAGCAATCGTATTGTTGTAAAAAAAAACTTATTAAAAAAAAGTTACTCGAGTACATTATATCTAATGACGTGTATAATATAGATATTTTTAGAATACCTAATACTAATTTTATAAAGTTGAGAATTTATACCGTATGGTGCTTCCATATAGTGGCCTTTTACTTTCAAGTCTATGTAGTCGGAACTAATACATTTGATAATTAAACCTAGTAGTGTATATAAAAATGATATGGATAGTGAACTTGCAAAAACTATATAACTGCTGAAATTCCACATGACTAAGTTATAGACACATATAAGAATTCAACAAATAAACCAAATATTCATCCATGTTGAGCTGGACGATGTATTTTATAAAAATAATAATTATCAAAACAATTTAAGAAATATATTCTTCCACTAACCTTTGAGTAGAAATAATTGCTTATTACTGAACTTGAAATATATTACTGTACAACTAACCTTAGTCGAATTATAATGTTTCCGTATCTACAGATAGAATTCGCTTTTATTTTTCTATTTTACTCTTATTTGGACAATGGACATACTTTAATCAAACCTTTCAAAAGTGTCTCGGTTACCGGTAGGAAATCATAAAACTCAAGGAGGTTCAAATCAGGATGGATCAGCTGTCATGGGGAGATGGCGCGTGCCAACCCTGCGGGGCTTCATGACGTCAGTCCCATCTGCCCGACAGATGGCGTCCGTGCGCCCGCGCGGAGATAATATCGCACGCACGCTAACACTCCCCATCATAAATATAGGAACTATATGGCCAGCTAATCTTGATCAAATGACCAATCAAAACATTAATAATTATAGCCTACTTTTTTAACTGTAGTTTAGTTTATCTGTTAATGCTTTGATAAGTATTAACAAACAAAAATAAGAATCGAATTTATGCACCTAAGTTATGACTCAAATTGGTAAATGATGTGATGATAAATGATTACGTAAATCTATAAACCAAGAAAATTATCTAACGAGAATAATGAGTTAGTTAACTATAAAAAAAACAATTGCGTAGTATTGCGCTGCAATCTCTGAACCGCTTGACCTTACATCTTATGGGTACGTGCAACTGTGAACTGACACGCGATTTATTTTAACTTGTAGAAACTATAAATGTAATGATTAAATTAAAATCAACGCATTACTGCATTTATTTATGTTATAGCGTGTCAAAAAAATTAATCATAATTTAGATTAATATATCCATTCAGAAGACAAACTAATTTACGATTAACTTCGCATTTAATGCCATGCTCACAATCTATTGCAAATTTATTTCTCTTATAGGAATTCAAGTACATATAAATTATTTTGTCATTAATGTTTAATAAAGTTCTAATAACTTCCTTGTAGATTTACAGATCTAGATGTACATAGATGACATCTGTCCAATGATCATTGGGGTGCTTTGCATGCAAGAGCCACGTGATACTCCCTATTGTTTTTATTACCAACTAGCTGGTAATTACTGGAACATCACTATAAGTGATTTATAATTAACGCCATATGTTTATTTTAATATAATAAAAAAAAAAACTTCTACACGTTTTCCGTCGAATGACATATTTATTTCTGTTTTATTTACATTTTACAGCTATCAAATCAAATATTATAACTGTAGAAAAATGAAAATAACATGAAAATTATTTTTTAGAAAAAGCTAAATACTATTCTACTGAAAGGAGACATTTATATTTTTTTATTATATCAAAAGAAAATAGTTATTAATTTAAAAAAAATCTGTATGATAAACATGATTATTATTTATTATATATATGAATAAATGTGAATAAACCCTTAAGCCATAAAAATCTATTACTTACACTGATAGTTAATAAATCATATAAATTTATGTACTAGATAAATAAAAAATACCTACACATAGTGTAACAAATATAAATATGAGAATGTGCTTTAAGATTACACTAGATATTAGGACCCTTCTAAATCTTCTAAGAAGGTTTGATTGGCATGTGGTATAATAAAAGCAAAAAAGATTTCTCTCTCCCCCAATTCCTGCCTCACCTACGAAAGTGGCTTTTGAAAAGTTGACTAGAATAAAAAGTGAATCCCAGAAATTTATGATTAAAATCTTAAAATAATTCTTATATTCAAACAATATGAACACGGCAAGGGCAAAAAAGAGTTCAACCAAGATTTGTTATGTAGTCGGTAACGAACGATAGTTATAACTAACCATCAGGTAATAAAAACGAAGGTTAACCAAAGCTATAACCGAGTAAAAAGATATATGCCCATGTAAAAACAATGAACTTTCACACAAGCGCCCCGGGTTTATTTAGCGTGGTTTATCGTGAAATCAAAGTGGAGAAGTCGGTCTGTTGTGGTAATTCAATTTGGTGAACAATCCGTTTCCCGCGGCACCAGGCCACTTTACCCACGCACTTTATTCTTTGCACATACGAGACAAATTATATCTCACTTTCCATCAAATTACTTTCCTGGGAAACAATGCTTCAATGGTAATGTCTGGTTAGTTTTGAAATTTGTTTCGGTATAATTTCAAATATCATATCCATGGTCCTGAAGTGATTTTGAAATACAATGTAATTTAAATAACAATAAAGTAATAGGTATTACACTCATTTGACATGTAAGTCTTAAAAATTAATAACGGAGTAGGTATTTCTGTGATTTCAAGATAACTATTTCTAAATTGAACCATGTCACAGATACGAAAAATATTTTCCTTGCTTTATTATATCAGCTTATCTGTGGTTCTACTTTAGATATTTTTAGTAAAACTTTAAATGTGAAAAAGATGACTAGACATCTGTCTAAACTGGTAAAGAGGTACACATTATACATATATGTACATATATTTTTCATCTATCTCGGTAAATAATAACACTTAAAAATTACACATATAATTTCATTTTATAATGTAGTCTGGCCCTGGATAAAAATGTAAAAAATTATTATTCATACTCTCAATCTCATGTAGTTCATGAAATAAACTGACAGCTTGGAAATACGCTTAATATTTGATACGACGATTCAAAATACGATTGGAAATACCCTTGATAAGAATAATAAGTATATTCAGTTTATATAAGTTTATATTTTCACTTAAAAAACTGTAGACTTGATGTCCATTACGCAAAATTCATGTCACTGATTCATTAAATAGCTATAATATTTTTATGGAAGGCTTAAAAATATATCGTGTATATCATACAAATTATTACTACAAGAATATCAAAACTATCAACTTAGGATTGACGTCATTTATTATAGTATGGAGAAGCACAATTATTTAATCGTAACTTATGGAATTTTCTTGTAAGAAGGCCTTTTTTATAAATGGGCTAATCAAAACATTTATCTTTATTATATTGAATATAAAACAAGTGTTGAATATATATATAATGTTCTCATCTTTGTGTTTAATTCATATTAAAAACAAAGTCTTGATGATGCTAACAACAAAACGCATGAAGCTAATTTTTGACTTCCTTAGAGACTGTATAAATAAGTCGAACTTAGGTATTAAAAAATATATATTTTAAAAGATATTAGAGTTGAGGATTACCTTTTTTAATATGTAATTTATTGATATTAACTACTTTTACATAGATATCTATCAGATAATCGCCCCTGTTACATTTATAACTTCATCACTGTTACAGCCAATTCAGATTTATTTTCTATAGAACGAGATTGATTCAGGAAGTTTACACAAGAAGTCAAACAAGCTCTTATCAAAACGTCGACGCGTGCGAGTAACTTTTTAACCGCGAGAAAAAACAATGGAGCAATCTCTCACAAGTATCGTTTTCACCCGTCGGCAGATCAATGTAAGCCCCGCGCGATAATTGAATCGAGAGGGTCAGATCTGCCCCGGGGCCATTATTAGTGATACATTTGATTCGTATGTGGCTTCCCTTACCATTTAGGGTATTTCTCTTAAATGAAAAAAGTATACGTCATTACAGAATCATTTAGTCTCATACAAAATATAATGAATATAGCAAAACTTACTAACATATTTCTACGAGTATATATGTATTATGTATGTCTGAAAGTATAGCTATGTATATCAAAACAAATATTACAGTTGTTATTTAATAATAAAAAACAACTATTTTTAACCTTAAAATATGTATGAAAGGAAAGTTAGTAAAGTTTTGATTTAATTATTATAAAAACAAAACAGCGGGACTCTACGATCACAGCTTGTGTTTTACTTGTTTCCTAGTGGGGTCATTACTAAACTCCATTACACTTTTTGTGCCAAGTGTTTGGTAATACAAGGGTGAAAACGACCCTACAAAAAGAATGATACGCTCTCAACAACATCTTTATATTATTTATTTTAAGCCCGAATTTTTTATATGTAACAACACCCATCTCTACTTAATTATACTCGACACAAAACAAACAAAGTTTCATTGGCGACACCGCTATGGGAATAGGTAAATAAATGAACAAATTAGGATCTAATGGCCTGGTAATGATCTCAAAGGCTTTAATCACATAATACAACCTAACTGCTAAGTTGTTGTTTAAAAAATACTGTACAGTGATGCATTAAAGTATAAACATATGTATTTAGAAATATTGTACCCTTATATACTTACATACAAAATGAATGTGAATATATACATCTCAAAATATGTGTATAGCAACATAACTGCTGCTGGGACATATATTTGTACCTAGTATATGTACTATTAGATCTTGGTAATGTAACGTTCTATTTTTATTACCAAAAATAAGCAGTATAAAGTGGCAAAGCCATTACCATAAGTAATCACATAACATTTACATGGCCTAGTACGCTCGAATGCAAAAGTAGTCATCAATCTTAGGGTGGTACTGGCATAGCGATAATGCATACAACATATGGCACCGTACTAGTATGGCTCGACACGCTTCAATGACATTGAATAGATCTACGACTCAAGTGACCCGCACCAACCTTTGGAATCGCGGACAAGAGATAGTATCGCCCGACAAGTGTACTTCTGAACATGTAACAAATGCTATTTTGTTACGTTTAATAAATTACCCGCATTTTATATGTAATTGTAATGTATGTACTTAAATTTAATCAAACCTATAACTGAAACTAAATAAACTAAATAACTAAATAAAAATATGATATAGTTGTCATATAATTTAAAATATGAGTTAATTCATATTAGTTGCGTTTTGGAATTGCGTCGTGGATGCCTACATAGTGGAGGGTTGTCGCTAAGTGCCGGGAGGCCACATGTCGCTCTCGTCGCGCTAATCTCTAGGATTTACCATGGGATGTCCCTTCCAATAAGCCATCTCTCTCCCCATTGCACACTACAATAAAGCCATCTCACTCGTCTCATTGAATATTATTGCTCTATGGGGATTTTGAAAATATGGAGCCGTTTAGCGAAAGCCGTACATTGTATCCATCCAGTGGAATTATTCATACGCGGCCTGCTGCATTTATCACTTAATGGTATTAGCCATTAGAACGTTTAATCGCTCGATTTAAATCCTTATGTCTCAGTTAAATATCCATTTTATATAACAAATACTACACTTTATAAATACAATTTATTTCGTTTTTTTTTTTTAAGAGAAACAAATAAAAGGTGTTCTCGTACTTTAATTTCATGTATCTATTATGGAAAAATAAAAACATAGATGATTATTTTTTAAACTAATAACATACATATGCACAAACTAAAAAGTTTATTTAACACATCTCACTTTTTAATAAGAAAGAGCTGGTATTTAAAACCTGAATATTTATTACCCAATCCCAAAATATTAGGCATTAAAAGTCACATTACCGTAACAATATTGCAATAAAAAATTAACTTTATTGTGTATAGAACTTTTAAAAAGATTTTGAATCAATTTCATTACATCAAATCTATTAATACTATTTCAATCAGGTACATGGAATAAATCGCTCCTTTCAAAAATCAAGGATAGAAGAAACTAAAATATAAGCCTCTGTTTAAAGTAATAAAGAAATCACATAACATATATTTTGAAACACATAGAAAGAAAACAATCAGTACAATTGAATTCACTCTTGATATTTCATGTAAAATAAACATTTAAGTAAAAAGAAGTATCACTTAATTTCAATGTAGATTATTCGTTCTTTTTAAAAGTATTATAGAACTCAAATTTATTTCAAACCTGTGTTTTATAGTAATCACTTATAAGAAAAGCTTACTAGAGCATTCCATTATTTATGTCCTGTATGCTTCAATAAAAAAACACAATAAAATTATTGAATGTGTTCATTACATTAGCTTTTTCTTTAATGTTGTGGTTTACCTTCTATTTTCTATGCATATCTTTAGTAGTCGAGTTGGTCAAAGATATATGTGATTGTTAGTTAGTGTTGTCCATTAAATAGATTGACGTCAGAATTCCATGTATAATGATGATATAAGTAGCTGTCAACGCGACATGCGGTATATAACACATGGCGAGTCTTCGTTAACAAAGCCATATGTATGTACGTCAATTTTTATGAGTGACAACTAAGAATCTATTACAATGCACGATGAGCGTTTTTCATTTGACAAGCATAAATACGGAACGCAATTCCAGTTGTTGTTTTGGGTGCATTGAAGGGACTCCTTGTCACTGGTACCCTTGCAACCCTAAAATCGTTCCATTCCATCTAGCCGGACGGGCGGACAGGTTAACTTTTGTTGTTTTACAAAGCGAACATTACCGTCTGATTGTTGGCACAAATGTTGGGTATTACAAAGCATTTTTGTTGACTTACCGCTGATTCCGTAGTATAATTCATTGCTGTTTTCCGTATGTTCAATAACGATGTTTATTTTAATATTGTGTAATTAAATCAGCTCTCGTTTTAAATTTCCTCAATATTTTTTCCCCTCCTTATAAATATATAAATCGAAATAATACTTACCCGGCATTTAATATTTCATATTTTGATGTGTATGATTTAACTGAAAAACTATAAAAACATAAAAGGCGATGAAATGATATGGTCTTTATTTTCATCCAGCAACCTGTGTTGAAGGATATTGACGTTTCATACCAACAAAGAAAACGAAAGAATATTTCTTTTTCAAACGAAAAGTCAATAGAGGTTTTGAGGCATTGCCCTCGAGGTGGTTTCGTGCGGGTTTCAAGGGAGGTGCGGGTGGAGCGGCGCCTGGGGACGGCTGTACTCTTCTTGATTACAGTTCCCCACGCCTCCCCTAACCCCCCTCAGAGCGTCTCCCACTGCATAAGCCTACCAATTGCCTACAAGTTACAATGACGTAGGTTTATGCTAGAAATATTGCTTAAAAACGAAAAATTTAGTTTTACCACTCATATAAATAAAAATAATTAATAACTAATTCATAAATAATTACATTATAAATAAAAATATAAATCAATCTCTAAAATAGTCTTCAGTCTTATTCTTAAGTGAAAACATTCACTCTTAGTTGAATTGAAATCGTATAAACTGAGCCTCCTATTAATAATAACTATAGACAAGGAATTCTCCTCACTTTATACATACCTACATACACCTACACGTTTTTTCTTGTAGTGTCAAAACTAAACATTATATACCTACGATTTTTTTTCATTCGGCAACTATAGGGTTTTCATGCCATTTTGTCTACGTTTTATCTCAAAACATTACATACAGAAGCTGGGAGCAAGACAAAAACATGCAAGCGAGACTTTGTAAAATGCAATACATAAAATGAAAACAATGTGTAATATAAAATAAAAATAGCCAAAAGTAAGATAACGGGCGTGAATATATATCAGAGTTGGTAAAAGCGGTTCGTCTCGACGCAGGTGGAAAGCGAAGGGCCGAGATTGCACGCATCAAACATGCACGAAGTTACGCCCTGAGCTCGTAAAAATACATATTCTAGCAGAAGACCCCCGCTTTTAATACAGGCCGGTAATGAGCAGCCGAGGTCGATCGTCTCCTTAATTTACTCTTTAACGGCCCGTTTAGGTAAATTGTTCGCCCTAATAAGGTGAAGGAGATAACGTTACGAGATCGTTAATTATAATATAATTTAATATTTATATATTCATAACTGTGAACGTCGATAAATAATACACAGTTTAAATTGCTTGTGTAATCGTTAAGTAGTTAAATAACTTTAACATTTGCATGCGATGTCGTGTGAAATGCAATAGTAAATCTAGGATGTAGGGAATAAAATAAAGTTATATGCTAGACTGAACATAGTCTTTATAACATCAAATATATTAAAGGATTAGTTATAGTCCGAATGATTTATCTGTGTATCAGTTTGGGAATATATAATTTAAATAATAAATTAATGCGTCAAAATATAAAAAAATTACAAGCAGAGGATTCACGTTAACATGAGGCTCGCCTTTGTGAATTTTTAATTTAAATATGTACAAATGAAATATATGAATAACATTGTTGTAATGTATTTAAAAAAGAAATGGTATAATTTCATTTTACTTCAGCAATTTTGTTAAGTTATTTTTTCTATTTCATAATAATGCAACGTCTAAAAGTTTACGACAGACAAATTTTACTAACTGTTTTAAAATCAACATTGGTCAACAGAGACGAATATCCACAATTGAATAAAATTTTAAATTATAAATAATAATCGTTCTATTATAGAAATGTTATCGTTCCTACTATTGTGGACTCCAAGAGGGGATTTCGTAATTTTCAATCCTATACTTACAACCTATATTTTATCTACGGCTTAATAATAACTAGAACGTAATGACAGCATATATAAAATTCTGTTTTAAATTTTTAATATGCGTATTTTATGACTTATTTATAGTTATAAAACCTTCTAACTATTTTAAATTTCATTGTATAAATGATATGAAATAATTAAATATTCAGTTAAATTGTCATAGGGAAAATTTAATGGAATTATAACAATTTTTATTTTTTATTAGAATTAGACATGTTAAGTAAAATTATTTTGCCACATATTTTTTGATATACAATTATTTAATTACACTTTCCATAGTTATAATGATACTATTTTTTTTAAATGAAACTAATACTTTTCGGATAAACTACGCGTGATTTATTTTTGTAAAATACTACATACTCCCGACGTTTCGGTTACTTTTCAGCAACCGTGATCACGGACAGACGAGATGTTACAAAAATAAATCACGCTTAGTTTATCCGAAAAATATTAGTTTCATTTAAATGAATAAAACTCACGAAATTTTTAGATCTCGTTATGATACTATTTATTAAATACTTCCCGCCATTTCACCAACTAATAAAAAAAAGTCATGTTTTATCAAAGAAAATACTTTGAAATATTGAAACTTACGTTATTCTGATAATAGGTATAATGTAATGTTAAGTTAATAAACGAATCCATACACTCGTATGTCAATCCATCCATATACATAAATTTCTTATGTCTCATAAGAAAATATATTACATTATATTTTATAATTTCCCGAGACTAAAAATATTGCCAAGCTTTTTCCTATAAGGTAAATATTGTTCTTGCAATGTTGTTAATGTGTATTTTTAGTTAGTTTAGTTTTTTCCTTTAAATTATTAAAACCACAGTATATAGTTATTTGTTACTTTTGGGTTATTTACTACTTAATTTTTAAGTAACACTTATTAAATGCATATGAACTTTTACAATAATTACAGTTAAATACAAGCAGCTCACGGCTCCTTGGCAAACCAACATCCCCAAAGACCATGCCATCAAGGTCAGCAAGTATTACGAACTGACTAACGCACTCACTAAGAATAGGTTCGTTGTAAATTAGTACGCAGTAGAAGTAGGAGCGAAAGGTATTACAGCCAAATTTCTCTACAACCTACTAAATGTCTTGGGCCTGGCAAGAAATAACATTAGTTCATTCTTGAAACGTGCGTTGAAGGCAGCCCTAGTAGGTTCGTTTCGAATTTGGTTAGGTAGAGAGAGGAACTCGGACGATGGAGGTGAGCGTTTAACGCGCGTTAGATGAATGTCCCTTAAACCTACACCTGGGTCGCAAGTCCCAGGCACTGTTTAATCTCCTCTCTCTGTAAAGCGATGGTCCCGGCACCCGCACGGTGAATTCATGGAATGCTGAGAGGTTTCGTCAATATTTTTAGGAATATTTGTGAAAAGAGAAACCCACATTATTGTAATCGAAAACTATTATATTTGTACCAACTAATTGCTAGTATAATTATTAGTATTTAAACACAATAACTGCTAGTAAATGAACTGTGGGTAAATAGATAGTTTGCTAAAGTAACATAAACATGAATAGTATTAATAAAATAACACTGTTCAAGAAACTCTGTACGATTTATCTTTATGTAAAGATGAATTTTCTAGAAAATCTCAACTACCAGTTATGTTCATTCATTTTCTTATAAAATTAAAAATTCTGGGGACTTAAAGAGTATGAAACTCAGTAATACAGTATTTTGTTATAAGAACATTAAAAACAATTTGTACAATTTTACTATGAGTGAAAAGTTGAAAATATTGTTTTGGTGCCTTTCTGATAAATTTAATGTTTCACCTTGATATGCATGTATATAAAGATTTTGTTCATCAATTTTGATTGATACAAGATTGATACAATTTAATATAACAAGGAAATATATAACAAACTATGAGAGAAATTTTCTTTTCAGCTACAATTTAATACCATTATTAAATCTATTCCATGGCATGTTTACTTTTATTTGAGTGAAAGTGTGAATTCCAAACTTATATACAGGAAGGCCTTTTTGCGTTTCGTGTTTATAAATATTTATGTTTTATTGCCGCTGATAATTCTGATACATATTGCTCTTCTTTACCGATGTCAATTGTTTTTCACATTGTGATAATTCTAGGAGGTTAATTTAAGTGTTTACTTTTAATAGATCCTAATTAAAATATTTCGCAAACAATATATTATATTTATTTGATTAAACTTAAGCGCTTAAATTAAGAAGCAGTACACCCATAACGTTCATTCACATGATTTATTAGTAAATATTGTTTTAAAACACATTATAATTTCAAGACAGCTTTTTTAGCATATAATTATTAGTTTAGCAAAGACCAACTGTGTCTAACGACTTCAACAGACCACACAGAATCGCCCTGATTGATTAAAACGCTAACAATAGGATAAAGCTGATCACTGGCTTTGTATTGAAGCCCTTTATATTCTAGTAATCAAAGAATTCTCCCTCTACATGCAATCACTCTACTAAATATGACTTTTGGCTTCGCCATTGTTTGGATTCTATAAGTTAGAAATGAAAATTAAAGATAGGAATATTCGTATATTTTTATGCGTGTGTTTGAATGGTTGTTTCTTTTTGTATTGCTGAATTTTTAATTCAAAAATTTTGTATTATTACAAATTTGGCCAATAGATAAATGCATATAAATATTTTTGTCAAAAAAATTCAATGTCAAGACTAAAAGCTTAAATAATGAGTATAAATATATTTTCTTTACTTTTGATGTAGAAAGTCTTTAAAGTATTAAATTATTCTTACTTAACATTTATGGATCGAAATAAGTTAAATTAAATGATTGCACAGGTAGCAAGGTAATGGGGGTCCAAATAAAGTCGACAGATGTCACCCCCCGTAGAGCGACTGATGATCGAACCTTACTTTAAGCTATAACAGTAGATTTATTGTTACCCCATTTAATAGTTTCTAATTTATTAGAAACCCTTACTTCACGAGCGGTTTACTTATCCGCTATTAACTTGTAAGTTAAAGGATAAATTTCTAACAAATGTTTTTTTATAATAAGAAATAGTAGAAAATGCCTTGATGGTTCATGTTTTAATGAGTCCATAGTGTATTAGAGGACCACAGACGACCAGAGAGGATCAGTTGAAGTGTTTAGGAATTAAAGAAGAAGAGAAAACCTAACATTCCTATTTCTTATAATTATTAAACAAAGATTTAACATCGTAAAATGTTACTTTGTTTTATGTCAATAACTAAGCCAGACATCCTATGACTTTTCTCGTTTTATTTTCGATTAATTTATGTAATACGTAAATAAAAAAACGAATTATATCATGATTTAAGTAACAACAAACATATAATTATGTTTAAAATCCTTGGTAATTTTATTATACTCGCTATTAAAAATCTAAGAGCGCGAATTTAAAAAAAAAATCTTATCAGTTTAACTGAGTATCAAAATCAATTTAAATGAAATTCATTAAACTGAATATTACGACAGGTAAGCCGGAAGGAGATGATTCGTCGCGCACGCGTCGGCACGTGCACGCTTCCGGCGTTAATGCGATGGCATAATAGGCGACACCTCCACTTCCCCAAACTAAATGTTTCCGGATAATATTCTTACATATAACATCCATTTAAAACAATTGTTTTATAAATCTTGAATAATAAATTCTTTTTTACATCCAAGCATACATTTCTAACAGTCAGCTATCATCAATGTTTTGGACAGCTAAAGATTTTTCCCACGCTCGCTTATTCTAGTTACATGTTGTTTTTGATCATGATGGGGTATTATGGTGATGTAATTTGTATTGAATATAATACCAGCTTGGTAAAATAATAACCGAGGCCGCGGGCACAGAAGCTCTCCCTATTCCCTAACAGCATAATCATACACCTCGTATTATGAAGCTAAATCCTTAATAATTGGTATTGAGTTTTGTGGCTTCGGCTTTGAGATAACATGTTTTATAAAAATATATATACAACAATCATGTACTTACTTACTTAGCAATAGATTAAACCTGGATTAATTTTGAATGAAATCATAACGATAGTACTTATTTTACTGAAGCCATTATAAGATATTTCATTATACAGACCTTCGATTTGATTATATATTTGTGGAAATTAAAAAATATTTAAACAAGCGTTCTTATAAAATATAAAAACATAAAATCGATATGCAGGTAAAACGTATTAGATCAATTTGGCTAAGTGCGACGTTATCGATATAATAGGACGCAGTGTTAAAATCAAAAAGAGCTTACGGTGGGTAAGAGCACTTAACTTGATTACGTGCATTTGAAGGCCGGGTAAAAAGTGTAAACAGCGACGTTATAGGGACGGACGCGTGGCCGGCGGTCGACGCACGCCGCGCGCCACGTTCGGTAGTAATTGTAGCTTGCTTTGTAACATCAGCATTTTTTATTGTTACTTCTACACATTATTATTGTTCAGAAAATGTGTCAGTATAATGTTGCAATTTTAAATAATAAGTCTGTTATGAGAATTTCCCATTTAGTAAATATCATAATACCTGTTTTTGTTTCAAATTACATTATAGAGAAAAACCATTTAAACAATTTTAATATTAACTATAACCACATTTTAAATACATGATTATCATTAATATGATTAAAAAACGCTTTAATATAAATCTATCTGATCAACAATTAAGAATTTTAATTACCTTATTTCAAGCACATTTTATTACTTTACAGTAATGAACTAGGTATCCATCAAGTTGTTCATATAAACAGTTGCAAATAACTATGTACATGTTATGATTTATATTAAATACAAACTATAACTATAACTATAACAATTTTATTACCACATGGATAAATTAAATGCATTGACAAGGTTTTAAAAAGCCTCGATTAGTATCTATATATATTTAACTTTTTGTATATGAGGTTTCAATACCTTCTAAAGCCTTATTTCTTGCCAACAACGCTAACAGAACATCGGGCGGCGGAGGATCCAGAGGATGCATAGCCTCGATCGATGGGTCCATGGGATCTCGGCGCGCCACATCCAATTCACTGAAGCCGGTTTCCATATACCCACTCTGTCCGATAAACACAAATCAAACATCCCTTAAACCAACACCACATTCCGTAACAACCGATCGAAAACCGTGCACGAGCTATTCATATTTGTAACATCAAAGAAATGCAGCAGGCGTCGCGTGAAAGCCTTGCCCACGTGGCAGCGCCGCCCACGCCCGCCCCTGCCCGCTCTCGCCGCGCCCTCCCATTGAGAAGTAATTTTTTACCCCCTGAATCTAATAAACCCCGGAATAGGGGTGAGGGGCTCCCCCGCCCCGAACTAATTTTCCCGAGTCGTACGACACACCCCCGATGCTTACATCCATCTACAATATTACTAGAGCGCGTTATGCCGTTCACGGAGCACTTAGTTCCTACTTATCTGGTACCAATGTGAAAAATGATAATTTTGAATTTATAAAAATCGTCTGTAAACATTTTTTAAAACATCACTTATGTGAATAATATACTTTAAATTTAGGTTTAAAAAATAAATAGTCCTTTCGGCATACGTCTACACAACGCGTGATCAGATAAAAATTTAAAATAAAAACAACCCTTGTTAAAACAAAATAATAAATGACATTTTAATAAGGCATTGGAAATAAATGATTTTCTTCAAAAATCATTGATATCCTCACTGTAATACCGTTACCATCAGGCTGTTCATGTAAAATTATTTTGCAATGTCTAGCTGAAGCCTGATTGTCATAATTTTATATACCGCCTCCTTAAATCCTTATTTTTTTTAACTTGATAGATATATTAAATTTCATAGCTTTCTACTGTCATATTATAATATAATAAACTTATTAATGACTATATATTTTGTAGTTTCTTTAATATTATTTGTGTTTATATAAGTTTTTGTATCAGATTTTTTTCTTTGTCATGTCCGTTTGTGAGTTTTATAATCCAGATAATGTGTTTAGAAGATTTAAAGTGGTTGAGTTTCCTATATCGTTCGTGGGGTTATCAACAACCCGTGAACTTGATGTGGAAACCGATCTGAACACATCGGCGTACCTAAAAACAATGTGTGACGGACGTTTGATGGTAAGATTAATAAACTTTCACTCTCCAAAAACCTTTGATGGACATGTTAAGAAATTTAACTTAATTATTAGATTAAGCATACGCTTTCAGAAGTTCAGTGAAGCTCGGGAAACATCAGCATCACATAGAGCTTTTTTTATCAACCAAAAGAACACACACACAATTGAAATAACGTTCCTGCCGAAGAATGAATGTATATCAAAAGCAAAACAATTTAAAAATTTTGATAACAGATTTGTTTTTGATTTACGTTTAATCAAAGTTGATGATCTTTGTTGCTGTGATAACGAATTACATGCTGAAGTTGGACGATATTATATAAGTGGTCAATTCGAACAATGCATTATAAGCCATTCACCTGAAACACTTAATTTTGGAGATGTAATAATTAATACCAAAGTAACAAAAAACATAAGATTGCGGAACGAATCTAATGAAATGAGTGCCAAAATGGAATACATCAGAGTACCCGGTTTTGAAGTAACGCCTGAAAGCTTCACAGTAAAAGCAAATACATCAAAAAAAGTTACCATAACAATTAAACCTACCTGTCTAAAACTGAAAAGCACTATAAAATTTAAAATAACCAACCCTCATTATGTATATAATAATACTGAGAACCAGAGTACAAAAGAAAAAGATAAAGATAATTTTTTAACATATGCTGTTAATTTTAAAATGAATGTCATATACCAAAAAACGGTTAAAGAATTGAAAACTGAATCTTTGCATAAATTGCAAGAACAGAGTCGCAAGTATACATACGTAGGAAATGAAGTTAAAGTCCAGGCTGAAAGAAAAGAAAAGGCAAAAAATTTTTTAGAAATTTCAAAAATACGGTACGCAAGGAAACCTGTGATAGAAAAATATACTACTGGTAATGTAAGATGTTATTCTAATTTATTGATAAAAAATATACAAAGAAGTGATTTTTGTGAACCAATTCAAGAAAAAATAACAACATACGATCTTTTCGGCATAGTATTTACGCCATTTACAATTGATTTTGGAAGAGTTGGAGTCTCAACACTAGGAGACCAAATATTAACGATAAAAAATAAAACAAATTATGATTTGTTCTTTCAATTTTTGAAAGACAAGTATATCATTTATACAGAAGACAAACTGAACACATTTGAAATAAAATTGAAGAAGTTCAGCGATATTCAAATAACAATTTTCTGTATTGCTAATAAAGAAGGAGTTTACAGCAGTTCATTCTCTTATGTGATTGATAAAAAATACTATCGCAAGCACCCTTACACTTTACAAATAGGTACGCCAACATTGATGATATTAGAGAAAAATTTAAAATTTGGAATGGTAACAACCGAAAGTTTTGTGACCTCAGTGCCATTAAGAATATACAATCATTTCAATTTACCTGTGGATTTTAAATGGGAGGAAATTTACTCAGACATTCCATTTGAAATAAAACCCAGCTCTGGAACTGTACCTCGCCATTCTTGCAAAATATGTGACGTCCAATATGTATGCAAGGCATCGAAAACCAAGACACATGAAGTAGATTTATTGTCAATCAGCAATATCACAAGGGCTATTCCTCTTGAACTAAGTATAATTACACGTAAACTGTCTATAAAATTTTTACAACCAGCAATTATGTTCAAAGACATTGCTTTAAATTTAGAAACAATAGAATACATAAAGCTAGAAAATTCTTCGCGGGAAATTGCCACATTTCACGTGGTTGAACCACTGATTCCTGGTTTTCGAATAGAACCAATGTCTGGAACTTTGAGACCAAAAATGGTTATGTCATTTGCAATTATTGTAAAAATTCCTTGCATTATAGAGTTTGCTTTTGACATTCTTATAAAAATAAATAATAAGGAAAATGTATCATTACCAGTTAGTGGAAATGTCATAGAACCGAAAATAATAATACATCCCAAAAATATATTCATGACAAGAATTCCCTGTAATATGATGACTTTTGTCCCAGTAACATTTCAAAATCTAAGTACCCTTAAAACAGTAGTAGAAATCTTAGATACCGGAGATGACAACATTTTCAATGTGTATATGTTACAAGGAAATGAAAGACAAAGAATATTTGAATTTAATGTGGATGGGGGTCAATCAAAAACTGTATTCATAAAAGTTTACGACATATTTAGAAGAGAATATGAAATGTATATTCCTTTTAAGATTAACGGTCTTTTAGGACCTCCGAACAATGACACAAATTCAACCGAATTGCGGTACTATATTGAAGAAAATGAAAAGTTAATAATAATACTATAATGTAATGTAGTATTATATTACCATATGAAATAAGTTATTAATAAAATATCTTATATTTTCCAGGAACTATGAAAATAATTCAAAACTTAAAATAAAAACTGTTAACAAGGATATCAGTTATTGTCGAATAACAGGCGTGATCACAGTGCCATGGATAGATTTTTCAGTTGATAAATTTGAGTTAGACTATAAAGCACATGGAGAGAATTCTATAAAGTTTACTATGACAAACATATCGAAGTATTTCCTCAATGTTACAATTATAACGTCGAAACTAGCACCAAATTTTTCGCTGGAATTAATTACCGATGAACCATCAATTTCTAATGAAAGTCAAATAAAATTTGATTTTGATCGCCTAAAGGAAGTTACTTTTATCTTAAATTTCCATCCAAAAAGTCATGGCAAATTTGTATCGGTGGCCTTATTATATTTAGATAAACATATGACAACTCCATACTATAATTTAACATTTTATGGGAAACGACAGACACCGATAATGACACCAAGTAGTCATAGAATTATTTTTCCGCCGTGCTACGTGAATGAAAATATTTTTCGAAATATAACTCTTAAAATGGAAGGTGAATCGCATAAAGATCTTTTTTCATGCAGTTCAAAAGAAGAACCAAATGTGATAGTAGAAATTTTAAATACAGAGATAGTTTTTGAGGATAATACACCTTACACTTTGGTCAACGTTAAAATATCAGTGTGTTGTAGCGTGACCTACTCCCGGAATATAATGTTGACTTTTCACCACGAATTGGGATCATTCTGCGAAATCGAAGTCAGTTTTTGTTTTACTTACTGCCCTTTAACGCTCCACACACAGTTCTTAGTGAAGCCAAGTGAAAACCCATATCCATACTTTCCTGTCTGTAGTCAAAATCAGTTACACAATTATTTAGAAAATTGTTTAAATTTTCTCGAAAAGTGGATGTTCCAACAAGGATTCCGTAGAGATTTGTACCCCGTGATACCAGATACATTTCACGCCATTTCTTCGGCGATGTCCACGCAATCTGGTGGGACAAAATCAAAAGGAATTAATGTCTCGTACTTGAATTTTATACGAAGAATCGCAGGCCCTCTTATGAAACATATACGTAAAATATCGTAAGTACTTGCTATATAATGAAAAGTTTTTATGGAAATATTGACAAACATAAACAGTATTTCTTTATTATTCAATAGGGTGGCCGGCGTCGACGAATCATTTAAAGTCGTGAAAGAAATTCACGATACCTATAGAGAAATTATCAATCTGTTAAGATCACGTGGAGCAAATTTATGGTCTTTACAAGCAAAGTTTTTATTAAGTTATGACCAATTTGTATTATATACAGAAAATGCTACGCCAAAGGGAAATGTTGATATAATTTTTACACAAGAACTAATTGCGGATGTTGAACGTTTCAATAGATTAAATAAACAAAGCTGGACAGATTTCATTTTACAAAGCTACAAAGTTTTTGTAATGGACAGTTGTTTCTTCGAGTGTGTCTGTATGAGTTCTCAACCTAGAGACGTGGTTAAGGTTTTAATAGATTGGTATAATGAAAATATAACAAATCAACATGAAAAAGTTGGCGGCAGTAACAAAGTTATTAAGAATATTACAAACATTACTACAGACTTATCCGATGGCAGAGCTATAATTTCGTCAATTTTAAATTTCTGCCCTTTCATGCAGGACCACTTTTCACTATACAGTGAGGTGGACAAAGGTAACGCTGAAGGCGATATAATAAACAACGCTTGTCTTATCATCGAAGCAATGAATTTATTGAGATTATATTTTCCTCTTAACAGTAATGACTTTTTGCAACCTAATTTTTTACTCATGCTTTTTTTATCAATACATCTGTACGTCACACTGCCAATGTATAAACCGAAAAAAACAGTTGAATTTAATCCGCCCCTTTTAAGAAGTTCCTCAAGACAGGTAGCGATAAGCCCAACTAGCCAAGAATCTTTGAGTTTTAATTATATCTTAATAAATAATACGAAGAACAGTTTTGCCGTAGAAAAGGGATCTGGAGCCGATAATGGGAAAAAAATGTATCTGAGTGTAAAATATGTAGCTAATTTTGTTGAAAATGAAACGGCAATTCTTTTAGTACACGGCTATAATAAAACACGAATCTTCGACACATATATAGTTTTCATGCTTAATGGGTCTGTAGGTGCCTTAAATCCTGTTAGAAAATGTAAAGTAACAGGCCCATTATACAGACCAAACAAAGTAGATGTGTTAGTTGCTTCGCCATTTGCTACATCAGCAACATTTAAATTATATCTGACAGACAACGAGCCATCGATTCCACCGGAGTTTGAAACAACCACAACTCCCAAATTTTGCGTGAGACGTCTTAATTTAATCGACAAGGAAATAACACTGAGTGGTTTACCAAAAGAGAGTGGACAAGAAATTCAAGAACACAAACTTTATCTTCAAATAATCTGTCTTAGTACAGTAGTCGGGAATTCTTGGATATGGTTTCGAAGCGATATCGGTGAATTTTTTGTCAGGATTACAACCCAACCTAGATGGGATTTGGCAATAGATACTCTACAAGCAAAAGTTCATAATTGGCCAATAGATCCTTGTAGTTGTGGTGAAGCCTGTGAGTGCTATCGTACCACCGTCTTGACAATTCCTTATAGAAATGAACTGATGCTTAAATCATTACGTCATGCATTACTAGAATACGCTTCAGACGTAATGATACATGTTTACGATCAATTAATAGGTACTATTTGTAATTATATATTCATTGTTCTTGTAACTAAATTTAATATCTTATACAGTTTGTATGAGACATTAATTTTTATATTATAATTGCTTTTTTAATAAGGGTTTCAGATGTATTTAATGAATATATCACATTTGTTGTAGAAAGCGCCACTGGCAAGATAATATTGGGCATGTTGCTGGAAGAGGGGGGGACAAACTTGTCCGAAATCCAGCACATATTAAGAAGTGATACTACCTTCCGTATTACATCGCGAGCTCTCTTACCAAGAATTGATAAAGTAACACTAGCCCAACACACCGGAGGTTTTCTTTTGTTACCGGTGACTATACCGGGACAGGATAAGGCCGAAAAATACTCTGTTACACTAACCTCAGACTGTGGAATGGATATTCGCACGTATAGAGTCCTGTTTATTGAATCTTTTAGTGAATAATACAATATAAACAACCTTGGAAGAATGAATTGAATAGAATTCGTGCGATTTGCGAATTACTTCCCGGTTGAGTGGTTTTAAATTAGGACAATCACTATATATTTTTTTATTCTTAATTATTTTTTATAAATAGATTGTGTTCAAAATATATATGTTAAGTCATTTTCAACTGAGTTATGTATTACGTAAATCTCTGAAAAACCATTACTATTCAATAGTTGTCCAACGAAATGAGTTTTATTTAAATGGTTTATATAAAAAACATTAACAGAATGTGGTATAAAAATGTTAGTATCAAGTGATTATTAATATTTTCTGTTATAAAGAAAATCCGCAATTTGCTTCAATTTTTTAATACTATATTATTAAATTGTTTAAATTCTTATAAATTATACTAGTTTAATCAGATTTCAATTAATGTTTTATATCATGAAAAATAAAATAGTAAAAAGTCAAATATTACGTTCTTATTACAATCTTACCAGTTCAAAAAAAATAGAGTAATGCAACACAAAAAAAAAGTAAGCAAAATAATAAAAAAAAAACAGGAAATCTATGTCAAAGAGATAAGATGCTCTGCCGCTCCGCGTCGCCTGTTGCCTTGAACGAGCCATTTAGCCACGGTTGCCCGAAGAACACAAGATGTCATTTGAAGACTAATTCCTAATAACTATCTTCCTAATTCTATTCATTTAATTAAGTAATTATTTCTATCTTATCATTAAATGTATAATATTCATTACCCTTTATAAATAAAACCAATCGGTCTTTTCGTTTTCAAAATGGATAAATATTTCAATTTATTAAACAGATCATAAATTTGTCTTTGTCTCTTTTTTCTTTTTCACTGATTCGTTTTTCGTAAATGTATTGATTATTGATTTCATTTAAATAGTTCGTGGGTAGATAAATAACTTAATTTTGGGTTATCTTACGTATCCTTTGTAACTGTATCACAACGTCAGCTTGACCAACTTTGGTTGGTGAAAGTATTGACGGTAAATAAGTACACGATAAACCGCAATTGTGCATACACATCTTCGAAGTGCATAACAAAGTATTATTACATCTAGGTCTTAATGAGAGTATTTTAATGTAAATTTATTTTTTTTATAATATAGTTATACAACGAAATATTTGAGCTGAGACAATAGTGAAATCGTTTATTTTTAAAATGTAGTGGATGGCGTACCTTATTGTTGCATTCGTATAAATATGGAAAGCTGAGTGCCGCATATAAACAGCTCGCAGCGATCCAGACAACCATTGTCTCTCTGTACGGCAAACCTCGAGTCTCGAAATTGACTTTTTTAAAATATAAATTTTTACATTTCTCAACAACCGCGTGTTTATCTATTGTGTTTGTAAAGTGAAGTGAGCAATGAATTCTCAAGAATTTAGAGAAATAGGAAAAGCTACCATTGATCTGATCGCCGATTATCATGATAATATTAGGAATAGGTAATTCTTTTTTAACTGATTTTAATTGATATGATAAAAAAATATGTATATTTTATACTGTTGATTTTACGAAACTTTCGTAAAATAATATTTTCCATTAATTAGAAACGAAACAATGAGTGGGAATAAGCAATAGAATATTCCATGTAGTATATAATAACGCTCATAAATTAATTGTTATACAACTCGATTACAAACAATGAGGTTCATTTTGTTATGTGGTATTTCTTAGTTCGCTATTGTTTTGAAGACGAGGTAGTTGCAAGTTACTTATAATTATTCTAATGATTGCACTTATGTAAAGCCGTAATATGATATTTTTATTAAGTGTGATAATCATTTTAATATCTTATTCGAAAAAATTCTTAAAAAATTTTGAATAATATTTCTAACATTTTTGTTATAGTAATGAATTTTTAAAAATTATTTCCAAAAGTTTAAAAATATTTTTTTCTATTTTAAAAAGGGGCTTTTTCATTCAATAGAACAGAGGGACGATAACAAAAAATTAATGCTTTATTTTCCAAAGTTTGAAAGATTATGCAATAAAATTTAAATTGTATTAAATAATCGCAGAACGGGGGAAGAATAGGAAAGAACTCTGTATATAAATATTGAAGTAACTTCTTACTTTCCTTTCAGAAATGTATTACCGTCAGTTGAACCAGGATATCTTTTGAAACTTTTGCCTGAAGACGCTCCAGAAGAACCAGAAGATCACCAAAATGTTCTTAAGGATTTTTGTGAAACGATAATGCCTGGGGTAATTATTATTTTATTTTTTTTCAATAATTTCTATACAATATATTTTAGGAAAATAAATTCTTACTTGACAGCATCAACTATACCATAAGAATAATATTTTTCAGAATATTTTTTTAACGAACAAATAGATATTATATTAAGACAGTAACTTTCGTCTTCTTTTATACTTTTTTTTCGTATTACAATAAATATACATTTTTAAAAGATTTTTATTACTGTTTAAGTTTAATTTAACTGTTTAAGCCAGCAATGCAAATAAAACGATCGTTTACAATATTCCTCAATTAATAATATAACATAAGCAAGGTAAACTGAATTACAATAAAGTAAATTAATGTTATTTTTGTAGATAACTCACTGGCAATCACCACAATTTCACGCATATTTTCCAACTGGACAATCGTTCGCCAGTATGATTGGAAGCATCCTTAGCGATGGATTAGGTGTCATCGGTATAACATGGGTATGTATGCATTTTCATATAAATAATTCAACTTAAAAATTATTCAAAATAAAGATACAACAGTCAACACAACATTTAAATAGGAATATTAAAATAAAGTTACTTAGATACGTTATTTAATAATTAGCACCCCCTTTCAGAATGCAAGTCCTGCCTGTACTGAACTAGAGGTCGTTACTATGAATTGGCTAGGAAAATTATTGGGTTTGCCTGAGGAATTTCTCAACTGCTCTGAAGGACCTGGAGGCGGCATCATACAGGTAAAACATACTGAATTTTGTTTATCTATATCCTTAAAAGAAATTATATTCTCCATTAACAATTTTCTTTTAATATTCAGGGCTCCGCAAGTGAAGCAACTCTTGTTTGTCTACTGGCGGCAAAGGATAAAAAGATACGACAACTTCTAGAAAACGATCCAACTTTAGATGAAGACCAAACTAAAAATAAGTTTGTTGCATATACATCGGATCAGTGTAATTCTTCTGTTGAAAAAGCTGGTGTACTTGGTTCGATGAAAATGCGGCTCCTAAAAAGTGATAACAACGGCCAGTTACGAGCACAAACATTAAAAGACGCATTTGAAGAAGATAAGGCCAAGGGTCTTATACCTTGCTACTTTGTTGCAAATTTGGGAACCACAGGAATATGTGCTTTTGATCCCATTTACGAAATTGGACCAATATGTCAAGAAGAAGGTGTCTGGTTGCACGTTGATGCAGCCTATGCTGGAGCTGCATTTATATGCCCTGAATACAGACATTTAATGAAAGGCATAGAATATGCAGATTCTTTTGATATGAACGCACACAAATGGCTTCTTGTGAATTTTGATTGCTCAGCAATGTGGGTAAAAAACTCGTATGACTTAATAAATGCTTTCGACGTTCAACGTATATATTTAGATGACGTAAAAACAGCTGCTAAAGTTCCGGATTATCGTCACTGGCAAATGCCACTAGGCCGTAGATTTCGCTCTTTGAAACTATGGACTGTGATAAAAATGTATGGAGCAGAAGGTCTGAGAAAACATATCAGAGATCAAATAAGTTTAGCACAGTATTTTGCTAAATTAGTGCAACGCGATGAAAGGTTTGTAGTAGAACCAGAGTCATCCATGGCCTTGGTGTGCTTCAGACTTGTAAATGGTGATAAAATAACAAGAGACTTATTAGATAATTTAACTAAGAAGAAGGAATTATTTATGGTTGGGTGTACATACAGAGAGCGATTCGTTATACGATTTGTTATCTGTTCTCGATTTACTAACAAGGAAGATGTGGAAACAAGCTGGAATATTATCAAGGAAGAGGCAGATCAGTTAATTCCAGAAAAAATGAACGCTAAATCACATGCAATTTCAGCATTCGACCAGTTGGGAACTATTGGTATATACGAAAAATCTAAATAAGTAATAATTTAACATAAAGGTATATAACTTAAGTTATTTCGCGAATATAAATATTTTGATGGCTATTGTTTCTACTTAAACATCGCTTCTTAGTTAAATAAGTGTCTAATAAAGGTTTGAAAGATATTTTAATATTTCTTTGTTTACGTCATTTATGCCTATTTCCTACATTGTTTAAGACTTAATTTTGTCTTCCACGCCATATTTTTCATAAAGCCTTTATGGACTTCCTGACGCGATACTGTTATATATCTATGTATGAAAGTATAAAAAATTTAATGGGCAGTTTTTTTAATAATAATAACAGCTAATTCCATATCTCTTAAAGGTGTACATATAGTTTTTATGCATATTTGTGTCAAAACAACTATTAATGATCCACAGGTCAGTATGTATACATATGTAGAGCGGTATTCATTATTTAGAATAAAAAATGATTATTTTTGGTATGATGACCTCTAATTAATTTTAAGCATAATATAAAATAAAAAATTATAATAATATTACAAATTTTTATGGGAAAAATATTTTTAAAAACAATTTTTTCCATAAATCAGTTAGTCCCGAGGTTACAAGATAATAGAACCCATAATATTTTAATAAAGATTATTATATAAAATTGAAATATTTCTAATTCATTATTTAAAAAACAAAGTTCTAGCTTTGGATTTCATCCGTAATGTTTACTTTGATAATTTGGTAAAATTGTATACAAAGCTTGTTCTTTTCATTTTAATATACAAAGTTATAAATGATTGAAAAGAACTTTTTTTAAGTTTTAGTCTTTGTTACCTCTGGCACGATATACACACATATATGTAAATTAAATATATTTACATATAAACATAGATAACATATAAAAGTTCTCAATTAAGTGTAATTACCTACATTAGTTGGTTTTTAAATCAAATCCGGATGTTCTATCTCTTTCAAATAACCAAACTCAGACTTATTTCACTTCAAAGACATTTAACACAGAATATAGAGTTTGGAAACATGTACCAAGAAGAGGCATATGTTTTTTTGCAACAGGAGTGTATATTGTTAATATTCTCTATGTGTTTATATCTGTGTGTATTGAAGAGTGATTGTAATGAATATTGCCCTCATTTTATCATTATTATTTATTAATTACGTTTAAATGAATACTCGCGAAAATCTTAGATCTCATTATATTAATTACGTTCTTCGTACTCAATACTCTCATACGCCGTTTGAAAATCAAATTTGAAGTTGTACAACTTATCTTATAATGAATTGTTGTTATCATTAATATTTTTTTATTATGAAGAATATATAAAAATAGGTTATTCAACCACATGGATTTTAGTAAATCGAATTTCACTGATTTCTGTGCTGGTTTAAAAAAAACACAATACACATTTTAGTAATACCACTTCATTACAATATGACGGATATTAGTTATGAAAAATTAAAAGTTGAATTGAAAATAAAAAATGCATTCCAAATTGGTTTAAGGTAAACGTTATCACGAAAATGGTTGTTTGTTGTAGATGTTTTAGCGAATAGTTAAGAATTATTATTATTGTATATTTTTGAAATAAATATAGAAGCTTTTAGAGCTGATAGACTGGTGCCTTGGCTAATTCTTCTGTAAACAAAACTTTAAAATATTTCATAATTAAATTGTCTATGTAGATTTAATCCACACACTACATCTGATTTTTAAATTTCCAGTGTATGTTTCTTATCACTGATGGTGTTGAAAAATTTCATGAGTAGTAGAAGGATTGGATGAGATAAATTTTAATACTGGGATAGTGACTACCTACCGACCTTTAATATTACAACAAAATTGTTATTTGTTCGCTTAATTATTTACCTTATTCTAAGTATGTGATTTATCCAAAAATAAATGTATTTCATTATAACAAAAAAATTATAAATCTTGAAGTTTTTTAGAGATTAAAAAAAAATCCTTCGAGAATTACTTTGAACTCTTTTACGATGACGTCTGTATGGGGCAAAAAACAACATAAAAAGACGTAATATTCACCAACCATGTCAGTAAATTTAAATATTTTCTTCACTTTTATGATAATTCTTATTACTTTGCTGCTACTTTAAATAAGTGATTTTTATTAGATCCTCAAATACATGCGTCAAAAAGAGAAAAAAAATCCTACAACAAAAGGTTTTTTAAAACGAAAATGTCATAATTAATTACACAGTAAAAGGTAAAAATAATTATTTATAAACATATGTATATAGTTAATAATTAGATTCTAACAAAAATATCAAACACTCTTAAGGTTTTCAATATGTACTCAATGTGTACAAGTATAAATTTTTTAAGACTTAATTCATATATTCTGTTTTAAAAGTTTTCTTCTGTGTGAATGTGGTTGTTGTAATCTCGAAAATATTGTTATGTACTTCCTTCACAAAAAAAACTCAACAAATTTATGTAGTTGGAGTAGAATATTCAACCTAAAAAGATAATAGTATTTTTTTAAATCCTAATTATATTGAAGAGATTTGAAACATTAATCTATGACAATAAGAAGTTCATCGTGCTTGTGTTGAGAGAGGGTAGGGTGATATCAGAGTTATTCGGAAATGTTTTACTCTATATTTAACTTATTTGGATAGAAAGAATTGTTTTTTGCATTGTAATCAATATTTAAATATATATTTTTCGTAACATATTGTAGAATAAAAAGTCATAGCTTCGTTATTATGTAAGGGTAATTTTTCTATTTTAATTACACGTAGGTAAATAACAATATTTAAGACATTATTTCAACCACATTCACACAGAAGAAAACTTTTAAAACATAATATATGAATTAAATCTTAAACAATTTAACTAACGAATTAATATTAATGATAACAACAATTCTTCATGAGATAAGATGTACAACTTCACATTTGATCGTAAAAAATAATTATTAAATGTGGGCAATATTCTTTAAAATCACTCTTTAATACGCACAGATATAAACCCATAGAGAATATTAACAATATACACTCCTGTGATATTATTTTCTGATGCAAAAAAACATATGCCTCTTCTTGGTAAATGTTTCCAAACTCTATATTCTGTGTTAAATGTCTTTGAAGTGAAATAAGTCTGAGTTTGGTTATTTGAAAGAGATAGAACATCCGGATTTGATTTAAAAACCAACTAATGTAGGTAATTACACTTAATTAAGAATTTTTATAACAAGGAGTTCTTCATTCGTGACATGATTTTAGAGAGTATTTTGTAAGACGTCGTATTTGAAAAATAAAAATAAATCAAAAGAATTGCAAAATGTAAAACAAGGTACATTCTTACTTGAAAATAGTTGCAAACATATTGCTATATTTATATACCGGGCTAAAAGCAAATTTCTTCTTATTGTTAGATAAGAAAAACATGCTCTGATGTTGAGAAGTTTCTGCTTTTAATCATATAACTTACGATGTCAAAAAAATGTTGTATTTTAATTTGCTATTTTTACCGTGTTATATTAAAGTCAATACATAAGCTTATCCAAACGTTCACTAAACCTTGCAACTTGCAAAGCTTAGGTGTCATAGAACCGCATTTTGTTTGTAATCATTCCAATTAATTTTATACAGATTATTCTTTTGACGTAATTGAAATTAACAGATTTGTGGACACAATAAATGAATCCACCAACCTGTGACTGTGGGCATTACCCGAAGGCAGACCTTTCATGAAACATCATCACCAATTGTTTCTCCTAAAAAATAATTACATACAACATTCAAACATGTACATAGCAATAATTTTATGTGTCATTTACAGCAATTTTGATTGTGGATACTATTAAATTGGTCAAAGGACTGAATGTAAGAAATAGGAACTAATTTGTCATCAATTCGCAAGATTATAGTGTTCCAATATAAAAAATAATTATCAAAATCTTGTTATTTTTTTTTATTATTTATTTATTTAATCGATACACCACAGTGTTTGAAATATACAGCATTAATAGTTACGTTAGCCTCCATTAACAATTTTTTTTAACAATACTCTATTTAATAAATACTACAGACTGCAATATAACACGCTTATTAATTATTTAACATTTAAATAATTAGCAAAAAAAATAAATGAAGTAAAAAAAAACTAACTAACAATAATTACAAACAATGACAATATAAGATTTTTAGAGATAATACCATAATTTACAAAGTTCTAATATTAAGTAGAATATAACAGACTAAATATAACAGTAAAGATACCACAATCACAATAAAGCTCCCAGCGTTAATTTTTTGCGAAAAAGAGGTAGTGAGTCGTGAAAAATGTCAATGCCATCACTGTTGACTTTATTATATAAGTTTATGAGGTGGTTGAGTGGAGAGTATTTACCTATATTTGTTTTGGAAGTTCGAGAGGAGAAAATTTTTTTTAGAGGTTGTCTAGGTGCAGTACGTGGCACTGCTATGTTAATATCTTGGAGTAGGTCTGTTGCATCCAAGTGGTTATTCAATAATTTATAGAGAGTAATTAGAGGCAATTTCGCGGCGTTTTTCTAGAGTGCTCAGTCCAAAATATTTTAAACGTGATTCATAGTCGGCCTTATAAGGGCAACTGTTACTTTTACTAGCTAGTAATTTTGTAAATTTGTGTTGTATGCGTTCCAACCTTTCAATGTAAATCTTATAATGCGGATTCCATACTACAACCGCATATTCCAAAGCGCTACGTATAAACGAATTGTACAAAGTTATGATAGTTGCCGGTCTCTTAAAATCATTGCAGTAACGTCTGACAAAACTGAAGTTTTTCCAGGCCTTCGTGGCAATATGATTTATGTGAGTGTTAAATTTAAGTTTGGCGTCGATCATAACACCTAAATCACGAACAACCGAAACTTCCCCGAGTGGTTTGCCCTGTAAGCTATAGTGATGTCTTATTATGTTTTTGTTTCGCGTAAACTTAATAAACTGGCACTTATCTACATTTAGTTCCATTCCATTCAAATCACACCATTTTTGTATGGAGTTTAGATCATCTTGGAGCATGGAGCAATTTGCAATCATTCATGGATGTTATAGAGCGGTAAATCTTTAAATCGTCAGCAAAGATAGAACATTTGCTGTTCTTGATACAGTGTGCAATGTCATTGATAAAGATGATAAATAATATTGGGCCTAGGTGTGATCCCTGTGGAACACCAGAGGTCGCGGTGCCGGCGTAAGGGCCACTGATACGCCGGGCGAAAATATTGTGGCGCCCACTTGAGGGAAGCAATTTCAAGTGTTAGTTTTTTGCTGATCCCAAGTAAAATTATATTAAGAATTTCATCTTAATTATACTTCGTAATTATACTTTCAAATGCTTTGGATAATACGTTTAAAATTGAAATCGGTCGGTAATTTCTTACATCGCTCTTAGATTTCTTTTTATGAATTGGTAAAATATTAGCTTCCTTCCACTTCGTAGGAAAAGTTGAAGTCTAAAGAGATGTGTTATAAATAATTTTTAATGGGAGTGCGAGTAATTTACACGTTTTTCTAAAAAAAAGAGGAGGAATGCCATCAGGACCAGCTGACTTGCTTGGATTTATTAAACGTAATGCCTTCGATATAGTACGTTCATTTAGTGTGACGTGAGCGAGAGACATTTGAGAATAAAAGTCCGGACTTTCCTCTACGAATTCTACACAAGGCTGCAAAGAAGAATATGAGGACGCAAAGTTCTGTGCGAAAAGATTACAAATCGCTTGACCAGAATGGGCTGTGGTGTTATCTAGTAACATTTGAGATGGGACCTCGGATTTAGCTCCACGCCGTTTTTTAACAAAACGCCAAAATTTTAAGGGATCGCGAAAGATTGAATCCTCGACTCCGGAAATGTAACGGCTGTAACATAATTCAAGTAGATTCTCTTGTTATAAAACATGCATTGACTGTGTAATCGACGGACGGTTTAGACGGTGTAGCTTGATTATTGTCTTCTTGAATTTATAGGCTTCATGACGACGAGGGACCCGAATGTTCGTAAGATATATACACAAATTTCGATTTATTGTAGGTGTTGCACAAATTGTTTTAGTATTTACCATGTTTTATTGAAAGAAGAAATTCCCGAGTGAAGGCTCGAACGGAGTTCGTTTCTCTTTGATGCAAATGAATAAGCGAGTAATAGAGAAAACAAAAAAAAGACGTATAAAAAAAACAGTTTCAGTTCCTGAAAAGCAAACGGTTCTCAACGTTATGTTTGCAATACTAACTCCTGATAAATTTCCCATTATTGAACGACAAAATGTAAGTTGAGCCATGCTGGTAAAACAATAACTCTTGCACAATAATATATTACTCTTAATTCGCAATAGTTTCAATTAATCTATTTTAGATTACTTAGAACGCAAAACTTTTAAAAAAATAAACTTTTCATAACTTGATACTTGACTTTCCGTTTTTATTTCTGATTTGCCATTAATATCGTAATGTTAAAATATATCACAATAAAAAGAATTAGGTGTAACAATCTGTAATGGTATTTGAATATAGCTATAAAATTAACAAAATAAAATGTGTTAATTTGTTTATAAATTTTATGTAAACAATCAAACATAATATGCAATAAAGCATATTTAAATGATTCCACCGGAACAGCCATAATAAATAGTGATAAGTGGAGGGCATCTCTAGGAGCTAAATAACCGTCCCGAAAACAATTTGAAATTTCACAGTTTTCTATAATTAGTAATTTTCTTAATACAGTAACAAATTTTCACAACAGAGAAAATAAGCTGACTCCTTCCGCGGCTGATACGAGCGACGAAGTTGACAATATATTGTTTATTAGATGTTAAGTCACAATACGTTTTAAATTATTTTTTTTATCAATAAAAGTTGCGGACTCTCATACATCCTGACCTGTAACAAGAAGTAATAAATAGACCAAAATCAATTCTATAATAAATTGTTTGCATAAACATATTACCAGTATTATCATGATTTGTCAAAGTGTTTGTCAAACATATATAACCTAGATATAATTAAAATACAGTTGTTACAATTGGTTGCAAGTACTTAAAATATGATAACTTGTTTTTACAATAATATATTTAAATTTAATAATTTGTTATAAAAGATATAATTTAATGATTTTGTAATACCTACTTTCTTAAAATTGTATTTATACATTATTCTTTTAAATTCCATTCCATTTATCTTAAGTTAATTGCCTCTCATTCAAAATCGATAAAAATTAACTATTGTAAATTTTCAGTCAATCTTATTTGAATGTACAATGTAGTTGCTTTATTAGAAAATATTTACTTCAATTGAATAAGTTATTTTATGGACCGAGATCCACAATCCGTTCGAATAACACTTGAAGATTAAAATTTTATTTATTTTCCACAAATTAATTTGTTTTTTTAAAATGAAACTAATATTTTTCGGATAAACTACGCGGATTTTTATTATTTGAAAAAAACTACATAATCCCTACGTTTCGGTTACTTTTCAGCAACCGTGATCACGGTATGAATAAATAAAACTCGCGAAAATCTTAGATCTCATTAATCTGTTTTTTTTTTTTAATCAAATCGGCAAACGTTGGACATATTGTATGAAAAAGTTATGTAAGAATGATTGGCGTGACTCATTTCTGTAAATAAATAAGTAAGTAATTAATACTGGGAACCGTTTACCTCTTACAGGAACTTAGTAGGAACGCAATCAATTTTTTTCGGCACACCAGAAGTTTCCATAACCCTTATCATATCATTATTTCGTACTCATAAGGTAATACAGCATGTGGGAATGAATGAGGCCGCTAGTCGTCAATATTAATCGACATGTGTTGCAGTTCATGTACCGTTAATATATTTTAACAATTTTCTCTCCAATAACACGTGTCAGCCTTTGTCGTCAAATACCATCTAAACGTCTCGGTTATATTTAATTTACTTATAACATTTTAGTTTCTTTAATTAGTATGAAGTTATTTAGTCGTCCAATATTAAAATTTACGCTTTACCGTTCGAGTCTAGCTGTGTTTGTGTTTTGCACCATAGATTGTCATGTTGTTTACATGTTTAAACTGCTAATCTCTAACTGCATCACTCTGCATCTAAATTCCTCTTAAATAAAAATCACTCGAAGGTCATGAATAAAGATCATTTAAAATGGTTTTTGAATTTTTTCTCTTAAAACACGTTTTTGGACTGAAAATTTAAATTTACTCACATCCATGAAATAAACTTACATTTAAAGTTTTTTAAATCAACTTTTTGCAATTGCAACGAAATAGTGCCTCGCCTCTAGTTATTTATAGTAGATATAAAGTAGTATGTAATAAATAAACTTGACTTAAACAAGACCTTTTTTAATTTTATGCTATATTATTTTGCAAGATGTTAGTGTGACATGGCATTGGTTTAAACATTTACTAAAAACTCAACTCTTAGATGCAGAAATACTTAATTTACCAAATGAGCAATAAAATAGCAAACAATACTATAAAATATTTTAGCTGAGAATGTATTAAATTTACATTTCCGTGGTTCCTATATGAATCCATAGCCAGATCAAATCAAGTTTTTCATTAGTTATTATATAATATTTATATAAAACACATTAATTTTTTTTTTTTACTTATTATCAAAAGATAAAAAAAAACTCTCAAAATAAATAAGTAAATGCTGATATTATCATAACATTATTTTTTCTATCTTATTTTCTGTAATTTCTTTGATAATATTTCTTTTCCCTCATCTTTGATAATTTTAAAGTATGGTCTAAAAAAAAAATTACTATACTAATTTTTATTAATAATATCTTTCATACTTGTAACATAAAAATTAACAAATTAATTGTTTATATAACAACAATCTCTTGTTATACTAATTGTTTCGTTGTCTGATATTTTTGCTTATTATTTTTAATACTTAATGTTTACGTCTATTTTTAAAAATCTTTTTTTTCTGCCTAACTCAAAACTTTCGCTTATTTATACGTGTGTTTCGTTATGGCAATGAAAAAAAAACAACTTCTTAGGTCATATATAATTTTTATTGGCTTAATAACTATAAGGTCATGAATCAACATTATTACAGTTTAAATTTATATTTTTTTCATTAATTATAGATAAAAAAAGTTTGTTTGTTTATGGACTAATTATCTTTACAAAGAGTATTAATTATGAAAAACACAATAGGTATAGGTTAAATTATTTTTGATTTTAATATTTTTTTAAATATACACATATATATATTTATGTTCAAACACTGTAAAAGAATTTATAACGTTTTATGGTCTTTTAAATATTTTTAAATTTTTCTGTTGTGTATGATTTAAGGTTCACCTTAACTTTTTTGACATTGAGGCCAAGCCACAGAAATTATCATAAAAGTCAATGCGTTTTATGTATAAAGATTATAAGTGGTACGAGTATAAGAAACTAATTGTTCAAATCATTACTGTCTGTATCTTGGCTTCTAATTATTCACTTAAAAAGATATGTAATTTAAATGCTCCATTCTTTAGGGGAAACAAACTTATTACGGACATATTAAAATCTTAACATACAAAGACATTTTTATAAGAAATAAAACTATGTAACTTAATGTCATTTCTTTTTATTACTAGTAAAATTAAATACAACTACAAATATGGCTAACACACAATCCATAAGAATACCCTTTAGGAAGGCAATGTTCTAAACAGCTCGGATCTTCGGTAGCTTCCTCATGCGGGCAGCTTATACGACCGGGTATCTTAAATTCTGAAATAAAAATATTAAACCCTGTATTTTATCTAATTCTAATATATATAGGTATAACAAGCTATCTATTAAAGATGTACATAAATCCCAAAATCAATGAAAGGTTATCTCAAGATTCAAAGGTTACAAATTTAAAATAATTTCACTTTTTTATCGTTCCATATTCTCCAATATGGTTTATTTCGGCCTAGACTATTTTATTATTATTTTGTAATATGAAATAAAAATACTATTATGAAAAATAAACTTAACGACATTCAGTAAGTAATAGTGGAAAAAAATAAATAAACAATTGTTTTTATATAAGAGGTGCTGAGTCATTTTCATGATCCGTATTATAAACAATAACAGTCACTAATTTTTTTTCATGTATAAGTTATTGATTACACATTTACGTAAAAAACCAATATAACATTTACTTACCATTTACTGAATCCGACACAGTGATTGTTTGAGGCGAAATCTCTTTCACTTTTGACGCAACATCGTCATTATTACTCGTCAGAGGTTCTGTTCTAATAACACTGCTGTCTCTTGGAAATGCCACGGTAAAATTGATTGAACAGATTACGGTAAAAACAAGAAGTGTATATATGGAATCACGAGCCATTTTAACACAAGTTAATTATTTAATAAGGCTAAGATTGATGACAACGCGCTTCTTATGCACAGCGAAAGTTGAATGCTTAAATTGCATCATGCGGGGTCAATATATAGTGTAAACTGTAAAGCAACAATTACAATGGGTAGGCATACATAGTTAATGAGTCATTTTGTTGATTATAATGGTCAAAGACAACAATGAGTCAGCAATATCTGCAACTTCATTTTCCTAGAATCCATTATTAGGTAGCTTCTATTCTTATAAATACATAACGTCATTTGTTTCCTGAATTTTACCTAGATTTTGATATTAAATTTTTTGAAGTTAAAGAGGATTCTTCTAAAATCTTAAGTTTTTACTAAATAACTTGATAGTACTATCCCAAATCGTAACAGACTTATCCTATTAAAATGTAAAAAACAGTTTAATAGGTACAGCTTTTATTTATTTATATACAAAATGAGTAGATTATAGGACAATACTAATATCATATTTAACACTTGTTTTCTTAAAAACTGTCGGAACAAATTAATATTACAGGAAATTGCAGAATTTAACAAGGTCTATAGAAATCTCAGAAATATAAGAAATAATTACGATCAAATTAATATTTTATCGTTTCTTTAATTCCTGATTCAGTGCCGAGGATAGTGTTAATATAGCTATACTTTTATTCTATTACCATGAAGGAATAAGGATACTTGTATCATTCCAGAGCCACCCCAAAGATAAAACAAATTATTTTATATACTATATGTACAAAACTAAAGACATCTTAATTCTCATTTATTTTTTATACAAATATTTCAGGTTTAAAATTTTGTACATTTATTTTACTTATTGTCAAATTCATCAAAAATATGGCTGCTCTTTGTAAAAAAATAAATTTTATGATTAAAAGTTATGAATATTTTTAAATTATATATATTTTTAAGAAACCTCACAAATTGTACTGAATACTTAATTACTTTAAAAAAAAAACTTAAAAATTAAAGCACTATAAAGCTTACCCTAATACCTATATACTTTCTAAACCTTTATTAGTCAATGTCACAATCTGCTGTCAATATAGTTTGATAAATAGTTTCCAATTGAGTTTGACATTGGCAGAATATACTGTGCACGTCTTTGCACGGATGAAGGGGACATTTTAAACAAACAACAACAATAATTGAGTTTTAAAAATCATTAAGAAAACAAATATCTAATACCCAAACTTCGTTTTACTATTTATTCTTCACTCTAACCATATCGAAAATGGTTTATCTACATTTTCCATCAAACTTAACTGAAGAAGAATTAATGCTTCAAGCTAAATATCAAAAATTGAAGAAAAAGAAGAAAGCACTTCAGGCTCTCAAAGCACCAAAACAGGAACCAGAAAAGCCAATATTACCTAAACGGCCGACTGAGGCTCGTGATGCTCGAGAAATTGCTCGCAAACTTATTAAGAGCGGAGCCATCCAAGCAATCAAAAGTCCGCCCCCACAGCCACAAAATGCAACTTTCAAGAGACCAAGAGCAGGTAACGACCACTAAACTCTAATAATAACATATATCTACTTACCCGATAAACTTTTACTCAAGTTAAGAAAAAAAAGTAATAAACTTAAAGCTTACAGCTGTATTTCACTTCCTCCTCTACTATCTTCCAAAAGTATTCACTTACCAAATTTTTACTTTAAAATGAAATGAGAAAATTATGTACTGCACATATTTATTTATACATGGTGATTAAGTGTAAATGTAATTTCTTGAGATATTTTTCATAAGGTGACCACAGTTTACATAAACTTGAAATTTCTAATTGGTAATACAACTATCATTACTTTCATTCTAACAGGCAGAGAACGCAAGTTGAGTGGTTCAACAGGAGCGGCAGGTGGAATTGCATCTTATCAACCATTCAGTGCTTCACAAGAACCACCACCTCCTGAAGAAAAAGCATCAGCCAGAGTTAAATACTTATATGACTCCTTTGTAACTGCAAGGGAAAAGTATGCTATATGTTTAATTTGTTTTTAATAATGTTATTATATCTTATACTCCTGTTATGTTTTTTTTTTTTTATTAAATGTTTAAGTAAAATGTTTTCAGGGAAGAAAAGTCAGCCAGAAATCAAGGTCCTGGAGAGTCATCGAATAGTAGTGGCAAAACTACTTCTTTACAAATTGTAGGCAGTAAAATCACAGAAGAGCTATTAAGACGGCGTTTGGCATCATTTGAACCATTTACTTTCACCCAAGAGCCAGATGAAGAAAAGTAAGCAGGGACTAAGAATAAAGAGTATGGGTCTGTGATATTGAAACTAAAAATTTTAACATAATTTTTTTTTAGGGTGTATCTGACATTTGAAACCACTGATATGGCAACTCATGCTCATTCTGCACTCGAGGGATGTGAAGAAGGATGGCGCGTTTCATATGTTAGAAAAACCCCACAGCCTGGATCTTGGACACCTTCAGCAACAGCGCGCAATACTCAGCCTGCTCCACAAAAAGATGCAAAAAGAACATTATTAATCTATGATGATATTTTTGAATGAAATCTTATAAAAAAAATGTTGATTAAAATCTTTAAAAAAATCTCTAACAAAATAATTTTATAACATTTATGTCATTTTATTTGCCAAAAGAATGATTAATATGAAACACCATTACATTTCATTTCAATAACACTATTAGCGTTTCTGTCAGTATTAACAAAAATTATAATTCCTCAAATTAAATTGACATCACTCTATAACACAACTAAAACAAATGCATTGTGCAATTCGTTGCTTATGGTGATGTTAAACTCAATACTTTTTTTTTTGCAAATCGCACAATTTACTATATTAAAAAAGTATTAGATTCTAAAAAAAGTATTTCTGTCTACCAGAAACAAGTTTTAGTAATAGTTTATTAAATAAAATTTAATTTTAGTATTACATTATTGATTCTGTATCTACAAGATCTCCAACACATCTAGGAAAATGTATACTGTTATTATATTATTGACCCTTTTAAAACAATAAACTAGGAATTGAAAGTTTATACTTTTAGTGTTAATGTGCCTATTCCGGTTAATTAGGGTTAATCTTTGCAAAAACCTAAAATTTTATAATACTATAAGCAAACCAATTTCATAAATAAACTTCTTAACTCTATTTACAAGTAAATGAGTTTATATTTCATAAAAATTATTAGGATATAGTCCTGCTAAAATGTAGAGTCCACACAATATAATGAGTTACGATTTAGTTTTTTCTTTTTAGTGATCAATTCTAGCTTAAACAACTTTTGAGATATTTAAATAAAAATATTGAATAAAAACAAGCAGTATTCTTACGTCATGGGCACACTCGAATTTTTTATACAGCAAAGTTGGATGTAAAGTTTTTTCTATTACTATTTTTTGTCTTTTTCAGATAATGTTTAGGAAGTTAGATAATAAAAGATCTGTTCTGTTAGTTTTTTTTTTATCCTATGGCGTTTTGTCAGTTTAGCATTTTGCAAGTAGTACTGTCACTTAGCAGTACCTAGCACTTGTCACTTGTCAACTTTTCAAAACTAATTAATTTTTTAAAAAGTAAAAAAAATATCACCAATAATGTTTCGATTCTCCAAAATTATTGCGCCCAATCTTATAAAAGGTTTACAGCTTAAACCATTGCAGAATGAAAATGCATTTCTCGTGTTTCTACAAGGAAAGAAATTTTTATCAGATTCCGGTAAATATTTATTTATTACACTGTATATTGTGATGTAATTTTGTATTTTATTATAACCAAAAAGTATTTGCAGCAAACGAAAGATTTGCTTTAAAACATGAAGAAATCGGTCGACCACTTTATTTCGACGCACAAGCAACAACTCCTATGGTATGATGTGTTATATTTTTGATAATCTAATATCTATCAAACGATTTAAGTTATATATTCTTTTTAACGATAATTTTTTTCTTAGGATCCAAGGGTCCTTGATGCGATGTTACCATATCTAGTCAGCCTCCATGGCAATCCACATTCTAGAACACATGCCTATGGTTGGGAGAGTGAAGCAGGAGTTGAAAAAGCTAGAGAACAAGTTGCGAGTTTGATTGGCGCTGACCCCAAGGAAATCGTATTTACATCTGGAGCCACAGAATCAAATAACATTTCTGTCAAAGGGGTTGCTCATTTCTATGCGCCAAGAAAGAAGCATATTGTGACCACGCAAATTGTATGAACTTTTCCACTGCTCATTTTTTTTTTTACAATAATAAAATTAACTTTTCATGTTTGTAATTTTTAGGAACACAAGTGTGTACTGGATTCTTGTCGCGCTTTAGAAGGAGAAGGTTTCAAAATAACATATTTGCCTGTAGGCCCAAATGGAATTATCAATATGAAAGATCTGGAAAATGCTCTCACACCTGAAACAAGCTTAGTGTCTATTATGACTGTCAATAATGAGATAGGTAATAAATTTTCCTTGAGGTTATTAGAAATACAGTTTTTGATATATATTTAATGAAATAAAAATATTTTTTATAGGAGTAATGCAACCGATTAGTGAAATTGGAGCTTTATGCAAAAGCAAAAAGATATTTTTCCATACTGATGCAGCACAGGCAGTTGGCAAAGTACCATTAGATGTAAATAGCATGAATATTGACCTTATGTCAATTTCTGGTCATAAAGTCTATGGACCAAAAGGAGTTGGAGCTCTATTTATCAGGCGTCGTCCAAGAGTTCGTGTTGAGCCAATCCAAAGCGGTGGTGGCCAAGAAAGGGGTATGAGGAGTGGAACAGTACCTACACCTTTAGTTGTTGGATTAGGTAATAATATATACATCATGAGATGTAATTCTTTCATGAGAATTTTTTGAAATAAAACCAATATTTTCGGTTTTTAATATGCTTTTTTAATTATGATATCTCATTGTGTAGTTAAAATAATTAAAACGACGTAGTAAATCCGAAAATATTAGTTTTATTTAAATACATACATTATTACAATTATCTTAATAAAATACAATTACTCAAGAAAACTTATTTTTAATGTCAATAGGTGCAGCCTGTGAGTTAGCACAGCATGAAATGGCTTATGATCATGCTTGGATGGAGACTTTAGCCCAAAGATTCTTAGATAAAATTTACTCTAAACTATCACATGTCATTAGAAATGGAGATCCAAAGCAGACTTATCCGGGATGCATCAATTTATCATTTGCATATGTTGAAGGTCAGTTTCTATTTAATTAAAGAAAATTGTTATTTTTATGACAAAGGGGGCAAACGAGCAGACGGAATACCTGATGGAGGTAGTACCGTCGCCTATGGACATCTGCAAAGTAATTTTGGGAACGCATTGCCATACTTAATTGTGGGAGGGAGAGGAAGAGTGGGAAAAGGTCACCCGGCTCTCACTCATCGGACTAAACGAAACCGTATAAGACTAACTTCTTAGACGATTTACTGTGCGAGGGTGTTACATTCCTAATTGTGCCAGCCCACAACCAAACTGCAGTAATTTGACCACAGCCAGACTCTACCACCTACAAAAATGTCAATTAACTGATATATTGCACCACATTGTTCTAAACTTCTTGGTTACAGGTGAATCATTGCTAATGGCATTGAAAGATGTGGCTCTATCAAGTGGTTCTGCTTGCACATCAGCGTCTCTCGAACCGTCATATGTTTTAAGAGCTATCGGTGCAGATGAAGATTTAGCACACAGTTCTATAAGGTGGGTGCATAATATATATTATTATATATTCTTTATAAAACCAATGCTTGCAATGATTTTTGTTTAATTTCAGATTTGGACTAGGAAGGTTCACGACGATTGAAGAAGTAGATTACACAGCTGAAAAAACAATAAGACATGTAGAAAGGCTGAGAGAAATGAGTCCTCTCTGGGAGATGGTACAAGAGGGAGTCGACTTAAAAAACATTCAATGGTCTCAGCACTAAATAACCATTATTAACCACGAAATTTATTATAAAAATATGTAGAAAAAGATCTGGCTATAAAAATAAAATGTTAGGAATAATTATCAAAAATCATATTGAAGCACTGCTTCAAAATTCGTTTATAACTCAAATGTTATTTTGTTAAATTTAATTTTATGATGTCCCGTATGTTAATATATTTCTTTCAATATTTGTATGCTCAAATTAATTTCGATTTTCAATATATGTAGAGATCAAACGAACGAATACATTTTATAGCTAGTCAATAAGATTATTACAGATTGTATGTTAAAAAATATATTCATTCTTCAAAAAATTTTGTTATATTACAAAAATGTATATTTTATTTTCTGCTGAAATATATAATAAAAGTGATAAATCAATCTATAAATAGATAAAACGCGTTAAGAGATGTTATAGATTTAGATTGTTATCTTAACTTTTAAATAAATAAGATAAAAAAGACAAATGATACAATCTTACGAATACTTTATGCCCATAAAAATGTTGCACGCTACTGTAAACTAGACGTTTCAATATTCACAAGGGTATGAAAATGTTTAATATTAGTGATAAAATAAAGACGTTGAAAACAGAGGGAGTTTAGTCATTCTTTCCGTAACCTTGTATGTTAACAATGTCGATATGAAGCAATTAGCATATTCATATAACAAGCTATTTGGGTGACGCGTTTTTATGAGAATTTAGGTGTGTCAAATAAGAAAAATATGGTGATATTAGGTTTCGTGGGTACAAAATAAGTCTTATGCTATAACACGTGTTTTAAGACAATATTATTTTAGAATGAATGTCATTCCGATTGAGTCATTGCGATGTCAGAATTAATTTAGAAAATCAACTCTTAACATATTTTATATTCTCTTAATAATTATATAAAGAAGTATTATTTAAACAAAAAACTATAAATGCAAAATAATGACACAAAAATCTGTGAATATTTTATTGATTAAATCATGCTGTTGTGACTCACTACTCTCACAATACACACCTATGTATTTTACACATCACTGTCAATACATTTGGCCAACATTTAAAGCTACCATTTGATCATTTAGGGTACAACAAACAAATATTAGCTTATAAAATATAAGTTATTTTTATATAATAATATCAATCGCGTGTAAACATTATTAAATGATCAAAATTTTAATCAGTCGATGCACTTTATAATATAAGCCTGTCCTTACAGTGAATATGTTTTTAATTATTCATTAGCAAAAAAAAAAAAAACAAAAATAGAGAGAGATAGAATAAAAACTAAAATACTTCAGGTACATAAAGAAATTATGAAGATTATGTATCTTCAAATCACAATAACAATAAAATCTTATAAATTAATTTTGATTTGGAAATGGAACAAAATATTATTTGAAGAAAGAATTTTGTGCTATTTCAAATGTTATACAGTTTTTTTTTTAATAACATAGAGACATTGGTACAAATACTTTATCATTGCAGTTTAGACTCATTTTAAATACAAAACTTATAAATAATACAGATTAGGCCTTAGTTAGTGTTCCATTATAAATGTCAAATAAAAGAGAATATGTAAGGTTAAGTGACAATAAATTTTTAATGAGAAGTTAATTAATGTAGTAACTTTAATTCAACACAACCCGTTACACAGGACGTTTGTAACATCATCATAAAAAAATATGAGAAAAAAAATCCTCAATCACACAATATTTATAAGAAAAATAATTTAATATGACATATATTAAAAATATTGTCATTAAAAAAATAAAATGCAACTACAATATAGAGTCCAGTGCCATTTTTTAGGGACTGAAATATTGGATACAAATAATTAAGAATCATCTCTGTTCAAAGGTAATGACAAAAAAGCTTGAAAATTGACAATAAAAAAATTATTACTGTTATGATAATTCAGCTCTACAAAATAATGATAATTATTATATGAAATGTATAAATTAAATCAACAGCTACATGGGGGTTCGTCGGGGGGTTCGGGATGGGTTATTTTGAAGCTGTTGTGGTCAAGTCTCTGTAGCTCAATCCGGGATCTATTTGACTCAACCAGCTGATGTGCTATATCCGAGAACATCTCATCCAAGCCTTTCCCGCTTTTGCACGATGTCTTATATGTACTGCTTATCAAATTGTGACATTGTTCACTGAAATAACAAGAGATATTTTCACATAATTAATATATTCTTAATTTTATAATATAAAAACACATTTCTGTATAAAATTTGTATTACCAAAAGTTCTCTATATCAGCATCTGTTACTTGAGGACACAATCCTTCTAAATCTGATTTATTACCACATAAAAATATTTTGGCATTCTCAGCATAAGTAACTATATCTAGTAGATGTTGGCTGAGTACATGAAATGATGAGGCATTATCTAAAGAAAAAACTAATACAGCTGCCTCGGCATATTTATAATAACTTGAAGTAACTGATGCTATTCTCTCCATGCCACCGGTGTCCCATAGCTGTAACTGAATATTGTTCATTTATGTTAATAAAGTCTAATTAAGTTTTAGTTTACTATTTATAATCAAATAAACAATAACCTTGACATCTTTGTCCCCAACATGGAAAAGTTTTTCGAAATGATCTAATCCTAAAGTAGACCTTCTATCAGAATTCGGTAAAAATGTATTGTTAATAAATCGTCGAAATATTGAGCTTTTCCCCACACCATATTCGCCGCATAAAATCACTTTGAGTACCGGAGTTTTTACAATAGCCATAATAACAAGATTCGTTGAAAACAAATTTATTTAATTACGCTTTAAAGAGGAACACTTGCTTTTACTGCTAATGACTATTATTTTATTCTCTACAGTACAATACAAAAACCAATTTATAATTCACTGGAAAATGCAATTAAAAACTTCTTCACAAAAGTCAGAAGTCAGAACACTGACCTCGAGCTTTGACTGATTTTACTGTCCTTTCATCAGGGTCAAGTTTAAAAAATAAAATACATTTCAATAAAATGTTAATACTATCCTAGTAACTGAGTACTAGATACAGTTTTCACTTTTCACTTTTTTTTCAATCGATTTCATTGGTCTAGACAATTTAAATCGAGTAATAAATTTTAAGGAAAATGAAAATATTTGGTCAAAAATTTCTAGACATAAAAATTTTATTAAATAAAATATATGTAGATTGCTCTAAATATTTTGAAATAAAGTACTTTTATTATTTATTAATAACATTTTATATAGTTTTTATATTATTACTTGATATCGATTCGAAATAAAAATATATCATAAAACAAAAAGCTTTATGTTAGGATACTGAATATAGTGAAAATTACTTAAATAATAAAAATTAAGTAACAAAACTATTTTTTTATGACCACTGTTGCATACAAACAATGTCAATAACAATAAAGAACAAATAGGAATCGCTCACATAATTGAAATTCGGAAGCTTTCATTTCATAGAAAGCAAATTATGATACTGCATAAAGAATTTGTTTCGATTTTATAAAACAATAGATTTCTTGTTTTTATAAAGTCTTACTCATATTCTTAAATAGATGTAGCAAAGGGGCAGTATGGAATTGTGTTGTGTACTTTGGAAGTAGAAAAAATTATATATACATATTTGACACATGAGTACTCAGAGTTGACACCACTCACCAGATGCCAATATCAACAATAGGCTTATAAAAGTTTCTATTTTTTCGTAAAGATATACTTTTAAGTCATTATTTCAAAGAGCTAAATTTTTAGCAAAGCCTAAAATAAAAATGTGTATGATATGTAACATTCATTAAAATACTTTTAAGTTATAACTAGCGTCTATAATGGATTTACAAACATCGCATTTGGCAGCTGCACTGATGTCTAATAACAATTCATTTAACAATGAGCAACCTGGGGCTGTCATAGCTCCTACCATCAACGATAAAGATGAACCTATGCAAAATGATCCGGTACCAGCGGTTTGTGAACCAGCAAAACCAACCACATATGAAGAAAAAGAGGAAATAGGCAGTGGTGAAGAGTTCTCTGATGAGGTATTGTTATGATGTATATCTTTTATAAGATTTCTTCACGATTTTTTGTAATTAAAACGAAAGACATGTTATGGACTTATTTTTGTATAAATTATGTATTTATCATCTATGATACTATAAACAAGTGTTTAAATAAATAAGAATAAATTATGGATTTTAATTAACTGTTTTATTTTGCTTCTTAAAGGAGTCAGAAGCACAACCTGAAAACAAATGTATGCCAGGAAGAGGTGTTACTTTGCAAATGCTTTTGGAAGAGAAAATGTTAGAACCCGGACATGCTGCTATGACAATAGAATATTTGGTAAAACAATCATTACTTTTCTCAATTTCTATATTTATTATAGAAGTATACCAAGTTAATAATTTAATTGACATGTTCTTTTGATGTTTAATAGGATAAAGGAATTTTGTGTAAAATTTTTGTATCTCTATCGTTTTTCATTTTTAATAGAACTTTCACCAGTTGCAGCTATATAATATCATAGTATGAAACTTGGTTGCACCACCAAGAGGCAAGAATGGTGGAAGTTCCATATATAAGTCTGGAATTAAAATAGATAAAATATCACAATTTTTTTGGCATTTGTCATTTGATAGACCTCAAATTATTAGCATGTATTTTATTATTTTGCTTAAATCCCTTACCAGTTCCACTTAGCTACAGAAAATTTTTAAATAAAGTATTTACATCTTATTGAATATTTAGAACAAACAATTTGAATTTATATCTAAAAATTAATTGATCAATTAGTACCAGATGTTGCATTAAGGCTTTCTATGTTAAAGGGTCAAAAGTTTGTTGGTGATTTACAAGCCGATGGAAAAATAAAATCACATGAAACAGAAACAATATTCTGTTCACCGTCTGCTTGGGCCATTCACTGCAAGAGAATTATTAACCCCGACAAAAGATCGGGATGCGGGTGGGCATCAGTGAAATACAGAGGCAAGAAATTGGATACCATTAAAGCTACTTATTTAAGAAAGAAACAACTACAGAGGGAGAACATGCATAGTGATGGTAATTAATTCATTTTTCATTAAGATAATTCATCTAGATGATCTAGAATTAAAGTATTCGCCATAGATTTTATTATTAACTTTTTTGCTCACACATATGTATGTATTAAATGTTATTGTTCTCGAAAATTATTGGTTTTTATTTAAATTCCATCGTGTAAAACTATTTTTCAATAAGTAAAGGTCTAATTTCTTCACTCTACTCTTTTTGTTCTATGTTTAAGTAGAAATATTCGAATATAGAATATATAATAAAAAATTTGTTTTTGCTATTTTCAGAAGAAACAGAAATGGAGGTGGAAAGTCCTCCTGAGCCTCCCCCGCAAAGGATTGTAATGAAACATAATACTGTACCCAATAGAATGATGCAACAGTAAGTGGCTGACAGCAATTTAAATTATATGAATAATTTTATATATTAACTGATGATGCAATTGGACTTTCAGTGATGCGAACATGCTGATTGAAGCTGTGTCATTCTCGACAGCGGGAAAGATTCAGCCGTTTTTAGTATCAGTTAACTCCAATGCCTTACTGATACTAGATATACATTGTCATTTGAAAAAGGAAGAAGTTTATGGCTATTTGGCTGGTACATGGGATCTGAATAATCATAGTAAGTTTTTGTTGTCCAACAAATTCCAAAGTATAAAATTGATTGGAATTCATTTAAAGACACTTATTGATGTATAAGAGATGAAATGATCATAAGAGCTTACTTAATGTAATTATTGTTTGTGTCATGTCTCATTTATGATTCTGGTATATTATAAATATCGGAAGATGGATTGTTTATTTGTTTTGACTTAAGAAAGTAAATAGCAGGACTATTAGTATGAATGGAAATAGATGGAACAATTGTCATAGGTTTGGCAGTGGCCAAAACATTAGATTTTTGAAAATTTTTACTGGAAAATATATGTACTTAGAAAATTAAAATTTGACTTTTTGTTTACAGATGTCTCAATCACTCATACATTCCCTTGCTTGATAAGCAAGAATGACTCGAGACCAAGGGTTTTAGTTGAGTTGGAAATACAAATGGAAATTGAAAAGTTAGGGTTGTCTTTATTAGGCTGGTACCACTCTCACCCAACCAACCCGGCCATGCCCAGTCTTAGGGACTGTGATAATCAACTTGAATACCAGATAAAAATGAGGGGCCCTACAGAAATATCGTACATTCCTTGTATTGGAGTTATTTGTTGTAAGTTGCTCTCATAATTCACAAAAAATGTATTGCACTGCTGCAGTATATGATCTTAAAATATAATATGTATTTTTTTTTTGATAATAATTATTGATAACTATTAATTTCAGCACCCTACAATCCGGAAAGTCCTGTAATGGAATCATCATTAACATTCTTCTGGGTTATGCCTCCTCCAGAACAGAGACCCACAGAATACCCGAAACCTCTTCTTTTGCAATACAATATGATTCATGATACACATTTATCAACTCACGCTATGGAACAGATAAAGAAAAGCATCAAATACTATGGCACATTCGCTGACGACTCGCTAGTCAGTTTTAAGGATAACTTTAAGCCTGATATCACTTATTTGGATAAATTAAAATGTACCCTCACTCCGAAATTCCCGCGAGAGCAAAGTGATGGGTTGTTATGGCATTTTATAAGGGATGAGTTAGGTTGTTCGTCAGAAAATGATGATAAGATGGATTTAGATGCGTTATTGGCTGTTCCACAACCGATTCCCGCATCTAAACCGCAATCCACTTCCATACCTAACTTCCCATCAGTTAGCACACTGCAACAGATGGTGAGTAGACCGGCTGGAGTTCCACCAATCAATGTTTCTTCGGCTATAGGTTCAGTTTCCCCTCATAAATTTGAGACGCCACCGCTTAATATACCCGTTTTACCGACATCCTCTAAACTTTCTAAATCGACAACTCCTTCCCTTCCCCCAACATATCCAACCGGTTTGGATATGTTAACTAGTATGGCTTTAGGACTTGGATCTACGAATATGCCATTACCTCTAGGTACATCAGGTCTAGAGAGTCTAGCGGCTGCTAACAGTATGCTAACAGGCTTTAATCCAGCATTATCTTCGAACTTAGCATCCACATTATCTTCAAGCAAACTCCCGGATTTGCCTTCATACGCTGCCTCTTTGCAAAATCTATCGAATAGTATGGTTAATTATGAGAAAACATCTACTACGACTTCAACAAGTTGTACAACTTCCGTCGCCCCTATACCAGCCAGCATCGCCTCTAACCTTATGATGAGTTCGGCTGATATAGCCAATGCATTATTTTCAGCTAGTAAATATTCTAGTGCTGGTATATTAGGAATACCAGATCCAATGTCGAAATCCACTCTGGCTGCCAATAACATGTTTTTGTCGCCTTCTTTGCTTAAAATGCAAGAGTCATTAATGAAGCCTTTGTCAAGTAGTAGTCCGATCCCGTCTAAAGTTGGTCTCGATCAGAACATGTTAATGAAAAGTCCCCATGACCTCATTAAACCATCTAAGGACTATCTGCCCCCTGATTTTGGAAGTATCAATAAAACAAAAAGTAGTTCCCACGATCCCATAAAACACCCGGACGTGAGCTCGTCTAAATCAGAGACTTCTAAGTCGGTTTTATCTGAATCACAACTACCAGAATACCCTCAAATTTGCTCCTCGCCAAGGGTTGGGGGTGATCCATTTTTGAATCAAATGTTGGAATTGACTAAGAAGACGACGATTCCTGACTATCCGGCCGACTACAGCCAGCCGCGGAAGATGGATGAAGATGTCCAGAAGCTAACTCCGACAACCCTTTCATACTCAAGCGCCGCTAGCATAGCTGACACTATAGCCCAGGTTGCGATGGGAAATTTTAATAAAATGGAAGATGCCATGGACTATTCTACTGGTCAAGATTATTCAACTACGAAAAATACAAGCAGTGAAACAGAAAATTAATGCTATGACTTAGTAATTGAAAAAATCTTTTTAGTTACATGTGCTTATATATATTTCATAAATTTAAAGCAATCTAAAAAAAAATTTCAAATTAAAGTCCGAAAATTTTTGTTCATATTTAAATAGCAATTAAGTCATGTATTTGTTATTTGCGATTCGCGCTAGATTTTATCAGTGAAAAATTACTTAAAAAAATACTAGATAATAATATACTTTAAGTATCGCTTCCTTTTGTAATGAAGAAATCACGGTCGCCGATAAGGAATTATTGATAAACACTGATAGGCTAATCAGTGATAATAATTATGATGACGCTATAACTGAATAACAATAATAATTTATTTTTATATCGGCATTGTGTTTTTGTGCAAACACGTGAAATAAGCTGCGCTGAATTACAAAAAAGTTTTTATTGTGATTCTATTAGTGATGTTGATTTTGTGATTTATACCGTTTAAAAGGTATGTCATTACTCTGTGCTTTTTTACATTTCATATCATTGGGAGTATCAATGATATGAAGAATATTTTTAATGATATTATTGTAAGCATATAATTATTGTGCTAATTCATATATTATTGAAATTTTTTATTTATTCAAATTAGTTTATTAATGTGGATGTACTGTGACAAGTATTCGATTTTTTTTTAGTTACTTCGTTTTGATAACCGGTATTTATGAATAATAGTAGACAATTTATAATAGGGCACGTACTAGTTATGTTTTGATGTGAATCCAACTATTGTTGTATCAATAAGCCTGTACAATGCTTGGCGCGATCTGTAAAACATAATTGTGAAGTTTCATGTCTTCTAGATGGTTCCACATTTTTAATTTATTCTTTGAAAGACTGCATGGATTCAGATTTAAGTATTTGAAGTATTATTTTTAATTTGACTTAAACAAAAATTAAAACGAATAAACATCGATACTCTAGTATTATTTAAACTGCATCCTTTATTCGGCCTCGATTAGATTTTTCGATATATTTTTATTTATTAAAAATCGATATAAATATCTCAGATTTCAATCAATGAATAGTTTTTCATGGTATTGATCGCACTTACGTCTATCTGTGGATAAACATAGTGTGTTAAATATTCACAGAGTGATGGCCAAATCCAGTGGGGGTTTTAAAGGACTTCCTGATGACAGTGATCAATCTGACGCGGAGTTCCAGCCGCTGTTTGATGATACTGATGATCTAGAGTATGATCTTTGATCAATTTTTTTATTACTGAGTACTTTCAGTATAATCCACTTGATATAATCAATGATTTGATATTGTTCTATATATTCCATGTAGTTGTTCGAAATGTTGGGCAATAAAAATATAAATGACGTAATTTTTTGTGCATAATAGAAAGATTTTCCATGGACAAAAGACATACTTCTTTTTTTTAAGTAATACGTAGCAGTCGTTTTATGACTATGGTGTGGTATTGGAAAAATAACTATGGAATTTCTATTATTGTCTTAACAGCCAAAGAACAGCACAAGAAGCAAAAGGATGGAATCTATTTCGGGATCTCCCTGTGAAAAAGGAGAGTGGTTCAATGGTATCCACTGTTTGGATCGATAACAGCGTGAAACTTCTTAAAGTTCTGGCTTACATAATTATATTTGTCAGTGTTCTTGGCGCTTCTGTTATTTCAAAAGGCTTGGTGCTTTTTGCAAGTTCACAGCTAAAAAAAGGTCGACATATCACCCACTGCAATAGAGCTTTAGGTAAAGAAATAATGACAAATAGAAATTTGTGTATTATTTTACGTCACAATAATTTATTTTTTATTCTCTATTAACAGCTCTGGATCAACAGTTTATAGCAATTCATCCTTTAGATGAGCGTCTAGCCTGGTTATGGGCAATGCTCCTTTTTTTCGGAATTCCCGAGTTAGGCTTGTTCCTAAGAAGTGCTAGGATTTGTTTTTTTAAAACAATCGTAAAACCATGTCGTGCACATTTTTTCGTGGTGAGTAGACAAAACATAAATCGATAATACAACAAATGGGCCGTGACGTAATAATAATATAGAATTTGTTTATTTAATAATATCACATAGGTAATGCTATTTAAGTTAACCTATAGAGAATTTTTTCTAGGCTTTGCTTACTGAGACCTTAAGCACTATTGGATTAGCAATTCTATTATTGCTAGTGTTGCCAGAACTGGATGTCGTGAAAGGAGCTATGTTAATGAACGCTGTATGCATAGTACCAGCTGTATTAAATGCATTCAGTAGGGACCACAATCAACCTCGATATCCTATAATGCTAGTGATTGATGTTTTGGCAATATCTGCTCAAGCCACCGCCTTTGTCGTATGGCCTCTTCTTGATGGCAACCCAGTTCTATGGTGTATTCCAGTTGCATGTATATTTATTTCTTTAGGCTGGTGGGAAAATTTTGTTTCTTATTGGGGAAGACACAATTCAGGTATTCAAAAATAATATATTGTTAGTATTATGCAATAATGTTTTCATGCTATAATAATAATTTTACCATTTATTCACAGCTGCCATGATGTATATGTACGAAATACGCGACGGTATTAAAAAATCACGCTATTACACCCAAATGTTTTTAACACTTTGGAAAATATTCATTTTTATGATCTGCATACTGATTTCATTATTAGTTCAGAATGACGATCCTTTAACGTTTTTCACTCACGCCAGTAGTGCCTTTGGAGTACGAAGTTACAGCGTATATGAAGTAAGATTTTTAAGTATTAGTCATGTAAAATCAGGACAATTTTTTTCCTATTGAAATGTTTTTTAAGCATAACGAAATCCTTTTTTTTCTAGATTCAAACAATATTGCAAGATTTATATAAAGGTTCGATTGAATATCAAATGTCGGGAGGTAGTTTTGAATTAGAGGCAAGTTCGACTGCATCACTATGGGTGGTTTTAATCCAAGTCTTAACAGCGTATTTTGCCTACATCTGCGGGAAGTTTGCCTGCAAAATTCTTATTCAGAAGTTCAGTTTCACATTTGCGCTCAATCTAGTAGGACCTGTTACCGTTAATCTGCTTATATATGTTTGCGGAATCCAAAATGCCAACCCATGTGCTTTCCGTTCGTTCATACCAGAAAATTTGTTCTTTGAAATACCACCAGGTACTGGATAAATGATTTGTAAATCGTAAAAAAGATTAAATTTTACTAAAGTAGTTTATTGTTTTAGTATATTTCTTAAGGGACTACATAGGCCGAGAGATGACGTGGATATGGTTGCTCTGGTTGATCTCCCAGGCTTGGGTGACAATGCATTGCTGGGTGCCACGTTGTGAGCGTCTCGCTGCCACTGATAAGTTGTTCCAAAGGCCCTGGTACTGTGGGCCATTGATTGATCAATCTCTCTTGTTGACCAGAACCAAGGACGAGCAGGATGTACCTGGCGATGTAAGATTTCATAAAATATATAAATCAAATAATTCGAGCAATCCTAATATCAAAACATTGGAAATAGAAAATAAGAAGCGATATAAATCGCTAATTTGGAGAAATGGTATCTTCACATGCGGATAAAATTATATTACCATAATTTTTCAGGACATGGATGATTATGACGGAGGTAGTAAGACCTCTATTGGCAGCTCGCAGATCGTATCAAAAGATATCAAACCTTCGGATTCTTTATCAAGGTTTAAGCCGTCATAGTTTTATATACTTAATGCATGTAATGTAATATTACTTATTATTATATTATTTTCAACATTTTTGTTATAGGATCTTCATCTGCGCAACAATGTGGCATGAAACGAAAGAGGAAATGATAGAATTTTTGAAATCTATAATGAGGCTGGATGAAGACCAAAGCGCACGTCGTGTTGCTCAAAAATATCTGGGCATTGTTGATCCTGATTATTACGAACTAGAAGGTAAGGTATAACTTATTAAATGTATATGCCCTAAACATAAAAACATAGTAGGTCCTGCGTTGTTTCTATGTTTTTTTCATGTATATTTTATGTTATGGCTTCATTCACCCTGTTCGTGTATTTTACTTGTTGCCGTTATAATATAGGGATAGATTCTTGAAACTGAATGTTGTATATTGTATACAATTTTAAAACTAAAATTTTTGAACGTCGAATGGCCTAGAATGACAAATTTAGAGCAACGAAACATTTTGTTTTGTTTTGTTTTATCGTAACATCTGCAACTGTAGGGAAGCTACTGGAAAATCTGTAAAGAGAAAAGCCCTACAACCCAAAACGTGCATAATATTTTAATGGATAATGTAAAAATTTAGTTTTGAATCAATTTAATATAATTTTTATTTTTAATAGTTATTATAAGTTGTTTATAGAACTTCAGTTTTTTTTTATAACAATTTAAACTCAATAATTGATACTATTTTTACTGACGGTAAAAGTATAAAAGTAAAAAATGCGATGTGATTCATTTGCACGAAATATTTCACTTAGATAAACTCTTTGGTAAATGAGGGAAGTACCTACTAGCAACGTTATCTTAAAATATTGAGTCGCTTTTTATTTAGCCAGTTTAATATCAATTGCTGTAAAATGCATCGAAAAATCTGATAACATATAAATTTATTTTAAAATAGATATTTTGTCTTTTCTCACAGCAAACATATTTATGGATGATGCATTTGAAGTATCTGATCACAGCTCGGAAGACTCTCAGGTCAATCGTTTTGTTAAATGCCTAGTAGATGTGATCGATGAAGCAGCCTCGGAAGTCCATTTAGCTAATATAAGATTACGGCCACCCAAAAAGTTCCCAACGCCATACGGAGGAAGATTAGAATGGACATTACCTGGAAAAAATAAGATGATATGTCATTTGAAAGATAAATCCAAGATTCGTCATAGAAAAAGGTGGTCTCAGGTGAGGAATATTTTGCAAGAAAATAAAAATTTGTTTCTACTTATATACATATGTGAATTGTGCGCTTATGTTAATTTTTCAAAACATTTGTGTAAATACAATTTTGGTTTACATTTATTCTGGCAAATTACAATTCGAAAACTCTTACAAGCCAGAACGATGACAATATTTCTTATATTTGCAAAATTATCATAAGTGTTCTATTCTTATAGGTATTTCCTGATAACATATCAATAATTTACAACATTTCCACTTCAAACTTTACCTTAACCTTAATTACGGTAACAGATTTTCATTGGTCTTGGCCCAAAATGCCATGCTACATAATGAAGTGGTATTTTAGGTCCTTAAATTTATTACAATATATAGGAGTCATTCTTTAAAAAAAGAGACCTGCATTTTCACACAAACTGATTTGAACGAATTCCGCAAACAGTTGTAACAAACAATATAGGCGAGATTTGTAAATACTCATATAATAATTAATTAATTTACAAATACGTACATAGGTGATGTACATGTATTACTTCTTGGGACATCGCTTGATGGATTTGCCTTTATCAGTGGATCGTAAGGAAGTCATAGCGGAAAATACGTATTTACTAGCATTGGACGGAGATATCGACTTCAAACCATCCGCGGTCTCTCTGCTGATAGATCTCATGAAAAAGGATCATAACCTTGGCGCCGCTTGCGGCAGAATTCATCCTGTTGGGTCAGGTTCGTGTTAGAGGAGCTTTAAGTTTAAATTTAAAAAAGCATGTTCTATAGATATTAGAGTTTTTGAGTATGAATTATAACTTTCGTTCTTCCATATAAATCTGGATTAAATTTAGAAAAAAATAATCTAAGAGTGTAAAACTTTCAAAATTGTTATACCTTCTCTTGGTACCTAATGGCATCGAAACAACTTTTTTGACCTGGATTATATGGAGTTTCGTAAATATTTTAAATTGATCAATCTATTAGTCAAGTCACAATTGATTAACATTAAAGAGATGTCAAGCTCAATATTTCAATTAAAATCCAAAGGGATATATTCGTTTAAATAATTTAAAATGTTTAATTCATCAAATGGAGGTAGGGCACCATAACTTCACTTTATTTCGGTAGACTTTTGATCTGCTAAGTATCCAACAGAAACCGTCTCGATAAGAGAGTTTCTTTATGGATGCATACGATTTTAACTTTCTTTCAGAGTCTAAATTTCAACCTATATAATATAACATTAAAACGTAAATGAGCAGAACCTATTTATACGCAGTAAAATAATACATATAAATTTATATTGTTTCTATATTATTTTCTTATCACTAATCAGAGCAATCACTGACCAATCAACGTATTATCAATTTCTGAAATTAATTTAAATATATGGTGATTGAAATTTATTTTAAAGTAGCTTAATGGATTGTATGTAATAATTTTAGCAGAATTTTAGCATTGTCTTACTTCTAACCATTGGTGAAGGCTAGTAATGATTTTCTTTTGTGAAATTTAAGAAATTTTTACGAAAATATTTTTTGTCTGGTTTTTTGAAACCGTGAAAATATTTAAATCCTGTTATATTTAATATGTAGTAATAATAATATCTCACTTTAGTGGCTTATTTGTGACTGCAACACCCATTTTTTAATTTAAAGCAAAGTAAGGGTTTTATTGTTCTTCAGGTTTTATGTCTTGGTACCAAGTTTTTGAATATGCAATCGGTCATTGGCTGCAAAAGGCGACTGAACATATGATAGGCTGCGTACTTTGCAGTCCCGGATGCTTCTCTTTATTCAGAGGGAAAGCTATCATGGATGACAACGTTATGAAAAAATATACAACAACATCAAGCGAAGCGCGCCATTATGTACAATTTGATCAAGGTTGGATATGTGTTTTTATCCAAAGTATTCAGGAATTGTCGTTTACCCTTATTAAAGCCCCCTCTTTTGTCCGAGAAACTAAGGGTGAAACTGTATTTTCCAAACTAAAGATTTCGATGAAAAAAGAAACCTAGTAAAATTAAATTAATTTGATCAAATAAGATCAAAGATGAGCGTGATGACGTCCATCTCATTAAATCCAGATTTTTGATATTTCATTTACGAGCTAAAACTTAATGAAAAGTACATATCTATATTTGGTTATTCAAATGTTTTTGCTGCAATAATCTTATGAGTAATAAAGAAAATTTCATTGTAATATAGATATATCATAAATCAGACATCGGTTAATACAGTTTATATATAGGCGAGGACCGTTGGCTTTGCACATTGCTTCTCCAGCGTGGTTATGGCGTCGGCTATAGCGCAGCTTCTGATGCCTACACACATTGTCCTGAGCGTTTCGACGAATTCTTCAATCAGCGTCGAAGATGGGTACCCTCAACTATGGCCAATATATTCGACCTGCTCGCAGACTCCAAGAGAACCGTGAAAGTTAACGACAATATATCAACTCTATATATTCTCTATCAGGTAAAATATTTATAAGCGTATTATATGGTTACACATAAAACTCAGTGATAAGTCACTGTTTACTGCATTAGAATTTTGAATATCGATTTTTATGTTGTTGTCTTGATCCTTATGAATTTTTTTGCCTAATTTTAGATGATGTTGATGGCAATTACAATATTAGGTCCCGGGACAATCTTCCTCATGATGATTGGAGCCATGAACGCCATTACTGGTTTAAGTAACACAAATGCTCTGTTAGTGAATCTGGTGCCCGTATCTATATTCTTAGTAGTTTGTATGACGTGTAGATCCGAATTTCAGGTAAACAGAGCTTCTGAACTAACCTAGTTATTTCGTAAAAATAGCCATATATGATGCAATATTATGTGTTTTTTAGTTGAAATTGGCCAATTTTATAACATGTATATACGCGATGATCATGTTGATGGTGATCGTGGGTATAGCGCTCCAAATAGTGGAGGACGGTTGGTTTGCTCCCTCCAGTATGTTCTTCGTATTAACGATCGCAGTGTTCTTTATAACAGCAGCTCTGCATCCCCAGGAGTTCTCGTGTTTGATGTATATTCTCATATACTATATAACTATACCTAGCATGTACATGTTGCTTATAATATATTCACTATGTAACCTTAATAATGTGACCTGGGGTACTCGTGAGGTTGCCCAGAAGAAAACACTTAAGGTAAATATAATTACAGTTCCTTAATTAAAAAAAAATCGACATTAATTACTTATAGGGCGAATAAAATTATAGGAAATGGAAATGGAAAAGAAAACAGTAGAAGAGACGAAAAAGAAAATTGACACCAACATTCTGTCTAGATGGTTTGGTAAATCTGAGGAGACATCTGGTTCATTAGAGTTCAGCATATCGGGGCTATTCAAATGTATACTCTGCACTAACCCTAAGGACCATAAGGAAGATTTGCATCTACTGCAAATTTCACACAACTTGGAAAAAATTGAAAAGAGATTGGACTCACTGTAAGTTTTGATTAAAACTATAAAAGTTATCCTTATATTTCTTCTCCAAACAACCGATTGAAAATGTAGACCATTTTGAAGACAATGCTATAATTTTTGGAACTAAGGAGCTTATCCATAAATTAATTAAATTTCTAATTTAACAATTTTTTTTACAATGATTATGTTACATTTATATTTATGTGTATGACCAATCGTATAAATATAGTTATTTTTCGTATATATTTTTCAATTAAATAACGAGAATTTAGGCAAATCATAAGCTATGTTACCTACATGTCTATGACATTCAATTATTGAATGGAATATTATAAAACAGTTAACAATATTGTTGAAGGAATTTATAGTTGTTTCCTCTTACAACATGATTAGAAGTATTACATCAAACGACACCCTTCCATATTTCAAACTCGCCAAATTCCCATTTAAATTTAGGGGTGCTAGTCAAGAGCCAGAGAAGATTCCACGTCGTCGAAGCTCTATGGGTCTGCGTGGTGATACACTGTCCGTGCTACCAGAGTATGAGGATAGCGAGGACTCGACAGAAATACCGCGGGTGGGTTTTTAATATTTTGTATTTTATTTTTCCATTGTTAACTTTTTCTCCTGGATAGCATTGGTCAGTTGTTGTGATTCAGGAGTTATTCGTTTTCGATGTCATATGAGGTCAAAATTAGATTGTCATACATTTCGTTAAGATTTTAATCACTTGTATTCTATTCATTATTTTTTAAATTCTTAATTGTTAGTACTGTTTTTAGGAGGAGAGAGATGATTTAATCAACCCGTATTGGATAGAGGACCCAACATTGCAAAAAGGAGAAGTAGACTTTCTTACAACAGCAGAAACTGAATTCTGGAAAGATTTGATTGACGTGTATCTAAGACCTATCGATGAAAATAAAGAGGAAAAGGTAAATAACAAAATAAAAATTAAAAAGTTTTGAAAAAGTAAATATAAATTGTCAAAAAACTACTTTTAAAATTAATAATAACTTAAACATTATTTTTCTAAAATGCAAAAAAATTTCAGGAACGTATTGCAACTGATCTGAAAAATCTTCGCGACACAATGGTGTTTGCGTTTTTTATGGTGAACGCTCTGTTCGTTCTTTTAATTTTCCTCTTACAATTGAGACAGGATGTGTTGCATCTCCAATGGCCATTTGGTCAGAAGGTTAAAATTGAGTATGACAACGGAAATAATCTGGTAAGTTTTTAAGTTTTTTGGTTACGCCCTGTTGCTAGGAAGGACGTGATATTATTAAGTTAGCGGGGAAAGATTCTAGCAGAAGAGCTGATCCAATTCTGTGGTGTGCTTTGGGGAGACCTATGTTTTCAAACCTAATAATACGAAACACAAACCATGCTGTTGCAATTTCCCAGAAATACTTTATGTTTTTGAGATTTGTGCTATTATCATATCAAAATAATTCGATAAAATGAGATAATGATACTGCTTCTTTAGAGGTCACTTAATTAATGTTCTACCATTATCAGGTACGGATAGAACAGGACTTTCTTCTTTTGGAGCCTATTGGATCGATATTCTTGATCCTATTCGGTTCTGTACTCATTGTACAGTTCGTGGGCATGCTATTCCACAGATTTGGCACACTGACTCATTTATTGTCTACAGTCCAACTGAACTGGTATTTCACAAAACAGGTGAGTTATAGACAATTAGTTCCGAATGTTTTTGATGTTTTTAGGCGTCATTGTTTAATGATACGCCCGTAAAAGTTCCTTAACGATAGATGAAATTTTAGTTTGCAACATCAGAAAGATAAAATCTTTTTATATGCTTAACCTATAGTTTCTAATACATCAAACACATTTCTATTTTTAATTGTGAAGATATCGAATAAAGTAGTATTTAAATGAAACTAAGCTTTTTGGATACTAGGTGGTTTTTGTAATTTTTAACCATATAATTCCGACGTTTCGGTTTCTTAAAACTATCATTTCGATGAAACTGATATTTTTCGGATTACTACGCGTATTTTATTATTTTGAAAACGACATACTCCCGACGTTTCGGTTACTTTGCAGCAACCGTGATCACGGGCAGACGAAATGTGAATGTCTGCCAGTTGGTCTTGTTATTGTGGTCTTTCATTTCTTTGGTCTTTCTGAACTCGTTGCAAGGATTTGATATTTTGTTGCAGGCTGATGAAGTGACAGAAGACGCTCAATTCGAGAGGCGAGCTGTAGAAATAGCTAAGGATCTTCAGAAATTAAACGTAGATGATATTGAACAGAAAGGTGTAGACACTACTGATGTAACTCGCCGAAAAACGCTACATAACTTAGAAAGGTCAAGAGAAAATAAGCAGACCGTAATAAATTTGGATGCGAACTTCAAAAGGAGACTCACTATCTTACAGAATGCTAGTCCAGGTACTTTTTATATTTTAAATCCTTTATCATTTCCTTTTTTCGTTTAAAAGTTACATATTTAAAGGAGCTATTTGTGTATATGATTTTCTTTATTAATATTTAATATACGTTATTATAAACGAAACATAGACATAGTCCACAGGCGAACCGATTTTAGAATTTGAAATTAAGTTCAATATATTTCTTCAATGATATCAATATGACTACAACTAATTAGTTAATTCTATAGATACAGCATCCCGCCTTCCATCTCTCGGCGGTAGTCCGTCATCTCGACGAGCTACGTTCCGTGCACTAATGACGCGCCGCGACTCCGTGCTAGCTGAAAAAAGACGGTCTCAACTTGGCAGAGACTCTACCGGATATATATACGACGAGCCCATGAGTGCGGTGAGTAAGCGTGTGCTTGGTCTGTGTGTGTGTGTGAGTGTGTGTGAGTGCTAATCCGTGTTTAAACATGAGCGCTTGTGTACTTACGGGTCTGTGAGTGTATGTGACACTCTGACATAGGTATTGAAAACAAATGAATGTGAGGAAATAAAAAAGTCCAACAATACGCTAACAAAGAAGAGGATATCTCAGTCACTTTCAAGTTGTGGAAATCATAGATATAATTAATATCGAAAGCTCCATTCCATCGTATAAACTATTGCCATTGATGTCTTAGCTATACCATTTAATTTTATATGTTACTTACATTTTGTGTTTGTTCCTTTTTCCCTAAATAAATAGAAATTAGTAAATCCAAGAAAAGTAAACTTAAACAATATTAACCTATCATTACTTGTCAATTAATAAATAACGTGTAATTTGGGCAATCGATATATTTTCACGAAGTGTTATTGTTCTCAGCTGAACATCTCCTTGTCTGGTCGTCCGTCAGGGGCTTACGTCAACAAAGGATATGAACCAGCTCTCGACAGTGACGAAGACTTGCCGCCCAGACGAAGCACCGTCCGCTTCAGAGACGCGTATCTGTGACGATAGATATTAAATATAACGAAAAATCAGCTTCCTTATTTGTATTAATTTATCAATATATGTTTCGTATGACAAATATTTTTATTTCATTTATTATATTCTTGGTGGCATTTCCATTTTATAAAAGGCTTTATAAGGGAAATAATGATTTTTGTATTGATGTAATTTTAATAGTGTCCTATATTAAATACATACACATCTGTCATTTCTCTTTGATGTACTATTTACGAAGTAACACAAAATTTTTGTTACAGCATCAAAAAGTTCTTTAAAAGTTATAATGATAAGGACACATTAATGTTTATTTAACAGCCTTATTAACTTCGATACTATTGACCTTTTATAAGATTCAACATGATTTTTTTTAATTTTTTTAGCCTAGTAGATTATATTATCGCCATAATTTACATCTTAATGTTATTCTGCTGAATACAATTTTAATTTTTAAAGTCTTACAAATTATTTACGCTATGAATAAAAGAATATTTCTATGAAACTTTCAAATGATCCAATCCACATCCTAATCCGTACAAAAATAAAAAGTTAACTACCTTAAAAGAAAAACTCCAAAATCAGAAACTGCCAAATCTATAAACTCATTAGGAGACTGCCAATACTGAGTCGGTAAAGTGAGTGGTGGTGGCCTCAGGTGTGTTCAATGTTCAGTGTACTCGCGGCTTCCCGACCGCGCTAACGCAAGATGTATACGAGAGTGTTGTTGGTGAAGTGACTTAAGGATTTAACACTTCTTATACTGCTGTAAGTAATGCATGCACTTTCACGCGACCTTCAATATAATAATATTATAAGTATTTGTATCTCCATTTTCGATTTATTTAATACTAAAATTGTCTTTATATAGATTTTGTTTGTCTTATGTATTGGGGTCTACTTTCGAAAGTGATTTAGTGATATTTTTATAAACGGTAATCACATAACACTGTGAAGTAGAACAAGTGCTACATTTTATAACGATAAATCGTTCAAAAACTTGGTTCGTTTTCACTTTTGTATTATCTCTGTATTAAGCTACAATATTGTAACATTTGCGTTGCTATCAAAAGTGAATGTAGGTAGCTTTGCGTGGCGTAGGCTTTAGTAAGAGTAGGAAATATTCTACACTGGGTATACATTATTGTTTTAATTCGTGGATATTTAAAGTTCAGTTTTCTAAAACATTTCACTTAATCGAAAGTTAACGACCTTGACAAAACAATATATAATTTTTATTTATCGCAATGATACTTTCATTGGTTTTGTTATAAATGACCTCAGTCATTATTATATTTGGTAAATTCGTGACATAATTAGTGAAAGTTATTTGATATTTTTTTGTTAAGTTTGTGTAATATTAGTGTGACGTGTATAGTATGTGATGACTGTATAATTACCCTATGACTTATCATCATCGAGTCTATTACATGTATAATGATATGTGAAAGACTGTGTTGCGGCCTCTAGGCCTCGCTTATATCCGGTTCCTATAGAGGGTCGTTCTCACTCGAACAAAACATTTATGATTTCCCTCAATTTATTACGTAATTAGTATAAAATAATGGATTGCGTAGACGACCTAGTAGTTAACTTACACACCATAGTTATCGATATTAGGCTCTCGTTTATTTATCATAATATCATTTAGCAAATTCTACGTTCAGGATGTCATATCTATATTTATTAACGGGAAGTCTTATAAATTAACTTAATATTGGTAAGTAAGAAAGGAAGTAAGCGCAAGGTGAGGGTTTGTGTTATTGAAAACAAATGAAATTCTATAAACGAAGTTGTCTGTATTCATATAAATGACATTAAAGTGTCTGTGTGTTAGATCAAATCGTAAAATGTCTATATATCTATTCCCTATTACTTACGCATCTAAGTAAACGCTTTTATTGGTAAGAAAACAGGTAAGTAATGCTACTATAATCATAAAAAAAATTTGTCATAGTCGCGGATGATCTATTGTGTGCAAATCTGAGCTTTAAAACAGTATGAAAAAAGGATAGACCTAAAAGTAACTCAATCTATCAGTGTCATTGAAAGTGAATTCTATTTAAAATAATTACGTTTCTTGGCTTTTAATTCAGTATGCGTAGTTAAAGTTTGCATCGTCAATACATACGTAGCGTTTCCTGTTTCCAATCCAATAACCTGTGTAAGCACTATAATATACGTAAATTATGAATGAAAAACTAATAACGACGAGTAGCGTGATGATGCCAACTTAGACTAAGTGTATCGTTTATTGTCACACTCGGTAACACCAGACGACCATCAACTTTATATTCAGCGTGAGGTCAAACGATATTAACATCTTTCTGGTGACCTTTTAACAGATGTTAAATTAATTTTAATTTTAATTTTAAACTATTATATAGGTTATAACATTTTGCGTGTTTCAAATACACGTCTTTGAACTATTGTTGTGTAATAACGCTTATAAAAATTTCATAATAGTACAACAATTTCATAAGTATCCATGTTAAAGTTTAGCTTATATCATACTTACAGATTTGAATTCAAAATGCATTACAGTTTGTGTCAGGTCACGGCTTCAGTTGTCGATTTTACAACTAGTTTTTAAGCTGTATGTACTGGTCACTTCACGCAGTCTTATTGTATTGATTCGATTTTTTACGTAATTATTTGAAATGCTTATAAGAATTAGTATATATGTATACTAATTCGGTATATTTGATAACAATTTGGTATCCTAGTTTTCCTATGTTTAACATAGTCTTACTTTGACTTTACAATAATGTTGTGTACGATATTATAGTTTATTAACGAAGATTTTTCTCTCCATTCAATAGTTCTCTGTTACTTTCACTTCGCTGTTTACGTTACATCGTTTGTAACTCGTCCAAAGCTGGCCCCAATATTGCATTACTGTTTGAAGTATTGTATATCAACTCAATCGACCTGTAACACTATCACGTAATCTATGATTAGGTTATTATATATTTCGTAATTTGTCATTCGTTACCCATTGAAATGTTATGGACAAAAAGCCAAAATTTAATTCTTTGTAATTTTTACAAAAAGGTGTTAATATTATTATTATTGGTAATGGCACCATTAGAATATATAACAGTAATCAAGTCGTTTCTTAACTAATTGCAACATTAACATCTTATCATTATCAATATTACGTTAAACTTAATTTGTTGACATTCTTTAGGCGTTTTTTTACTATGAATCATAGATTCGTGACCCGCGAACAGTGTCGCATTGTTAAAATGGTTCACGGAATCGAAGATAAATTTGGAGTCTTTTTATTTCAGCTAACACTCATTGATTTTAATTTTTATCTTACAATACAAATGATTTAACAAAAATTTTGAAACGTCTCAAAATAGTTTGTTCCGATGATTAATTAAACTATTTCAAAATAGTTTGTTTAAATAATTAAATGATTAATTCAATTTGTAGGCTTATCTTTTTTGTCTTTAAGCGATTGCATGTCCTTTACTAAGAATGTAAGGCATTGCGTACTACTAAGGCTGTTGAAGGGGATGGGGGGGGGGGACAGCTGGCGGCCGCCAAGAGTGAAAGTGAGCTCGAGTGGAACGTTACTCAGTACTATTATTGATCTTATAATGTTAAAATAAAGTTACTTGTCCGATGTTACTAACAGAGTTATAATATAAGCAAAATGTGAATTATTTTTAACAAATATTTACATATATATACACATAGGAAGTCGTGAGACTATGTGTGAACATATAATATGATTTTTTTTTATAAATTTTTTAGAATACAAGATTTTTAAATCATTTATCAAACATTAAAATGACTAATATTATGAAAGTGATTTTTTATTTACATTTTTTAAACCTACAACTTTTACGTATTCAACGAACATCGAAGTTATCAATATATATATATATATATATATATATATATAATCCTTTGTTTTATTTTGGTGTATTTAGTTATTGTCTATAAAATAGTAACTGTCGGTTGGCAAGTCGCTGACCTTGCGGCGTGCCCTCCTCCGCAGCAAGCACAATGAGCACTAGGCTCTTATTATATATACGTAGCTATTTACTTTACTGTCACAGAAAATGTACGTTGAAGGTATATTTGTATTGCTGAAGAAACATTGTTTTTTTCTCAATGAAAAAACTTATTATAATTAATAGCGTATTAAAATATATGTATCAATATTTCACCCTCTACATTCTCCGATGTTTTTCTTTGCTATTCCATATAAATTATCAATATTTATATATATATATATATATATATATGTACATATGTATAGACGTACAATAAAATTGAAGATGAACGACCGACAAGGCTAAGGGATCGCTCGCTGCGGAATGTTCAGACATTGTATCGTGATTCACAAAAAGGAAACTTTCTTATTTATAATATAGAAATACAAATAATATATACTCACATATTGTGTTGGAGTTTTTCATTTAATATAAACGAAATTTATTAATAACATACACATACTTTCTAGTTTGAATTTTTTTCTTTTCTAATAGCTTTATTTACATATCGTAAATTTTAAGAATGGTGGGGATGTGCTCTTGAGGTATTCGTTAAAACATCAGGAAATATCAAAGTTATGAATAATCAAACAAACCGGAATAAAGAACCAACAGCCTGCTGACACGACATCGATATTGTTATTCTTTTATATTAAAAATATATGCTTATATGTGTAGTTTTTTCTTACTGTAGTTGATGGAAACAATTAGATTTAAAGCAGATGTACATATATATATATATATATATATATATATATATATATATATATATATATATATATATATATGTATATGTATATATAAATATATTGGATAAACGAAACTTTTTTCAACCTTTTTAGGATATATACAACTAACCTCGATAACGAATGTTTTTTTTGAGTTAATTATAAATATAAGCATTTAAAGCTAAAATATCGTCTCTGTTGTGTCAACTACGTAGTTGTATGGCTTAAAAAAATATCTTCCATAAGTTTTGCGTTCTAAATATAAATTCATCATCAAAGGATTTCTCGCTTATAACATCTGTCTGTATGCAGTAGAAGCCATCTAAATACTTTATAAAACATTTATATACTAGTTTAATAATAAAGTGAAATAATTATAGAAACCACTTAACTTTCATTATAGAACATTCTAGAGGTATGTTTGATATGAAAAAAATAATAGAGTCCTAGTAATATAGAAATACATATTGGAATCGACTACAGTACAAAAGACATCAACGCGTTCGACAACGTGATTACGCACATTATATTGCATACTACATGCGACCGAGTTATGTTAACGAGTAATTTATGACTTTACGTTTGAAATAACATATTTATCCAATGAAATCATTATTACCTATCGAGTAACTGAAATGTTGTTTAATTCTAAATAATATAAAAAGAGCTTTGTAATAAGGAAAATTTGATGGGGTAATTGTTCCAGGGTTTAGAAGATGGCGACTTCGGGAGGAAAGTCGCGGCGGGAGGAGGCGAGCGATAACTCCGACGATGAACTGCTGCCTCTACCAAACGATGTATACGGCGGCAGGTTAGTATCCCACCAACACAATATGAGCACAAACACAAGTAATCTTTACTAAATTATTTCCAATTTCCATCTTTAATACATATTTATGTTTATCGTTATTATATTCGGTTGTTCTTTTTTCAAATTCATTTAAACATTAAACAATTATGGAACTTATTCAGTGTTTTATATAAAATTCCTTTAGGCTTTAAATCTTATTAAAGATACGTAAATTCTTGTGTCGTCTTATTCAAATGTAATAAAATTATTTGGAAAAAACTAAAATCATTTGAAACGACAGTTTTCCGTACTTTAGTATTAACATAACCAGATTATAAACGTATATACGTATAAACTCCTTGGTGACTCAATGAGTGAAGCTGTTAAGTTTAACCAACTTTAAAATTTAACGAAATTCTGTCATTTAGAATCTATATGAAAGTCGTTTTATTCTGTCTAATTAATTACTATTTTATTGGCGTCTCATAAATACATAATATTATTTTCAATATTAAATAAAATTTATCTTAGCATTAAAAACTACTCAGTCCTCGTTCCCTACTACGCGAGGTTTTCTTCTTAGTCACGTCATGTGTATAAAGTCATGGAAAAAACATTTGTATAGTTATTCTGTGATTAATGAATGATTTAAATGACTACATTATTACTAAATAAATAATAAATAAATTACTTTAATATGATAGTAATGTGAATAAAAAAGATAGGGTAATGAAATACAATTTACGCTATCTTTTTTATCTATTCCTATTAGAATCTAATAAGTTTCATAATAATTTTGAATAAAAATAAAAATAAAAAAGCTGCTTTTCATGATTCTAATGCGATTATTCTTAATATTAATCTAAAAATGGTCTTTTAATTTCTCATAGTCTTTTCATTTTGATTTACCTAAGAAGATTTATATACTATGTATGTTAATGTGCATATACGCGAATGTCAACGTTTGTTCACAAAACAGGTTGTGTTGAGGACAAAACCGTTCCCAGAAATGATTAGACATACTTTATTTTAACATCTCAAGTATTATTTCCCGAATTTAAACTGCTGAATGATACAAAGAACGTTTGCTTTGACATTAAAGGATTAAATTGAAATCATCAATTAAATCCTCATAGTTCAATGGAAAGCTCAAAATTCATTTTGCCAACGTTTTATGACACAAAGGTAAATCCAAAGCCTTTGATACGTTTCATAAAGCTTGGCCCGGAACCCGCTCAAATGCCAAGGTTGTCTACTCTGACGACACAACTTTCGATCGAGCGCCACATTTTTGCGCCCCACTTCATCTAGACATAGATTATAGCTGTAATGTCCTAGATAATACCACAGTAATAATGATATTGATGCACTAGTTAGGTTTTAATTGAACCTTTTCGACTTTATAGATGACCTTGTAGTTTTTCATTTCCTTATTCTTGTTTTTTCTGACGTAATACAACATTATTTTGTCACCGATTTCGTAAGCGAATTAATTTTATTGAAACGATTATAACAATCCAGACTGTTCTCCAACATTTCTAATTGGTATTTACAATAAGTCTTGCCATACATGCCAACACCAAACGTTCAAACAATATAGAATAACAAACTTCGTATTTATTTTTATGCAAATAAGGTATAAAATAGCTCGCACACTTCTGTTTTTTATAACTACTGGTTGCACTGTATACACCGGCACGGGGTCGTGCGTGAGACGAATATTGTGTTTCAACGGGTTCGGTAAATTATATATATATTTATTTCTTATTTATAAATTATCTCAAGAAAAATATTTTTCAGTCTTACAATATCTTAAATTTGAATCACTTATGGCGTGAATAAAGTTTGTGGTTATCGTTGGTATGCAAAGTTATCATGTTGGTGAAATCGGTAAAAGTAAGCATCAGGCTTATTATTGACATGGTCAATGACCGGACTCCGGGCGAGAATCTGGGAATGTTTCGCATACAAATGCTTAAAGAGAACTCTGAATTCTACAGTACTTTTAATTATTTTACATATATACATACAATTATAGTTATGTCGAACGATATTCAAACACGTAAAGAAAGGGAACGTCGGAAAATTATTATTATAATGTTATGTACGTTTACGATAACTTAAAATTGTTATATAATTATAATTAAATTACCTATTTACATTTACATTAAATAAAAGTGCTGTTTCTAAACGAAAATGTAGTAATAAAAGTCAACTCTTAGTCAAAAGTCAAATATAATAGGAATTATTGCTTGTAAATAATATTGAAAACGTTTAAAAATCCCTTCTTCCCATACTTACCTTAGTTTTATTTAAAGACTGCAAGCCAGGTAAAGGCTTTCGTAAGTTTTCGTGACCTGTAGCGACATTGAGCGATCTATTGTTAGCATGATATTAATAGTTGATTATGTACTTTAATTCAAGAGACTTAACGTCGAATATCGCTTAAAGATGCAGTGACGGCATGTTGCGGACTGCATCTACCTAGCAGCGAGCAGAATTCAATATTTAAATTCTATCAAGCTCGTGATATTTGGAAGGTCGATATGTTTTGTATCAGATTTATGTTAATTGTTTTATTTTTATGTTTTTATGATTATTTTAAAAGTTAATGACGTGACAGATATAGATCGAAGAAGTGTAAAATATTTATAATTTTTTTTTATTATTTCAAATAGATTTTTTCAGTATCAATAATATTATATTGCAGTAGTAACAAGAATGGTACTTAGTGAATTAAATTTACAGTAAATAAAATGTTGTTAGAAGAAATGTATGCAGACTATAGATGATTGTGACCTATAGGTATATACTTTACATATATAGATAATTATAAGATGTTATATGAGTAATGCAACTTTCATTTAACGTATACATAGGATGCAGTTGTTAACTTCGAGAAGTGTTTTCACGTAGCCACTGCCGCAGAACGAATAACTCGCACACTGGTGCCAAATAGAAAATTCTCGGGCAAAATTATTGTGGTTTTAATATAATCTTCATGTAAAATAGAATAATTATTTTGTTAGTTTGTTTTTATTATGATGCAATTTTCAGTCATATTTTATTGTAAATATTAATATATTGAATTTTTAGACTTTTTAAATTTCTCTGACATAATTCACTCTGTTTGTTAATCTTTTCTTGTAAATACGATGTCTTGTAATATAATAAAAATTTGACATTATTTCCGGATTTAAATGCATTAAATATACGAAAGCGGTTAACGTAAGTATTAAATGATAAGAACGTTTTTAAATATTAAATAAATGAAAATCTTGAACATATAACAGTTTTTATTAGAAAGACGTTAATGATAACAATTTTAATAAAATTCATCAGTACTTTTGATAATTAAATCTATTCACGTACCTTTCGTTCGCGAATATATAAAAATTAATATTCCAATTTTGTCCGGCGATAGATCGTTGGTTTCTTTGCGTGCACCGACACCAGTAGCAATCGCGATCACACCGTTTGACGTCCCCGATTGATGAAACAATGAGTTATTAAATAATATTCGGACGGACAACACATTTATTGATATCTCTTCATATATTTTCTACATGAGTTTTGTGTGGTGTTAACATGGGCGATAAAGACAGTAAGAACTGTTACGAGAAACACGATTTAGGAGTGGACTCTGTGTATAATTCTAATAACAATAATTCCATTTATAGCAATTACTACAGCATTTACAGGTATGTGAACTTTCTTTCGCTGGACTGAAATAATAATAGTGAAATGTTAAATAGAAATAGATATACGTAATCAAGTTATTTATATCAAATTTTTGTACTTTAATTACAATTCAAGAACAGATGTGTACATATTTATATACCTCTTTCGTTACACACGTAATTGAACTAGTTACTCTAGTTTAATTTTTTTATCATACACTCGTTAAATCTTACGCGTTAATCAAATTAGTTAATAAAAAAAAACAACATACAATTAAAATAATAAAAGCAATATATACAATGTTCATAATTTCAAAATTAGAACAATGACTGTTAATTTGTTCTTAAAACATTGCTTATAACATTTCAATGGGGGCAATAATTGGTCACAGTGTTCGCAACGCTAAATTATATTGTACTACCATATCTTGCGCAAACCCCTTGTCACAATAGTAGCCGGGTAAGAATGTGATGTCGACACGCGCAAACTTTGTAACAACTTTCTATGAACTAATTAAATAAAAATAAATTGTCACATTCAGTAGCATTAAGTGTAATTATCTATGAACAATTTATTGGTTTGTACACGAAATGTTAGAAGTTAAGCCACAAATTGTACTATCTATTCCGACCACTAAACCCTTTAAGTTCATAATACCGTTAAGTTTACGTCCGAATGAATTGTATAATTGAATCGGTAAACAAAATTGTCTTAAAGTCGTACATTTTTTGTATTATGACGTATAAAATTTTATTAATTTGACTGTTTTCTATATTTTGTAGATTCAACACATACAGTTTTTAAGAATTAATAAAATATAGTATTATTTTTAAGATTTAATAATTCTATTAAAATATAATATTTGAACTATAATTTTAATATGTTGATATGGGTGCAATACATATATACATATATTGTTAGAAATAGTACAGGAAGTAAATAAGATGAGGTATTTTCTTATTACGGTCTAATGAGAAAGTTGTTTTTCTTGACTTAATACATATTAAAGGCAAGTATGATATGTACTGCGGATGTACCTAATACCTACGAATGTAAATGAATTAAATTGTAAGTAGGTATGCTATTAAATTGAGAACAAATTATTTATTATCATCATGATTTACTTGTCTTGTGTTTTGAAAATTCATATTCTAAATAAAATTATTAGAAATCGGAAAATTCTGTCTCAATACTATCATGCACTATACAACAACTTTTATTATAATTTGAAACCTTAACAGACCATTTATTGTTGTAAATTACATTGTTATTACTAATCATTAAAGTATTTGAATTTAGTTAATAATGTAAAGTTTAATAGAAAACTAATTAATGTTTTCAGTCAAAGAACAGTGAACGAAACGAAAGGATGGGACGTCTTCAGAGAGTTCCCTCCGAAGCAGGAGAGTGGCTCTATGGAGAGTCAGAAATGTCTGGAGTTTACTATAAGAGTCCTCAAAGTATTGGCGTATACTGTAACCTTCATCGTCGTCTTAGGATCTGGTGTGATAGCCAAAGGAACGGTCCTATTTATGACATCACAATTAAAAAAAGACAGACGACTCGCATATTGTAATAGGAATTTAGGTACGTTGGATTAAGCTAGTACATATTTTTGGAAATAAATGAATATTTTCTATCGTTTTAGACTTAACTAATGTTTCCTTTTTTGTATGTATATCCATAATAAGGACAAGCTATATTTTAATTTACCTTCCTTTTCCAGGTAGGGATAAACAATTTATAGTGAGTTTGCCGGACGAGGAAAGAATAGCATGGATGTGGGCTCTTCTTGCGGCTTTTGCGATACCAGAAATAGGAACATTAATAAGAGCAGTTCGAATCTGCTTTTTCAAATCAGCTAAGCGACCAACTAGCGTGCAATTCATTGTGGTAAGTTTTAGATGTAAAAGAAAAATATGTTATTCTAAAAAGAGGAAAAAGTAACATTAGATTTCAGACAATAATTTTAACGATTTCCAGATATTCATAGCAGAATCCTTGCACACCATTGGTTTGGGCTTATTGTTCTTCAAAATTCTACCAGAATTAGACGTCGTAAAGGGTGCCATGATAACCAACTGTCTTTGTATAGTGCCAGCAATTCTTGGCTTACTATCACGTAGTTCTCGAGATTCGAAACGATTTATGAAGACAATAGTTGACATGGCTGCTATAGTTGCACAAGTCACCGGTTTCATTGTCTGGCCGTTACTTGAAAATAAACCAGTTTTGTGGCTCATCCCCATTTCGGCACTCTGCATATCTTTGGGATGGTGGGAAAATTACGTTACCCGCCAGAGTCCTATCGGTAAGTTCACACCAAAAAAAAAAATAACCTTTATTGTATCTGCTTAAAAAATATAATTTTTAATTTTGTTCCTTACAGGTATAATCAAGAGTCTCGGTAGATTAAAAGATGATTTTAATTCCAGTCGATATTACACATACCGCATTATGTCTGTATGGAAAATTATTTTGTTTGTCATGTGCATTCTATTTTCTATTTGGATGGATGGCGACGAACCAGCTATGTTTTTCCAGCTGTTCAGCCCTGGTTTTAAGCCACATAATATCGTCGTAGAAGAGGTATACTTTATATAAAATTGGTTTTACTATTCATTTTTTCTAAAATTTCCTATGATTCATTAATTCATTCTTGTTTTTAGGTTCAAATACAATTAGGTGGTACAGTAATTCCTGATCTTGCAAACGCAACTCTTACTGGGGACTCGGTTGAAGTTGCAGCGGTATATAAATCTGCGTTTTACGTGATGCTAATACAAATTTTCGCAGCATATTTTTGTTATATTTTCGGAAAGTTTGCTTGTAAAATTCTCATACAAGGCTTCAGTTACGCTTTTCCTATAAATTTGGTGATACCATTAGTAGTTAACTTTTTGATAGCGGCTTGTGGATTAAGAAATGGTGACACTTGTATTTTCCATGGTACTATACCGGATTACCTGTTTTTCGAGAGCCCTCCAGGTAATTTGTAATTTCTTGCGTAATTTTTAAACATGTAACATTTATTATTTCAACTTAGTTTCGTAATGTATATATTATTTTTTCAGTATTTACACTAAGCGATTTCATTTCTCGACAAATGGCATGGATATGGCTGCTGTGGTTGCTATCGCAAACGTGGGTCACGATCCATATTTGGACACCGAAAGCAGAACGTTTGGCTTCAACCGAAAAATTGTTTGTGCTTCCAATGTATAATGGATTACTTATTGATCAAAGTATGGCCCTTAATAGAAAAAGAGACGACCAGAAAGACGTAAAAACAGAGGTGATAAAGCTATATGTTTTCGTATAATTTATATGTTAATCTTTATTTTTTTTTTAAATCGCTTCAAATGTAAGTAGTACAAATTAGTGTTTTATATTTTAATTATGTGATTATGTTACATCATTCAGGATTTAGCAGAAATAGAGAAAGAGAAAGGTGATGAATATTACGAAACAATATCCGTTCACACGGATAATACTGGTCCATCGCCCAAAACTATAAAATCATCGGATCAAATAACAAGAATTTATGCGTGTTGCACTATGTGGCATGAAACTAAAGACGAGATGATGGAGTTCTTGAAGTCTATTCTACGTTTGGACGAGGACCAATGTGCGCGACGGGTAGCACAGAAATATTTAAGGGTTGTAGATCCCGATTACTATGAATTTGAAAGTAAGCATCTTAAAATCATTATTTATTGTTTAATTTCATTTTATTTTATTTTCCGTTTTATACCATATCCTATTTTATATAAAATACAGTATCAAAAGCAGTCTTTTCCTTTAGCAGTTATTTGTTTGTAACCTGTGAAGTAGGAAAATATGGTAACAATGATTTATAATATACACAAACAGATAAATATTTATATCAATACATAGATAAAAAGATGGAATAAATAGCAATAATGTATATAATACGAAATTTCTTTATACGTGTAAACATATTATAGTATAAAAGTTGGAAATCATATAATATTTTTTGTGCTATGACGCATATTTAACGAAAGTTTTATTACAGCTCACATATATTTAGACGACGCTTTCGAAATATCGGATCACAATGACGATGATTCACAAGTTAATCGTTTTGTGAAGCTTCTTGTGGATACTATCGACGAAGCAGCTTCTGAGGTCCATCAAACAATCATACGTGTCCGACCGCCGAAGAAGTATCCAGCGCCGTATGGTGGAAGACTGTCATGGGTTCTGCCAGGAAAAACTAAAATGATCTGCCATCTGAAAGACAAATCTAAAATTCGTCACAGGAAACGTTGGTCTCAGGTACACAGTATATTCAATACGTAATCGATATATCTGTTCTCTTAACACATATTTGATTAATCATATCACCTACGGTCCGCACCTGGAACTTTAAACTGCAACCGGAACATTCCGTTTGTAGTATGATGATACAACGTTGTAGGAAGGCTACAGATATGTAATTTTTTAAGTTATTTTATACGTAATTGTTATTTTAGGTGATGTACATGTACTATTTATTGGGACACCGTCTAATGGAGCTGCCAATATCAGTGGATCGTAAAGAGGTTATGGCTGAAAATACATACTTGTTGACCCTTGATGGCGATATTGATTTCCAACCCCATGCAGTGCGTCTGTTGATTGATTTAATGAAAAAGAACAAAAATCTGGGAGCAGCTTGTGGTCGTATTCATCCAGTTGGCTCTGGTAAGAACATATATTTATAATATGATTTTCATTACTCATAGTTTTTCATATATTTTTATCCTTTATACTAATATGATATGACTACTAAAAATTTGCAATGCAATTATTTTACAGGTCCCATGGTATGGTATCAATTGTTTGAGTATGCGATTGGTCATTGGCTGCAAAAGGCGACTGAGCATATGATCGGCTGCGTACTTTGTAGTCCCGGGTGCTTCTCTTTGTTCAGAGGAAAAGCTCTGATGGACGACAACGTTATGAAAAAATATACACTGAGATCTGATGAAGCTCGGCATTATGTACAATATGATCAAGGTACATGTAGCAAGTAACTGTAGTACATACATATATGATATTGGAATTATTTTTAAATGCATGTAGTTGTTTGAATAAGCATTAGTTTTATGCTGAAATATTATAAAGACAGTCCCTTCTTGGGTTTGGTGATGCAATTTTTTTTTAATTTATGAATATTTTTAGATGTCCGGGCAAACGTTAAAACACTTCGATACAACTTTTCTAATTTTGTTATACATTGTCTATTTTCATACACTTTAATTGCTCAGCCCGAAAATTTGGAATTTGTGTAAATGTATTTGGTATGAGGTGTTAAGAATGATATTTCTTTCTTCCAGGCGAAGACCGATGGCTCTGTACGCTTTTGCTTCAACGAGGCTACCGAGTAGAGTATTCGGCTGCATCCGATGCGTACACACACGCTCCTGAAGGATTTAATGAGTTCTATAATCAACGTCGTCGTTGGGTACCTTCCACTATCGCCAACATTATGGACTTGTTAGCGGATTACAAACACACGATTAAAATTAACGATAACATTTCGGCTCCTTATATTGCATACCAGGTGAATGTGGTGAAAGTGTTAGTAATTTTAAATATGTGACGCTTATATTTAATACCAATATTATGATTTTACAGATGATGTTGATGGGTGGTACTATTCTGGGACCTGGTACTATATTTCTTATGTTGGTGGGTGCTTTTGTGGCAGCCTTTAGAATTGACAATTGGACTTCTTTCGAATACAATTTGTACCCTATTGCTCTCTTCATGTTTGTTTGTTTCACCATGAAATCGGAATATCAGGTAAAAACATTTAAAATTACTTTTATTATACATCTACACGGGATCTCAAGATTTGTTTACAAAAAATATTATTGTTTCAGCTGTTAGTCGCCCAAATACTATCAACAGCGTATGCTATGATAATGATGGCTGTCATTGTCGGTACTGCACTTCAATTAGGGGAGGACGGTATAGGATCACCTTCAGCCATTTTCTTAATTTCACTTTCTAGTTCATTCTTTATAGCAGCATGTTTACATCCGCAAGAGTTTTGGTGTGTCGTCCCCGGTATTATTTATCTGCTATCGATTCCATCTATGTACCTGCTTTTGATTTTGTATTCTGTAACTAACTTGAATGTCGTATCATGGGGTACTAGAGAAGTGCAAACAAAGAAAACTAAAAAGGTATTTATATATTCCTTAATTAATATGCGCTATCTTTTATATATAGATACTAAAGAAATACTTTTTATCATTAAAGGAAATCGAAGAAGAAAAGAAAGCAGCAGAAGAAGCTAAGAAAAAGGCAAAACAGAAATCTTTGTTAGGTTTCCTTCAGGGAGTCAATAGTAACGAAGAAGAAGGTTCCATAGAGTTCTCGTTTGCTGGTCTGTTTAAATGTTTACTGTGTACTCAACCAAAAGGAAATGAAGAAAAGATTCAACTCATGCATATTGCTTCCACACTTGATAAATTGGAGAGAAAATTGGAAAATGTGGAAAGGTACGGTGGCAATCAAATATATCAATACATATAATAAAACAAAGTTCCTCGCCGCGTCTGTCTGTCTGTTTGCAATAAACGGAAAAACTACTGCATCAATTATTATCAAACAGTTATCACCACTCGGTATCGTGATTCTCGAGGAAGGTTTTAGAATATAATTTGTTAAGTTTTTGTATTTACTTGTGTGTTTATTAACGATATTTGTTGAAGATGTCGGAAAAACAAGAGCCGCCTAGAGAGCTTTTAACGAAAACGCTGTCTAAAGTTTTTAAGATATAACAAAATAATACATGGGGTAATTGTGTATCTTACATAGGTCTACAGAAAGGTTCGCGGTGGCATATGACTATATATTATTTATGCATATTATATTCATTTTACAACTTTAAAAAATTCATATTCCTCTCTATACATAAATACGGTATTAAGTATTATCAAAATAAATTACTTCGTTTTCAAGCCTTCATCATTATCTTTTATTATTTATTACTTTTCAAATCATTTAAATAATTTGAAAATTATCATTATATAAGTTTAATAATTCTCTAAATTAAATAGGCTATGTTATATTTTTTGTAAAGAGCCCGTGCGAAGCCGGGGTTGGTACCTAGTTATAAATATAAGTATCATTAAAGCTGGAGTAAAATTTATAATTCTTAATTTTTTTAGAATTGTGGACCCGCATGGACAATTACGAGGCCGAAAATTGTCAGTAGGACCCAGAGGTAGTACTAACGGTGACCAATTGGTGACTGTAGCAGAGGGAGCGGAAGAAGAACACGGATCTGATTCGGAAACTGAAACAATATCCACAGTACCAAGGGTAAATAACTCTAAAATACATTTTCTAGTAAATTTACTTATGAATATTAAACTTATATATTTATGTGTTGTAGGAGACGCGAGATGATCTTATAAATCCATATTGGATAGAAGACCCGGAATTAAAAAAAGGAGAAATGGACTTTTTGAGCCCATCTGAACTATCATTTTGGAAGGATCTTATTGACAAATATTTATATCCTATTGATGCCAATAAGGAAGAACAGGTAGGGTCCCCGGGGTTGTTCATACAAAAAAGGAAATCCAATCTATATTGTTCAATGTATAAGTTTGTTTGCATGTTTGCAAAAAAGTTAATATATAAAGAAAAAAAAAATTAAAAAAATAAACAGGTATAAGGAAAGTGGATTGTTAAGAATAAAAAATAGCTGCTCTTATTATTCCTAATACGTAAACAAAAGAGAGTGGCAGAATAATTCACCTTTTTTTCAGGGCCAATAAAATACTTTCCTATGAATAAGAAAAATTTTGTAACATATATCTAAGAAATTTTATTACTAATCCCCACTGAATTTTAGGCACGTATATCCAGAGATCTAAAAGAATTGAGAGACTCTTCTGTTTTTTCATTCTTTATGGTTAATGCCCTTTTTGTGTTAATTGTTTTCTTGCTGCAACTAAATAAGGACAATCTTCATATTAAATGGCCGCTCGGAGTAAAAACTAATATTACATACGATGAAATATCCCAAGAGGTAACGTGAGAATACACTGTGTCTGACGATCGGCCTTCAATGATGACTTCAGATGACACTGTAGTAAATTGCCAATTGCCTCACGTTATTATTATAAAGCAGTACAAAAAGTCCTCCTCAGTCACCATTGAAAGTTGATTTATTAATGCTTCAATTGTATGTACTTTTACAGGCTCGAATTGCAAATGATTTGCTAGAACTTCGCAATAAGTCAGTATTTGCATTTGTCATGTTCAATGCTTTATTTATATTGATAGTATTTTTATTACAACTCAACAAAGATCAACTCCACGTGATTTGGCCTTTGGGTGTAAAGACAAACATTACGTACATCGAGGATACAGGCGAGGTACAGCCAAATATTACAAACTATGTGTGTCACTTTACAAGTCTAACGGTCTACTTCTAACCGATCTGTCTTGGGATGGCACACCAGCATGAAGATTCTGTATCTTCCACACCTAAGACTAAACAAATTTTGGGTACCACAAAAGGTTAAAGAAATACCCCAATAAAGGCCCCCAAAGATCCATAAACACAGTGTTTGAATTAACATAGAAACGCTATCCTGGTTCTATGTTAAAGCAACTATTTAAACCTACGTAATAATTGCACAATCCCATACTTTATCTTTCTCTATAAGGTGGTGGATATACTTCAATTAAATTTCTTTTTCTTTCCGTAACAGTCACCTGTACCCTTTGTACATACTTTCCATCACGAGTTGGGTGGTGATTTGGATAACATTATTTATTTAAAATTCTCAAATTCTATAATTTTTGTGCTCGTTTTGTGTTCATGTGATGTTTTATTAACTTTTTTTTACTTTGTGTGTTTTCTTTAGTAATAACATAATTACATTTTAAATTATTTGTATTTGATATTATTTTATAATATGTACCTACGTGTAAGTATTTTCAAAAAAAAAAATAAGCTCAGTTATTATCTTCCTTATATATCTGTGTCATTGTAAATTTCCATACATGTATTCCACTTTGCATTTTCATCCATTTGGAATATTACATATTAGACTTGAAGATACTAGAAGTATTGTTATTTTATTACATGAAGTTGTTTATGTGTAGGTGTAGATTATTTTTTTGCTTTCGCTTATTTTATTTCCCAATAGATACGATATATTTAATCAAATGTTATATTCGTCTGTTTCAATATTTCAGGTATTAATATCAAAGGAATACTTACAATTGGAGCCCATCGGTTTAGTTTTTGTATTCTTCTTCGCGTTGATCTTAGTTATTCAGTTTAGTGCTATGTTGTTCCATAGATTTGGTACAATATCACATATATTAGCATCAACTGAATTGAACTGGTTCTTTTCGAAGAAGGTAAATTTGATTTCCAGTTTCTCTTTTTTATTTTCGATCGTTAAGTTTGAGAAAAATATTATTATTTTTTTCGTTATTTTGTAGACCGATGATTTGTCACAAGATGCTTTATTGGATAAAAATGCAATAGCAATAGTGAAAGATTTGCAAAAATTAAATGGGCTGGACGATGATTATGACAATGATTCGGGATCAGGTCCACAAAATGTTGGCAGGAGAAAGACTATTCATAACTTGGAGAAAGCTAGACAGAAGAAGAGAAACATTGGAACATTGGACGTTGCTTTTAAGAAAAGATTCTTTAACATGAACGCTAATGATGGTCCAGGTAAGGTCCCTTATTTACAAACTCTTATTGAATGTATGATTTTCAGCTCAAGGCGATTCAAAATTATTTTTTCTTTGTTGATATCTATAATAATTTTAAAGGTACACCAGTTCTAAATCGCAAAATGACGTTGCGAAGGGAAACTCTCAAGGCTTTGGAAGTAAGGAGGAATTCTGTGATGGCCGAGAGGAGGAAGTCACAGATGCAAACGCTTGGCGCAAATAATGAATATGGCGTCACTGGAATTGTAATTATTACTTCGCTTTAATACACATGTGTTATAATATTTTTGTTTAAAATCCATTTTTTTAATTTCAGTTAAATAACAATCCAGTTCCACCACGTCATAGGACTTCGACAGCAAATATTTCAGTGAAAGATGTTTTCGCTGAACCAAACGGTGGAATGGTCAACAGAGGATATGAGACTTCTTTAGGAGACGAAGACGACAGTAATTCAATGAGACTCCAGCCTAGACAAAACCAAGTTTCCTTCCAAGCACGGTTCTAGTAAAGATGCTTATTGTCAGTGCTGCCAAAATTACGAATTAAAACATCTAGTTTTAAGAAATGTAGATACTCATTTATTAGGATAATGCCTTTTTATTTGGAACTTTTTGACATCATTTTTTGTGATATTCTTTTTTACGTAGTTACTTATAGTGACAACAGACATTGTGTTCTTTACTTATTTAAGTACAGTTAAAACAAAAATACTGAATAAACACTGCCACTTTTGTATAATATTTTTTTTTTGTTTAAGACATATATATATACAAATGATTTTTTTATGTTAAGTATTATGATTTTTTTATTGAATTATTCCTTTGTTCCGAACGTCATAAACTTTTTCAATAAATATTATCCAATTTACTTTATATTTTGAGTAGTTAATATCCTACTATTCAATTTTGTTCGATTTATTTTATAAATAAATAAAACTATTTATGCTTCCGAGTGCTGTATTTATTTATCAATGGCAACACAAGTTGAAATTGTTAAAGAAATTTTAAATCTAACATGTAACTCTAATTTTCTAAGAAAGATACAAACTCTGTGAGCTTGAACAATTGGTCTTCACTTGAGGTATGTAATGGAGATGGTTGGACTGGTGGTGTAGGGCTTATAGTTACACCATCCGAATGCAACTCCCATTTCTTATCTCTACATATTTGTAACACGGCCTCTCTACTTAGACCAGTCATGAGCACTATGGTATCAAGAGAAACAGTGCTGTATGAACGTCCAATGAGGTTGAAAGCTCGTTCACGAACTCTTTCTAGAATAAAAAAAAATAATTTCAAAATGTTACCAGTAATTTCAAAAGAAGTATTTTACAAATCTAGTAAATTTTCATACTATTTTTCAACATGTAATCTATACAATAATCTTTCAAAAGCGTCTGTATTATTATATTATTGATTTTTATTTTTTTACTACTTAAATATTCTTTGTAAAGCAATAATACAACTATAGGGAAGAAAACAATGTGAAATATAAAGTTAGCTCTTTGAGATTGGAATACCTTCAAGAGCTCGTATAATATGAGCTACAGGCTCAGTCCAAGTGAATGCAGCCAGTGCATGGTATGTTCCGGCGAGATCTTTTTTCCATAACTTCTGCCCTACAGCCCAAATAGCTGGAATTTCAGGATTGCTACTCGTTATACTCTGAGGAATCCTTTTCCATAAATATTTAGCATTACATCTGAAATAGTAAATTGTTCTAGATAAAATTCTCTAAATACAATAAAATATTAAATCAAGTTTCTATGTTACATAATTTAGACTAATATTATCAATAAATAAACACTTATTTTTGGGAATATAATTGCTAAATTATTTACATATTTAATTTTAGTACGGATTATTTAGGTTTATAGCTTTTATGGATGTGCATACATCCACTTAACATATAAAATATAACACAAAATCTTCCATTGATTATACTTACAAATCATTTTGATATAAATAGATTGCTAATAGTTGAGCATATGTGGAGGAAGATGCTACTCCGTTTGGGGCCTGAAATGTTTGTATGTACGTATGAAAATTTAGTTATTTCAATATTTTATTTACACTGATTTTAAAAGTAGTGATTGTTACTTTTGCTAAATGATATGCCATGGATTACAGTTTGTTTTATTCTTATAATCAAAGAATGGTGAAGAGAGATTTTGAGAATGATACTGAATGGGAATGATAGGGTAGTCAAGAGTAAATATAGGGTAGTAAACAGTAATAAATTATAAAATAGTTGTAAATTGTAATTATTCTAAAAAAACAAGGATATCCAAGACAAGATAAACAAAATTAATACGTTGTCGACAGTTGGAGGTTGTTTTCATATACATAACAAAGAAAGCCGATTAAAATTAAGATAGATTTACTTCGAAATTTGGTTTACCTCTAATTCCTGTTTTTCTAAGTCTCCACACAACTTATCGAAGTTGCTTATCATAATGCGAATTAAATTTCCGAATCAGACTACAAATTACAAAATGAAATCTTAAACAAATTCACAACACAAATGTCATATGTCAAATTTTGTAAGTCAACCAAAAGTCTTTGAATTATCTGATATGACAGTTGACAGCTGAGATCAATATCCAACGTTTTATTCAAACAGCCATGTGTTCCATGAAATTTAGGATTAATGTATTGAAATACGTAACCGTTAGTTTAACATAAAACTATTGTAAGTTATATATAGAAAAAAAGTTGAGGTAACTTTTTTTGTTATAAAATATGTCCTTATATATACTACTGTCTTATATTATTATTCTAGTGAAATGTAAAATTAATTTAAAAAGAAAAATAATGAATTATTACAAAATTATCTGTGCGAACATTTATCTCTTCGTTAATATTTCTTCGTACGACAAAACAAAGAAATTCGAGAATAAATTCATATAGAGAACTAAACTAGAACTGCTATGGCTATCATGTAAGGGGAAAGAAGATGTGCCTGAAAGGGTATATTCTGATTCCTGACATCTTGTCGGAGAAAACATTTTTAATTCTGTTGTTTCTAAACTTAATCTTTGATAACGTCAAATTATAAAAAAAAAATTGTGCACACCTTGTCAATGTAATTATATTTTTTTAATATTTTGCAAGTACATTCATTAAGGCCATAGTATAAAAAAAGTACATTCATTAGAAGTAATTATAATTTAAAAATGAAACGATTTTTTAATTTCACCTGGTAATTTTAAATTGTAATTTTAATATTTCAAATTAATGGCTGCTTTGGTACTTAGCATTCTTAAAGATTCAATTTTACATACAATCTAGGTACTCTTAAAGTACAAAAAAATTGCTTCAGCTCACTTTAAACTTTTGGACCATAAGAAAAATGAAAATATCCAAGAATTCGAGAGATCTAATTATTATACTAAAATCGTTAAAAAAATTATCGCTAAACTTCACATATCAGTTGGGAGGTGAGAGGCTACTACATTGGCCACCGACACAGTCAAGGGCACTACACTAACCTCTGGTCTGCAATGTAACCTCTCGTCATTCCACCACCATATAGAGAGTAGTAAGCCACATTTGTTTTTTTTTTTGATCGAGACTCAAATTCTATATGATACAGATTCTTCGCACTTTACATACTTATAGTATAACTTTCTTACACGCGCTGGCATATGAGTGTATATCTCCAATGGCATCTGCTGTCAGAATCTTCTTGCCCTTGAAAACCCTAAATTTTCTATCCTCTGGGTACTGATGTGAAAAAGAAAGTTAATGCCGCTGACTGCCGATCGCCCAGTGGTGACCAGGAGCTGACTCAATTATTTGAACATCTCAGTGAACCTACTGATGTAGATCTACTTTGTTAACCTTCAGCATTTCTACTAAAAAGAGTAGACATAAATTGGTCACTTCCATATAAGCTGACTGACCGAACTGGGAGAGAAGCGCTTAATTTCACCTCGTCGCTAAATCTTTCCCAGCTGGTAAAATAAGCTACTAGAATGCCCGATGTATATGACGATATAGACAATTGCCTTGAACTTCTGATATCTACAGATTCAGACAGATACACCAGAAAAGTCTTATCACCATTAGGAACTTCTGTCTAGTTTAGTCTGCATCCACATATTTTTCGACTCTACGCGAGCTTCACGTATACTTCAGCAGATAACTAATATGATACGTCCTGGAATAGAATACTATATTACCTTCACAGACGTTCCCATTGGTGGCAAAGCTCGGCCATGGTTCGAAGGAGTTCGTTCACCTTGTTTTATACTTTTCAAAATGTGTATCCAGGAATACATTAACTGCTTTCATTTATTAGGCTTTGAGATATCCTCTACCTTTAACTGTGAATGGTTTATTGAGTCAACAGCCCAGGCAGCTGCAAGGAAACTCGGTGTCTTTACAAAACTAAAGCAGTACTTCACGTCGGAATAGTTTCTGTGCCTATAAAAAGCACAGGTCCGGACGTGTATGAAATAATTTTGCTAAATTTGTGCAAGCGCTGCTGATATATTACCTCACTGCTTTGAACTCTGTGAAGATTAGTGCTAAAAGCCTTATTTGTGACCCCAAATCCTGTTTCTTCTCAAAATATAACATAGTTAAAAACAATCCAGTCTTCAAAGGATATATAATATATATTTTTCCCCGGACGGGCCTCCTTTCGCTAAACCTTCAGGGCAACATTAGGAAGAGATACGCTTCCTCCTTCCTAAAATGCAAGTATTGGAACAGTTTGCCTACCTCTATGTTCTCTTTCAATTACAATTTGTGTGTCTTCACGGTTGGAGTGAAAATGCTGTTACTAAGAAAGGTCGAAAATTACCTTTATTTGCACCTAGCAACAGGTAGAATGACAGCCGAATAGTATATAGTAATATTAAAAAAATCGTAAGTAAATGCATGTTACCTTTTACATCTTCTTGTATTCAGCACTGCTATTGTAGCACTACTGTACTCACTACGTACACATTTAGGACAAATAGCAGGTAAGATGAGATCAAACTAATTACTTAAAATTTTACTTGACATAAATAATACATTCAATATTGTTGCTTTTAATATCTAGATAACATGTTGAATTATTATATTTAATATAGCTACTTATGCAAGACGAAGATTTTCAAATATAAACGAAGTGCTAATACTAAAGGGCATTTCAGAAGCCGTCGAGCAGATTTACTCTTACTTACGATAAATAATAAGTTGGTGGAAGGTTTAGCAACCAGTGCGTATAAAATGCAACCGTAATAGTAATAGAGTTTTATTGCATTTAAAGTAAATAGATAAACCAAGTAATTGTTCATTACCGACCGTATGATGTCATAACTTTATTATCCATAAAGAGTAATAAACGTTGGTTTCCAAATCTATTAATATCCTCCATGAGGACGTCGTGTAATCTCTAGTAGAAGGTTGTTTGCTGTAGTAATTAATATAGTAGGTGGCGTCACTTTCTTACATTATTTACTAACTTTTTCATAATACAAAAAACGAACATGCATACGATTTCGGAGTTGGTGAAGTTCTTTTAGATAAACTTGGTACTCTATAATATTTTTGTAATATTCTCTCTTATCGTTTCTCATCTGCTTAATTGACACCAGTGACTCTTATTAAGTTACGTTCAAAAATTTTGTTTTCTCCATTAACGGCTTTTGTTATTTTTGTCCCAGTGAAAGATTCTTTTCTTTGAAATGTTTCCATTTTAAACGCACCAGAGAATTGTCATAATTATGCATATCTCTTATATAAAGCTGAGACTATATTCTACCCTCAATTATTTTTACCCTCTTTAATTCCCAATGAGCATTCCACGTCGACAAAATAATCTAACCATGTGATTTGCGTAATTATATTGACGGAATTTATTATATATTTTGAGACATTAAGACGAAACTTTTAAATATGATCATTAAAATTTATAGTAACAGAAACAAAGTAATATATATCTTTTTTTAATAAAGAACTAAGGCATTTCTCATAAACAAATACGGTTACAGTACTACAAAAAGCATTTAGATGCTAATAGATACACGCACAACAGGAAAATTAGCATTATAAGCGAACATATTCAAGAGTGACTCAGCTAGTCGGTCATTCCGTCAACTCCGGTTACATTGTGACATGTGATGCAAGACAAGGTGACTGCAGAGAGCCCGCCCAAAAGCTCAATCAATAGCTATGAAATTCAATTGTAAAAATCAGGTCAATCTATGCAAACATAATATAGACGTCATGTTCTATACATGCATAGATAATTTCACTTTTTAATTAGCCCATTATATAGTGTGTTGGGTTTTTAGTGTTCGTGCTGCGACGTAAAGTTAATTTGGATTTGATTGAATTTGGAGATTCATAATTATGACATAGCTGTTCTTCCTAATATTATAAATTAATAGATGTGTGAATAAGTTAATTAAAATTTGATTAATATACTTGTTACACGAGGTTTTGAACCAGGAAGTTTAGTCAAATAGATTGGTTTTATTATTTTATATTTAAACAGATAAATTCATGCGGAAAAAGTTGTTAGAGTTCCGTACAAAATGATAAACATAAGTATTTGTCTAATTAACATTAACTTCAAAAAAATATAACAGCATGACTCATATTATTTAAATTAATCATATACTTAAAGTTTCTTATTAATTTTACTTTTAATGCAGTTCTTTATATTTTAGCATTGTCCTTCTATAGTCTTATATATACTCATTACTTAGATAAAATTGGGGTGTATACGTATATGAATATATTATATTAAAAATTTCTTAATTGCAACGCAACTATGCAACGCCACGCAGGTTACGAAGCGCCCGACGTTTCAAATTTGATAACGATAATTAATACTATAATGATTCCTCATTATAGTATTAATTTATGAAAGACTTTAAGTTTTTAATTCATAAATGACGAAGCCAACTTAGACTAAGTATACTAATCCAATCTTATTTTACTGTATAATGAAAATAGTTTAAAAGCAATGGCACATAAACTCTCAGGATTGAGACGTATTAAATACTTTATATAAACAATATAGTTTGTTAAGTTGTTGTGGTAAATGATTTGTAAACTAATAATGGTCTTTACTATGTTATTTTACGATATTGACAGAAGTGTACTAACATTGTTGAAATACGAAAAATGAGATCTAAATTATGAACTGCTGTTTGGAGTATGATGAATGAAGGACAAACACAATGACTGAAGTGTTCACTTTTAATGCTAAGAACTCCGAGAAGAAAATTAACTATTTGCGAATAGTACCATAAAAATATGTTATTGTTGATATTTTAAAAATGTTTTATAAGAGTTATAAAAAAAAAGAAAAAACATGTGCAATGAGAATCGAATGGGAATAAGTAATATAGATGTTTATTATTATAATCCTTCAAACGCAAAATGTCCAGTTTTTATATTTGAGGAATTAGTAGTAATGACATTATAAATAAGTAGACCCTCGATGTCTTAGCTATAAGCTTAAAGTAGCTAATATGACACCCAGTCGAGTTAAACCTTAAAAAAGAGAGCTTTGGGATAAATATTATAGGAAACTTGAAAAAATGGTATGATTGTAACAAAACTGATGTTAGTAGGAAATCAATACGCCGGAAGAGAAGAAGAAATAAGAGAACGATTAATTATTTTTTATTTATCTAAATACGAATGAGAGATATATGAAATATTTATCAATCTATTAAATTATGTATGTTATATGGTCTACATAAATTAAAACATAGTAAAATAAAAAAATATTGTAAGTAGGTACATGGAAATTACTGGAGCGACGATCTTTTTATGATTTTATGCTATAACCAAAGAAAGGGTTCTTATTTATTTTATTATTTTTATGATTTCCTGCTTGCAATGCTCCATTAAAAAAAACTTTGCAATGCTTCATTCAAATACAATGTTTGGAGGCTTATGTAGATGCTAGAATTGTTAAGGATTTAAATTTTGTCGTAACTCTCTTCAGTATTATTCGGTCCAGCAGTCATAGTTATACCAGTTTTTTAATGTAACGAAATTTATATCTACTTAAAACATAGACGTATAATATCTACTACTAAATATGATGACACTTCGTTAAACAAAACAATGGGCTCAGTGAGAGAGATTACATTCAGATTTAGCTGCTCTAGATGTATGTAAAACTCAATTATTGCTTTCATTAACTAAATAACATTCATAATTACTATTCCATTAAAGTGTAATAATGTTATATAGCGTTTGAAATTCCGTAATATACTTCCAATCGAATATACGCCAGCAATCGGACGTCGCTATAATAAATATGTCAAACAAAAACAATGGAATAATTATTGTGAAATAGGTTCGCTATTGACCTATCTAAGGATTATTTTGCGCAAGGTGTTATAGTGAAGTCGTCACTTTCACTATTTGTGCTGTCCAATGACTGTTGTCACGCTCGGGCAGTAACCAATGAGCATTCCACCGCCCCGCCTTGAGGGACTGGCGTGTGCTGCGGCTCCGGCACGAATACCCATTAAATAACTGTCCCATGGCTGTACCGTTATGTTACTTAGACACAAATATATGATACCCTAAAGTGGGATCCATAAAACGAATCTGTCTTAAGTAGCCCCAGTTTAAGACTTTGTTACCTACACACAGCTTGAAGCTTTTAACTGTCGCTCACGTTACGTTACGTTCCAAGAACTCCGACACTTTTTCCTGTAACACTGAGTCGTTCATTACAACAGTATAAATGAATATCTATTTTTATTCTGCTATGAAAGTATAAACAGGATATTAAAAAATATTTCTCGATAAAATCTAAAATCTACAAAGCATCATTCGATTCAGATTCTTCCAATGTATAAACTTGTATTTGATATCAAAATGGCAATACTAGTGTTCGATTAAATAATATCTAATAGTATAAACTCCGATGAGACGTGTTTCGTGAGCTTGACTCCCAACTGACCCGAGGCAAAGGGTAGTGTAAGCAACAGCGATGTCCGCCGACAGCGCTGTGCAAAATTGATAATTACATTAAACAGCTTTGCTTCGCTGTTGGCGCTTTCAACGCCGGTGCTAAGATATCTAAAATATAACTTAAAAGGCAACTACCACGTCAAACTGTAAGTTAAGCGAAGGATTAAGATGTACATATAATATAGTAATCATTTGCATTATTCATGTTTACATGAATGATAAAATGGAATGGTCAGAACGAACTTATAAGGTTTTCTTGATGTTGTAAATAAATATCGACAAATGATGTTGTTTACAACTACTTCTAGCCTACCTTTGAATGCATGAGAGGCTTTCAGCGATTGTCATTTTATAACTCTATTTGTTAAATTTAGTCTTCAAAAAAACTTATAAAATTTTGGTTCATATTGATATTCAATGTGAATTAATTAATACAATTAGTCTTCGGCAAATTACACATGAGAGTTAAATAATGAAGGTAAATTGAGGCAACTTTACACTTCTGATTTATTGTCCTGCACTTGCACGATTTCGACGAAAGAGAAAACGAACCAGTTCAGGCGGATATTACGAGCGGTACATATATAAAATTGATAATGAATATTTATAAAAAGTTAACCACAGTTCAACGTAAGTATTTCCCTTGGGGTCAGCCAGAGACCATTAATCAGAACATTTTCACTTAATCATGTATTTTTTTAATAATTTCGCATTCAACCTTTTACTGGATCGATAATAAGTATGTGTATATTAATATATTTTTTTGCAAAATCGAAGCGATTTTCTTAAATAACCTCTCTGACCTCGATCTCTTAAAAAGCTCAACGTATAACTGAACTCGTTTGTAATAAACTTGAACAAAGTAGTTTGCATTTATTAAATCTGAATTACTACAATAAATTAATTTACAAACAGATAGATAATTTGACATTTATTTAGTTTTAAGTATTTAGTAATAAATCAATTTACTTGCGCTTGTTTTAATTCTTCCTTGGATACATATGAAATAAATAGAGGAGTGTATTGCAAATGGACAGGTATCGGTAACCTTTCAATGTAATTATAATAGATTATCTCGGTCATTAATCACTTGCTGTTTTGATCTGCTTCTGGTTTTACAACGTCGTCGTTTTAGGTATTTACCACCAACTAAGTATGGCTTTTTGTGGAAGTGCATATAATCTGCTACAGCTACGGTATTATTGACTGTAAATTACACACTTTAAGTTAATGAAATTAATTATACTTAATTTGAGTATACTTAATTTTATTATGCTTAATTTTATTATGCTTTTTTTACACCAATTTTTGATACTTTCTAAATAAAACACCTAGAACAAATAACTTAAATGTTAAGTAATACACTGTTTTGTTAACGAAAATTTTTCAAAGGTGTAATAATATGTTTGAGCATATTAAAGATTATCAGGAATATATTATACATTCAAAATGCGTTCATTTACAAAGAATGCTTTAAAAATGCATGTATTGCAAACACTAAGCTCCTCAAGGTCTGCAACATTTCATTTGTACCAAAAGTAGAAATAGACATTGTAAAATAAGCGTTTGCATATTTAAATTTTATAACTTTAATATTATAATGTGCATAATAATGGGAATAGATTAATTTGTAAGTGAAATTAAGTGTTATAATTACCGTGTTACAAAAAAACTTCGAATTACATCTAAATAGCCACAAGATTTTTTGGCTATCAAAGAAAATTAAACCAGACGAAGTATTTTAAACCGTAACTTACTTCAAGGAATTTATCGGTTTAGTAATACTTCAAAAAATAATAGAAATAAAGTAGAAGTGTAAAAGATATATAAAATATTTATAATTCAAAAAAGTTTTTACATAACATGACTGATTAAATTTTGTAGTAGGTATTGTAACTGGCATTATATTTCAAACATTATACAGCTATAATAATGAAATAATGATATATCCATTTTGTTATTTGATTTTACCCTTTTTTTATGTTTTACTGTCATAACAAAGATTAATAAATTCTTCATGTTTTCAAAGACTGTCTTTACTCACGGTAGAAGAATAAAAATGTTATATAAAAGTGACGGACCAACTAGGTCCTACGGTGTCTATAGAAACTTTTAGCTAAATCAGGATAAGTGCTATTTTCGTTTGACACTTGATTACAGATTAACAAATTACGTTGTAATAAAGAAAGTCCTACCATAAAGATATATAATTCGCTTCGTGTAATAGGTCATAAAACTCAAAATAGAATAGAACTAATTTTGATGTTAAGAACGAAAAAGGAGGTAAGCATGCCAACGACGAATATAAGTTTAAAGTTTGCTACTTCATTAATCCATATATTTACATTTGTCAGAATATTACAATTACAATATTGACTTACAAGCATCGTGCTTATTATCAAGGGACATTTGATAACTGGTCATTAGTTGATGGAGTGGCCGCACGGTCTCAAAAGTCAACTATAACCACCTGACAGCTTGTGAACGATTGCTAGGTGGCAAAAACTTCCTACATGAATATCGACACCAAACAATGGGCAGCCGGGCTATCTTTAATCACCACGAAATAGCGTTTAATTGGACTCGCAAAACATTGTAAGCAGTTTAAAGTGGTTGCTAGGAGATAAAGTAATCATTCAACGATAAGTGGGATTGTGAAAGTTTTAATTGCTATACACATTTTTGATTACTCGGCGATGTTTCGTTTATTAATTGTAGTCCATCAAATTTAATTGATATCTGTGATATTGAGGTTAATTTTTTTGTTGTTAAATTTTTATTTATAAAGATAACTTTTAAGACAAAATGTAATCAGAAAAATCGCTATATACCAATAACATAAATTATCTTATAATGCGACATTGGAGCGTAGCTGATCCACTTTTGTCAAGAGAACCCTAATTGTAGCACGGTTTATAATAAAAGTTCAAATTGCAAAACGATATTTCGGTAATTTTGTACTTATCTGATGTCTTGACATTTCACTTAAATACAGAACTGAGGGCATGTAGACTCTTTTTAGAGATTTTTTTTAAGCAGAAGAAAAATATAACATTTCAGCTAAGTAACTATTTGTACGGCCAGGCTGAAACATTTTTGAGAAAGTGGCCAACCGATTTTTTTTACAAACATCGATTAATGCCTATGCTTGAGATGGATGCCATTCGGGAAGTTAGGCACATTCTTCAATCGTTAATAATATAATTCCTTGCTTTCAGATTATTTAAACGGTGACTTCCTGTCCAAAATGACAAGCGAAGATAAAACGTAAGCCGTCAGCTTCAACCCGGTCGGTACAATAAAGGATTTGCGGGACCATACTTGTTTTTCTATACATATCTTGAAATTATTCAACAGTGGTCGAAGTTCACGGACTATGATAGTAGAATTAGCAGGATGGAGACGGATTGGGGAACTCATGGGACCCGAGGTTCTAATATTTGAATAGCATGCAATTTTTGAAAAATTTTAATTGTTCCATGACATATGATAGTTGACAGTCGGAAAATTTATAGCTGATTTGGTTTGGAGCTGTACAAGACTTGGTTATATTTCCGTCTATTAGTGGTTTGCTCGACGGTTTTATACACATACTTTTATACACTTACCGTCAGAAACCTTACTTATCGAAGAATTATTGGGAAACTATTAACATAGAAATTAAATACATACGTGAAAGGGGTAAATAGCCTAAGTGTATATTTAAATAAAATTTGGAATGCAATAAACATAAGTAAGTTGTAAAAAAATAATTGAAAAGCATCATTTTTTAAAATTGACATTAATTTAAATTTTTTTACAAAATAATACATAGCATACTAAAGTATAAGGAAAAGATTTTTTATTATTTTAAGACGTCTCTACAAATTTATATTTAATTCAGTATATAAAACACAGAAATTATCGTTTGGCAAACAGCAAAAAGGAGCAAAGGGTACATAGGTCTTGTAAATCTCAAAGGAAACCAACGTCAGGACTTAAGTGACTTAACAACAGTTGAGCTCTATCAAGTGCATTTACACTTATATCTAATATATGACCTATCAAACGAAATACATAATGAACTGGTCCTTATTATAGCTAGTGGCATTTGTTATATCTGGTATATCTAAATGTTTTAATAATAAGTAGTGGTGATAGAATACATGTCACTTGCTTGATACATGGACCAAGAGAATGACATTTCAATGTTAATGACATGTTTCGTTTAAGCTATTAGAATAAGACAAACATATCTAACAAGAAAATGTATTTGTATGCGCCTACATTTCTCAGTTGTTAAATAAAATTTCGTAAGTTCTTTAATATTAATTGTTTATTGGAAATAGAAATTTACTTCAAAACTCTGCTGAACCTTAAATATTGCATAGTTTTCAAAAATCCACAGTTTTCACTTCTTAGTCAGAGGTACTGAATTTATTCATATTTAACTGAATCAGTTATTGTCATCAATAATCATGTTAAACTATTAATTTTGTAACCTGATATGTGTGCTTATTACACAATTATTCAAACGCCACGATGTTCATTCATTGTAAACGTGTACAAAATCATAATGGCGATTAATCTGACACAGACAATATTTTGTTACTATACTAAAACCGTTGCGAGATCCGAACGTGGCGTGAAATGGCCAGTTAGTGAGTAATATCATGTTATTTGGAGGCGAGGAGGGTTGTGGCAGTCGTGACGACGTCGCAGTCTAGCCTCGGTCACGAGCCGCTCTGCTGACCCGGCTCCGACTGCTTTCCTCTTCACAAGCAATAAATACTTATTTATGACAAACATTCCATGTTACGAGTACATATTACTTTTCGAATGATTTCAATCCGTTTCATTCACCGTATATCGGATTTATCCTTTGTTTTTACATGCTGTTATTTGTTGAACACGACACGATTGGTGCTTCCAACGTAAACAATAGTTTGTTTCGAGTTTGAATAGACAGAATCATTTAAATACATTCTATATGAAATGAAATTGGACGTCTCTACTCAAATTAATATTACTGATGTGGATAGTAAAATATGATGTCAATACGTCGATTGTGAAAAACTCATTAACATGAATATTCAGACGAGTTATTCACACAGTTTATATTCTAAGTGATGTGATGTCTTAATATTAAATATTAATGATAATGTAAATGAACACAGATTATAGACGAACTCTTCGTTGCGAACTCAACTGGGCGCATTAAAGTAATGCCTGTTGCACACAACTGCAATTTTATTAACATTTTAGTGAAGGTAGTCATGAGGCTGGGAAACTACACAATCGGTAATCAACAAGCACGTGAATTATGTCGGTACTAATGCATTAAATTACATACATCACACAAACACTCTTACGGGCTTATGAAATATATTTATACATTGAACATACTTATAAATGATAATGAGCAAAACGCTTAATTTATTGAAAGGCTTCTCTCATTTGAATGTATTTGAAATTTTCAATTTGATTTCATCTATGTAATTGTCACGTCATAACATAGGTTAATCAAATATTTTCTATTAAAAATGAATCATATTTATCAATATTTTCTCTCTTTTAAATGTCGAACAATAGCAAACTAAGCATTTTCTTTCAGTACATGTCGTAATATTTCTGACTTTGTTTAATATATTACAATAAAAAAAAGTTTAGGTTATATATATAAAGTAGCCAAATAGGTAAGCCTGAATATTTATTCAATAGCTTATTCAGTATGTTTATCAAATGGTTATAAGAAAAATATATACTTTAAACAGTCGTGTGCTTTCCAAAGTTCCCTTCTGTTTTAAGGCATATTATTATCACTGTTAATTTACTATATAAGAAATTGTCGTGTTTGATTCATACATTAAATTGTATTAAATACATTTCGCGATGGAAAGCGTGGACGAATGGTAATTAGTATTGGTAGGTAATACCGACATGTACTAAGAATGCTGTGCTAATTAAGTACAAGCTAAAGAGAAATAGCTATTTCCATTAGTTTTAGTTGTCTAAACGTACACTAACATAAGTATTTAGATAGTAGCTGCGTTCTGTAATTAAATGGAATGCTTGAGTTCATTTGTATTTGTATGTTTTTGAATTATGTTTAAAATAATCGTAAATTTATTGGACACTCGATTCTTTTTTTTTTTAATTTCTTTATTGCATGAAGGTCTTAATAGAAAGTTTTATTGTTTATTGTAGCTAATCATACAAGTGAATGTCGCGTGGATATTGATTGCCTCTATTAATAATAAAAAACTGCCTTTTATACCTCAGAAGTAATTACTTTATGACCGTCAAGTTATAAATGAAATTTATCACTATTTTCTCTTGTCTAAACATACAGACAGAATATGGCGTTGTTTTTTTTTCATGAAATAGGTACTGGTATAAAAAAAATACAATACTTCAATTAGCTATTTAAGATTCAAACGTTTTAATGTTATATGCTTTACGTACTTAAGTTTATGGAATGATTGCGAAGAGAAATATTTATAGCTTGTATATTTCCATAAATAACTACTTATTTAGTGATCATTTTGTAAACATTCAACTGAACGTTAGTCTAATGGACGTTTGTCTCAATATAAGAAATTATTACATTCCAACAGCATACTGTGTAAATTGAACTCGGATTCTATATTATAAAGTTACCGTGAGAACATTTGTACTGCGCCCTGGTCAATATATTTTGCATATATCTCATGACTGTTATTAATCTCAGCTATATTTAAGAGCTAAGTATTAAAGACGCATTAAGAGAGAGGAGTATAAAAATGACATTGAAAATTATTCAGTGCAATGATTTTGCAACTATATCCTATTGATTTCAAGAGTTATTTTTGTGTGAACGTTATCTTAGTTCTATTAAATATATCTAATAGTAACAGTAAAGAGAAACGTTTGTGTCTTCCTGAAAGCGTATAGTTAATATTTATTTGGCTTGCTTAATGTTTCTTTGGAAAAGAGGTCCTAAAGATATAAAATATATTAAATTCAGAAATGCTTTCACAGATAATACTTATTCATTGTTAGTTTTTACTTTGATTTGATAGTCTGAAATATATATAAAAAAATAATAATAATATCAAAATGTTATAAATATAGTTAGAAATATAAATGATATTTCCAGGACGTTGTGAATTACCGTTATCATTGAGGAAGGCAGATGGGCACGATACTGGAGTGGTCCAAGAAGAGCACTGTTTTACACGGACCGGTTATTTGCACGCCTACGGTTTATTCTATGATATTATCAATAAATTATCACGAGGATCATGTTCTAATGTTGAAGTTTTCTTCTGTTATTTCGAAACCATGGGAACCGACAAATAATAATATTATACCGGTTGCTATCATCAGATAAATTTTAATTACAACCCACATTTATTATATTCTAATTAAGTAAATATAATATATTTTTACGATCGGCAAAATGGCATAGATTTATATGTTGCACGTATCATTTGAAATACAAAAAGCGAGGTCGTCTTCTTTCCTAAATTGTTGCAACCGTAGGTAGATATGCTAATCACCGAAAGAAGCTCAATAAATAAGACATCGGTGTATAATTTCGAAAATAAAATTGCATGTCATTTCAGGGCGTGGTGGAGACGAAATTATAATTTCATGATTTATAATACCGTAATAAAATCTCATATATTTTTTTTTATTCGTTTCCCCTGTCGTGAACGGGTGCAGGAGTTGTGCAAGAGCAACAAATTTAATCTGAATCGTGCTGGTGAGTTCGATGTGTGATACAATGCCGTCGACTCTTAAATCGTTCCAAGGGGCGTGCGGAGCTTATGTTATTTGAAAGCTTCATAATGCATTTTTGCAAGCGGCTTGCGAGAGTGACGCAAGGATGCCCGCAGAACTGGTCCAACCGGCTTCAGATCTGGGCCAGAGCCATCTCTCAGCTAAGATATTACCGCTAATAGATATTAACATCCACACGCTAGCGGATTGCCACCGCGTTTATATCTTCAATTTTCCTTTATGAATATAATGAAGCGAAAAATTAGAACATCAGTCTTTAATGGTGTTAGGATTAATTTAAATAAGTTTACATAATAATGATTAGGTAATAAATATTAACCCGAATTACAGTTGCTTTGAAATTTTGTATCTTTTAGTTTTTAGAACTTTCGTCATTATCATAAGTTTTTAAAATTTTTAAACAATTTTAATGAATTATTTTATCTAGTAATTGACGTTAACAAATGATGTGCTCTTTGTCTTGTTTAACGGAAAGTAGAATTCTATTTCGTATTAAAAGGAATATTTCTATTCACATTGCACAATTCATATTACACTAAGTGCTGATATTTCATTAAATTATATTGAAATCGTGAAACGGTGCCTGCACTCGATTGATTGAATCGGTCTGTGATCCGCTGCGCGTGCGTCCGTCTGTCTACCCATTATTGATTTGTATCGTGATACCATTTACATTATACGCCACTTGCTTCTTTCATCAACGACAATATCATATTTTATTACATTTGCGAAATATGAAGTCCAATATCAACATTTTTATTGATTGATATATTATTAGTAACTTGACGCATTAGTTTTGTTTTAGTATTTCATTTAAGTTATAACTACGTTTTATGAACTAGAAAACAAGCTGTCTATACAGCTCATTTTATGATGTGATAACAACTTTATATACCAATAAAGGTTTGTATTCAGCATTATTTATTACTTGGCTCCCTTTTATTATAAGGTTGTAAAGATATAATATCTCCAGTGACATATCATACATACGCGCATAGTTAGCTCCGTTCCGATAAATCTAATTTATTAGGAGCTCGTGCAATCATGAGCTTGTACCCAGTAAACACTGAGTTTATCTTGGTAAATAACTAGACAGGGAAGATTCATTAGGCGTCGATCCGTGTCGAGCCGCGCTGTAATCGAAGCAATTGTTCTCCGGTGGAAATTCAATTATTAGTTCAAAGAAGCCGCGTGAAAATAGATAACATATGGACGCAATTGGGTTACTCAGATTTGATATGAATGCAATTTATGTTCTATGTTTAATTAAATATAAATGAATGTCTTTAGTCTATGTAATAAATCGTTAAAATCGCCCTCCGTCCGTTGTGAGATATGGCGGCATCGTGCGCCACGCTTGTTGTCATTTTGATAGAAACTGTTCGAGGGTAGTTCGCTCTCACGGTCTGAATGACCGAATTGCATATTATCTTGTATATCGTTCAAAGTTTTACATTTTGTAATTCTGAAACTATGATACAAAATAATGATTTATAATATAAACAATAAATTATTTATTAATTCAAGATAACGCAGTAGATTATTGCAAAATTGCATCAAATAAATTTATTACTCAGACGTACCTACCGTGATACTGAGCCGGAGAAAATTTATACAATAGCATTAAATTGAATTATACGAGAGCAACCTCTTAAGGGGCCTATAATGGCTTACAATTATGCTGTTCCCAACCAACCTCTAAACTCTTCAATAAAATTCCTCACGTGGAATACATAAGTGCCCGACAAGAGCCACATTGTAAATCGGGAATATGGAAAACATGATTCTAACTGTAAATGTATTTGTAACGTATCCTTCTATATGGTCTTATACATTTTGCAATTGTCTTGTGTCATTAAATATTCCGTGGTATAAATCAAACCGTTATCAGGAGTCGCAACAGTGTTACATCGCGGGGGCTTAGAGAAATAATTTAGAGCTATCGATACCTCGGATTACGAACAACGACGAACAGGAACGACATCTCTCCCTGAGAAATATTTATCTTCCCATAGTAAAGCTCTAAATGGATTTAAGCTGTATCTGTATCTTTAGTGAAACAGATGTCCTTTGAGGGGGTGTAAAGGCGATTTGCAATGGCTATGTTGAGAATAATAAAGACGTTGTTGAGTTTGGTATTCATATTTAATTTTAAATTTATTTTGCTACATACGTCTAAGTATTTTGTAAGAAATAAATTGTGCCAAAATATTTTATACATGTTTAACCGTAATTCCAATAACATAAAATTTCGTTATTAATTTAATGTATTTTTTTTTCTATATATTACTTTAATATTCTTTTACCTCGTTAGGGTTCTTTATTAATCTTTTCTAAGAACAAAATTTTTTGAACTAATATCACACATCTATCGAACAGGTTTCGGTGGTTAAGTTACAACTCATTTGAAGAATGAGGAACACTGCCAAAGCCGGTTATGCTAATAAGCATACCCGAGCTAGATAATAGGATAATGTGAGGAAATTCTAGTTTAAAATAGAGATTATAAAAAATGCATACTGTATTTATAGTCAGCGTGACTTTAACATAAAAAAAAACAGCTATTGTATATAACGTATTTCAATTGAGTATCTGTTAGCGATAACCCGAAAACCATACGTCAAATTAATTTATTAGTTATGCATTAAGCTCAGTGCAATAATTTAACTCACTCAGCACATAAATTATTGATGTAATTAATAGATTGATTAATATAGATATCTGTGTTATTAACAACGGTCTAGAAAATTATACACAGTTTTAAGACAAGCCGTAGGTATTTCCATAATTTCATTGTGGTTAAGACGTAGTTTATAATTACTAGGTAAACTTTAATAGATTGATTTAGGTACAATTTGGTTACTATTTTTGTATATAATATGATAAATAACTTAATTTGGCTTAAAATAATAAATTTATCCATCAGTGGATACTGCGAAAAATTGTATGATAAATAATGGTCACTGTTTTTTACTACTTTGGTTTCTTAAGCAAAAGCTTTTTCCAAATTGATACGGTAGTTTTCATCAATTCAATACACTAGTAGAAGTATTATCTCTGAGGACGAGCGGAAAATTTATTTGATGGTTAAAAAACCAAACAGTTAAAGTTAAAGTTCTGTTCGTTGAATAAGAAGAGGGGTTTTTTCGAGACAAGACGTTTACTAAGAATGTTTTTCTTTCCAAGTCCAATATATACCAAATTGCAGTGATCGGGAAATTATTTCGGACCTATATTGCTTAGGCTTAACGTAATATTACGGACATACCTGTCTACCATTAGCTTTAATGATAGTGTTCATAGTTACGAAGTAATCAATTAAACCGAAGGCGCCTATAACCAGCAAACTTCGATACGAATAGAAATAAGAATTCTATTCTTTTCAACCAGCATACCAAAAATCGGATTTTTCAGGCGTGTGATTAACTCTCGAATCCCTTACTATTAGTAAGTACACTGTAATGGTTTTGGAATTTTAATATAACAATTCCTGATGATCTAAGAATATTAAATACATTTGTATATTCTCTTCTAACCACTATAATATTTTTTTTCTGATCCAAAACCAATAGCTATAAATAAAACTCGGTACTTTATGATATTATTATAGGTATTTAGTAATAAAAAAATAATGTAATTAAATTTGTATTGTTACTGCGTGTATGCACCTATACTAGGTACACTTGACTTAAGTAAGTGCATTTATTAGATAACCTCAGCGTCTTGTCAGAGGAATTACCAACACAACATAGCAAATGCATAAGGAAAAACCCAAAATAAAAATAATATAAAAAATTATTAAGAAAAATACTTATACCCAATATAATTAATTTATCCATGACCTGAACGGTTATGTACTTGAAAATATTTCTTGAATTACCTTTAAATAATTAAAATTGCTGACAGAACTATCGGTATGGAAAGCAAAATATTTGTAAAGAATTCATTAATCTCAGCGGTTAATTTCCTTTGATCGTTATTCACAATGTTTATTTGAGATCGCCCGGACACCTGTTTTTAATGTATTTACATATAATTGAGAGCGTTCAATTAATTACACTCAAGTCGTATGTCACGGTACGGTTTAATTAAAAAGTGAATGAACGATCGATTCGTGTTTCAGATTACAAGTAGGTATATTTAAGATATATTTTATGAAACCGTGTTAAGGAAAATATATATATATTCAAATCATCTCTGATTCTGATTTAAGATTTCGATGTAACATTTACTTTCATCTTTTAAATATATAATAGTTTGAATATTTTTTTTTGATATAACTAATGATATTTAAAGTATGAATGTTTCGTAATGTTGCGTTTCGTCACATTTAGTCTCCGTTGTCAGATGAACCTGCATGTGCTTGATTGTTATTGGGACATTATTTGCATATACCTAAACCGTGAGATTCCGTTCAAGATTTTGGTGCCATTTTACTAGATAATAATTACGATGTGCGAATATTGTGGTTCTTTAGATTATGCTTTGACAAATCACGACTTTGCAATTCCAATGCAGGAGATTTAATGTATGGGCGGCAGTTTGCATTCTAACCGCGACCCGAGCCACCTCTTTCTTAATGCACGCTTATTTTAGCTTTTCAACCTTTCATCTGTTGCTGAGTTTGGAACATTAAACAATAAACATAAAACCAATAGTTATAGCGCTGATCGCGTCTAATTACGATGGTTTAGTTAATTGGCAATCATTTTGAATGATGCAAGACTTGTTAAGTTGTTATATTGATGTACCGAATGCTGAAATTATAATATATTAATGTATTTGGAAATGCTTCTGCAGCATATTGAATTGGTTGTAAATATGCCTTTGTTTTGTTTTTTTTTATTTTCTGAAAGCAAACTCTGTAACTGAAGTTATTGTCAGGATAAACTGACGACTATTGTTTTTGACACATCTATACGAGCACATTGTCTACCTTAACAGACGAATTAAAGATATTTATATTTGGCTTTTCTTTAAATATTGGAAACGTCTGAGTATTTTCAAATTTTTGTACCCAAAATAATTTTCGGTACCCACTATAATTATACAAACAGAACTCGATTAAATCTAACGAACTGTGACTGACCCCAGATCAAACTATCAGGGTCTTTTCACATGAACGTAAAACATGACACTGAATTCATTGGTCGTAAATAAAATGAAATATCGCTCCATAACTCTTTTAACCGCAACATATACCTAAAGTAACCTGTAATTAAATGCGAATAGATACCATAATGGCTCTACCTTTAACGATTTCTATGCAGCTCAGCACGACAAGCAACGGTGAAGCTAATTAAAACATCTCTCAGGGCAAATTCGTATCAGAGGTACAATTTATGGTGTAATCGTATGCTTTGTTTAAGTTTCCTAATGAAGTTGCATTATCGAGAGTACGTTTGAGGGGTTCGCGTTTTGTGAGTTATGGGCTGGACGGCATCAGCCTCGGGCGTGTTTCTATTCAGGGATTACAGCGAGGGGTTACGTAAGATTCTGTTGAAGTGGTAAGTGGTAGGAGGCGGGGCGGTGAAAGGGCTGGGCGGGGCGGCGTGCTCGTCGCCGCCCACCACATTTCACCACCGCAGCCTAGCGACGCTCCTCGTGCAACCTACTTCTATCGACAGGTTCGCTCTTGGTGTTCCATTGTGTGCCAACATCCTCGAACAATGGTCTTTCGAAACGTAAAGATAAGATTTACGTTCTACATATCTCTGGTAATTGCGACTTTAACGGAAAGGTTTATTTTAAAACCTATCATTATATTTCATTTTGTTAATAGAATTTAATGTAAAACACTATAACTGTTGCGATCACATTTACATATTAAGATACAAAGCCGAGCATTCATAGCGATTGCAAGTGCTCCATTCATTTGATCGGACAGTTAAGAAATGACCACTTCTAGGGTAATTGCGTTGAAAAGCATCAATTTGTAGCACGTTTGCGACTAAATAAGACTTCGTCCATCTGCACTGTTAAGAAACAGCATTATTCTTATAGCAGCCGCAGGGTACGCATTATCTTTTGCTAGAGGCGGCTCGCGCTGTCCGCTGGGCCACAACAATACATGAATTTTAGTAACAACGTGTCTTACAGTAAACCTATCTGCAACGCTATATATTTCCTAAAATGGCTCGTTATCATATTTCTAGCAAGTTGACGTTGAACAATCTCAAACGTGAAATATGTCTCAATTTGAGGTTAAATTGTCTCGCTAGCTAATGTACAGGTACTTATATCAAACGTAAATGGGTATAATATGTTATCTTAAAGAAACAAAAGGGTTTTTTTCTTGCTCTCATGATTAAAGCTATCATAGTGAGTGACGGCTCTTCTTGAAGCGTCAAATATTTTACTATGACTCACAATGAACGTCATTTCAATTACCCAACAAATAACTGTCCTTTATTCAGAATCTAATTTTAAATTCAACTACAATACCTAATTGAACTGGGCGTTCCTTGGCACGAGCGGTGAGCCATTCATCTCGTCATCACAATACCTTGCTTACAATACGTACTTTTACTTACTCTAGTAAAATTGAAGCATTGAGTAATTCTTAAACTATTTAAAAATGTATTAGCCTTGATAAAAATATCTAACTAGATTAATTCAAAACGAATTATAACGGTGTAAAGTCAGCCTAACTATGCTGTGCCCATATTTTCACGACGATGTCACAGATCCCAAAAGGTCGCTGAACCAAAACCCCATTGTTTTCTGTTGCGTCAATGTATCGTCTGCCTCGGGCTACAATGAATTAAATTTGTATCTTACTATTGTTGCAGAGATTGCGTGACTAATTTATTTTATATATTATTTTACAATCACTAATTCTGTATGCCACTACAGGTGAGTGGAAGATATCCGTGTCCCTGTATTACGCTGATAATAGATTTAACGTCTAATAATAGATTTGATTATATTTCAAATATTATTATAACGTAGGTGAATAATTATAAATTTTACTTACAACATATGTAATTTAATATAATATGACCTGTATCTTCTTTTTCATTATAAAAAGTCATAAATTTCATGTGTTCTTTAATCTGTACTGTGTGGTATGGAACTTGCTGCCGCTAAAGCCTTTTAATGTAATTTTAATTCCTTATAGTAAATACAAAGCTTTTGTCTCCGGAAGTCCTCTTAAATGGTAAAATGTTTTGGAGAGACGCACAAGTGAGCACGAATTGACAATAAGAGTAAAGTTCAGCCCGGTTCAGGACTCCGCAAGAATGCCGGGCGCAGCCGCGGGGTGAGCGTTCAGCGTTCTGCTAGGTGCCGATACCAACTTACACAAAATCACGATTACTATTTTATATTGACGTTTCTGAGATATTGTGCTCGTGGTTGATACTATCTCGGTTACATTATTAATAAAGTTCTTATAATATGAGTTTCTAAAATCAATTTGTGATTACGAAAATGGAAATCTATATGATATGTTATTTGTGGCGTTCGTATTATTAGTTTTTGAATTAAAATTTAAATAATAGCTTCCGTCGTAATCCTACTGTCATCGTATTGTGCCAGACTATTGTTTAGTTAGCGGAAAGTGATTGATGATAATAATTTCTAATTCACAATGCCCACCCGCCAAAGGCGTATACGCGTGCTGGCGAAAGTGGTGGAATTCAAGAAACTCCGTTCTCACATGACCCTGGGGTCAACTGCGCACATTCTGACACATGTCAATTAAGGCACTCACCGCCGCCGGCCCCGGATTGAGTGCTTGGACATGTTTGTGGAAACCCTACGTCCACCGGATTGATTCATTACCTTTCGAATACTAAAGACGAATTGTTGATCATTTAATATTTATAGAATTTGATTTCTATCTACCAGAATATATTGCTTGCATTAATTTCTTAAATATCATCAGCGAACGTTGAGCAGCCAATACGACCATAAATCTAAAGTGAGATATGGATGTAAGTACAAATGTTATTTGAGCTGTGTGAGCATACAAAGTGACAATTAGAGTGTCGGTTCAACAAATACACGTTCCAATGATATATGGCGAGTCGTTATTTTCCAAGTATATCTTAGCAATTTACCGCTTCAGAGATCGATCAGCTCCTATTATTGGAAGGGGTCGGACGTGTACAAACAACGATTTCGTGTCGTTAATCCGGCGCCCCGTCCCCGATGTAAGACCAGCGCTCACCTCACGTATCGTGGAGATAACGACCTATAACAATCATAATACAGCACTTAAACGATAAATAGACTGCTTTTGGTTGCAATTTCGTAAGTTTTCATTCATATCTAATGCTTTACGCGTACATACAGTTATGTGTGATTATCGGCCAGTGTGTGGTGTACGTGAAGGCAATTTTATTAAATGCCAACACTGGCACTAATTTTAGTTCTTATACAAATTAACGTTACGATGGCTTGTAATATTTAAATTATTTATCAATTTAACAGCAAAGCGTGTAAACCGTCACGTGTTCAGATTGCTAATAGCTATTAGAGCATCGATTTATTTGAATATTTATAGCTAATCCGAGCCTTTTCATGCTACTGAGCTGCATTTAAGCCTTATAATAGATTCAACCTAAATACAAGGTCGTATTACGTCAATACAAGATATAGTAATATATTCGAAGGTGTTACTGCTATTACTTTATATACGATTTATAACTATAAATATTTAAATGATATACAAACATGTTATTAAGTATTTTTAATTTTCCATTCCATTTTTAAAATTTTGTTATGTAAATAGAAGCTGGCTATAAGTATCTGGTTAAAAAAAGCATCTTTCTTATCCGTCTATTATATAAAGAATATATTCATTAAAATATCTTAATTTGTTTTACTTTTGTTTTACAGTTATTTTTTTTTGTAATGGTGTTTTAAAAATAATAAAATGATTTTCGATTTGTTATTGGCTGCCCGTCATAAATATTAACACTCGATGCAAATCGCAAATTGTGGTTGCATCATTGCTGTCACGCATCAACTAAAAATTTTCATACGACGCGGACGTCATAAATTAATAGATTATTCTTATAATTGAACGGGTCGATAATAAACGTGTAAATCTTTATAATTGTTTAAAGCTAGGATTCACACACGGCTTTGACTAAGCTAAATATGTTATTACAAATTTTCGCTGTCCACAAAATTATTTTACTTGCCAATTACCTACAATGAATATTATCGCAAAATTTTAAGTTGTCTGTTTTACAATTACGAAAATTATATAAACACATCATTTATAATATTATCCTAGCGAAACTAGTAGTAGATAATGCGGAAAGGTAAACGTCAGTAAATATCACAACCCTTCTTTTTGTCCTCGGATAAAATTATCTAGCAAATATTGGTATGCCAGGTAGGTAGATAATTATTGACTAATCTATCTAAGATTATTCTGTCCTTAAGAAATATTGCCAACATGTAGTGGGCTGTGACTAAACTACATTAAGTCATGTTTTCATGTAGCGAGTGTTTATAATTCATAGTGAAAGACAGGCTGTATATGTCCCAGTGATCTACTGCAGCTAATTTACTGAATTATATTATGAATTTATTTTAAATAATATGAACAAAATAGACAATTTTCTTTAGCTTTCTCGGAAAGTAGAGATGTTAGTTATTTCTTTTTCCATCGGAAGTTAAACTAATTTTGTTAGGCCAATTTTCATTAACTTTAAATTACCAGAATCCTAATGATTGATTTTGTTCAATGTAAACATATCGATTGACAAATTTCTAAGCTTTTACAGTCAAAGTAAACAAACTTGTACATATATCAAATATTATATAATTATCGTACGAATATTTGCTATACAATAAAAGTAAGACAGGATGAAAGGCCTAGTTTTTATTGCTGTAATAAATTAATGAATCCGTAACGGTATAAGATCGAGTTTTCGGGGCACACAACATAACGTTATCAAGCGGTATCTTCAGCACAGAGCGGACTAGTAAGGCGAGGGGCTTCCGCTGTGCCGGCGCTTATAAGTCGCTGTTCAGAGTGCCGCCCTGGCACGTACCTTATACTTAGTGATTGCGGCCAATTATTTTCTGTTTATCTCTAATTACGCATGCGCTGTGGACGTCGCCGGTTATCAGTAATCTGCCCTTCGGCCCAAGATTCAATCGGTCTTTCTAATCAGCTCAATCCGTTTGCATAGACCATCTCCGCGGGCACAGTAAATCTTGGAACGGGATTTTATTATGAACAGCGATCCTTGTCGACGCTGAAGTCGTTAACGTATTTATAAATCTGATCTGATACAGCTGAGTTTAAATAATCTCGATCTTTTTAAAGGCTTTAAAAACAAATATGTTAGCAATTTTACTGTAAGCACAGAAAAAATATGTCTTTATTTTTAATTCAGTTTAATATTTAAAAAATTTTTCTTGCGATTTTAATAATTCTACATAAAATAAGGTCAATTTAAATCGTAAAGCCATACGAAACTTTTTCTCCTGACATATATTTACAAAGACGATATTATTTATGTCATATTTATGTTGAATTGAAAGATGATAAAAATGCTTCTGACATGCGTGCTCTCATGTCAGTGGGATGACTTGAATCGTGCATGTCTCCGGGAGCACTCGGACAGTATTAATTTATCGACAAGTCGTGCAAACAGTGACGTGCCGGTTTTCGGCATGCATTTATAGCGACCGCGGTGAAATTAGGGTGCATTAAGGCAACAAGGTCAGTGAGTTCGGTCAGGGTGCGGCTTGATACGCATATTACAAAGAACTGCCTCGCCGCCGAGCGTTTCCGTAAGAATAAATTAACAATTATACATTTCTGACATGACGAATTTTGAGAGTTTTTAAAATGCTTATAACGGACGATTATAAAAATGTTGCTCGGTTTGCGCCCAATTTTTCGTTAAGGTTTTTTTTTCTTTACAGTAGCACTTGATAGTTATAAGGAAATATTTATAATAAATAGATTTGCATTTAAAAATATCCTGTTATATTAAAATGATCTAAGAGCGTTTATCTGACAGTGTGAGAAAACTAAATTAAGCAATGAGTCTGGCGTCAGTCTAATCCTTGGAGAGGTGACTAATAAATAATTATTTTGCAGACTGTTATGAGAGTATCACTAAACAGGTTCCGTGATTGAGCCTTGTACGAAAAAGTAAATTAGATGCATAGTATAGCATAAGTAGAGCTAAAGAATAATTTCATAAATATAACTATTTTTCACGCAATACACACATTTCTTTTTATTTTATCGTATTTGGCTTCTTTATGAAGGATTCCTGAGTATACCTAGGCGATATTTAAATTTATTTGCAACTTCAAGATTTGTGTACAATTCAAATGAAGGTTGTATTATGAAATAGAGTTATTGTTATAATTTAAAAGGCAGTTATAATTTCAGTTTATTCAATGCGTAGGTAAGTCGTTTTAGGCGCTCCCAATTCATGTTCATATTCTCTATAGGCAACAAAGGGTATCGAAGGTTGCGATAGATTAGATTAGATGGATAAGTTGTTCAGTTCTCACGGGCAGCTGCTTTAGCTGATCTTTCCTTTATTATGCCATTTAATAAGTCAATTTGGTAAACTGGTTATAAACGTCTCCATTTTGACTTTATAGTGTTTTGTAATCTCATCTGAATTGAACTGATTTGGTAATGAGTTGATTTTTTAGTTATTTATTGCCACATTAATGTTGTTGTATCGAGTTTGTGTTCTATTTGAATTTTTATTATGTTTATTAAAGCTTTATTAACATGTTTTTAAAAGCGGATATTAAATAAGTTTTGATATGTTATAAAATATTATTCTCATTAATGGTTTCTAATGTTTGTTTATAGATTAATTTAAATGTAACAGGAGTGACTGTGTCGCATTGATTTGAACGGTTAACCGTCTTGAGTATTTGCTCCCACGATATCTAGATAAGATTGTGCTTGACTGATCCATAGCACAATGCGGTAATAGATAAGTACGCCCAAAGTAAAACGACTCCGCCTGAATAATAGCTCATTTATTGAGATAAGTATCCAGTCGTTGGTGACTTTAGTCCGACGAGATATGATTCAACCTACGCCATGCAAAAAATATAATAAATACTGTTACATTATTTGGTTACTATTAATTGTAAAAATTAAATTAATTTCATTTCAATATTATAAATTATACAACATGTACACTTGTAGGTTTGAATATAATACAAATGTGTAGTTTTAAGATGATAGTTCATTTTGTAATTGCAAGTCATTTATTAATAATTAAAGGAATTCAAGGCCACTGAGAGAAAATTAAATGCTGGTAATTCAGTCTTTATAATTTTAATAATGACTACACTCAATTTAAAGTTAAGGTGATGTCGTCGTAACTTTTTGACCGGCCTTTATAATGATTTCTGTTTAACATTCAACCTAACCTACATTTCGTACGAGTTCTGCGCTGTGTCAAAGGTAATTATTAAATGAATACTTGCATAATACAGATACGATTCGAGAAAAATATAAAAAATAAAAAAAAATATCGTTCAATGAAAATACTTTTCGTGATTTCCATTATATACCTTGATTGTTACATATTTACAGCCTTGTTTGAGTTATAAAAAAAAAACATTTATATCGATAATTGACCATTAAAACATTATATTTTCGATACGAATTAATTTTATTATTTTTTAATTTAAATTCAAAAAATTTAAGCAGATTTAAAGATCACGGTTATTTCGAAAGAAAAACAAATTGCAGAACGCATTTAATGATCGCAATTAGGTGCCTGAAAACGTAACACATGTTAAATATTTTTAAAGAAATTCAAAAATTCACAACATCCTCGTTATTTTGATTCACTTTCTAGATTAAAAATATATATATATTTGATTGCATTCTGTACATTTTTAATCTTACATTAACATTGTATAATGGACGTAACAATTGAGAGACTCAATTGCAATCGAAGCACTTCGTATAATGGATGCGGTGGTGTCATACTTACATATACTTGTATCACAGAACAACAGGTTTGCGATCTATGTCCAACACACAGTGGGCGATCAGTGTCCTCCGGGTGACGCGTGTTGCGTGTAACATTTCATAACAATCTGGTGATTGATTACATAAAGTTTGAAAAGCGACACAGTTTAAACAAAATTAAAAATTCATCCGCGGCAAATTACAAAGGACGCGACCGTGTGATAAATTGTAGTAATAATAACCAAACGATTCCGCGAACTTTTATATATTATAACTGCCATTTTGTATTACAGCTATTTAATAAATGATATTAATTAGTAATTAATCGATGGTTTAAAATTACTTTCGTTCAATAAATACTCAAAAGACCGAAGAGTTTATAATTAACTTAATAATTCTTAATTCCCAAAAACGTCTTTCGTTACTGAAACAATTATTTATTATTTAATATATACGTTTACTTTCTTATATTTTCGTAGAATAGATTTTTAGATAGATTAAATATAAATTTTTCCTACATTAAATATCGGTTAGGTGTAAGCTTACATACTCATCTATAACAAACCTAGCTCCAACCAAATATCACAGTTTAAAACCATAGCATAGTTTATCAACAATTAAGATTAATTTTATTACATCCAACTAAGTACTTGCTAGGATCTAAAGCCATATGTAACGAACCGAAAATTTATAACTTATTACATTATTTTGTTATTTTAATGTCTCCCATAAATATAATGAATAAACATAACGTTTAATTGGGGCCCCCAGGACATCGCGAATTAGTTGAGATCAGTGAGGCGTATCGTTCGCCGCAACCAGCCCTTATTATTGTAATTAACTTTATATAAAACCACGTAGATTATTATAATGCATATTAAACACGTGTGCCGGAGCGTATCGTGGTTACCGAGCGCTCGTACAATTATCACCATTGATTCTGTGGTCTGAACAACCGGTAACACTGGGCAGGTGCACGGAGCTCTGGCCGTTCCCATGATTATTGACTAATACTTTGTAACAATTAACGTATCGCGTCCATTTTGATATTGTTTCGTATTGCCGATTCGGTGGAATCGTTTGAAATTAATTTAGAGCAAATTATTATATGTAGAAAAATATACGTTAGTAGCAAACACAAGTGGAAATCTGTTTTTCAGCAGTTCCAGAAATTTAAAAAAAGAATATGTTTATCTGTGATAGTGAATGTAGTTAGTGCATTTATGTTCTATGACTGGTTTGATATAAATTATGTTCAGATAGAATGAAGGTTTTAACAAAAGAGGAAAAACAAAAAAATATATATGACATTCTAAATCTGAACATCTATTGATTATAATTTTTTGACTCTAATAACTTTGAACATTGAAAGTAATATTTTAAATGTAAATTTAAATATAGTACTTGCAAGGTGAAAAATATTTACTTAATATTTTAATAGTTGATAGTTGAACAAGGCGTTGATTTTGTGGCTTTAATAATTAATAAGTAATTATTTGCTCAACATTCATGATTCATAAATGGCAAAACGTAAAATTTATGGGATTTAATAATTAACGTATAATTAAATGTTACTTCAATATTAATTGTAGATATATTATAATTGTTCCTTAATAATTATGAACCAGTCCATTATGGACAAAATAAGACCTCAATGTTAGTAAGTATAGATAATAATAGTTCAGTAGCTTGTAGCAGTTCAGTAGTTTCAAACAAACAAACACAAAATACATAGGTGAAAGTCTTATTTTATTTTTTAATAGGGTAGTGGACGATCGTTCCCAATTTTACCTGTAGTACAAGTTTCGATACTTTATACAAATCTAACCAAGGTACATAATATATGGATTTAGTAACAAAGTTACAGGCATATGCTGGCTATAAAAATTAATTAATCAGGTAAACTTATTGTAGAGCTCTACGGTTGTTCAGTCAATTATACAAGCTTCCTAATTTGATTATGATTACTAAAATACTTTAACATAAAGAAACAAATTACCAAAGCTGAACACAATTTTCTAACAAAAGTTTAGGTAGAACATTAAAATTATGGCAACTTTTTTGATCTAAAACAACAATATATTTGAACACCAGTCAATAACATTCAAACATATATACAATTTAAATTAAGTGCCATATGTACCCACTTTTTTGCATCACCTTTAAGTAACAAAAAGTATATTTTAAAGAAAAATTCCTGACGACCGTCAACCGACTTTTTTATATAAGAAAAAATAAAATTCCATCCTCTACATTCTACAATAAGCAACGCTGACGGTAAATACCTCGTAATTTTTCTTTACATTTACGTAATGCGGTCGCATTATCTTAATATATCCGGGTCACATTATTTGAATGAAATTCATGCAATCCGGGCAGGCTTCAATATCATAATACTTTATCGTATATATGATTGATGACGACGATTTAAATTTAAAGAAAGCTCGCAATTAAAGCTCCGATTCAGGTTTACATAATAAATAAAGACTTCAATTAACGCAGCTTGTGAAAATGCAGATTAAACAGTGGCCGCTTTATATTACGAAACGCATATTTATTTCAGATATCGATATCAAGCACTCGAACCTTATTAAATGCTATTATAAAGGTTAATAGTTTACGGTCTTTGTTATTATACTTGAATGAATGCGAGTTTTTTTTTTTTATTTCAATACCTAAATATTCCGCAGCGGAAGAATGTCATGTCATGAACTTTTAACTTCCTCAAGAGTTTTTATTAAAGGAAATGAGTCTCGATTATTATAATATTCACTTATCTGATTCAGTTCCTATTTAAATGTTTGTGATGTCAAGGTGACTGATAAATAAACAAGCGAACAATAATATAAGAATGACTTGAAGTGTGAATAACATCCGTACTAATATTGAACGATACCATCTTCTTTACAAATAGAGGATACATTGCGATTAGTATACATAAATAAGTCACAGATTGCATCTTAGTATAATCATTAATATTTATATCAATGACCGATTAATAATAAATAATTTATTAACATATTTAACCTAACATACAATGTTGTGAATTGATTTTGCAATAGGTAAACTTGTATTTAGCTTTGTAACAACACATCGTCGTACATTTATAGAGTTTATTGCTACTCGCATCGAATTACCGAGTGCCGCAACACACTGCTCTAACGAATCAGATTCTTAGAATATTCCTTGAACATTCGTTATGGAGGTATTCGGGTTTTAACAAACCTTGATCACTGAGAAATGTTTCCGTATTGTAAACATTCGAGATCGCATCTTCATTTACAGTTTATAACATAACACATTCTTAGTGAGCTTTAATTATCGATGAGCACATGGAAAAAATTAAGTTTTTTAATAAGATTCCTGTAATATAATATAAGATTATTAATTAATTTAATTTCTTATAACGTAACTTTCTTGTAACGTTAAGGAAATCAAGATTATTTAACAGCTTAATTGTTATGCTACTAATATAAAACAAAATATTTATTTAAAAAAAAAAAACTTTCTTGATGCGTTATAAATCGTGGTATAATACATTAAAATGTAATAAATTCATCACCGACACTGTATTAACAATCAAAATGAGTGTTGCGGAGTTTATGCCTCCTTAAGTTTTACGAGATATTAGATTGGCGTGTTCATTAGCATTGACACGAATAGCACTATCGACACAAATGAGGTACACGATTGCGACTCTAATGATGAGCTTTGTTCGAGTGCGGGTGTGTTAATTAAACGGATGACATTTAACCCCGGGCTAACGTTTGTCCAAGCTTACATTGCTGAAACAGGAACGCTAACATATGATGAAATTGCTGTTTGCTGTATAGAAAACAGTTTTAGCTTGTGGGCATTGTTTGGTGCTTATTACGAATAATAAATACGTGTAACATAATAATAGGATGGGGTTATTCAAAAAATATCAAATCAGAAAACAGACACGTCCATCTAAAACAAGTTTCACAGATTCGTTGTTGTAATACCAGTGTAATTTATTTAATGTTAGAAATAGAGCTCGCAGGCCGCCACAAAGAATATTGGCTTTCACAACGTAACCCCGCAAATTTATGTTCACTGAGATTTTACCAATACTTGGAACAAAGCGCAGACTGCTGTTATTTTATGAGTTTGCGAACACTTAGATTAATGTTACGCTATTTGCATTCACGTCTTTATTTTAAACGCAATATGGTTTCGAGATTAAAGCTATGAAGAATTTTCAAATTATTAAACAAAATTGTCTACCAAAATTTGATTCGTGAGTTGATTTTACTTCAGCGGAATACTTATACCTATGGGAAGTATATTGGCAACAGTCTTTACACTACGTTCTTTTATAAAATGTATAGTTTAGATTGAAAATCAAGAAAAATATTCTTTATATAAGATGTTACAAACTTTATCATTAGAAAATCATTCCATCCTGGCTATACTCGCAATAAACGAGACTTAACTTACAATTTAATTACATTGCACATTGCCCGCAAAAAATACAAAATTAAACAGCACGGCATCTTTCCATCATCGCAAACTAGATACGCTTACACAATAAACAATTGCCGTTAAAATGGTCAGGTGAAGTAGCTTAGAATTATACAGAGATCGATTATAGTGAACCAGTAATTTCGCAGCCTACAAGAACGCTTCCCTAGCGCAGGCTTAAGCCGAGACCGTTACTAGGAATTACGACTTGATGTCGCATTTTACACCTGCTCTCAGAACCGTTGTAATAATTACGCTAATTGTTCGGATACGGATGCATTTTCTAGACTAAGGTATTTGCAATATACGTCCATCCATAATTACGTAAAAACAATGCTAATTGTTTTCACTTATTGTCCTCCATATATGAAAAAAAATGTTAGGTAAGATGTTTTTAAACTAATGGATTTGATGCATTTGCGTAATTTTTTTCAATTTTCGTAAAATTTTTAATTAAAATCATAAGCACTGGTTTATTAATAGGCGAGTGCTTTGGAAGTATGATAGGTTAGTAACGTACTAAGTGAGACGTTATGACTTAGCTTTCACAAGCAATATAATTAATATTTTCCATAAAATTTACTACATCCATAGCCTTGATTTAAAAGGCGAAGTGACTCCCACTGATTAGACATTCAACTACTTTACTACATAAAAAAAAACTTGGCTGCATAAAATATTTATTCTTTCAAAGTTCGTTGTTATGAATAAAATAAATCATGAATAGCAAAGTTTTGTTTTCAAGTCATAATTATTATGCAGGTCTAACTAAAGGGCAATAAAATAGCTCTGTCCAGTAGAATCGAAAGCTATTACTGTGTTGAGAAAATTTAACATAGATTGCACTAATGACGTTGGTTTGTGTAAGATGCACATAATGCGGCGAAGCGGTCACATATTGCCGCGGAAGTACGGCGGGTGGGGTGCGCAAGCGCCGATGCACTGTCTAATTAAGCGCGGCTCCTACTAATTTGACGCGTGAGCATTCTGCCGCCGCCTAATGAATGGTATCGCACACGTTCATCGAGCCACGTCCTCGGCTGTCTCGTGCTGAGAAACGCGCTTTTGTCCACGGCCTACGACGTGGTCAACGCAAGAAGGTATATCAGTTATTAGCAGTGCCGATTCACCGCTAATACTGAACTATTACGTGTACGAGGAAGTATGGGGCAGGTAGTATGCGATCAAATTGGCTCAGCCATTCTCTAACTCCAGAAAGCGAGCCTAATGCTTATTCAAAATGTTTGCATCAGCCGGTTATGTTGATTATAGTCATCGTTACGAGTAGTGCAAATGCAGTCAATACCCTGATGTATTCATGTACGCAAAATATTATGGACTAAGATTAGCTTCTTGTGTAATAAGTTAATTTATAGTCGGTGTGTAAGAACCTTAGCACATACAATAAATATTAGATTCTTTACATTATACATAATTTATTGACTGTATGAATACACTATATACAGGTAGATGTTTGATAATAAAACGAAGTATTCACTTTTTCTTTGTTAAATTTAGATATTGTGATTAATTAAAGTTATTTTAACGTTTACATAATTTCATTAGCAAATTTTCTATTTAACTCAAATAAGTGATTCTTGAATGTTTAATTAATATAAATATTACTTTAATGTTTACTAATATCAAATTCATGGACAAGTTTTTCTCTGTGACTATATTTAATTCTATTGATATTAAGCAATATAATATTTTAATGAGAAAAATACATTTTGGTCATTAAAATATTACATTACAAAATGTTTCAAGATAAAAGTTGAAAATACAAGTAAATAAGTCTTAATACTTTCCGAATCTATCCATGTATATCCATCCGTAATGTGATTTGGCTCTCTGTTGCTCTACGACAAAATGAGATATTAGGTACCTGTTTCGGCTTAGAGGAACATACATATATATATCATAAGGCAATCTAATTTTATATTATAATATCATATTTATTAAAAAGGGGCAACACGCAATAGGGGAAGAGAAAATCGAGTACCTACAGCGAAAATTTAAGTAAATTTCAAACCAAACTAAATTAGAAAAAAAATATTTTTTCCATTCTATTAGGAGACCCTATTTTGTGGGCAAAATATTAAAAATAATCACAAACGGAAATATTCTGATTAACTTAGAGGAGCAGTTTAAAAAAATTCAGAGTTTTAGAGTCCCTAAAAACTTTTTATTTATTTAAGTGACCATTTGGCTGCCATTTACTACTTTCTATTTAGATAGGAATTGATGAGAAAAACCATTTCATATCCTATTGTCTATGTAGTGTGAAATTTTATAAACAAGTGACCAACAAAAAAACTGATATTTTGTTATTACTTTTTATTTAGAACGAGATCATATATTATTTGTCTTGCTTGGATCAGCTTATTACCAAGTTAGTAGTAACCGATTACGTTAAACTCCGTAACTTAAAATAATATTTCTAATCATGCAATACGAAAGTCTCACAATTAAAATTTTTATAAAAAAACACGAATGAATAAGTAAAATTGGTTCCCTATTACAATGTCATTATTATAATTTGCTGTCATTGTAACCTTTGTGGTATAAATTACAATACTTTGAATATGACTTATAATATATAATCTTATCTTTGTATTTAGCAACATAAAAATGCCTTTGACGCCGACAGCACACTCCAAACCATTTCATATCTGAACATATTGTATTCTATTGGTATACAATATTGACGCTCACTGTTACTCTTTGTATTTAAATTTCTACATAGATATGTATTTATAATAAAATCTATTAAGCAATGAGCATTCAAATTAAGCAAGACAAATAATGATAGTGTAATTTAAGTAACGATTTTTTAATTTAAATTCATAAACAGCACCTGGAAAATTATTTTATTTTTGAAATTATGCCCTTAGTATTAATTATAATTGTCAAGGAAATGAAAAAAATAATAATAATAGTAATTATTATATGAAATTCTAAGTGTAAAACTTTGAGAGTATATAAATAATTTGAGGTGGTTCTCCAAAAGCATAATTTTCTAATGTAATGAGGTCAATGAAGGCGTTGCATTAAATTTATTATACTAAACCTAATATTCAAATTCGACACAGAACAACCTCTATTAAGAGGTGTAGATTGAAAATGGATAATGCAAAGCTCGTGGCTCTTGACTACATAAGCTTTGAATTAAAAGATGGTATTGTTTTCTAATGAAACTAGAATTTCCTCAGGCTCTATGGGATACATACAAGTTGTGAATGTAAGTAACAGGAATATATATTTTTAGTGAAATATAAAAGGTATGTTTGAACTGGACTTTCTTGTTTTGCTTAAAGTGTATCTTTCATGAAGCCCTAAATAAGAACACTCAGATCACGTCATAGAAGTCTTTATTGATATTAAAAACCATATGTACACAAAGAATGAATATTAATTTGGAAATGTATTTATAATTATCAAAAATATACTTTATTTGTTACAGAACTCTTAAAAATATATGTTTTATTGATAGCTATTTATTTTCTCGCTTTCGAGATGTCAAATCAATGGGATAATCTCTACGTTTAAATGGTTTATATCTTTTTATGAGAAGGCGATTCTGGTCCCGATTCTTTAATACCTTTTTGACAGTAACAGCAGAAGTTAGAATCAGAAAAAGATCAAAGAAGCAGAAGAAGATAGAATCAGACGTATCTTAGCCTCTTAATGTTAATAAATTACTTTAATAAAATCTTAATTTTCATAAAAGTTAAATGATTTTAGTTTCCCTAAACCATATCTTCGTTTATTTCATGCGTACTAATATACTATAATAATAATTTGAGACTCATTTACAAGTGGCTGTGTCAAAGGAACTCGTACGGGCGGTCATTGGGCACAATCAATGCCGGGTTAATTACTTCAGCGACTCACGATTCTCTCTTAAAAGGCTTTAAGCTGTATCATTTGTTTAAATCCATAATGGACTGATAACCGATAATGTTCATACCGAAGATCGTATTCCGTTCGTGCCCGATATGAAATATGAAGTGAATATATAATAATACGTCTTTAACTAAAACATATTAAAAAATAAGTAAAAAATAAGCGTTAATAATAAATTTTAAGACCCACTTTTGTCATCCAGATAAAAACGACGTGTTTTCGTTTTGTTTGTTTCGTATAAATATTCCGTTCGTTGGTTCCCTGTCAAGAACAGCCTTCGCGAGTCAAACTGGAAAAACTCACTATAGTATGACTCAACAGAATGTGATGTTTTGTTGAACTAAAGCGACGTGAAGCCTCCACGCGGTACTGTTTGTTCAGGCATGTTATTTACACTTTGACTATATATTTATAGCTAATACAAATTTTACTATCAGAATTGCGAGTCGATAGGTTTTATTGTCATTTGCTTATTATTTATTAAAATTAAATAAATATACATTATAATAAAAATTATTTATAGTGCGTTTAACAGCCGCCAGAGGTTTTAGGAAAACTACGAAACTTACTTATATGTATATTATAATAAGAATTACATATTAACACTTATAACCTATACTTAAGACTTCACGATTGCCCCGATGTTAGGATAGCAATGCCATTCCATTGCTTCTCAAGTATCAGGAATCTTGTGGTTCACACGGCTTGGTGTTCGTTCCGAGGAGTCAGCAACGTCACTCGTAATATGGTATTTTATCCATACAACGATTTTGTCCCGGCGATGTTCATTATTTTTTAATATATTGCGTGTAAATAATATAAATCATATAAATCATAACACAATTATATTTAAAGTGCGAAATAAATAGGCTGAAATACAAAATTATACGATTGTTTTATTAGACAAGTTGTCGTAAAATAAAAGGTTTAGTACCTCCTCCCCTCCACAGCGTCGTAACAATCGACTTTTGTATGTGTTCCGCTGCCGATTAATAAAATATCGATTTTATTACAATTTATCTGGTTAAGGGAAAGTTGTATCGATAAAACTTGGGCGTAAAAATGACACTGTAACAATATAAACATATAAACGAGATATTTCTTATCGATTATGTTTTTCGTAATATAATCTGTAAGCGAAATAGTGTTCCATTTATATTTAATATGAGGATATAAAAGAATAAGTGAACAAAAAAATTTTTTTTTCTACTGCCCAACCGACCCTTAAAACTACGTTGCCAATACTTATTATAAGTAATATGGCCTTATTTCTGAAGGTTCCTCAGTACACTATGAAATATAAAAACATATGTTACATATTATTTACCTTACGATAGCACGATATCAATTTTATGTACCGTAAAAGCGAAGCTTTTAAAAGGGCAAAGATAACGATATAAAAGATTTCAACGCGCGCTCTGCATATTTTATTGGTTCAAAATTCAGTATCTACGTAAATGCCTTTGTACAAGATTCCTATATTAAGAAACATTTAAGTCACTATCAAACGTATGTTTGTAAGAATAAATTTGTTTGCACTCTGCTACTTAAGCTTTCAATTTTAAGTATGAATGACAAAATAGTCCTATTTTGCTAGTCTATTAGAATTTTTCTTCATTGTTTTATCAAGTGATAGCTTTTATATGCTCATAATATTTACAATAACATTTCCTTGAGTGGGAAGTCATTAATCACATAATGTTTTTAGTTTATCCAAGAATAGATAAGAGGATTATGGATTTAACTCGAAACTATGACTCATAGTTAACAACTGTGGCTTACAAACACAACTTTTAAATGTTCCGAATAATTATATAGAGATAATTTAAAATTTCAATACAATGTTTTTGTATTTCGAATAAATTTGTTATCATATATATGATTGTAAACAAAACGACGTAAAAATAACATATAATTGAAAAAACAAGTTTTAATTAAGTGCTATTTAAGAGAATTAATTCGAAATGTTATCTTTTAGCTGATATGTATATAATAATTTCAGCAAAATAATTAATTTAATCATATGTCGTTTTAATTAAATGCGTTTGTAATATTTTACAAGCATCATTAAAGGTGCGTTATATGAATTATGACAGAACATAATTCACCCTGAGCACTGATAGAGCCAGCCTTCGATTTAAATTATATATACTAATATAATGAGATCTAAGATTTTCGCGAGTATTCATTTAAATGAAACTAGTGTTATTCGGATTTACTACGCGGATTTTATTATTAAAATTATGTAGTTTTTAAATAATACAATGTAGTTTTAAAATAATAAAATCCGCGTAGTAAATTCGAATAACACTAGTTTCATTTATATATACTAATAACTAAAGCTTTTGAATAAAGAAGATTATTACTTTCTTTTAAAACAGCTATTGTATTGTTTATTACGTTTTTCATTAATCAAATGCAATTAACGTTTTATGTATTTCAGATAAAATTTCTCAATACTTATAAGTAAAAAGTTTACGGCATATCATATAAAAGCTATTAAAAAATAGTTTGATCAAAGTCAAAAATTTAATACGATTAATTCAGATGTTATCATTGTTACAATGTTCATTTTTCTAATCGATACACATCAGCGTAATCCGCGCTTGTATTCCCACGTTACAGATGTGACTCGATCAGATATAAGACATTCAAAATGAAATTAACTGTGACCGCTTGAATGAGATGAGCCAGCGTTTTAATATATGCGTTGGACATCTACATTCAATGTAAATTATTAAAATACTACTCCTGTATTGAACTTTCCTCGTGAAAGATAATTAAGAAATAGGTTGTCGTCACATTATGAAAAGAATCCCTTGATGGGGTTTGGCTGGAAATTGATTTTTTTACCTTTTAGTTATATTTATGACTACGTTAATAAACAAAGAAGTAAACAATGATTTAAATCTGGCAATGTTTAATTTTTAAACAACAATTGTTTACGGGATTTAGTTAATTGAAAGAATTTATTTGTGGTGGAATAAATTGCATATTCATCTTAATTTATATAACATTTTGATAATAATTTAAATATAGCATGTTAATAATTTACAGTTGTAATTTATTGCTGGTAATCAAATAATATTAAAATGTTTGTATAAATATATTCTTAAAAACTAATTAAACAAAATGTCACAACTGATCTAGTTATAAGATATGAAGCGTTTTAATTTGATGGACCAATAAAAATGTTACATGCAACATACATTGCTACTTAATGGTATTTAAATTTAAAAGATGAAATGGAAAATTTAAATTTATAATATGTGTTAAATGGAAATATTAAATTTAAAAGATTAAATGGAAAATGCTATCAGAATGTATATACTGTCACTTAGCATGACGTTCTTCCGCATCAATATTTTCTTTAAATAACGTGGACGGTATCTGCGTGTAGCTTTTTTAAGCCCAGGAAGTAATTATAACCGACCGATTTAACATTGAATGCATAAAAAAGTGTTTTCGTCTCAGGTATGTTTTGATTTTTTATTCGATTAGCTCTACATTCTTTGTCAATAACATCTGTAGACTTACAAAAAATGTTATTCGAATGGACTTGTACAGTTTAGTTGAATGTTATTTGTAATAACTGGACCTTTCGCAAACTGAATAATAGGATACGGTTATAGTGTATGAGATAGCAAGGCCAGGTCGCTCGCCATCGTAGATCCGCAATCACATCTGAATCCTTGACCCATCCAGAAGAGGCTACTCAGATAGAATGCAAGTCCTGTCGCCGCATACAGATGAGTAGGTATTGAAAAGGCCGTTCTCCGTGGGAACTTAACAGACCAGCGCTAACCCCCCCAGCGCCACTCGCGCCACCTAGATACCATGTCGCGAATCAAACAATGAACTTTGTAATCGAAAACGATTTGGTTGCTTAATTTTGTAACTAGCTCTATCTATCTTTTTTATCTGTGCTTTTATTTTCTATGAATATATGCACACAGAAATTTGAGCTTTACGTTCAGTGACATACGACTCACTTTGTTTATTATAGTACACGGATATTGGAAAATGAACTTTATTGGTATAGCACGAAGGTTGTAGGAGGGGTTAAGTTTAGAACGGCGCACGAGTTTAGAAGTAAGGTTGCACGCTGCGAGATGTCATCTCGATCTCCTGCTGTGACCCGTGAACAATATCGTCTCTGCCATAATGCATTTTGAATTTTAAAATCAATTCATACACACAAACAAGTTAAAATGTTGCACTACGAAAGGAATCAGTAGACATTATAGTTACGTTCGCATAACTTAAGAACATATAAAATATATATATTACCTTGTTGGCTTCATTATGTTAAGTATAATAATATATTGTTAAGAATATTTTACTTGTAATAACAAATTAATATAGGTTCCTTAACTACAGTCGAGTGTACTCGACGGCTGTAATATTTAAATGTAATCTTGTATAATAAGAATTCATATGTTTTGCGACGATAATTCTAACTTATTATATAAATATCATTTATACCATGTGATTGTTAATTTACATTAAATAAGAGGTTTTATATTATTAATTATATTATAGTGTTGCCTGTTACAAATGCAATGCTATATTAATTATTATTTTTTAACAGATAAACTACATGTTCCATGCAGTTTATTTTTAAACAAGTCATTTATATCAGATAAGTAGTTGAATATAAAAAATAAAATTCAACACTATTGTATCATATTATTACCATTAATATTAAATTTTTAAATACAGAGGGGACGTATCGCGATCATATTAAGATACGGCGCCTCCATAGAAAGCTTAATATCATAAGCGTTCACGTTCTGTGATTCATATCTAAGTAATCGACGCCTTTTATTACATCGCAAATAGTTTTTTGAAAGTAACATCCGTAATAAATTGTAATAAATGACAAAAACAATATCATTACATATGCCACCGTGTACGGTGTGTTGCTGTGTCAATAGTACTAAACAAGAATTTACTAGAAGTGAAGGCGGCATGTTTCGAACGGACAGTTAAAATAAAATAACACATCAAAATAACCGTTCACCTGCGCAATCCCACGATCTGTTGTCTTTATTTATAGATAGGTATCTCAGAAACGAGAGGCGCTTCGAATTTTGCATAACGCTTGTAAGATGTTTGCGACTGTTGTACCTACAGCAATAAAATTATAAAGAAATCTGTTTTATTTTAATACAATTATTATGAAGCCAATTATGTATACTTAAGATAAGAAAATAATGTTTTAGATCACATCATATGAAAAGACCTATAATTCTTGGCTGTCGAAATGAGACTTCCTGTATTGTCCAGTCGATTGGTTGATACGAGATCGCCGTAATACTTCCAAGACGTTCTGATATTCTTTTTCATCAAGAACGAAAATGGAGTAAAAAAAAACACGAGACGCCATTTTTTTATACCCGACGACCTTGCAGCTGAGTGGATTCAGAATGTGATACACAGTAAAAACCGGAGAGTGTGATGAATCGCAGCCATTAAAACGGACTGGCGATTAACAATTGTGCAAATAATAATTAATATTAAAAAGTTAAAAAAAACTTCCTGAAGAGCAGTTTATATTTAATAGCTGATTAGCTTATACTAATCGGAAGCAAAACGAATATATACCTAGATCAACTACCAATATTGTGTTTTTTTTTGCATATCTTTTTTATATAATTTTTAATGAAGACGACGAAGATTTTTATATGATCCGTCAGATTTTTAACGAGTTTGAATAATAAATATTTTTAAAAAATCATAAAAGTATCAAAACAAATATGAATAAAGTCATATAAATCTTTTTATAGTTATATATATACTTTTATATGATTCTTACTAATATTTCTTGCTTATAAATAAAACACAGCCTTAAGATACAAAATGATAGTTTACATATATAATACGAAAATTAAAATTAATGTAAAGCGCATATTTTTTTTCATATCTTATAATAATTTATACCGAACAGTAAAACTTCAATGTGAATTGATTGTTCATGTCAATATCAAAGCGCTTATTTATTATTTTTTCCGTAGACAATAACATACGTTTCAGCTGGAACGTATCATCCTTTTAATATTTAAGAAAATTATGATGGTTGCGTCATCATCAATCCTCATCGCGATGTATACAACAGTCCAGCAACATTAAGCATGATTGTAGATAGTTTTTTAGCGCCTTACACAACAGTACCGTACGATTCTCCGCTAAAAGAAAGTTGCTTATCAATTCAATTGTCTATGGCTCGCCCGCGGTCGCTCGGCTGCCCATCTCTTTGTTATTATAATAATTATGAACGCCTATATATTGAAAATACTTATCTCGTAATAATAGTAACCGTTATGATCCAATCCGGAAGCGTACAGCTTTGGATTTATTGTATACGGATTTTACAAAAGTTTTATTTAATTTTATTTTAATATAAAAATCATCTCATTTCTTGAACCGCACTCATTTAAATATTTATTATTTGGTACGGTTTGGTACGGTTTGGTGCGTCGATAAATTATAATACAATGCTCATTCAAATAGACATTGAAACATTTCTTTTTCCTAAACATTCAGTTTTATTTACTTATAATATATACGTATTTGCTTATTGTGTAGGTACTTTATATTGTCACATTGGCAAGTATAAAAAATTCAAAGAAAAATATTCAACAAATGACCGTATATTCATAGACAGGTGTGTCTGCTACGACTACATCAAGATAGTGAAAAGACATATTTAAGACTTTTTACTAGCTTTTAAACAATAATTGGTAAAAACGATGAATACTTTTAATATATGAAGTAGACAACTGGCAATATTAGCAAAGAATGTCTACAAAGGAGGCCATATATTACAACTTATTATATATTGACGGGAACGTCACGAACAATGCACACGTCTCATCCTGTCAATTTTCGATATCTCAAGGTTCGAAATGAACCTCTGTTGTATTATTGACAAAGCTATAACAAGGTCGAATTATTATCTGTTTTTATATACAACCAAATTATAAGGCTCTATCATAACAGCATACACAGTTCAAACATATATATATAATGTATTAGTGTAGTAATTATTTCAGTGTAGTTAATTACACTCAGATTGAGCGAGCTATAATTATGTTAATTCGCCATAAATCATGAAGTCTACAGCTACATGAATCGCGTCTCAAATTTGTATTTATATAAGCGTTTACGATTATATCATTAATATTATGACCATCATTGTATAATGATCACTTTTAATAACGCAGGTGCATTCTGTTAGATATAAGTATCTAGACGGTTAGCGGGTACGAGATCTAATTAATTTGCGACGACTCAAGTCCTGCATATATGTAGATACATTTTGTGCATTAAAATTTGTTTTACGGCACACCCATGTTGATATCCGAACCAGTTCGGGCCAATATGTAGTTGGGGCCGTTCTTTGTCCGCATCGTCCTAGACAGCCGGCGGTGTCCGCGCCGCATTCATGCATAGTAAATAATTACTCTGATCACTGGCAGGTGGAAGAGCACGCGCTCATAGAAATAGAAAGGCAAGACACATTGCAATAATTATTTAATACAGTTACCCCTAATAGGACGTTTTGCGAAAGCTGTTCAGTGAGTAGGCGTCAACTCATTGTTAACCGAGTGTTTCGGTACTCGAATGCTTCCACATCTTGAACTCTTACTTATCACCTGAATGCTATTCATCGAATAAATGTAGCAAAACATCATATGAATTAATATTATTTCACACAATCAGTACAAAGCACATAATAATATAAACAGATCATTTCTGACAATTAATGTCCTTTTTTCGAATTCATCTCTAGGTATTATAAATATGTATTAAAATACGTCTCAAAGCTGTAAATTATCAGTCATTCTTAATTACATCAGCGACCTTCAAATGTACGACAACAGCTAGCTGAACGGGTTTAAAGCCCAATTAAGTAAAATTTACATATCCATTAATCCTTATAGAAACAGAATTACAGAAATCATGCGAATTTGTCATTTTTATATTCATATATCAAATTGAAGTGAATTGGAGGGACTGTTTCTTCACCAAGAGAGGAATATTTAGTAAGGAGGAGCGCGTAGCACGGCAAACGTGCGGCTTGCGGCAGCGGGTCAGGGGTTAAGCGATACTTTATTTTGAATAATTTATATGTCTTAGCGCGATAGACGGCGTGCCCTCCGCCTTGTACTGTTTATGGTAATGCGGGATATCGCGCATTGCAAATACACTGAATGTGCCGCGAATTCGCTCCTTCTGCACCACGCTGCCTGACGATAAGCGCTCAGCGGTATGCAACGCTGCTTAGAAGCAACCATGCTGCGGGACAAATATTCTATTTAATGTACAATCTCATATTTATTCAGTGAACGTTAAGTAAAACAAAAATTGTTGTTGAATTGAAGAACATGATATAAACCGAATGCTTTTCAACTATATAAAAATATAACAAACACGACTTAACAACATTGAAACGTAAAAGGTATTCAGGTAAACATTATAATGAATTTAATTGCAATCAAAACAAGAACTATAAAAAAAATATATAATTAACATGTTAAAATAATACAGGCATCCCGGGTGAGATATGTACGTATGTGGAATAAGCGATGGTCAAGTTAAAAATCACTTTTAAGAAATTGTCATTAATCAAAATTAATGGAGTTATTATCGCACTGGAACTTTCAAAAAATATTTATAGCGAGCATAAATCAGTGTTAAGGGCCGCAAAGGAGTATCGCGGCGAGCTATCTAGGACGTGGTTACTGTGGAATAACAGGCGATGTGAACACCAAAAGCATAATTACACCTTTTAATTTTAATTAGACCATTTTATCTCGCCCGGGGATAAATCAAACAGGTGACACAATAACAAGAAATGATAAATCGACTCCAGAGCTAATTATATACGTAGGTACTCTTGTACCTGACAGAAAATCCGACCGTTGAAATTATATATTTCCGAACTCACTACTTCTCTTTTTTACATTCACATATTTTTTTAAATTAAAAAGGTAAGATTAATAATTGCAAACATCGAGTGCGAACAAAACGAGCAACAACAATGAACACCAAATAAAAAGATATATCATTTAGATCTCTCCGGTTTTACATATTTGGGTTAAGAGAGGGAGAGTGATTTATAGGTGTTTAAAGATGGTACAAAGATATCGTTGTTGTAGTCAAAACGTTGCTTTATACAGAAAGCGAACAATATGACCTGATATTTTTAATAGATAATGATGCTGATGGACGGCAGCTCCGACTCGGCCGTGGGAACACAACAGCTTCAAGTGTTTCGAAATCGTTTGAGATTGATATAAAAATTAGACTAATATTAATATAACATCATACTGCTAAGGCGCCAATTATTATGTTTGTTTGTTGGCTAATATAAGAAAAATATTGTTACTGATCAACACATAAATAAACTAGGTACGTTTAAAAGGAGTCAATTATTAAAGAAACGCCCTGCAGAAGGAATACTGAATACAATTATATGCAATTAGAGCGAGCAGAACCGTAAACAAAACTAGTATAAGCATAAAAGAAGCCGCTAGTAATAAACGTCGTTGTGAGAAAATATTGACGTTGAGCAATATATTTATTATGATATATCTATTTCAAAGTTTACGTAAGTATGAATATTTAATACCGAAAAGTTAAGATACAATTTAATAAATACATCCGACATAAAAAAAAAATATATAATAGCATTTTTAAAGTTGTCTGACGGTACATGATTGATTGTAAGTCGTTCGAAACAACAGGAATCACGATTGACCATATCACTTTTTACAAGACACGCAAATAACATTAAAATGAAAATGTAACTGTTGACAGGTTGAGAAAAATAAAAGTACCAAAAGAAATGCAATCCTTGTATGGATTAAGAAATTGACGGCCGGCAGTGGCGAGTGCGGTTTGATTATAATTGGCAGTATATTAACAAACAAAGTGGTAAAAGAGGAAGGTTGTTGACATATTTATGTGCGGTGCGGCTGACCCGAGCGTTTAACGAAAGCTCGGAGGTCGAGGCACTTTCTACGACCCGCGAACCGACGTTTTTATCATCGATCACATTTATAATTTATCTGACATTTTTGTTTCATTCAATCACACTGAAGGGCGATTTTCTTGGACGTAATTTATTTCTCGCAGCAAAAACACTTACCTACCTGTTATGAGTGACTGCCAATTTGTGGGCCAAGACATAAGGTGTCATAAGTATTAATAATTACACCCTTTCTTATTTGTACAAAAAAAAAAGTTGTTTAATTAAAATAAAGAATATTAAATTTTATTAAATTCACGTAATATATTTACAATTCAATAAATATCTGGACTTCAATGATGGAATGAATCGTGCGACGATCTAGTAAGAGTAATGTGTTTTTATTCAAATATTAAAACTGTTGCGGAATTTCTGTTTCGGTCAATATTATTAGCATTTTTTAAATCGATCTAGTTCGGAATCGTGGCCCATCTACACAATCCGTTTCATCATGTCGATCTAGTTGTTGCATATTTATAACATAAGTATAATTTATTATCTCATTTGTGATCGAACCAAGTAATCGTTAAGATCGAATGAGTTTTATATAAATTTTATTACCAAAATATATCCTGTATTGCAATACGTTTATAAATGATCTACATTTTTTTTATTAAAAAATTTTATACAAAGTAGATTTTATGAAATATGCTGATTACGTATTTAGCATAGATTTCAAATATGTTACTGTCGTTTTTCAACAAAAATATATATTTAATATGTTTAATAATAATAATTTGTTTAAAATATGATATCTATATAAATTAATCACGTTGAATTTCCTTGTACATTGGTACACAAATTAGCGAAACAGTAACTATTCATTATAACATTAACAACACATCCTCGAAAGTTTAGAAATGTTTATAAATCATAGTTGGAAGTGCATGTTGAGATAAGCACGTCTATGAAATGCGACTTGTGTCGGTGTTTAGCGGACAGGCGTACAACGTGGCATATTGTCGTGTCCCGATAGCCTGCAACGCGAAAATGTCCGGCCATATGCATACAATTTAACAGCTGTACTGAAACAGGCTGTTTATTTACTATAACAACAATAATGTGACAATAAATATTTTAACTGTTAAAATTGTTACACTGGAATTAGAATCTTAATGATATTACTAAGGTTGAGTTAAATTAAAACAATGTCAGTTACAAGTTAAGTGGGTCAATAAGATATAAAGAGGCTATTGAAAAACGTAACCAATAGCAATAATCTCGCCAGACCTTTACACTCGCATATAACTACGACGACATATTGTTTTCACGTGCAAATTTATAAAGAAATGATCAATAAATTTCATACTTCAATAAAGATATCGATCAAAATTACAGGGTTCTGATGATTTAACAAATATAAGGGGAACGCCTGCGTAGAGCTTTGAGGGTGGCCGTGTCTCTTCTGTGAGATGGCATGTTACATTAACAATAATTTACATGAACATTAAGAAGCACCAATTTCTTTAACTTACCTCTCAATTCAGCCTTTGTAATGACTTAATTGAAGTCGGGAGTCGATAGTTTCGGATGTTTTACGACAATAATCTGTTTACATTCAAATCTTCGATGAATATAAAAGCGGTCAGGGTTAATTGCTTCCATTGAGTCGAAAGTACTGGCGTGAAATAAAAAAAAGATCAAGTTCACATTCAAACACAATACGAGCTAAGTGCCTGTAATAAAATTTATTGTCCGATGAATATAAAAACCGGAAATATTTCTCCAATAAAATTTATTATAATTTATTCCAAAAATGAATAACATGTTATAATTTTGATACAATCTCCGCAAGGTTTCCGTAAACATTGTCTCTAAAAATAAAAATAAAAATATTAGTATTCCAAAACAATTCCTACGCAGTTCAAAAAGGTCTTAATCCAAAAATATTTTTATTGAATCTTGTAAGTTGCGTTGATCTAATTCAAATTCGAACAATCAATAGTGTCCTTTGGAGCATTTAATATAAAACAACCAAAATCTCATTAGTGACTTGCGCAAGCTCGAAAGCGGCCCTTCGGCCACTCGTTGCCAACGACAAGCAACGCAAATTACTTTGGCACCGTTTGACGGCGGGAAATTTCATTACCACAAGCACATATCATTATTATCTCGTCGGCAATCTACATATTTTGCTTGGTAATAAATGCGCGAGTAGTTTCACTTTCCTCACGCAGGTTTTTCGAAAATTATTCGATTTATTCTGCTGCGGCTCTCGCGGAGGGCGCGTTACAGTTTTAAGTGAATTTCTTTTTGACCTCTCATTCCAAGGCGCTGCTCGTAATTACGAGAGACCCGAGTGACATGCAATTTCGCGTAAATAACATCAATTGACATTTACGCAGTTTACGCATATACATACAGAACCTTTAGAAAATACAGGGTTGAACACGAATATAAACTTTGTAATTGTCACTAATTATGAAAGCACTGAGATTATCTGTATAGCGTAATGACTGAACTGTACGATGTTTACAACGATTATACTATAAAGCAGCCATGATTCCTAAATCGGCCAGCATAATTACTAAAATGTTTCCTTAGATAATTTATTTCTTGTTATATACATTAACCTTAAATTACTCTGTCTTTACTAGTCATTAAATACGATATTCATTAAAGTATCTTTAAATAAAACGTGGAAAGCCAGTCGTAATAAAAAAGCTTTTCTTTGAACCTCAAGCGGTTACTCATATTCAGTCAAATGACACTATTTTTTAACTAAATATATTTTCCCTAGATATCATTCAATATATTTATATGAATATCGTTAAACCTAATAAAGATTAATATATGGCAACCCTGTTGTGCACTGATTTTCAAAGTTACCAATATTGTTTTTATAGCACACTTATGAAATTCTCTTTAAGTAACTTATTAACGCAGTAATAAATTTTTCTTCGTGAATATTATGAACGGAAGAAAACCCATTAAATTTCCGATAAAAACAGATCACAATTTACAATTTTACAACAGATGCTAAAAATTTTATATTCATCTCGAAACTATTCATATAATTTTAAATAAACATACTTATAACAATAGACTTAAAGAAATAAAAAGGTTCGTCATAAGAAATATATATATATATATATTGTAATATCCTATGATATGGTAAGTTAAACTCAACATTAATATAAAATAAAACTGAAATATAATTAAATAAATGTCGTTTATTTAATTGGTTCGATGTAAATAGAGCTTGTTAGTAACAACAAGGTAATGACAGGACCGCCTCGCAATACAGTGATTTTACTTTACATCACACCTTGGTTTCTGGGGCTATCACAATTCTCACACGTCTTGCCAACATGTCAATTGGACGCATAATTATTTCGCCTGACTCTATAATTACGTTCATACTGATACCGGAACGCTTAAAGCACAGGGTTCATATAAAGATTTAAGCTACTGTTAACAATTACCTGTTCTTCCAGCTTATTTTGGTATCGAAGTAAATCGGGTCTATATTTTTTATTTCATTATATTGTTTTAGATTTGGAAATTTACCTTCTAGTCAGCTTCATCCATATCCCTCTGGTCGATGGATTTAAAATGTATAGCTAAAATTTCACTCGAACTCAATAGGACTTGTATACCTTAAAATAAGAACTGTATCGTGACAGGAATTTATTTATGAATTTCAAAAAAATATTTATGACCTCGCTCTGTCATATCATATCTACGACGCTGAGGGATTGCCGCGTGAACAAATTGTAACCACCATCAGCCATTACTGGACATCGTCGAAAAATTAAAGCACTGATAATAAAATGATAGATCCATGGTTGCGATAAACCCGCTACATGCAGCCAAAGTAATGCTACGTCGTAAAACTTGACCGGGATTCATTTCTTATGTAAAGGTTCACTTTCTTTTATGTGGGTTGCGTGACAACGTTTAATTATTAGGAGGTGTTGACTCGAAAATTGCTTTAGCTACCATTTAGCGCTGTCGAAAATACAATTATTAAATCAGTACAAACATATAGTTTTTATCTCATAAAACTTTATAAATGTATGTCACGCCTTCATATTAAGTTGTGAAGGTTGTAGATATACATGTGTGTAAATGCATGTGTAACGTATTTTATTTATTCAATTCATAGACATTGGATTTTGAAGTCATGTTTGGTTTGAAATAGCACAGGCGAGGCGCGGGGCGGCCCTTCGAGGCGCAGACGATATCTTTCTTTCTATCTCACGCCCTGTTACCACGTTTCTCACCTCCAGACACCACCTCTGAGCGCGCGATGCTTTATCTCTAACTATCATGGTAATAATCTATTACTAGAGACTTGAAATAAACTAAAAATATATATGACCTAGTTAAACATTCCAGTTACACTAAACGCCAATACCAGCAAAGAAATTCACCCAATCTTTAACGATATAAACTTAGTAGCATCAGTAATATAACATTAATAATAAGAATATTCTTATATTTTAAATGATATCTATGTTACACAACAATTACGATGAAGTAATTTAAATAACGATTACTTTAAAGTTCAAACCTGGTAAAAAAATGGAATTAGAAGATTGCATTAACAGTGACGAAACTAGATAAAAGCTAGATTTAATATATCACCACGCTGGCTAACTGAATCGTGATAGGATTAAAAATAATTTTAATTATAGCGATGTATGGCACAATGTTCAGTTACATATATCCTTAATACCTACGCTGGCTTCGGTACTGGGAAACTGGCATTTAATTTGCGGTAGTATCTAGGCTGATCAGTCAAGCGGTAACATCTAGATTGTTAAGCCGTTTTATTGGTCTAATCCTGATTCATTTTTTATAAGTCTAAGTCTAGACTAGCCTTCTGCAATCTAAAACATACAAAAATACTTTCACCACCTAATTGTTGGTAATGGCAGTCTCTTAAGCGGAGATAAGTAAATGTCAACATGTCCACGAATTCGGTTATTCATCGAGTTATACATCAAGGTGATTGTTTGAAGTCGGCTACCGTGACGACTTTTATCTAGCATTTAAAAATCACCAATGTTACACATTAATACTAAAAGATCTGGCTATGCCTTCCTATTTGTGCTGCGTCATATAATAAATCAAACGATTGGCCTTTACGCTTCACTGGTATACTGTATCCTGGCCGTACTTCCGTCTGCAAAGATGTATTTGCATAAACAATGACCTTACAGTTTCAGATGACTTCTTTTATTAATTCACACATCGTTTTATTAATTGATCAGCACCGATTAGTTTGCGTAGCATAAGAATATTATATTTTATGAATAAATAATAAAATCAAATATTTCTGTTGTTTTTCTTGATGAGCGTCTTGTTGGACAGCACATATAAGACTGTCGTTTCAAATAATCAATCCTTGCGTATCAGAAAGCTCTTACTGATTTCGGATTCTTTTCTCGTCAGTGGAAAATAGTAAAAAAAAACATATTTTTTTCCATTAAAAATAAGTTCTGATATTATTTATTGCAATTATTTCACGGAGCAGATTGAAAAGTTAAGCAGCAGTCAAAATATTTATGTTATTTTTTTATCTTACAAGTTGGACTGTTTCTATAAAATGGGCGATTCATACACTTGGCACTATATACTAAATTAGTACGCGAAATGTGAATTATTAGTGACATTAATATATTCAAATTTGAATTGCATAATTTCCGTTGATATATAAACTATCAAAATAAAATTTAAAAACAATAACAGATGAGCGTACTATTAAAATTTAATTCTAAATGTCCAAAGACGACATAAAAATCTCAATAGAGTTCTAAATTTAACTTAAAATTCTCCATCTTTATTTTAAAAAGACTCATAAGACACATCGCATCACACACATTACGGTCACTTACACGGAAAATAAGTAAAGAAAAAATTATTTGATAATGTTCCGTAAATATATAATTACTTTAGTGATATAAAGAAAACACGATAAACTGTTAGGATAAAAGTATAAATTAAATTCAAAGACTTCAACTAAATCATCCAAACTATTTTATAGTTATTACTAACTACCTGGCATTATTAATAGAAGCTGCGTATTAAGTTCATTACGTGAAAAATTTCACGTTACATGACCGTAAACGTTATATTTTCATACCCTCAAATGCTTGATACTAATTCTTTATTTCTCTTATAATGACTTTTATTTCAATTTTTTAGGCAAATATTTCGACTATCTAAAAACTTTAATTCTTTACAACTTAACAGTGCATTTTTATATCGTTCAACAATGATATGTCAATGATAAGATAAGAGGATTAACATGCGAGCCAAATAAACATCGGCTTGCGTCTTAAATACTGTTAATATTTCTACATATGTTCATACACCTTACTAGATTAATGAGATAAAAAAGGTGTTTAAGTGCTATTATTGGCGCGATATTCGCTTTCAGTTGATCAGATGCTACTTTTAATTAAAATTCCAATTTTAAAAATATATTTACAAACTTAGATGTGGTAACTACCTAATAACGTAAAAAGGTGGCAAATTTTACATTTATTTTATAAAATAATATTCATAAACAACGCCCTCAAGAGTATATAGTGTGAAGATTTTATCTGATTCGTGTCTTTGGCGTTATAAAGTTAGTTTGAAGCATGGCTTTTCCTTAATAAAGATAAAAAGAAACATTCATTTAATTAAAGTATGTATAACAGGTACGTAACTTTAATTATGCTTTTGTTTCCTTCGAAACAATTTTTCCTTAAGCTTTAAAGAAAGAAAATAAATATTTTAAACCAATTAAACAAGTTTAACTTAATTAACATTAATTAACCAGATGAGATTGAGAGTTTCTTTATTGTGTTGGAAAAATTGCAGAAAAAGCTCAGTTATAAGCAAATAAAGTAGCCGTCACGAATTCATACGCTCTAAAACAACACAAAGCCCCTGATGTACAAAGTGAAGGGCACTCGGAATTCTCGGATTATTTTAACTTGTCATTTCAATGTCAGCGTTTAAAATAATTGCATCACTTTTAAAATGTGAGACTTTTAATACTGTTTAAGGAAATTAATGTGATGATTTCCTGAAAGTTGTCTTGTTTTTAAAATTTTACTTTCTGTTATAATTCTAGCGTTCGAAATTATTTTCTGCAAACTGGTAACTATGACATTTTTTATGTTTATATAAAAAGTTATTACTTACTCCTGACTTTGTCTCTTTTCTATTAACTTTATGTAAAGCATATGTTAAACAAAGAAGAAACGTACGTTACTTAATATCGAGTTCATAAAAAATACATTTTATGTGACGTTGAAAATATATTTTGGATCAAGTCAGATATTTTTATGACATCAAAAACAAAACTAACATCGAAATTCCCAAAAACAAAGCAACATTCACAGATCATTCCAGTTTTATTATAATGTTTATAGCGTTTTATGCAAAAGCTCAAAAATTTAATATTAATTTTATTGCAGAAAACTATGGACAATATACCAGCTAGCGGATACAACAAAGCGATTTCTCCTAAAAACGAGTCCATTTGATGCTCTCGTGACCGGCTCGCGACCTCCCTCTCTCGCGATCGCCATTATTGTCTATGTATATTTATTTAAGATAGCTGTAAACCTCTAGCGGTTTATACGCACAGATTATATCACACCGTATGATTGACCGGAAAATAACAAAGTAATTTTAATTAATTTACTTACAAGAATAAAGATGAAAATAAAGCTATGAAAATGAATAGCCGCCATTCGGATCCTAATCGACCTAGCGGCTATATAAAAGTTATTAAGTTTAACAAGTGTTTTATTTAGAATAATTTAGATGTTATCATTTAGAAAATATCTTAAGTATTATTTATGTAAGAATTAATTACATAGTTAAATGATTTTAATTGATAATATAAGCTACGACACACCTAACGGTCCCGATACTCTTTCGATAGACATTTTTTTTTTATTTCAATTAATGACTCAGCGTGGGCAGATCTCTATTGTATTTCAATTCAAGTACAAATTCCTTACACTAAATGTTTTCTCGGAATAAATTTAAATTAGATAGGCCGGATGTTGCAGGTATAGTTATGAAATTATGGTCGTTTTAGATGCAAATCTTTTATTACGAAATGCTGTATTACTAGTCATTTGTATAATAGAACCATCTTTATTATTTACTATGATCGATTACTTGAACTAAATAATCAGTAATGGAATATTTTTTTCAGTCCATAAAATATAGTTTGGAATCAGCATGTTGGTTCTTCCAAGTTGGTACAATTATTCAGACTTAATATAAATAACAATATTTATCAAATTTCTTAAAACGGCATAAATATGAATTGTTATTTAATGATTTTAATAGCGTAATCCGCTTAAAAGATCTTCTGGAGCGATATAAACCAAATACACCTAAGAAATTTTACACCTAAGAAGAAAGAGCTTTTCAGATGGAAATAAAAACCATCGCAATAGATTGATCCGTTTGAGAGCTATGATGCGACAGACAAACAAACATATACCCGAACGTCAAACTTATTACACCCCCTTTGCGTCGTAGATTTAAAAATAGAACTATCTTTTTCGACGAGATCGTTCTAGTATTGCTTTGTGATTGTCATCATCGTATCTTTCATTCCTCTTGATGAGCACAATACTGAGTCAGTTTAGCTTGTGAGATTAGTGAGTGGCACCGATGTTGATTACGGATGAGAACCGCCCGAGGCTCAAATAGCGCTTGCTTGTAAAAATAACAATGTTGAATCACTTCACACTTTACGATCCGTCTCGCACGTGATTTGTTTATTAATAATTAATTAGGAACATACATCGAAACAATACGAGGATTATATAAATAAGAAATCAATGTATATAGTTATAGTATATAAATATAATTATCGTCTAATGAAGTAAATTTAATTTGCCGTCCATGATAGTTTTGACAGGTTAGATACTAACCACGGCCATGTTCCTTTTCCAGTTACACGGGCAAAATAAGCTTATCTTAATAAGCTAGCTAGACAAAGACTTGTGTTCAAGAGCTCAGATATAATGAACATAAATAATTTCATATTTTTTTTATTTTGCATTACTTTTTATATTTTTTTTTTTTATTACTTGATTAATTTTATTAATAATGGAAAACGATATATATTTAAATTACGTTGCATATTTTTTGTTATAAAAAATTGTTTTGAAGTCTTGGAAATAGTGTAAAGGAAATTCAAAATTAACATCGATAAGACTTAATACTTTAAAGGTACAGCATAATTCGTAAGAATCACTCGTAATACCTAAAAGAACTTCAAACAACATTGTTAACTAGAAGTCAATCGCCAATTATACCTATATATGATTTTATACGGTACATAACTTACGAACAATTAACTCTATGACGAATCGGCCGAATGATTGTCTATTGTACATATAATTTGTTTAAAAAATATAAAAGATATTAAACTGTAAAATGTCCGTATTACGAGTTAATTTATTTGCGTTGTAATAACGCGATAGGCACATTAAAGTTGACTGAGAGCGTAATTTTAAGACGCGTTTACGATCGTTTTGTAAGTTTTGTTTATAATATATATCATTTATAGCAAAAACATAGTGACGATTAATATATTAATAATGTATATTATGTATTATTGTGAGTCGAATAAATTTAAGGTAATATATAAAGATACGATGGATATTTAAAATGCATTATTCTACACTTAAACGTTTCGGTACTCGTACTTAAAGTTAAAGCAATTATCACAGTTGACAAAGCACAAAATTTGAATATTATTTTTGAGTTAATCAGCTTATTGGCCCTCCTTTGAGCAATGCTGATATGACAGTAGTTGTTGTTTTGCAACCTTTTTTATGACAGCTTGATAGGTATAATTTTAATGTTGGCCACCTTTGTCTCGTTTTTTTTTTATTCGAGATAATTTATTTTAACCGTTTTTATCATGTAATTGGGTAGAGCAATGAGAGAAAATATTTTTTAAATGGCTGCGTACTTACTTAAACGAAATGACATTCTCATGTGGCCGTTTGTTAATAACGCTTTATTTTTCACATCGGTCCGTTCGTTATGAAAAATGTAAAACATTTTGTTTCGTACAGAACAGAGAAATAATGTATTTATTTGAATTAACATTATGTAAACGAAAGTCGATGGTTGCTGTTTCTATAATACAAGTGAAACTGGTTGGTTTCAGACGTCATACGAAGCGTACCCTCAAAATAATATTGCACTAATCATAATAAACTCTTCCGCGTTGATCATCAATCTTCATTTCCGCATGTAACCGGCGCCTTACGATTTATTTTACATGTAGGTAAGTGAAAGTTGTATCATTACTGACCGTTGAATACTGATATTATATGACCCGAGTACGAGAACAATTTCTATGAGCACAAAAAATTGCTTATCCATAGATTAGACATTGTATACGAAGACACAAGGTTGCTCTGTTACAGAAAACGCTGTACTAAATAGAACAAATTGTTGTAGATATTTAGAAGGTATTATGAAATTTTATAATTTATCAAACAGTGGTTGCAATAACAGTTTTGGGCGTGATAATTATAGGCAATAGCCTATATATAATATGAAATATAATTACATGAATAATAAAAATACAGAATTAAATGAATATTATCTATAATACAGTTTTGATTAACAAACTGGATTCACATTCGCGACGCCGTGTCGTCGGCTGAGCGCCTTTCACCGCAGGTCGTAGGTCAGGGCGCGCTCAGGTGCTCCGCCCTCGGCCGCGTTGTTGTCGCGCCTCCGCCCCTCCTCACCTCATCGCACCAACCCCCCCTCTCACACCCTCGCCCTAACGGCCCGCCACTATTGCCCTATTCAACTGTCGACGCGCCAACATCGCAGCTGGAACTTATGAATTATTCCAGAGTCCCCACTATGAACTATTTTCTAACAATTACAAAACAATATGAATTCATATCATAAATTTCCGAGCCCTTTGTAACCTATCATCGTTACATTGCCCATTTGAGAGATACAAAGCCAGTTCTCGTGATGCAACATCCAATTAATGTCCTGTATTGTACAGAAATTATTACAGGCTCAAATTCAAACTCGAAACAATGTACTTGTGTCTGTTAAAAGTTAATTCACTTTGTGCTTCACTGTTCCTTAAACTTTTTCTTTCTATCTTATATCCGATTTATTCAAACAAAAAATATTGCTATAGAAAAAAAAACATCAATTTGGTCGCAAAAAAAACCAGTTCACAAAAAAAAGGAAGAGAAGCGAAAACAATCGTGTAACCAAATATAATGAGCAATTGAACATGGTGATAGTAAGATGGCATGCATCGTTAGTTGATTCGCGTAGCGGCGGAAGCTGAGCATAGCTTTCGGCGTTTCCCACGGCCCCACCGCTTACACAATACAGTGAACACGGATCTAAGCAATCGCTTAACCTCGCCCACTAGCTAGTGCACCATCGATTGCAACTAAAGTAAACAATACAATACCAATACATTCGTTCAACTTAATAAGCTCTCGATATTAATGACAGCCATTAGCTTTCAGTCGTTGATTTGTAACTATCAATATACTTGTGTGACGTATCGTTATTATTGACAATTGAAATGAAAATATCTCATTGATTTATAGGTACATGATTGAAACTGAAATGTATAAAAAAATATTCTTCGAGTTGATTAGTAGAACGCTTCTTGCCAGATCCGCTGGCGAAACTGAAAAACCAGTTACGTTACATAATATACTAATAAATTTAGCTCGCCTGTACAGACATAAAATATTCCTTCATATTATATTGTGTAGTGTATTAAACGTGTATAATTCTAATTACATAATTATATTTAAACATAATAGTAATAAATATTACAATGTTGTAATTAAAACAATTAAAATTTATATTGTAAATATTTCTTGACAGTATTGTATTAATTTACTTTTAAAACAAGAAAGTCGGAGAAATCATTTGTTGCCAATGAATAAAAACACAAAGCCCTAGACACGTTTGTGATGAGTAATTTGACGTGTCTTTATAGCTAGTGCCTTTACAAACGACATAAGAACGTACACCACAATAAATAAAAGAGTTTTTATTTATTTTTTTATTCATAAATTTATATTAATGTTCATTCACTAATAAAACCTGCATTGTCTTAAAAGCCGTAAAGCGTAAGTCATTGCCGCTAAAACATAATTAATTATGAATGTTTTAATAAAAAATTCATTTATTAATTACATAGTAGTATGTGTGGATTATATTTTAAACGAGTATGTTTCGAGCAATAAACGTTCTTAAACATTTATTTTATTGTCACATTTGTCCAGTTTTGCTTCCTGCACGCTCAAATATGTTTATGCATTAATATTTAAGACATAATTTAAATAAATCTAGTGCATAATTAGAGTCCAAAATCTTAATAAGTATACTTAATTAATGAGATGTTGGAAACAAACCAATTAAATATGTCTTAAGTGACACACGTTTTATTTGTTCATATATGACTGTTTAAAATAATCTATTGATTTATTGACGCTTTATAATAAAAAGCAAAAATCAGCGAATCAATTATTAAAATTAACAGCAAAAAAAACTCGTAGAAAAGCTGGTTGTATTTATGTCCATTTAAAATTTAAGTTGAATACTAAGTTACTTAGTGAATGAGACGAGCACAATGTAATATTACAATATACGTAAATTAAGTTCATCATAACTAGTATTATATTGGTGTCAAATTGTAAAACGTCTACAAAAGCTCTTGCAATTTCTAGGCTTTTGTTTGATTAGATTTGTCACTGAATGGAAACACATTACGTTCACCGCCTTTTAAACCATTAGTACTAGTTACATATTCTCCTCTAGACTAAACTTTTACAGTATTAAAGTATTTTGTTCATTAATATTCAGCGATAATATCATTTGCGATGGAAATTTTATTAATAAAACTTTTGTACTGTCAGTGTTTAGGTTATGCGAACTTGCAATAAGCGGATGAGCACTTTCAATAGGTGCGGGTCACATATTCTTTGTGCTGTGGCTGTGCAACACTATGATTATTTTCGTTTCGAATAATTAAGCTGTCACATGTCCATGATGGGTGATAGTGAAAGCAAAGTAATGATAGAGAAAAAATATATACTGTTGTTGCCATAGTAAAAACGCAATTGTTGCACGACGGGATGCCGATGTTATGTAAAAATATAATAATAACGTAGTAGGTAATATTTTTCACTTGTATTTTATACTTGAATAAAAATAAAGATTGTGAATAAATATTCTAAGTTGTTATAAATATTTCCAAAAATTATTGAAATTCCGATCACTCTTTATTATAAACAAACAAACTCATATTTTACCAAGTAAAATAGTTGATGTAAAGATGTAACTGGGACAAATCAAACGGAAATGATTTTAATAACGGTCTATTTACGACATTTTTAATACCAAAAGACTTGTTTAATTAAGAAAAATAATCTTAATGATCAATTACAAATGACATGTATATAATTATCACAGATAAGATATAGTTTAACAGAATACAAATAGTTTATAACGAAAAAAAAATGTTTACACAATCTGTATATTTTATTTTATCTATTGCAACCAAAATTGTCTATAGCGATCTCTAACGGCTTCTAAATTCAAATTAATTGCTGTGTATAAAAAATAAGACCTACGGTACAGACATGACCTCTACAATTTTATATATCTCGGAGCGGGTTTGTTCCGGTTCAAGAATGGCCCAGTCCTCCTTGAGCGTCGCCGGTCTGTAATCTTTTATATCATCATACAAACAGTACTTTTGTATAACCACTGTTATATCCAATAATGTATAATACAAATCCAATATTATGCAGCGTTTATTGTAAAAGTATAAAATCACACTCTCACTTTCCAAAATAACTTGATAAAAGTGATGTAATAAAAGAAAAAATTGCTTTGTTCTCATTGAACCTTGTTATATGAAATGAAAAATATATATGATTGTTAATTTGCTTGAAAATATTAAAAAAATGCGTTCAATTAAGCTTGTACTTACTTACAAAGGTGCATTTTATATAGTAAAATAAATTTTATCATTTATGGTGTTGCATGCATCCGGCGCAAGTGTAGTGATTTGTTATGAGAACCACTTTGATAAGGCACCTGTGATAAACAATAAACGGATATAAGATAGTTAAATACGGCATTTTTTTATTACGACACACAATTATAAATCAGAAATGGTATAACCGAGATCAATTTATTAGATGATCGTAGAACGTGACCTTAAAACACTGGTTAAGGATATATGTGTCACTGTACACCCGTTGTCGTTCATAAACAATTTTTATATCCATAAACAGAAATTATATCCTGCTTTTGTAATGTATATTGAAAAATATGAAAATTTAATATGCGAGTTAGAATTATACATGTAAATTATAATAGAAATCTTCATATTGTTCAAAAATAGCTATTTGATGCAAATTAAACAATACGTCAATGTGACAAACGATATCGTTCTAACAAAAAAAATGTATATATATATATATATACATATATACATATATGGATATATTTCGCTGTGGATGAAGAGGGGGTTATGTTGCATGAATGTCAAATTAGAAAATAATAAATTACAATCAAGATTACATTTCGAATACTTAAGCGACAATTTAGCGCTGTAGCAAAGATTGATATAATCGTGATCAAAATTTATGTAGCGCTGTATACGCTGATTTGTATGTACCGGCGCCGGAGGAGTGCCAAACGTCAGTCGAATTGTCACACCTAGATCGTGTATTACCAGTATAGATTTTAAATTTATTTAAATTATTTATAATTTTTAATAATATCATCAAAAAATATAGGAATTTTATTTGTATTGTACAATTTATATGAAAATTGTTATATTATGTTCCTAATTAAAATTTAAAAAATGATCCCGGATATGACTGACGAGACTCCAATAGTGCTCTGATTAACAATATAAAATACGAAATCAATCATATGCGACATAAGCAGATAGTGCGGTTATAAATAATGTCCTCTAACAAAATGGCTTATGAATAAACGATTTATGATATTAGGCAACATTTATATATGAAGTCACAAAGCATAACGGCTTTCCATCATAACTCAGAGGCTGTGTTACAATTGATTTCTCGGCTGTTACCGCTTGTTAACCATAAACAATAGACAAACCCTGACTTCGTCATTGTTTAACTAAACATTCTCGTATACATACTTAAATTCTATAAAACATTTTTTTTTATTATAAAACTTTTAAAGTGCTGTTAATATTTCTTTATTTATTTTTAATATCAACATCACCGGCTAACTTGAACGTAATTTCCAGTTTTGTAAGCAACATACTGATGGACACACATGCTTCTTTGTACATAAATAAATGTACACTGGAATTCATAAATCAAATCATGAATTAGGAGCAGCACGTGTCAACATGGCCGGAGTACAATGTGAGGTACATTTGATATTACATTTGAATGCCTCACAACTGTATCAATTATATTTAATAGTCTGTCTAAAGTTTAAGTATTGGTGTATATAATTATTTATATTTATACATACAAATAAAACCTTTGGAACACAATCAAATTTGATCCTGTTTATGCGTTTGTGAATTATTCATACGACTATTTTATGCAACTATTAAATGTACATACCAAGTAACCTATAAAAGGATCAAAGAATTTGTGCACACAAGATATTAAATGCGTTAATGGCCTCATCCATTAATAAACGCCTTAATAATTCTTAAGTGTGATTTAGAAGCAAATAACATAAGTATTTACGAAGTAATGCGATGATTAATTTACATTAAACTATATACAAGTAACAAACAACTCGAATCTTTATGTAAAGTCATCAAGAAGTTTTTATTCCTGTGAAAAAAAAATATTCTGTCAAAACAAATACAAGGAGATATTAATATAAGCAGTATCCTACATCGGTATGGGACATTTTTACCAAAGTGAAACTTAATTTTTATTTTACTATTTAGCGACATTTTTTTTTATAATGATATCCTTGTTATCTGATGTATATATATTTTGTGTTCACAGAAATTTTCTAATTTGCAGTCATAAGACATTGCTATAGTTATAGAATTTATTTCAAAGCTTTTCTAGAAAACGTTGAAAATTCTTTGACATAAAAACTTTTTGCTATAAAAATGCACTATAATTAATATTAAATAAAACAAAACAAGAAAAAAAGAGACTTGAATAGTCTTATAATTGTTTTATCTTTTGATTAAAAAAATACGATACTATTATATGTCGTTAAATGTACTTCAAATGTATCACTAACTTTCCGAGTTATATTATCATTGAAAATTATCAATAAACATTGTTATCTTTAAGAGATCGCTTAGTCGGATTTTAAATTATTACTGTGTCATATTTGTACATTGAAAATAATATATATATATGTATATATATATATATATATATGCTATTACTAGGTAAATGATGTCATCTTGTATGACGCCAAGAATATCTAAGGAATTTTATAACTGTCACATTAAAAGGTGCCTTTCGGTCTGCGATGTTTTATTATAATTGGAATAAAAACTGTCAAGTTTTAATTATACAAGTACAATTAAACAGAAATATATGCACAGAGAAATATTCATTTTATTTCTTTTTTAATATTAGAGATTATTTTTTTGGAGCTTATAATGGTCATAACCTAATAAGTGTACTTACAAATTTTAATAATATATATTTGCTTATGGCTACGTATATATTTTTTATTTATACAACACAAGATAATCCATATATGTAAAAAAAAAAACTGAGAAATAAACTATGACAAATTTATCCTTATGTACGGTATTAAAATGTTCAATGTTTGTTTTTTGAGACTAAACGATCTTCTGCTTCTTTGTAAATGTATGATATCGGAATAAATCAATTCTACGTACATAAACCTATAATCGATTTGCAAATTTTCATACATATATAGTTGTCTTAAATAATTCATAAACATTATACCATACCTGTATCAAGGATGTTCATGTTGGTGCATTGGAAATAAAAAGAACTTGTCTATTGCAAAATATTCAACAAAATAGTAAGATGAAATAGTCGATGTATTTTTTCGATATGTATTACAGATTAAAAATATTCAAAATTAATTTAATCTTTTGTTTTCGCTGCCTAAATATTAGGGGTCTGATTAAACGAGTTGTAATTAGGTTTAATATAAATCGGGACAAACCCAATTAGTTTATTGAACTTTGCATTGTTTTGAGTATTACTTCTGAAATTGTATTATATATAAAAAGAAAGACCTCAGAAACTATACAAATTTAAAAAGCTTAGCCCAGCTGAAAAATTAGAGCTTTTTCTTATCTATGTGTATTTTATTTTTCTAAAACCTTATCCTTTTCCAGATCTTTTAACACCTTTTGAATTTTGACGTGTAACCTATAATTAATTTATTATAAATATAAAATATTGAATTAAATGATAAATCGATTAAACAAAAAATATAGCTTCAATATATAATATAAACTTTTTACTAATGCGAATCATGACTGTAATAACTTTTTACAGTGCTTTTTATACAAAGAATAATATCCTCCTTTTAAAATGTCATCATTAATATAAGTGAAATTTGGTTCCAAAAGGTAATTGCGATTTAATAATTCAAAAGCGAACTTTAAATACAATTTGTGATAATGAGAGTCATGCCAGCATTACTTTGATCAGCCGACAGATACTTATAAATCTATACTATGTACGCTTATATCAGTAAAAGGGTTTAAAATATTCTACCAACTCTCACGTTATAAGCAAAAAGTTTTTATGACTCGCTTGCTTGAGTAATAATACAGTAAGAGTAGAAAAAAAATACAAGTGTATGTCCATGTGATTTCATTACAAATGTTTATTCAATGTCTATTAATTATTTTTATAAGGCAACACAATCATAAATGCACCATAAACCACTTTTTTTTTTATAAAACGCTTTTCGTAGTTATTTTACTCATAAAAACGCACACATATTAGCTATGAGTATATAAATACTTGGCACAGTAAGTCACACAAACAGGAGTGTGTCATAATCCTGCAATAATCGATAATATCATATACCTGTATCATGTTCTTGGCACGTCACACTTCATCATATGAGAAAAATGTTGCTATCCCGCGGAAATATTTATTTAGAGATAAATAATTTGTAACATGGCAATTATGTCATACTATAATTAAAATAGGAAGTGTGAGTAGAGCTTTAATTTTTTAAGTCATATGTAAAAAAAAATACTCAAAACACGTTAAAAAAATTGTCTTTATAATTCATTACCACACACCGACGAATTCCATGTCCAAAGATTATTTACTTAACATAAGTTGTCAGAATATAAGTATTCATAAACAGTCAGGCTGTGCAAACAGTTTATTAGACAGGAAATGAGCATTCTTTATCAAATTAATGTTTATATTTTATATAAAACAGTTTAAAATAACATATGTCTACTATCAAAATGGCTTTAACCATACATATAATATATAAATAGCTGATAATTTAAAGTTATTATAGAGAGGACAAAAGGATAATCCGGAATGCGTCTGTGAACGAGACATTATATCATCGGAGGTTTCACTCGCTGTAAACAAAATTACGTTACGTAAATTGTTATTCACGGCAAGCACAAACGGTTTTTACTTCCTTAATCTATAAAATTTTGCTAATACAGCCCAAGAAACACTGAATAGAACCTGTTTGTAAGCATATACAATATATAACAAGAAAGAAAAAAGTATGCGATAGTAGAAAGTATTTTAGTATGAGTAATAATTCACACGAACATGAGAATTTTGACCCTGCGGCCTGATCTCTGTATAGAACAGCGTCTCCATTTAATCCTTGTAATATTATAAATGTTCAAGTTTTTGATGTATATAAAGTATATATCAAGAAAGTCTTAAAAATAAATAAATAATGGATGTATATTGAGACCTAGCATCGGTGTTAGCTGACAAAATTACGGTTTACAGTTATTTTAGACACGATTCTATAGAGAGGTTGTATAAGTTATTGTAAATATTACAAATATAGTAAATATCAACCTGTTAGAAGTTATCATTCAGTACCTACCTTACCCACCTAATTTCTCTCCTCAAAAAATTATTTAAGTAGATACTGGTTTTACATGAGATTGATGGAAAAATTAATATTTTTAGTCTGTTTGATGATGATTTAACATCCCGGCAAAATACATAAATATTAATTTGTTTAGCCATCTTATGTACTTGTTAAATACACAATTTAAAATGGCTTAATTTTATATAAAATATGATATGTTCTATATAAAAGACATAAATTTAAGCTCCCACATTAAACGTGCATAACTTGTACTTAAATACTTCTTATAAAATATTCCTCGTCTATGGTGTACCATTTAAATGCAATGCGACTCTAATAGAATAAAAAACACTCATGATTTTTTACCCACGTTCTTGTAAACGTTTTTAGTACATCCCAAGAACTTATTTATTCATGTGGACTAAATGTATTAAGACAAAATTGGCAGGCAATTTTTTATCTAACGCAGTTGTTTGAAAACATTTCTCTTTTAAGTTTATAGGATTGTGTTTTATATAATATAAAAAACTGCTATAGTCTCCGTTTAAATGCATATACACTATATATGTATTAAATGGATTAACGAAATATGTATTTATAATATTTACATATAAATATAACAAAAGGAACAATTTTAAGAATAAGGCTAGCTATATTGTTGGAAACAATTAATCTTGCTTCTCATTATGATGAAAAGAAACAGTCTGGTCGTTGTTCTCCCACATAGATATATAAATAATATTATTTCGAAAATTTCACATTTCAAATAAATCTTGAATAAATATTGTGGAATCATTTCGTCTTTTATCAATATTTACATTTAAAAAAAACGATCGACATAACCAAATAGGATATTTTATTAATAGATGTAGGTGTTAATTTTATAATGTTACCTTAAAAACATATAAAAAAAAATTTTGAAAGTCTGCGAAATAGACGTATCTAAATCTAGCAATAAATTTCCAATTATCTCTTTCAAAATCTTCATTAAATTTTACGTAACAAGATTTCAGATGAATTTCCTTGTTGAAAGTTTAATTTGAACGGCATATTTACATAAAGTAACATCATCTATGTAACGTAAAAACTAAATTGATATCAACAGATAATATATAAACAATAAATAAAAACAATGATCTTTTATATGAGAGATCAAATATAGTGTTAGTCTTCATACAAAACTGTAATTCTGTAAGCGATTATTATTACGGAAAATTCAAAAATATCCTTGATGTATATCTATTAACAGTCGCTGAGACGCAACATGTAATTACTAGCTTTTCCTATATTCTATGGAATTAACGCGTCGTTCACTGTCTAGCCATAAATGCATATAACCACTGTGTCAGAGGTCATCGACTGGCTCCCAATCTCTATGACATCAACTTACTTGCGATTACAAAATACTTACAGTTGCTCACGTAACGAGACAACAAACTTTGCAGAAAGTATACACCTTCAGTTTTTGATACATAGCTGCTGACAGTTCTATTACTGCACAAACAAAATTTGTAGGAAAAAAAATCACCTTAAATTAATTAAGAATTGTAACTAACAATTTTTACATTGACAAATTCATTTCCTCATGGGATATTTTGTTAAAATTGTTCTACTAATTCGTAATGTAGCGTCACGTCATTAAATTTCATAAAACATTATTCTTAGAATTACTAATATAATATTTTTATTTATGTAATGTAGGTTTATAAAATAGTTTTTGTATTAATGATGGCTTGTTGTATATTAATGCATATCAAATTATAAATGCTTCATAGTTAGGACTGAAAACACGTTAAAACACGCTAGCATAGTCACCCGTTACTTAGCTAGCGCCTGCCTGTCTCACCTGAAAGCGCACCTGCCTTACCACTACACTAGTTTAACGCTATTAAGTTGTTTTTACAACGCAACTTGTTATAGCCATGGATCATAACCCTTGTTAGCCGAGTCACATTTTCTTCAAACACGTAATACTTAACGTATTTTTAGTACACTAATTGAAAATACACATCTTATAACAAAACTCATTGCTTAACATAACCCGTTTTGTTTAACACTCAAATGCAAAGCCATCTATCGGTTACGAAACTATGTCTATTAATATAGCACCTTAATATTTTTAGGCAAAATAAATATGTTGTCTAAAAATTAAACAGCCGTCATTAATAAAACCGTGAACACAAGTGACCGAGCCTTAAGGCATTTTAGTTGCTAGAATCATAATCATATAACTTAAAAAGTAATCAATCCGTTCTCTTTGGTAACATTTACAAATTGTGTCTTCAATGACTTGTAAAATCTTGTGGCTCTCGTCCAACACATTGTGAAACATTTTTAACGATGCCAGTAACCATAACGTACCTTACTTTCAACTATTTACTTTGAGCGTGTTAACGACCTACCAAACAATAGTTACGCGAACTTAAACAGTAAACTTATTTATTATAATACGTTTTCTGTATTTGCACTCTTCTTACTATTTTGAAAACAAATATAGAAGGCACGAAATCACGATCGATTGTTATGAGTATTTTGCGAAAAGTAAATTTGTAACAAATTAAAGAAGTTACTTAAATGGGTTACAATATATAACTAATACTCACTTAGCACATAATTCTACATGTAGTGAATTCATTGAAATAATCATAAATAATCTCATAAAACTCCTATGAAAAAATTGATGCGTAATTAAACTAACATGAAATCTACAATAGAATATTATTCTGTCGATATATATATTTTGTTTAGTCTAAACGTTTAACATGTCAGATGTAGCTATGAAATGTTGTGATTTTTTATAAAAAAAAAAAAAACTAATATTTAATTCGCAAACTTACAAAGAAATATTGATTTCATAGACTAATTAATATTTAATTATTAAGTTCACACGGTGAGCCTCAGGTATTGAAAATATTATTTTATTTAGATTGGTTCTAAAAGATCAGAGAAATCACACAAAACCTCACTCTTAAAGAGATTTACATTAAAATCCCTAATAGATTTATAAATTATTTTGATAAGGTCATTACTTAACAATACAAAGTTGAATGACTATTAATAGTTACTTAGTCTTACTTTCTTCCAACATTTTTATGATTTGAAGCCAACGAAAAAGCCGATACCTGAGACATAAGGTGAATCCTAGAAATTTAACATTTTTATAAATCTCTTCAGTCAAACGTCTCTTGTAGTTTTGTTAAGCATCGAGTACGTTTTGAATTGTTGTAAATGTCGTTTACTTAAGCGATATACACATGTGTATTTAAATATAGAATTATGCAGTAACAAATAGACAAGACAATTAACGGATAGACAACGACCTAAGAACTTTTTTTAACATTTAGACGAAAGTTCAAGACAATAGTTTATAGTTAACAAAAAAAATCTATATAATAAATAAATGTCTTCTCTTTCGAATGAGCACTTTATGTTGTGATAAAATTTTGTTGCAGCACATGGATATATCGTGCTATATTTAAAAAACTACTTTCGTTTGACCTTGAATTTTGATGAAACAACTTTGTTTCTCGTCCTATATAAACTTGGACAGGAAAAGAAACAAATAAATAATAGATTTTCATAGTCTTGTTTTAATGAAATCGAAATTTATACATATTTTTTATTTAATGCATGCCTAATAAGATATTTACTTCGTCTATTAATAAATGTCAGTACATATTTAGGTATATTTGCTTTAAGAAATCATTTGGCGTCAAAATTCTTGAAAGACTTTTTTATTCGTGTTTAAAACATCTCCTTCATTATTCTCTTTTATACGTGAAAACTAAAAGTATCTAAGTACGACCGTCATAGTATTCTTGATTGGCGAAATAAAAAAACTAGTGAGGGAATCGTTAAAATAAAAAAATAAATCAATCTATCATTTCGATAGCATGTCTAGACATTCTGATAATAGTTTTTTTTTTACAGCATAAACGTATAAAGATTTTTTTTTGTTTTTATGCATTAGACGGCCGCCAAATCTTGACTGACGATACAAAGTTGATGTGTAGGTTGTGGTCTCACAATCGTAAGACAAGCTTCCATATTTATTTAGCCAGTGTCGAGTGACTTACCGGTTTCACACGAGTGGGCCGCTACTGGTTCATATTCGTATGTTAATTTCAATGGAATCTATTACTGTCGCGATAGTCTCGAGACATTTTTTATGTCTACGCAATAGTATCAGCAATTTATCTCGACTAGAATCTTGAGTTCGTAAGAAGTGCCATCAATTATACGTTAATAGTTGTAAGTAGGACACAAAAATAAACTACGCACATTTCTTATTTCATAACTTTGTTTAAAGTGAAAAACAAAGAACAACGCTTGATAATCTCTTTCGTAAACAATTAATTATTAATATTCTCGCTCCAAAATAATTTTTAAGTGAAAATTTAAAAAGAAATACAATTATTATCTCCTTTAAAATATAAAAAAAATATAATGTGAATGTTGCCATTAATATTAAAGCTTTATCATGACATACGTAATCTGTAAACATTACCCCTAGCAAGTGAAAAAGAACGCTCAGTTTTTATTTACACTTGATGAAATGAATTATATGAGGCTATCTACATACTGGTTTAGTAAACGATAATTAATTCTCTTCTGAAGTAAAATACAGTGCAACCTTGAGACGTGGTTTGTTCCGGGTTTGATCCTGCACCCGCGACCGGTCGCTCTCAGCTCACAGTTGCACTCATAAAACTTTATTCACGCTTAATAAACGACATGTTTTGTTTTAAGCTAATAAATATCTTAATGAAAATAATTAAGGTAATAATAATATTATAGCGTGTTTAACTACATGCCAATTTATGAGAATAAATGTCTATAAGTTTTGTCAGAGAAATTTATAATTACTTTAAATATATATATCAGTAATTAGTTTAAAGAAATATGTTTGAACTTTATAAAGATTATCACTTCTTTCGAGACAATTTCCGAAGAGTTAAGTTCCAAATATTCACAATTTATTACAAATGATTTAACTATAACCGAAGAAAAAACAAAGTGCTGTAACTTGGTGTACAAGTTATGAGGTACGAATTAACTAAAATAAACACAATCAAAATTTTATTCTTATATATATATATATACTACGATTGAACGCAGACTTGCTCTTCAAAACTCTTCTCACGCTATCTTATATCTAAAGTTTGTAATAAATATAATAAAGTTTTGTTAATCATTCCTGATATCAAATCGGTGCACTGTACAATGTACATTCAGGAAAACTCCCTCTATTGAAGCAAATATACGTTGTCCTTTATGAACTATCCGTTTTGAAAACTTCATTCTTTTGCGAATAAAATAAAATAAAAATATAATGATCTCACACCAATCGTCGCGACTGTCCTTGCAAAAATTTAACAGGTTTTTGAAGTACCTCGTCGTCCGAAGTAATTTCCGATACGGGCGAATATTGCCCCACACAGAGGTCCAAGGCATAGAGACGCCAACTAAAATATTTATTGATATTAAAATAGTCGATGTTTATTTATTATATGACCATGTTTTATTTACTTCCAATAGTATATTAGATTTTTTTTTACATATTTTTTTATTCTGTTCTAAGTATCTAGCATTTGTTCACTCAAAACTTTCCTTTGTTTAAAAAAATAATTATTCTATTAAACTTCCGAGAATATCAAAAAAAACTTTACATTTGTGTTTATTAATTATAATATATATTATGCATTTATATTATATAAAAACTACGACAAAAAGCGGTTTAATCGCTCTTGAGATCTTTCTTCTGGATTACTATATGAATATTAATTTTAAGACTAGTGTTGCCATGCTAACAAGATAATTCGCTGGCAATTTCTCAGAATACAGCACGCTAACAAACTAACAAAGAAACTTACTCTTGATAATATATAATGAATGAACTTATAATGAAATAATTTAAAAAATCTGCTACTTGTTTCATTACTCTTATAACATTGGTTTAGCGATTGTTTTATTATTTTACAAGAAAACAAGATGGTAATATGTATAATACTAATCATTACCCGCTAATGACTTAACTATGCAACCAGATGTATCTATATAATTATAGGCAATAAAATTACTCTCAACTAATTTGTGTTTGTCGCTCTTAAAAAAACTATACCCTCATAATGTTTTCGTAATATATTTTCTTAATCAAATATAATAATAATAATATATCATAAAAAAAACAACCGAAACTACTAAAATATTTTATTGAGTTTCAGCATTATAATTTAATGGATTAAATAATAAATAAGGCATTCACGTGCAATTGATGCAACAACATTACGATAATGTACAATATCGTAAGTTATAAGCAGTAAGCGAGACTAATACACTAGATGATTTCATGTTAATCTTTGGGTAAGTTTATGACTCGTCATTATCTACAGCTACATCCGTCTGAGATTGTTGGACGTCCGCGTCCGCCTCTGCATCCTTAGCATCACTAGCTTCAGCGGACTGTTCATTAGTTTCAATTTCACTATTTATATTAGTTTCATTAGAATTATCACCAATACATACATCATTGGCTTCGTTCAACTCAGGTACGTTCTGCGCTGTTGCAATGATAGGTACATTTATAGTTATCACTTCGTTTTCGCTCTCTTTCAAAGATTCAGGGACCTTATTAACTTCTAACGGTCTAAATATTTCTTGGAGAGATGAAACCTTCTTCTCGGCGGGTATTATCCTATTAAGGTAGACTAATATATCAGATAGCGAAACGACCCCCGCCAGCTTATCGTCCTTATTCACTAATAATAATCGATGGCTTTCAGTTCTAACAATTATTTCTAAGGCCTCGTAAAGTGTTATGGTGGAAGAACATTTCTGTAGCTTCTCTTCCCAGTCTTTCTTTTTGTTGCGCACATCTCCTATTGTTAACGACAAGTTCAAGTATAACTTCTCACTCACTAAATTCAACACTTCATATTTTGGGTAGACATTTAAAAGTACGCCGTTCTCGTCCAGAATAGGTAAGGCAGATATATCATTATCTAAAAGAAGCTGAAAAGCTTCTTTAACGCTGGTATCGTCTGTGACGGATATGATCCCATCAAACGTTCCAATATTCAGATCGAGTAATGTTTTGTGGAAAAACGTAAGCTCCGGGAACTCATTCAGATAAACAAATAGGAAGCGTAAAATTCTTTTGTGTGACAATATATATAACACATCCCCAGATACAGGATCGATCATTAATAAACGATGAACTCTATTCTTGCTGAGCATATTGATTGCTTCGTGCAAGGATTCATCTGGTCCCACGCTACACAAAGGCTTCCTAGTGGGCCTCAGAATCTTTTTCCAATTATGAAGAGTGTGCTTTTCTAAGTCTTCCATTGATAAATTTTCTTTATCTAGATGTAATAGAATTCTAATAAAGTCAGTGACAGTTATCATGCCCACTAATAATTTTTTATTAGCGTCCCACAACGGGGCTGAACGTATTCCGTGAGATACAAGAGTTGGAAAAGTTTTTCTAACTGGAAATTGGGTATCGAATATTATAACTTTCGCTGATTTGGGTAAAATTTCGTAGCACTTGTGATATTTAAAAAAATTCAATAGCAGTCTGGTTTTATCTCTACCTCCTATTGATATTTGCACAATGGACAGATATGGATCATATTTTGGTAAGCCTCGAACTTCTCTAAACAACTGTTTGGCTTGTACAGGATCTAACGAGGCGTAAGAATTCTTGTGATACGTAGGTGAAGTCGTTCCTATAGACGACCGGCGAGCAGATTTCGAACTCTTTTTTTTCGTATTGTCGGCCGTACTTGGTTCTGTTTGTGGATGAGGCTTACTTCTAAATATATCCATAACCCTTGTAATCGGGCTAGATTTTCGAGATGATACCCCCGTTACAGTATAATAATATTTTTTGTGGGAATCTTTTGTTTCGGAACTAGCTGATTCAACCGGGGATTCCGCAGATTTTTGTGGTACGGCTAGAGAACCCTTCACATTTTGTATAAGCGATTGATGTTTTTTGGAATCACTCTTTCTCCTTATTCGAAATATGTCGAATATGGAGCTCCTTGGACTGGACGACGTTCCGTGAAAAGTCTCATATTCCTTACCTTTACTTATTTGATCTCGCTCTGCACTTGACGGTCTAGATGTTTCAGGTGGTCTATCTTTGAAAATTGATCTAACGTGTGGTCTTTGTGATTCAGCGCCACGTGTTCCAAAGTGGATTGTATGAACGTTGCTTTGAGCATAACCCTCGGAGATATTTTGCTCATTGCTACCAGATAGAGTTGTAACTACAAATTTTTTCTTCTCTCCAACAACAGTTTGATTTTCATTTTGCATTTCCTGATTACTCTTTTTCTTCTTGTTTCTGTGTTTATTTTTTCCATGTTTGCTTGATGATTCTGTGGTCGCGGATTCGTTTTCTAATATAGGATCCATGATTTAATATAAATTTAAAAATCCTTATATAAACCATAATCCAGAAGAAATAGTAGCCTGCACCTGCAAAGAAAAAAGACATCATAATTAAAAACATTCATGCAACTTTTTTGACGTAATTACTCCCCGTGCAGTAATTGTAAAGAATCGACGACACGAACTTCAACCTAAAATTAGAATATTAATTCAAGGCCAACCCGTTGCTAGGCAACATGATGATGTTCAATGCGTCAATTTAATGCACCACTATGACGATACAGCTTCCTTTACATTGCAACAAATAATGTATAAAAATCTATTGATATGCGACAGAAAAAATCACAATTCCTATGTAAGTTTTAACATGATTTACTGTAGTAAACTAATCTACCGAAACCAAGTACGAGACGACCGGCTCACTGATCAATAATCTAAAGAGGGTGGTGAAAAGCCACGCTATATTACGTAAACACTTTACATACCTGATTTGAAGGATATAATTTCGATTTGTTCATCTTTAGTTACTAAAATCTTTATGAGAGTAATGAGGAACTGTGTAAATTAAAAAGATATATATAAGCTGACATAGCGTCTGTTTCGAGGTTGACATGAATGAAACGCCATATTGTCATCTGGTAAGTAAAGTGTTAGCGACATCTAGCGGCGGGCGGTAACAAACTTACTCTAGTTCACACGTTAGGAACGAATTTTTCTTGCTTGTTGTTTTGGAAATTAACAAAAGATGTCATATATAGATATTTACTTGGACAAGCTAATCATTTTGATGTTATATATTAATTGATGCGTAAACATATCATCAGATTATAAGTTTTTCAATACTACAAAATATAAATAGCCAATTTCAAAATACACATCAAAATAATAATATTTTGTTCTCGATTGATACATATTATTAATCAATTTCAATTTTTATTCCAATTAAATAGAAAACCTTTAGTAATTTGTATTATGTATTTTAATTCCAAACAATTTTTAGAAACGTTCCTATTTTAGAACGGTATCGCCGCGCATGCGTGGAACGGTGACGTAGAATTTCGTCATGGCTGTATGACGTCACTGTCGTTGGGACTTATAGAACAGTGACGTCATGTACGGGGGGTACAAGTATTCGGATCGATTGAGCGGCGTGTTAATAATAATTTATCCAGTGACGCTCGATTAACAGCAATGGGAGTAAAAACGGCCTTTAAATTATCACGGGTCGCCTGATCACGTGTCAGGAGCTGCATTCAACACGTAGCGCAGCATGGTAGGTCAACCTCATGCACACTAGTGACATTCTAATATCAAGAGTAACAAATTATTAACTGACCCATAAACAACAGACAGGACGTTTAATACCGATTAGCATATACTTATTACATCTATTAATTTAATTTTAATATTAACTATCAACTATCAATGGTTTGTATTTGACTTACGGTGTACTATATTAAAATTGGTATATTTAGTATTGAAAATATACAAATTACGTCTAATGGATGTATGTTTGTATTGGATTACGTTATAAATAAAAAATATTAAATGTATATATATGTTTATAACATAATATTCTTTAATAGCTTCGGTGTAGAGGTATAGTGTAAGAAACACGATTATCTTAAGCCGATGTTATTGGGTTATTATTCTATGTATTGTGGATGGTCGTGCTGTTTTTGTCATGACGAGCTACTTACGCGAGTGATTTGAAACTAATGCATTCACATGCAAATATAGCAATCATACATAACCTACTAGATTTGTTTTCCCTTATTGAACACGCCAAAAACTATATTTTAACTCATCCAGCGCTATCCTTAATACATATCATGAGTAAGCGAGTAACTATACTAAAGCACCGAGCGCTCTCCGTAACACTTTATGAGTAACTATAATTACACATTTTCCCCGCACCATCCACATGCAACATCAACAAGCGATACAATAACACTGTCATAATATATAATACAGTTAAAATATACATAAAAACTTATAACGTTTAGGTACACATGTGTTATTGGCACTGTTTTTTAATTGCATCATTTCTATTTTTTAACCGACTTTCAAAGAGAGAACTATGTTTTCAATTCGATATTTTTTTGTAATATTTGTATTATAATTTGTAAACATATGTTGATCGGTCTTTTGCATTGCTTGTTTTGTTCTTGTATTGGTTCCGTATGTTTTCTTAATTTTAATGGATTTCGTTGTTTTTTTTTGTACATAAAGCTTATTATAATAAAAGTTTTTTTTATAATATTTCAATTTGATCTTTAAAGATGAAATCGCACGAAAATCTAGTAGCAACAAGTAGTGTACTCAGTAATTAGTCATACGAAATCTTCAAAATCACATCCTAATACCCACTTAATCTAGCCGTCTCCGAAATAAATGCCACTCAGCTATATCGGCATGATGGAAATATTTGGAGATAAGATAAAACACTTATGTTGTTCGGAAATCCGTAATCTGATATTAAAATTAAATTAAAAGAATCTTTTCTATAAATGATATACGACCCACGCGCGCGATACCATCGGAGAAAATTAATGGAATTTAACCATGGTCAATGCTGTTATAATAACATAATTGTAATATGTAAGACAAAACTAGCCAGTATGATTTCGATATCTTAAAAAATATATTTATTTTATACTATTATAAAATATATCAGATATTAAATAATCTTATCTTCTGTAAAAATCAATTACTTTAGGTGTAAAATTAATATTGATTATACAGTGAGCGATGCAAATATTGCTTCAATAATTACTGAATCCTTGAGATCAATAAAGAAATATATTAAACAATGAAACAAAAATGCTTATAACATTATTTACATTTGGGTAACTAATACACTACGCTACTACTTATTACATTGGTACACAAGAAAAATATATATTTTTTAATAACCGATCATTATCAGAACAGTAGAAAGTATTTCAATATCATTGTAACGGAACAAATTAACTTAGATTATTGATAATCTTAACGACAACATTAAATAATAAATATATCAATAAAGTAAGGTAAACATCAAACAATTTATTATGCAACAACAAGGGAAATAGAACAGAATTTACACAAGACGCAACTTTAAAGCTGTCTCTAAGAGTATCGCGGAGCAAACATAACCTCAAAATTATTGATAATGTATAATTACGCTACTATCAACTTACAATAGAGATCATTGTGTCAAACCCCTTTCCACTGGCTATTTGTGAACACTCGACGCACACAGACACGCAATGTGCATTATGCACCCGATCTAACGATGGTCCGCGTGTTTAGTTATTGTAACAAATATAATATCACTGGAAGAACGCGCGTTCGCTCAATAGCATTCTCACTAGTATGTTACAGTATGATGAAAACACTTTTTTGACGGCAAAGACCGCCATAACTAATTAGTATAATTTACGATCACGCTCAATGTTCAGTTCGGACATATGCGCTGACGGCATCGTATAGAATCAAGCAAGTCGCGTTCACGTAACAATTCTCTCGCGGCTCGCCGTTGCCGCTGCGTTCGCGCACAAATATTATTCCTCACGCACACATGTGTACATCTATAAACCACACTGGTGCTTATTAATACAGGCGAGGCGACTCGCGGCTGATTCGACTGCGGCGTGATAAAATTCTTATCAATATTATTTTACTTTGCATATATATAAAATTAATAGTTTTTGATAAACGTTATATACAACTGGCAACTCATTACCACTATTTGTGTTCATGCGCTTATAATTATATCAAAATTTTGTCGGTGTCAAATTTATAAACACACCTTTTTTAAAATGTTTTGTCTAAAACTTTTTCAATATAGGTAAATTACATGTCTTAATACTTTAAAAAATGGAGTTTTGAGCGGAAGTTGTGTTAATTTTCAAGAGTGATTGTTAATTAATAACATTATATGTGGGTGTTTTTATAATTCACAAATTTATTTGTTATTTAAACAAAAATAATATTACTACTATTTACACGTTATAAGAACAATGTTTATTTCATTGCTTTCTTGATTAATGTTCATGTTTGATGTTTTAAATGATTTTACAAGTTTTTATTAGTTATAAAGTTGACTAGAATTTTTGAGGGATTTGAATGTTGAATTTAAGCTATGGAAAAAGTTTGCAGCCACTGTCTGTTAACTAAATTGAACATTATTTAGCTGTTTTCAATTATTCTATAGCAAAAGTGGAACTTGGTTATACTTAGTCAATAAACTGCAATACTTTTAGATTGAATTTGCGTTCTAAACTGAAATAAGGACTTTTTAAAGGTGTTACGTTTAAGTTTATATTTCCTTAATTCTCTTTCAAACTCATTTTAATCATTCTTTTGGATTCTAAATCCAAATCTTTTTAAGACAAAGCCTATCTGGAGCTACACGGTTAAGTGTCCATAGGCGAAGGTAGCCACTTCAATCAGGTGAAAAAAAAATTCTTTCACCATCCTTTAACATAAAAAAGATTAAAAACAATTGTGTATATAACAGTATTTTTTTTTCATATTATAAAATTAAGGCTAATTGTCATAAATCAAATGTTTAGAGCAACAAAACAACTTTGGAAACAATAATGATAGAAAGCAACCTTAATAAACTCACGTTATCGCATTCTTATTTCTTATGTTGTACTAGATGTTTCACAGTGTCGATGTCATCGTGTCGATAAGCCTTTAACAGGTTAAAGCTACAGATGGTTACTACATCTGTAGACAAGCAATTACTTGACGGATAAGCATATCTTTTGTCGTTGAGTCGGCTTTGCGACGGAATCGATTATATGTAAAATTAGAATAACTGGACGTTTGCCCGATGAGCGAGCAGCAAATAGTACTAGGGCATGCGACCAATCGTAATACAAATATACACAGTTCTGAATGCGGACACTCCGGAGACGACCCTCGGCTGACATGAATACAGGAGGATCTTTTTCATATCACACTTCCCTTTCAAAGCTTAATTAAGATCGTGACTTAAATCTACATAGTCTAACAATTTAATAATCATTGTCATAAACAATAACCTCATTTTTTATGAATGAAAAATAAATTTAGAAATCATTAAAATTAATCATAATAATCTACATTGCATGTAGTTAAGTTTGGACAAACGTTATAATATTGCCAACATTAATAAAATAAAAGAGAAAGACTTGATTCATAACCAACGGTGTTGACAAATTTCCCTTTGAATCACCGACACTCGAACAGTCATACTCCTTTTCTATTATATAATTATTAACATAATAGTATATACATTGCATAAATCAGAAGATGCTATGAGCGTCTTTGATCTTACGTAATAAAATTTTGGCAGAAATCAAAAATTCAATCATCACGTATATCGAAAGTCTGAGCCGTAAGGAGTAGTTATGCACAAAAAATATTGTTTCAATTTTATTTTAATTAAAAATTAATAATTAAAAATAAACTTTAAACAAATTTTCGATTACATTTTTAATGGCACTTAAAAACTTAACTAAAGTTTTTATAAATTATAGGATAACTTTACTCTTAAAATATACTACCTGTTCGTATTTACATTACGTAACTGGCATAGTGCGTCTGTGTATGTTTTTTTGTCGAACGATAGTAATAATATGGACCAGGAGCGTCTAGCACCGTCTGTCTGCTAATAGGTTGTATATCTTGCAATATATATATATAGACAAAAAGCACAAAAATATATATATATATCACTTTCCACATATGTAAATACACTCCCACTCACTTATAATTCCTAATGTTATTGCCATCGGATATGTTAAAACTGGTCAATATTTATTAAAAATATTTTATAAATATAATATAGCTTTATTTTCTTTATATATATTATTGTTTTAGTTCAGATTTAACGGTCGACTCCTCGTAAAAAAATCAATTATTTCGACATAGGACTACTCCTTATCATAAGCTGATGCAAAAGCAATCAAATTTGTATATAATAATAACAATAAAAATTAAAACCTATCAATATTTTTAAAACTACAAAAAAAATACTATTACGTATTTCTAAAACATACATTTAATTGCTATCATCGTTTTTTTTTCTTATTATATTTTAGTCATTATGTTTCAATGAGATTATTGAATAATACAAAATAGTTACGTCATAATTTGGTACACATTAAAGTATCACTTGTTATTTAGGTATGTTAATTTCAATACATATAAAAAAAGTCTGAAACCGTAGATCAAAATTCTACGACCAATGACTTAAACAACCCTAGACGTTGCCAGACATAAATATATATTCGGACAAAAAAGACCAAAACAACAGCAAGTGAAATCATAAATAGATCATTCGATCTGGGTTCCTAACTGCGTCCTATAGATATCCTGGTGTGACGACTAGCGACGCCAATGCGGAAACTAGCATCGAATGAGAACGAGATGCGCTCGCGCATACGTTTGCCCACTATTATACTGAATAACTTGAAATATATCGATATTATTATAACAAAATCAATGCATTTAAATCTCTTATATAGAAACTCGGATATGTATATACGATACCGCTTACCGTCTTCAAACAGCTAAACTCACGATATAATATAAAGTTTCGAGAAACGCAACAAAACCGAAATGTAATTTTATAGAAAGTAATGTCAAATTAAGCGATGGACATGAGTGTTGTATTATGGGAACTTTACTTTTCGTGTCTGCATTAGAAATATGTATACTATCTCAAAGGTGCATTTATGAGTTACTTAAGTTGGATAAGTGAAATGAAACAAAAGCGATATTATATTTCTTTTAATCTGAATTATTATAATCCAGACGTTGTAGAAATATAAACACACCCCACAAGAAAAGTGCCAGTTGACCGTGAAAAACGTAATAGATCGGTGGAAGGAAGCGGGTGGCGACGCGGGCGAACGAAAGCTCCACTCCGTACTAGCGATGCCGTTAGCGCAGGTTCGGGCGGGCGGCGAGGAGGAGGCGGGCGGCCTGTGGGAGGTACCGTTAGTGACGTCATCGTCATGACGTCGCAGCCGTGACGTCAGGCGCCGCGATATAGCCACCAGCCTCAGCGGCGGCGGCCTCAGTATCGCACCGAACGTCCGCCAGCGCGTACTTCCGTGCGCCCTCTCGCGATCGCCCCGACTAGCGACTGACTGTGAGTGAGTGCGTGCAGTGAGTGCAATGTGCTCGGCCGCATGAGGATCCTGCTGAGTGAGCTGGGACTGTCTGGCGCGTGCCTCGAACTGACCCTGGAGTCGAGCGCCGCCTCTCTGGATCCTGAAAAGCCAGCGCCAGGTCAGCGCCCGCACGACGCCTCCTTCCAATTCTGTGTTTATTTTCGCTTTCGTTGTGTAGAACCTCTGGGTGCGTAGACTCTGTGTGGAACTGTCGTGACGATGGCCATCGGCTAGAATGCGAGGTGCGTTGCTGACGCCCTCCAGCCAACATTGTGGCCTTAGACAATTTCTTACCACACGTACGTAAATCCCTTTTTGTTTTATTTTTATTTTTTTATTATGCTTTTTGTTTTTTTTTACTTACTTCTCTCCAATAAATGCTAGGCTGAAAATAGACTGATATTTTCTTTATTTTTTGTCATTACGTTATGTTATTTTATTTTACATATTTATTTTTAATTGTGACTTTATTTTGTTTTTATCAAGTCGCAGTGGAAGTTTAACAAGCCTATTGGAAATTTAGGAGCATACGAAAATTTTTGAATGCACCTGCACATATTTTCATTGTATTTCAATTCCAGAAGATATGTTATTATTATTATGAAGTAATTTTTACAGTTCATTTGTCAGTTTGCCCGGTGAACCATTAGCGTATCTAACCTATAACCCTTAATAAGAACGTGAATATTTTAGATTAGTCGATAAAATCTTTCTTAGAGGTGTTATTATTAAATTATGGCGAGGAAAGGTAACAATAAAAAAATTCTTTCATTTATATATTTTTTTAAATATATATAAGTATATATTATCTGAATATAATGTGAAATAATACGATTATTTACAATACAAAAAATGTAATATCGGACAAAAAAAAACCTTCATCCTCAATCAAACATTTTTAATCTAAAAGGAAAACTTTGACTAATATTTTTTGATATTAATTTTGGTAATAAATGTCATTCGAACAGTAGTTATTTTAAAATATTCGCACACTTCCGCTATATGTAATTAACACCTTAAAGTACGTATTAAGTTTAAAAACATTAGGCTCGCACATATTTGCATATGCAAGAAGCTATCAGCGGGCAAAAGATAAATAAGCGTGTTGAAATATATTTCAACACAACACCGGTCCGGGCACATGCCTCGGGTCCTACCTATAAATTTAGCATTACCATCTTCAGCTATTATAATAAAATAAATTGTACATCAATACCATATTTAATATTTATATCGTTTCCGTATAAAACTCGTCTGTTATTAACGACGCGTCCTATTCTGGCATTATAGGACTATAAATGTACCAGTTGTGTATCAGATGCTTGTTAATCTTAAGAAATGATTCCATTGAAAGCCAAAGCGATGATATGAAAAAACTTAATGAACTATCATCCTAGCGGGGAGATATTAATAATGTTTTTGTTTGCTCGAGGCAAGTTAGGTAATGCTGGTATGGGAAGTGTCGCGATCGGACTCAGAAGCCATCAACTTGCCCAATACAATGTTGCAATAGGCAGATGTTGCATCTGTCAGATCAGCTCGGAAACATTCGTCTCTATAATAAACGTTCGTGATAATAACGAACCAACTTTCCTCCATCAAAAACTTTTACCATTCACTATTTCTCGTTCGCCTAAACGGTAAACAATTATGAGCACTAAACAAACTCCGGTTTCCGAGTGATTCCGCGCGGCAAAACATCACTTTCACTTTTGTTATCACCAGATAACCAGACATAAAAGGTTGTTAAACAGGTGTTATGTGATTTGACACAAGTCACGACTGCTGCTATTAAATATCTGATATGTCCAAAAAATTTAATATGCAATTTATGCCAAACGTTAGTCCAATGCAAATTTGTTGAGACAATTCACTTTCGTCCGAATATTATGTGTATCGATTGATGTACGTTTAAGGTTTTCGGGGTTCGGGAGTGATAAGGCACGCTATAACCAGCTGGGATGACGTCAGGGCGGGTTCGTTCGTAGATTTACGTCACAAGGAAACTATTTTCAACTCGTATCGAACATCACAAATCCTTATTTTATCGCGTCATTAAAATATTCATTCTTCTTTATCTATTTATAGTCCGCATTTTATTACTACTACGGATTTCATTTGATAGTAAATAAAAATGCATTTCGATGGACATTTAAAAGTATGAATCGCTCTATCATAGAAATGCAATAAATACTGATTTTATTATTTATTTATTGACTTGATATTTTTAAAAGTAACCTAACTTCGAACAACTGTAAATCAAGCTTTCATCTCGTATTAGTCATTGTCACTTCAGACAGAAATCATAATTTTAAAATGCCGGTTACATAAGGATTTATCGTGAAATGCTTAAGCAATTAGACATGCCAATATTGCACAAAACACTCATACATCATGTGTTACTTTATCTTACTCTTGATTTAAGTGTTCTACAATAAAAAAAAATAGACTTAATTTTTACGTAGGGCTAAATTAAGACATTAAATCTCATTAATCCATTACATGCATGAAAGGAATAGCCTATTGCATATTTTTAACTGTATTGTACTAAAGCACTGTAGGGGTATTACGTCACAGTCTAAAAATATCTTGGTGGTGGGAGTAGGGGTGATGGGGAGGTGAGTCGGCCTCCGCATCGAGCGACGCCCGTGACGTCACGCGACGTGTGACGTCATCCATCGACCCGTGCCCCGTTTCAAGGACGCCCTTGCTTTACGGCTACCGACTTCCTTAAACACGTTGTCACTTAATGTTACTTATTTTCTTTTAATCACTGCAAAATATACTGAAATATTTGTTATGTCTTTTATACTGTTAAGAAGCAATTTATATTTTCCAAATAATGAAAATGAATATACAAATTTGTTTGATATTATAAATAAGCTTGGCGGCAGAGGCACCCACATGGCAGAGAAGGTTTGCTTTACTACATCTTACAGAATTTTTAAGACATTTAGCAGTAACAATCTTAATAACCAAGAAAATAAAACAGTTTCACTCACAAATAAATTCTTCTAGCCATAATATTAATGTTAAATTAAGAAATTGTAAAAAAGTTGCTTAATTTTTTTAAAGTTAAAGTAATAAAGCTAATGTCGACACGTTTTATTAGTCCATGAAATAGAATCAAGTAAATTTTATTAAACAAGTTTCGCTTATCGGCCATAGATGATTAAAATTATGAATATATTAAAATTTATTCTAAAACAGTGTTATAATGTTCGCAAAGCGAGACAGATATCAAGGTCGCTATCAATAAAGCTCGGTAAGTCGTTTGAACGTTTCTAAATACTTAAACATTATTTTTATGACATCCAATATTCACTAATGGTTATTTTTTTAAATTAAGAATGATTCAATTACATCAGCCGTTCATAAAATGAGATGATCAAAAAAATTATCAATTGATTACCAAAATCGGTAGCTGTTGAGACTTGATTCGTGGGAAATCTTTAAATATATTTTTGACAAACGTACCTAATGTGTATTATGTTTTTTTATTTTCGATTTTAAGCGAAATTTTAAGTAAACATTAATTTATTGCGATGCTTTTTGATTGTTTCCCTATTTATACAACTGGATAAAATAGATTTTCCTCGCATTTTATTTTTAAAAGTATTTAATATTTATTGAAAAAACATATATGTATATATATTTGTTGCGTCATTTTTATTTTTGGATTTTTACATATTGAAATCGTTGCAAAACATATTACGATTTGAAAAGAATACAAATGGTACGTTTTAATATCAACAATTAAGTTTTATTTTATATTACGTAAATAAAAATATTATATGTTTTTAAAACTTTATTTGATAGTGGCGCCTATATAGGTAAACGGTAGGTATTATTTCTGCCAGTCTAGCCTCTGTTTCACGTTCAACCGGTTTAAGAAAAATATGTTATATGTAAATTATCAATAAGAACTAAAACCACTCTGATACGTGATGAAGAAAATGATACAAAAAGCTTCTCATTTGATATTGATGACGTACGAAAGCTTTTCACGTGTACTGGGAACATTAAGGTTCATAAGCGTTGCCTCTGACGTCACCACCCCCGACACCGCTCAGCTGAGTTGCCGTCAATTCAATGTATAGATTTATAACCGTATTTTCTTATGTTTAGACGTATAGAGAGTTTAAAATTAAATATTTCTTTTCTATCAAATGTTTATTCAGTGAGCAGTCGTTTTCCTATTTGCAGTTTTAAAGCAATTGAAAATTAAGTTACAATAATTATGAATTTTCTTTATGTAACATTAAAGTGGAGTTGATATATGTAAACAATTTCTATTTAACATAGCGAAATACTCGTATAAGCAAATTAATGTGCTCAAAATACATATTCTTAGAACTAGAGGCTCTGTTAAAAGCTAATATTTGTGTTAGATCATTAACCTTGGGATTGTTCTCAATTAAGTTAAACAAATCTGACACAAACAAGACTTATTCGCTGTGGAATTTTAGAGTAAAACAAAGTTCGCATATGTGTCTTAGTTTGCTGTGGAATATCTTTATAATTGTTTCTTAAGGTCGGTAATCGATACGAATTAAGTCAGAGCCACCTATCGGAAAAGTGAGGTACTAAATAAACACCCTTTATGAAACACGTTTCCCTTTTACCCTCTGAAATAGCATCGCAACTATCATTCAGATGTCGCTTTTTGGGATCATCATAAAATGACATTCAATTAATTAATTCTTCGATCTAGCTTTTGTACTACATACTTCCACAAAAAAAAATAATAAAAGAAGAATGAAAAAAAACTTACAGAATACATAATTCCCAAATTGTAATGTTCGAGAAGCATTTCCCATACATAATTCAAACACAGCCTAACCGAAGATACCATTTCTTATAAACAACATTTCTAACGAATAAATTGATAGATACCTTTGTTTATTACTAAAAGTTTTTTTGGAAATCCCTTGTTGTTATAGAAATTTTGCATATTGAAATCATATGCGATGTAGGGTAACAAGAGGCTTGTACAATAAGTTTATAGTAAAACTTGATGTTGTTTTCAATAACAGCTCGCTTAAGCCTTTACTTACTCCTTATCGGTGCGTGTAGGAAACAGAAACTCCAATGACAACAAAATAAACAGAACAATGTAAGCAATTTAAATATTTCTTATAAATAATAAATAATGTTGAAAAAAAACTTCATTTAACTGTACAAAGCTTTGTTAAAGTATATCTTTATGTAAAATCGGTTTTTATCAATCGTAAACTTAAATAAAAAAAATTTTTTTCTTATTAATTTTGGTAAAACGTAAGTAGACTTGTTTTTACCGTTTACGTAAGAATATATTAAGGATACAAAGAATAAGTTGGTCAATTTTACAAGGATATCATTGAAATTTTTGTATGAATCTATAAGGAAAATACGATTCATCAAATGATGTCCGGACACAAAATTTTATTGATGATTATTATATACAACGCTAGATTCTAGTGGATAATCTTATAACTTAGAAAAATCTTATTATTCCTTAAATAACATTGGTAGTTGTTCGAGTAGTAAGTCAGTGGGCTAGAAAAGACGACGAATGTAATAGTAGTATTCTTTTAGTACATACCAGATATCTGCATCAAAAACTAACGGAAAAAGCTAAGGAAATCAATAATAAAATGGGTAAATATTTATACTTCAATATGCGATAAATTAATTTTCTCTTGCTGAAAGCTAAAATGTTCAAAGTCTGTCGATCTCATACAATGATATCTAAGTTTCAGGTAACTTGAAAATTTTATGTTGAAATAATCGAAAAATTAATTCCTCATTATGCGCGAATTAAATTGTATTTACATCAAAGTAACAACATATAAACAAGATATATATTTTCATTACAAGAACGTATAGTTTAATATTTATGATATCGAAATAAATCAAGAGCTGTCAGAGCTTTATCAAAAAAAAGACAGCGTTTCCTTAACGTTTTATCTTAAACAAACAAGGCTTTTACCAACAAATCATAAAGATATATAGGCTGTACTTTATCTTCCATTGCAATTGCAACAACTATATATCAAAATTTTAATACAGATGTACAAGAGATACGAATCAAATTAAAATTTACTCGCAACGTTGCAATACTTTCAAATTAAAACTACAACCTACAACTACACACCTGCTTGATGTATGTAATATTTTAAATACAAACTAAGTATAACATAAAAATTAAGTATTCGTCTTTAAGACTAAAGCTAGCAAATGTCCGGCTTACCTATAGCAAATGTTAAGTATTGGCAATGCCTTTTGTTTGCTCTCAAATTGTTTAAAGTTAGTTCCATGCAACTTTGACTGATTCATTATATTAATTGTGTTATTTACGCAACAAAATCTTTTCAGCTATCACTGCAACTTTTTAATACGAAATAAGTCGATTAAATAAATTTACGTACGCTGACTTGTAACGTGATATGAAGATATTTTAGTAGGTACAGTAAAAACTTTTTTATAAACTACATATATAAATATGAGTCATTTTGATCTTGCGAGTGTGCTTCTATTAAAAAATAAAAAAATAAACAAATCTTCAAATCCATGTCCACTGAATTACAATTACCTAGACTAGGAAACTACGCGTCATGAATACAATTTATAAGTTTACAATAAAACACAAGACGTTTACTTAAATCCGGTAACAAAACATAGCACTGCAATATATAATTACATTTTATTATTCTATATACGAGAGAAAAAATAAAAGTAACGTTTCTTTTTTCAAAATAGTATTTTTTTTTTTCATCGTCTACCAAGTGAAGGGGCTTAACGACGTCTTTGCAGATATTGTCTTTTTTTTTATTTACAGAAAAATATAAGCAATATTTCAAAAAAAAATATCCTCTTAAGTTGCAATTACCGTGACATCAGTCATGCCATATTCTTTATGACTTATGTATATGGAAAAAAATGAATTGACTGTATTAAAAAAAAATATTATTTTAACCAGAACTTAATGCATAGAAAAAATTGTTTCGAGTGTTCTTATTATTTCGTCCGATTTTAAAATGAGAGGCACCATAGTTATACATTCCACATCGAATTAGTGTAACGACGTATTAAGTTCGTTGTTTTGTTTAACAATATTAATAAATATATTTACAAGAAATAAAGGCATTTTGATAAGAAAGTAAGGACTTATTCTCGTAAAGCAATGACATGAAAATGTATTAGTACCTAATTTTACTATGGTTTTCGTTATAAAAGTAGTATTATCTCACTAGTGAGGAACCATACAATATCCATTGACTGAAGGAGGCTTTACTTCTTCTCAAGACATATAAATCTATCGTTAATATAACATAGACATCTTTAGATATTAAAACTTTTTGTATCAAATATCTTTTATGAATATTAGCTACACAGGAAAACCTGAATAAAGTATAACATATATAATTATTTATGTATTGTAGATGCAATTTAATTATAATAATTATATTTTAATTTAATTTAAATAATAAATTTTATGTTTCTCGATCTTCATTTATTCAAATTAATAATTTACATTCAAGTCAGATTTGATATTGAAATCTTGTCAAACGTATTTCAACATCTTAAAATTCATTTAGATTTACTAGAGGTATTGTATGCAAAACATAAGTATATCAGAGGTATGTCTATTATGCATACATACATACATACATACATACATTCTACACCATATAAAAATAATAACAAAAGCGTTCGTTTAGACTATAACTTAATAAGACTGAAATTAATGGTTCTTAACATAATAGAAACTGCAAATGCCAGTGATTTCATAACCTCTCTGGGGATCTATCGCATTTTCGCCCTAAAAATATTCATATACTCGTGCTTTTGTAGAAATAACCTTAATCAGAAGACCTTAAGTCTAAAGTAGATGGATAAGGAAGGATTAGTTGTAACATTTTTAATAGCTATGGGTGAGGTGTATACATAGGATTCAATTTTCGGGGCGTGGCGAATCAAGCACCGTGACACAATGTATTCAAAGCGGTAATATTTGGCTGACAAAACTGCTGTATAAATTAAGAGACCTTTCTTCTCCACCGTCATTGCCAGTCATAGAAGGGTAGAGCGCGGTCATCAATCGTACCACGCAATAACTATCGATTTGTCAATTACGTGTGCTTGTGTTTAAGTAGGAATCAAAGTATGTTCGCCGAGGGTAAATATAAATGATGCATGCCTTGTATAGCGTGATAGTTCAAAGCCCAGTGCCATCAACAAGCCGGTCAGACCTCTTCCGGCGTAGTCCGAACCAACCCTCTCTAGTAGAAACTGTTCATGTACGACTTTATCATGAATAATTTTTACTCTCAATATTATTATATTCCTTAGGCTAAAAAACAAGTGATAACTGGTTTCATAACTTATGTATTATTTATTTAGTTTATAATTCTAATAAAATAAATATTTTTACAGGGCCGAGCGCCACTGAGCCGCGCTCGCCAAGCGCTTTCACGTCAAATTCCTCCAGCATGCTACTGCTGCAAACACACGTAAGTATGTCTTAAATATTATAGATCATACATTTTGTTTGGTGAAATACTTTATCATTTAAATTTTCGCTATCCCTTAAAGACTTGGAACAAATTAAAATAAACTACACATGATACCAGACACCTGCGAGGAATAAAAACAATGTTTACCATAAAAGAATCATTGCTAAACGATTGTTACAAAGGTCCGCTATTGGTGCGACGTGACCGCCCCTGTAATGTTCCGCCTACCGTATTTGTGACGCCTTTACTATTGATTTTTTTCTATTACAGAGCAACTACGGTTCGTCCTTCACTGATTTACCAAGCCTGTTGCCACAGTATCAAGACGATTCAGCTGAAATCTTAGAAGAGAACTTGGACCCATTTCCTGACGTCGAATTCCATGCGCCTATTCCTTTTGAAATTAAAGCACAACGTACTACTCCAGTAAGTGAGACCCCGTCGCCTACCTTGGGCCCAGCGCTGCCTAGTTTTGAAGAAACATATTCGGTTCGCTATCCAAAACAAGAAATGGCGGAATTTGGTCTTAAAATGGACGAAGACTGTTACAATGTCAGTGCTTATTCGCACCCTGGACATGCATCGACACAATTATTATATCAATATCATCAGCCGACTTTACCTTATGTTCCTTCACCATATTATGCGCCAGCTCAGCCCTGTTCGCCGACATTCGACACAGGTGGAGTTACTACTGCCCAGGATTCTTATTCTTTACCGCCTTTCCCAAGTTCAGTTGACTTACACATATCTACAGAACAAGCTAACAGGCAAAGAAGATCATCATTGCCCGTTCAACGTTCTGAATCTAACAGTTCCAACGATAGTCCCAAACTGCATGGAAGTCGAATCCATTGCATGCAAGCTTCAGCGCCGAGTTCTGCGTCTAGTTCACCTGGAGGTGTACCACAAGACAATAATGCCTCTCGAGCTGCGCCACCATCACCCAGCCAACTATGTGCTGTATGTGGAGATACTGCAGCGTGCCAACATTACGGCGTTCGAACCTGTGAAGGATGTAAAGGATTTTTCAAAAGAACTGTTCAGAAAGGATCAAAGTACGTGTGCTTAGCAGAAAAGTCGTGTCCGGTAGATAAAAGAAGAAGAAACAGATGTCAGTTTTGTCGTTTTCAAAAATGTCTTGCTGTTGGTATGGTGAAAGAAGTAGTTAGAACAGATTCTTTAAAGGGCAGACGAGGACGATTGCCTTCAAAACCAAAATGCCCTCAAGAATCTCCACCTAGTCCACCAATATCACTTATAACAGCACTAGTAAGAGCTCACGTAGACACATCCCCTGACTTTGCTAATCTTGATTACTCCCAGTATAGAGAACCAAATCCAATGGAACCTCCTATTTCGGATATAGAAGTAATCCAGCAATTCTATACTCTACTATCCACATCGATCGATATGATAAAAGTTTTTGCTGAAAAGGTGCCAGGCTATGGCGATTTGTGTCCAGAAGACAGAGAGCAATTATTTGCATCAGCGCGACTTGAATTATTTGTGCTCCGTCTAGCCTATCGCACTCGCCCTGATGATACTAAACTCACCTTCTGCAATGGCTTGGTTCTCGACAAACGACAATGTCAACGATCTTTTGGGGACTGGTTACACGCTGTACTCGACTTCAGTAATACTCTGCACTCTATGGACATTGATATATCCACTTTCGCCTGTCTTTGTGCGTTGACATTAATTACAGGTATTAAATATTTTCATATTTTACTTCAATTATTATATGACTTCCTCGCGTAAAATATCTAAATAATATTTAATGAAAATATATTTTATTTACAGAGAGACATGGCTTAAAAGAGCCGCATCGTGTTGAACAATTGCAAATGAAGATAATCGGATGTCTTCGGTCTCACATGCCAGGCGGGGGCGCGGCCAGTGCTGCCGGCGCGCCTCACTTCAGCCGCGTCCTTGGGGCTCTACCCGAACTGCGCTCGCTTTCCGTTCAGGGTCTTCAAAGAATCTTCTACCTGAAGCTTGAAGACTTAGTGCCAGCGCCGCCGCTGATTGAAAACATGTTTCGCGCCAGTTTACCTTTCTAGGTGCTTCGTTAAATACCCCATTTTTAATATCCCGAGGACCACACCCGCCTTCGAAAAGCATTCTCTACTATCTAGAGCCGACTCCGTTTATTTTTATAAGTGTTTACTTAGATTAAAAATATTTTTCTAGATAATAGTGAAGCTCTATGGGACTCGATCTCTACAGCATCGGTTCTTGCTTGTTGTATGTATTATAAATTATGAATTATATTTAGTACGACAAACAATTTTACCTATTAAGTCCTAATTTATTGGACACCTACGATTAAGCTTAATTTATTGTAATTGTATATTGTGTGTGATTCCGTTTTATCTTATGAAGGTATCTACTTAGTAGTCTGCATTTAAGTTACCGCTCGTAATCAATGGCATCTCGTCGTACAAATATTCCTACGTTATTTACTTGTGTATTATTAATAAGAAAAATCTAGTCACAAGACTTACAAATGTTAAAAATTTGGCTCGTTAACACCGAATTTTATAGAAATTTATTAGAAATGATTAAGGCATTTGTTGATATCTAGGTAAGGACGTGTGAAAGATAAGTTGATATGCCAGCTTTGCCGGTCCAGCCTTAAGCGTATATTACGCGATGCTATGAGGACAACGTTGGCCGATTGTAGATGGAAGTTACCTTTTAGGTTTAAATCATTTTATAATTATTTCATAGAAAATAAAATAATGAATTGTTAAAATAAAAATACATATAAGGTAAGAGAAAAAGTTCAGCATTTCTATTATAGAGTCCTTAAATTCCAACGTGTCTTAAAGAGTACCTTCCTAGATAGATAGCTTATACAATTCCTTACGTTACTTTTCGAACAATTTGAACAGAATTATTATTAGAAGTAGTCACTTTAAACATATCAAGGTAAGTGCAATGTAGTTATTTACCTACATTGCTAGTAAAAGGAAACAGAATTTTAGGAACCAATTATAAGTGTCCAATAATTTTCTGTAAGGACCAATATTTTGCAAAAAAAAAAAATAAGATTAATAAAAATTATTATCGAATATAAAATAAGGATATGAAATCCCATTTATCATTATTTATCTTATTAAAAAAACTTAACATCGTATTCTAGATTACATTGGTTTGAAACCATGTTCTGAATTTATAAATTAAAACGATTAGAGAAATATTTGAATGGGAATAATATATAAGATAACGTGGGTTTGACCTTCTTAGCATAAAACGATAAAAGTGATAATATACTTTATACATATATATATTTTACAAATTACAATCATTACGTGCTGAACTTTGGCTCGAAAACCAGCTCCTTGATATGTGTTAGTTAATTTTATAAATATTTTGTAAGAATAATTAACAAATTATCTCCTTATTTAAATATTGTGACGCGATTTATATTTCTGTAAAACAAACACCGTACGGGTCAGATGCCTACCTACTTATTTTTACCTAAGAATAATATATTATAAAAATAAAGTCAATAAACACATTTAGTGAGTAAGCTTACACGCTTGCTAGATAGTTGCCGGATGAACCTTTCCTAGCTTTTGCAATGAACTTGGTTGTGCTTTCATATCATTACTGAAGAATATTAATGTAGCAATAAGTTGTCTTAAAATAAATCATTTAAATATAATTAAATACCTTTGTAATCATGTACACATGATCGATTAGCTGAAAACACATTCCAGATCATCAAAAGTATAAACCGCATCATCACGAAAGGATACTAACATTTTGATGTCTAGTAAATAAACAACTTATTATAAAATTTTTGTTATGTCACAAGTAGGTAAGCTCTGAATTTTTAAACAATATTATATATCGCATAATTTCTCGTTAAATATCATTGTCCAGTCCGTACATTTTGTGAACTTATGACTTATTTGCATTTCTTTTTTTTCTTAATGTAGATGGATGTGCTTTTCTAATGTTATACTTTATTTGTAAATATTTCGTCACAATTAAATTATATAAACGCATTAGCGTTATGTATATGTCTTCTTTGATTTCGCCTGACACAATTTTTTTTATAGATAATCAGAAACTTTGTATGTCATTGCTCATGACTAAGTTTACAATATAAAGTTCTTAACAAACTCGTAGCGGAGCATAAGTGAGTATTTCATTTAATTGAAATGTTTCCGTCTGATAAAGAAAAGCTAAGAGATTTTTTTATTTTCTTCATTAAATCCGTCTTGGCTTGAGAATTTATGGTTTAAAGAACTTTATCATCAACAAAGACAAAACATTGTCACTTTTGTTATAAAAATAAATTACTGTATTTAGTACAATTTATCATAGCTGCCTATATATGAGAGAAGGCAAAATTAACTTAAAAAAAATTAACCCACTAAATTAGTATCATGAATTATATATGTTTAATAGCCTTTCATTTAATTTAAAGGGTTTAATTAACTCATAGCACTTAAAAACAGACCAAAACCAAAACAGTTTGCGTAGAATTGAATGAAATTAGACTAATTTTGTTAGACTAATCAAATTAGACTAATAATCCAAAACTGTAATGTCTCGGTCCGATTGAACTAATAAAAAACTATTTATTATAACAATTTTCATGCTTGACTTATTGGATTTAGATGATTCAAATCTAACATAAATTTTCTGAAGTAATCTAGGAAATGAAAAGTGAAAGTATTCCCGTTAGTCTCAAACGAGAGGATGTATTAGGTTATTAAGATATTTTCGCGAAAGTCTGCAAAATCTTAGTCCTCGAAAAAGCATTACTAAAGTTTGATTACCTACAACCCGCTGTTAATAGAGAAAATTAAAAAAAATGGTATCGTATGATCAAAAAGTTCTTTAGCTTATGCAGAAAAATATGTTAATGGAATACATTTTCGACACAGGGGAAATGCTATTTGTATCTTTTTCTTTCAAATACTATTTTCTACATTCATATACTATTTTATATACAAAAGAACACTTACTCATCAAATTATTGAGTTTATTTTTTGGTTCTGATTACATTTCTATTGTAATTTGTAATATTACTTTTTACAAATTGTGAACACATATATTTTTTTATTTATAGTATTGTTTTTTAAAAACATTAATCTACTTTTTATAAGCAGTAGCCGCTTAAAAAAATGTGGTTTATGTAATGAGAAGCAAAAAAAAATAATAATTTTAATAACATACGTAAGACACACATACTATGTTCCAGAATCTTGACGCGGAGTACAAATGTATTTTATATTTTAAAACATTTTTCAAAAATGATTGTATTGATAATTAACATCGTACTACTGGACACAGATAACAATTGAAATATAGAAATGTGGAAAATATCTCATTATTAATATCCCCAGTATTCTTATCATTTTTCAATTATTAAATTTAGGTTCAAAACCATTAATGTATGAAATTCAAAAAATAGTTCGAATTTTTGAAATGAAACTTCTGAAACTTCCAAAAAGGTTGCGTTAAACGATCAATGCTCCTGGGGAGGGGGAATACAAAGAAACAGAGCGGAGTTAATTGTGAATTGTAAGCAATATTTATAAAGTTTGCCCTAAAGAAACAATACGAGTTCACTAAAAATTGATTTCTACCCCTTCCTATTTTCATTTCTACATTACGAAGTTTCACTTCTTCCGCGCAGAGGGACTCCACCCAGAATTTTTTTTTTATTAAATTTCTACGATCCGACAAAACTTCAAATTGCATCGTAATTTCCTGATACTCTATTTTTTAAATTATTAATAAGATCCTTTAAATTATTAATAAGATCCTTATAACAATAAAGAATAACTAAATTTTTAAGATATATTAACATAAAATTAAAACCTAACAAATATTTAATAGGTATTAGTAAATAGTATTTTCCCCCGAAAACAAAAAAAAAAGTCAGTAAAACAATTGTGGTAATCTTACTGCCATACTACTGGTTTGCTTACCGCTAAGGGGCGTTCTTCTTGTATTAGGTACGCTTTTCTTATTTTAGTTTACTAGCCATGAAACAACATAACAATACTTTCTACCATATTTGACTTTCTATCAACGGACACCTAATCTAATCCAACGATTTTGATTCAAATGCGAGCATCAAGAGTACCTACTATAAATTAATAAATATCATTCTCTTACATTTCATGGACTCAATTTTAATTTGATCACTTCCGTAAGAATCAACATAACAAAGAATTTGAAATAAACTTCACCTTGAGTCATATAAGTATATTTTTGAAAAGGAATCTTGTTAGACGGTCTGATCGAAGTGCTTTCATAAAGGTAGAAACTAAAAACTAATAGGATCTCGAAATCTGTTGAGATTTGAAAGCATGTTTGAAAAATAATCTGATTACTTGTTAATTTATCTTCCTTCTGTCTGTCTCCTTCATGCTATAATCCTTTGTCTTTAAGGAGTAGTAAACGTCGATTGCATCATAAATTAAGCACATTTTTTAAGACGCAAAGGTTCTCATTTTATCGTGTATTGTATTACAAGATACTAAAGTCTGTCAACCCTATTATGTATATGATTTCTCTAAAATTAACTTTAAAGTATAAGACTTCTCGTAAATCTACAGCTCATATGATTCTTTTCAATGAAGCGGATTGAATATTATGAGAGAATCACAGATCAGAATCAGTGTTACCTGAATGTTGGATTATTCGACAAAACATTATTTAAATTGAATTTACTGGATACATTAACGCAAACATTTAACTCTTAATTTCAATTTTTTATTTTAAAATAATGCACAGTTAAAAAGTACCAAAATAATACAAAAGTCGATGGACTATATTGATCTGCCTAACTGACAAGTGACAAGTGCCACATCCCACAAGTTGGGAATAAGGATTGACAGGTTAATATGATGTTAAATATCTGACATAACGAAACAATAATAAATGTGAATATAATAATAATTAAAAAACTTCACATTTAAATAATGGTTTGAAAATAATGCAATTATTGTTTTTTATAACATATGACAAGTCAGAATTGATTTTAATTTTATTCATTGACTACTAATTGAACAACTAGGTCTTAAATCACTACGTATAGTTAACTGTGTAAAGTAAATATCCCAAAAAAGCCATGACCGAATCAAGGGATATGACCGAAATAATTGATAAAAATTTAGAAGATATAGAAATCCAGGAAGTACTGAAAAATGGTACGGACTTAAGGGAATATGCATTACAAATCGATAAAAGTATCAAAGAAGCAGAAAAAGATTCTGTTGCTGATTATCTAAAGGAAAGTGAAAATATCTCATCATTACATAGTCAAATCGAAGATTGTGATGGAATCCTTGCTCGCATGGAAAGCATGCTGTTGGTTTTTCAGGTTTGTGTTCATTGAACATAGTCTCCATGTAGAGTTTCTAAACTATCCTTGTAATTTAATTTCTTTTTAGAATGATTTGGGAAGCATAAGTAATGAAATTATTAGCTTGCAAAAACGTTCTGTTAATATGTCCGTTCAACTTTCCAACCGTCAAGCGCTTAAAGGTCCACTGTCATCATTCATAGAGGATATTGTAGTCTCTGAAACTCTTATTTTGTAAGTATTTCTATTCTAAATATAGGAAATATTTGCTGAATATCTTTCACTTATGTCATTGAATTGTTTGCATTATTTTTTCTGAACTTTTAGTGGTATCAACAACGTTCCTGTAGTTGACAAAGAATTCATGATACAACTGGCTATACTGAACCAAAAACTTAACTTTGTAAAAGAACAAGAATTCAAAGAGACGAAAGCATGTCATGATGTTAAGGACATCTTGGAAAAGTTGAAAATCAAAGCTGTGGCTAAGATAAGGACATATATATTGGAACAGATATATAAATTTCGGAAACCGATGGCCAACTATCAAATCCCACAGAATGCAATGTTAAAATATAAATTCTTTTTTGAATTCATATTATCCAATGAGAGGAATGTCGCACAGGAAATTTGCAATGAATACATTGATACGTTGAGCAAAGTCTACTACTCATACTTCAAGTCTTATGCTTCTAGATTAGATAAATTGAAATATGAAGAAGTTCCCACAAAAGATGATCTAATGGGCATAGAGGATGGCTCGAAAGGGGGTTTCTTTCAAAAATCCAATCTTAAAAATAAAAGCACTATATTCACTATTGGTAATAGAGGCGATGTGCTCGCTCAACAATTAGAGGCTCCTATAATTGTTCCTCATGTGCAACAAAAGACAAAGGTATAAAGAATTATTTCTTTTGGGATGTGATATTGTCTAATAATAACCACCTTGTGAAATTATTTATTTAATCAAATTGCATTCTCAGATTGAAAGGCAATGTATCTAACACTGCCTTCCATTTTCAATGTCTAACTTGAATACTGTATTATTTTTACTACAACTGTCTATATTTTATAAAGGTTTACTTTCAAAGATTATTTCATGTAAATGCTCTTTCTAGTATTCCTATGAAGCACTCTTCAGAAGCTTACAATACGCATTAGTGGACAACAGTTGCAGGGAATACTTGTTTACAACGGAATTTTTCCATGTAAAAGGCAGTCATGCTCAGGAATTATTCGACAGGATACTTGGCAGAACACTGTCTTTACTTGTGGTATGTGCATCAAATCCTGTAATTTTACTATATGTTTAATAAAATTGCATATTTTATTGTCCCTATATTAAAATAAATGATATTATTTTATTTATAGTAAATGTATGCTTACAGAAAAATGTTGAGAACTATGTGTTGGAGTGTTATGATTGTCTCGCATTGTTTCTATGCATACAACTCATAAATAGATATCGATGGATGTGTCACAAGAGAGCTGTAGCCGCATTGGATAGGTAAAGTATACACAATTAATATATCTCAGTAATATTTTACATAGCTCTGCAGAATTTTTATCTTCAAGTCAATACTTGTCAGTTATAGTGACCGACTAACAAAACAAGTACATAACAGATTTGAACATTTTTTTATTTTGATAGTCCTTTGTCCTTGACCTATGTATTTTATTAAAGAAATAAGTTTTTTTTAATATATCTTTCAGTTACTGGGATTCCTTATTGGGGACACTTACACCCAGATTGGAATACATTCTTAAACTGAACATTCAAAGTGTCAGAGATTGTGATCCAGCCAAGTTATCAAATAAAGAGATGGGACCTCATTATGTAAGTTAATGTTAACGAGATAGCATGTATATTTCATTAAACTTTAAAAAAATTTTCCATATTCATTTTAAACATTGCTTAATAATTCACAGATAACAAGGAGATACGCTGAATTTTCTGCAGCAATGCTCAGTTTGAGCGAGCAGTTTCCAAATGAAGAGCAAAGTAACCTTCTACTTGCAATGCAAGACGAAGTACATTGTTTCTTGTTAAAGATGGCGGCTGAATTCCCTCAGAGAATTCAGCAATTGATATTTTTGATAAACAATTATGATATGGTCTTGAATATTTTAATGGAAAGAACCAGAGACAATACAAAGGAGGCAGAAAGTTTTAAGGAGCAATTACAAGCTAGAAGCTCAGAGTATGTCGAAGAAATACTCAGCCCACATTTTGGAGGTCTCATGCAGTTTGTTAAGGAAGGGGAACAATTACTTGAAAGTGATAAAAAGAATGAACTTGCGAATTTGGAAAAGAAATCCTTGTCGCTGGTCACATCTTTTACAACGAGTTGGAAGCAGAGTCTTGAAGAAATACACAGAGAAGTGCTGGTGTCATTCCCGAATCTAGTTACCGGCTCGGGTTTATTACAAATGGCTCTAACAAATTTTGTTCAGTATTATCATAAGTTTGTTAAACTCCTAACCCCTAATGCACGCACCCAACTTGTAAATATTCATGTTATAATGGTTGAAATCAAGAAATATAAAACAAATTATTGAAATATATTTATTCAAATTTACTGAATCGGATTTTAATTTTTATGTCTTTGAATAAACAAGTGTTATTTTTTGTGCTTACCGTTGCTCTAGATTATAGGCGATAGGTGGCAATGCGAATTGATTCATTGCGTTTGTGTTTTTAAATTTAATTAAGAACACTTAACATTTATTAATACAAGAAACAATTGAAAAGATCCAAAATATTTTAAAAACCAATTAACTAAGTTAAATATGGACTACTCAATTTTTATAGCAAATTTTCAATATTGAATATTTTTTTTACTAGGAACACGTAGTTCGAATTGTGCTTTTACAATACTAGGTACATATAAGGGAATATACAAGTGCTTTGCGGCGATATTGCAATAAAGTAATTTCAGTATTATAATATTACATATGATTCTAATGCCTTTTTGTAATGCAAGTATCTTGTTCTACCACAAGTGAAATCAAGGGTAATATAAATGACAACAAAAATAGATTTTACCGCGTACATTTTTAATAGATACATAAATATGCATACATTGAAGAATATACAAATGTATATCAAGAGGACATGCATGCGTTCACAATGTAAAATTACAATAAAATGTAAACTTTACATTGTCTTCGAAAGAGTTTGTAATTTGTATCTTTGACATAACACTGACAGTTCAAACATTTTTCAAAAGTAAAGGCTACGAAATGAAAATGTCATTGTTTATATTAACATTAATAAGATGGATATAGCAAAAAATCTTCTAGATTTTTTTTTTCTTTAAAATGGATCCAATTGACATTTATTTAATTTTGTAATTTATATTTCCGTTTTGGATACGTATATATATCTTATTTTTGAACGATTACCGTAATGATAAATCTTAATACCCATTTACTTAAACATTGAAAATTTATTTTAATTATTTATGACAATACAATAGCTATTAGTCACTCTAGGCAATTTTAGTACCCAAGTTATACAAAATAAACCTTGCTAGAATATACACAAAACTATTTATTAACATTCTTAGCATACTTTGACATCAATACTGAAGTGTTTCACATACATCCATTACATTTAAAAATCCAACGAAAGAAGATAAAAAATTTAAACACTATTCCAGATATTTTTTTATTCTTTAAAACATAATATATTAAAATATTCCTGACGGAATTATTACAGTGCCAAATCGTTCTTAGCAAGCGATAATTGATACGGCTATAAAATTATTGTACAAAATAAACTGATATTATTTTGGTTGAATAAAGTTGGACTGTATTGTTATATTATGAAACTTTTCGTTGAAGTGATAATTCGTTTTCGTTGCTTTATGGCGATAAAATATAATTACAATAATAAGATCTTAAATATATCATATTAAGCTAACATATTTATAAAAGCTTAACTTCTTTTATTAAGCTATGTGTAACGACAGATGTTTTCGATGTTTTACGCTCTGATGAAAAGGATTGATATATACAATTAGAGACTGGCAGAACATAATAGAAATCAGTGTATTTACAAAATTTATCTTCTCTCGTTGTTCATACATAAACCATATACACTTAAACAACTAAGACCCTGAAGTTTATACAAAACCCTGAATAATTTCTGAAGCTTAATGTTCTTTAGAGTAATTTAATAAAGGAAAATAAAAATAAAAGTGTTTTTAAACTTTTTAATACACAAACTTCTATAATGAAGTTATATTATAAAAATCACAGAACCATCGGAGAGATTTACACATCTCGCCTTACTTTTATACATTTTAAAGCAAAAACATAAACTTATACTACGCTTAATAACTTAATCTTAAATTATTATTTTTTTACATCGAAAATTTTAATTTGAAAAAAAAATCATTCGGTGTTCTCTTAAAAACTTTTATGTACACTTTATTAAAAGTCTTTGGACTTATTTCCTTATAATGTTATTTTCGATAAAATCCCTTTCCAAACTCTGACCGGTTTTTCCCGAACGAAATCGCACATAAGTTGCTCAAATTCTTCTGAAGGCTTTTTAGGAGACCAGGATAATAGCGCTCGAGTCACCCGGTTTTGGTTGTGCTTATTCATATATATCAGACTAGTAAATATAGCTTCCTTCATGTCATCTCGTGCTGGAAACAAATTATTATCAATATATTTCTAATGGCCAAAAATATAGCCGGCTGTATCTAATTTCGGTTATATCATTTTCACTTACGATTGTTTTCCAATTTATCGAGAAGTTGATTGACAGCAATTTCGCAATGCACTTTCATATCTTTAGGATAAGGCTTTAGGAGCGGTCCTAACAGAGATACGCAAAATTTCTTTGTCTTTAGTGGTACGTTTTCTTGTTCAATGAGAGGTATCAACATGTTCTTGATGAGATTCTTCTGACACCATGTCGGACCCTGACGTTTCGCGAGAATGATGAAGGCCAAACGCAACATCTTTTTCTCGAGCGGAATTTCTGTAACAAATTTTGAATTAAATAAATTTAACTCGAATTTAAAAGACTTAGTATTAATGTATTGTTGGTTTCGATAAATATGTTAAATGCTGACCTCTTAATTCCGTTAAACAGTTCCTAAACATTTCCAACATTTTAGGCTCATTCCAATCTGTCATTTTGTAGAAGTATTTCTTATTCAAAATCATTCTAATGTCCTGTATCCTGTTAAAACGATCCTCACATTTGTAGAAATGTAAGAGATACACTAAACAAGTAACCAGTGGACTTTTTGCTGGAAAAATATACAACAGAAATTATTTTGATATTTAAATAACTTATAGATATGATTTTAACAAAGCGATTTATTCTATACTGCAAACACTCATTCCTTGCAAAAACAAAACAAAGCGAACTCCTCCATGTCTAGTCTCAATCCCTTTGTTTTACCGCAAGGCGGACTTCATGCTCTTATAAAGCAATACATTTGATTTGGTAACATAATCAAAATGTCCAATCTTACCAATTCCCATATGAGCCAAGGGCAGAATATGCATCCAAACTTCCAAGCACTGTTTAACGAGAGGCACGACTTTGAACTGTAAACAGTACATCGCGTCCAATAGAAACAGTCTGAGACGTGTCTTGAGCCTGAAGTAGCGACAGGTCAGTGCATAGAAATGCGAGAGACTTTCGATTACGTCGAATTCAGGCGTCTTATTGAGGTGGAATAGTGAGAACTCTATATGAGTCAGGATCAAATTAACAAAATCTGGCGTAGTGACCTCCAATTCCTTCAGAATGTAGAGTAAAATTTGTTCAGATTTGGTCATGCACGGCGCTGGGGCTGATCCGACTTTGCTGAATAGTTCCTGTTTGCGCAACGGATCCTTTAAATACTTCATCAGTCCCGACATAAAATGTTTCGTGTTCAACTCCTGGAGCTCCTCAACCAGTGCATTGACCGCTGCCTTCGACTCATCCGCTGGTAGTTTTATTATATTTGCAATATCCGTCTCTAACTTTTTGTAGATTTGATTTGTGATGTTTTCTGAAACGAATGACAACATGGATTGAAGTTTATGAAGTAAAAGCTATTAAATATAATAGTGATAAACGTGAAACAACTTACCGGAAATTTTCTTTGGAGCGAATTTCACTGAACCTCTTCCATATTTCTCTATCATCTTGCAAAGTATACTCTTCCTCGGGTCGATAACTTGAGAATCGTAAGTGACGTCATCAATATCATTATTATTGGATTCCACTATTGGATTCAAAGCATTTATATTAGATTTATCTGTCTTATCTTCCTCGAAACTACTATTTAGGGTATTTTTTATTTTTCTCGTGTTATTACTTCTCGTTGGACTAACAAGTTCCGCTAAACTTACATTGTTATCTTCTATGCTATTCCGCGAATCTCTTAGGGAACTTCTTAACACTCTCTTGCAGCTAACATCTGAACTGTCTGACGCTGTCCGTTTTAATCTCTTCCGCACTTTCTCAGATCGATCATGTGTTTTTATAATTTCTTCCGCATCTTTTTCTGTGACCTTTCTCGGCGATTTTAAACTAAAAAGACTATCATCGTAACTCTGCTCGCCTATTTTATTTCTGCTGCGAGTCGTTCTAATAGATTTGGGGGAAGCTGTATAGATTACGTTAGAATTCTTCTCGGGACTTGAATTCTGCATATGTTTTTCTAAATTCAGTCGCGGTAAGCATACAACGAAATGTTTAGTACCAATTATATCTTTACATACACTTCTTGCATCGCCAACATTTGGGATCTCTTTATTTACCGCAATTAGCTTTTCTGGAGTTTTATTGATTTCAACATTTTTATTAACACCGCTCACGTCTTTATTTTGTGTTAACTGTTTTGAATTTAATTCTTTCATAACTTTAATAGCCTTCTCATAAGCCGCTTTATTATTCAGAACTGCTTCAGACTGATTTAATTTGCCTATTGGGATAATTGTGCAATGTCTTCGTTTACGTGTCGGTAGTTGTTTAAACTTTATTTTGCTCTTAGGTATTAGTCTTCGTCTAAGTTTATCGAGTCTGCTTAATTTCTTTTGTCTTCCAACATTTTGTTTGTTATGTCTATATATATCGAGCTTATCACTTTCACATTTAGATACTAGATTATCTTCTGTTGCAAAGACGTCTTCAGCGGTAGTTAATGTTTCGCGCCTGGTTTCTGAAACGTTATTGTCTTCTGTTACATTTACGCTGTTTGTACTTTGACTGTTTGTCTGTATGTATTGCGTTGTATGAGGAGCTTCTATCGAAATATCCTGGGACAGTATAGGCACGAAGTCGGTTTCATGACTACTCATCACGTTAGGCGATAATTCTCCATTAACATCTACCGGTTTCTCACTATCCATAGCCAATGTTTTATCACTCGACACTTCCGTGGGACACATATTAACCGTAACGTCACAATTTTGAATGTCATTTCTCACTGTCGTAATATTTTCATCACTATCATTCACTGTAATTACGGATTCTTGACTAGCACTATCGTGTAATTTAGCATTCAACGTTTCTATATTTGTTTTTGTTGGTGATTTCTTTGGTGATTCCGGCATTATTAACTGCTTCTTTAAGATGTATTTTATGTTTAGAATCTCTTTAGTAAGATCGGCTATGCTTGATTTCAGTAATTTGTTTTCTTCTCTTAATTCTATAGCGTCAGGACATGAGTGTTTCTTGATTTCGTCATTCGTTTTTTCGTGTGCTGGTCCTAGATGCTTCCTTATTTTTTTACTTAATCTCACTGGGGTTTGAGGAAGTGGGGTTATTAACTTATGCCTTAGTTGCATAGAACTTAAAATCATTTCTACTTCGTTATCATTGTTAGTTTCTTCTCGTGAACCGATACTACTATGGCTTTCTAAGCAACTTTTTTCATTTCTTGATTTACCACTTATTTCAAGTTCACAATTATTTGATAAATCTTTAATTACAATGTGATTTTTTGTTTCGTTTCTCTCGCCGTCTTCATTGTGAACAACATTTGTTCCACTATCCTTATTGGAGTCTGTGTTACAAGTACTTTTATCTGATGTATCCATGAAAATAACTGGGCTGGTTGCGATAGTAATTTTTCCTAAATCTCTAACTGGACTTGTTGCAATATCAATCAATTTTGGTTTTTCTTTTATATTTGCTGTTTCACTAACATTCAAATCCGTGACAAGGTGTCCATCTTGTACTACATTTTGTGATATTCTACTCGTTCCACAATCATCATCAAAAACTATAGGGCTTGTAGCTCTATGTATTGTTTCTGTATTTTTCCTAGTACTGGTAGATGCGTCAGCAAAAGTTTTACTGTTTTTAGGATTAGTTTCAACAGCTGGACTATTAGTTGCAAAATAATCTGGACTGTTCACACATTTCTCTGAATCAGAGAAAGCAAGCGAGGAACCTCTCCCTGTATCTTCACTGACGACACCATTACTGTAATCTGATTCGTGATCTTCTATCATTCTTCTCACATCTGCAAGACAAATTATATATAATCACCCTTCATTATTTTTTATTTAAAAAACTACAGAACCAATATATGTCTACACATTACCTTGTTTAATAGATTCTTTCTCATCACCATTTATATCATCCTGTAACAAAGACAATGTCAGATATAAGATTTAATTTTATTATATAAATATATCATAAATATATAATTATATATCACCTCTTTTGTCTCCTCCACTTCAGGACATATCTCAATGACGGTGTATAAAGGTGAATCGGGTGACGCTTCAAAGAAGTCAGTCACTTCACTACCCTCTGATAGAGAATCGTCATCATCTTGATCATCATTAGTGCTCACATACTTTTGGAGAATTCTTTTGTGGTGATTTTGGAGTTTCTCTGTGAAGAAATGAATATATTCCTCTGTTAAAATAATATTATTGGAACATTTCATAGCCAATTCTTTATGATTAATATGATAATAATGATATGATGAATGAATGATAATATGATGATAAATAAATATAATTAATCAATATTTACTTACTCTTTCCTAATGCTATAACACATGCCAGAGATAACTGTTTTAAAACTTGATCGTGTTCTTTTTGTAGAGATGCAAATTTCTTCTCTATATCTTTTAGGTTACTTTTTTCTAAGCCGTTATCTATTTTCATAGATTCAATTGTTGTTTCATTCTCCTTAACTAAATCCTATATCAAAAAAAAAAATTATATCAAAAATCTATCAAAATTGTGTAAAGTTTTATAAAATACATGTAATTTATATATTTGTTAAAATGAACAAACATCATCTTATACTTATAATTTTATATACACATAGCAGTATATACACATAGCATATATATATATATATATATATACATATAAAAAATAGATTTGAATTTTATTGCATTTGGTTAGCCATCACATGGGTGATTTGTAGAAAATAGGGCTGCGAACTTCAAAACAAAACATTATGTGGTACCTTGATGTTGAAAACACTCTCGGCACATATTTACTCATGATTATCTCAAACATACCAATATATTCAACAAATTGCTTTGGAAATATATAATGTCCAATACCAAAATATAAACATATATACCTGCAGTTGCCTGGCATGTGATTTCATAGCTTCAACCTGGTTTTGTGACATAATATAATTCTGTTCCATTTCTGAATATCGGCTTTGTAAAAGCTGGACATCCTAAAAATTACAAATATTTATATGAAAAAAACCAATAAAAGGTTTTATATATTTATACAATTATCCATTTGAGTGGTTACCTTCTCCAGTTGAGTACATTTTTCTACTGAATTTTTATAATCTATACAAATTTGTTTACATTCCTCTTTTGATGCCAGTAATCTAACTTCAGTCTGATCTAACTGTTCCTTTTTCTCGTAATACTTCCTGATAAGTGAACTAAAAAATAAGTTTCATTAGCATTTTATAACCTATAGCTTAGTATGCACCCGAAGCCTTAAAAACTTTAATGTCAAACTTACTCAGTAGCAATTGTCTTCTTTTTAGCTATTAGAATAGCTTTCTTCTGCTTCTCTAACTTGCTTTCAATCTAAAAAGACCAATTTTAAAAGTTTAAGTTATAGTATCACACAGACTTAGTCTAAATATAAAATTTTATAAGAAAAACATACATGAACATTACTATTTGAGGTTATGTTGTCATGAAGTCTTTAAAAATCACTGTTATGTATCAAAAGTTAAATCAACAATTGTAGTAACATTAACACAACTTGATGTATCAGTCAACATAAATAGAAATTAACCAACAATCCCTTTTTAATAAAAGTTAACGTAACATAACCTTACCTCAGCGTTGATTGATGGTTGTTGGAGAAAATTTAAATCGAAATCAAAAACCGTATCCTGAAAACTAGAAGTCATCTCGAAGACTTTCAAGTTTTTAACCGATCTTTAAAAACATTATAAATTTAATAAAGACTTATCTATTCACAAAATATATACACCGGCGGGACACAACAAATGTCAAACATTGAACATTAAACATCATACCATAGATTCGTATTCTTTAAAATAGATACCTACTTATGAAACAAATAGTTATAAAAAGTAATTGTGAATTAAATTTGACTCTCTGAAAATGAAATTAAGTATTTACCATAATTGATATGTTTTAATTAACATGATAGAAATGTTTATCTTTTTTTTGTGTTATGATATAAGTTTAGTGATTTCATGAGTATGGTTGAATAAAAGAAACTCTAAAAAACAGCAAATTTATAATACAGAAAGAAATTTTTTAAATTGCTTTTTATGTTAAAAGCAGAATATTTCGCAACGTTTTTAATCGTGATTTTATACTTTTTTGAAAACATTCTTAACTTTGTTCATAGAGCCTAAATATTGAAATATGCATATTATTCTGACCTTATTTTATTCATTCCTCCTTTATAGTTTATCTTTTATAGTAAGTGCAATACTCATATATACCCGGAGAATGAAATTTACAATTACAATAAAATCCCATCTTTAAAATAATTAATTATCCTTATAAAAAAACATTTGCTTCTGGTAGATAACTAACACATTATATCAAAATTAATGAAGTAAATAGACTTTTTGAAGTATATAGAAATTTCGGATCTTAATTTTAACAAAATACATTAGGATATAATTTAAGAAAATTTTCAAAGAAAGAAATATTATTTACATTAGATAAATGATAAAAATATATTGTAATATAAATAAATACTCTTAATAACAATAAAAACATTTACCGAGAAAAGAATGGTCTTAGAAATAATAGTCATCATTGGGTGATCAACACTATTTTACAATGATATTTTATGAATACTTGATTGCACTCATAGCTGCAATATTTCTTTATACTAGTTTTTTAAAGGAAAATAAAATACTCTCAAATCATCGCTTAACAAAATAGTTTTTTTAAGATTTTATGTTCAACATGTTCCATTAAATATCTAATATGATTTTTGATATATTTATTTTCAAGGTCATATATTCCTGTTTTAAATTTTATTTACTTTATATTATTAAATGATGTGTATAAATATAGCTTTCTGTCCATATTACTATGGAATGGCAACATTTGACGGCACTGCAATTTACTTTACCATATAATAAACAGTTAAAATGTTACAATTTTGAATTAACAAGAATTGTAATAAACGTTGTCTGATATACTCAACTGTATTTCTACCATTATATTTCAGACTTATTTTTACAACTTATGTACAACTGTCATTAAACATCTGATGCTATTTCAGATTTAAATTTTGAAGTTAGCGTACATGTTTGACAGCTGTGTTTATCACGCGCTTACCTCTCATCCTTGTTTGCAAACATCCGCAAGTGTAAACGAACTAATGAATTGACGTAGTCGGCGGTCGGTACAATTAGTACGCTTAACAGTGACTTCATATTCAAATTATAAGGTAAGCGGTTTTAATATTCTTTGTTCGATATCGTTTCATACAAACTGATTTCGAATTTTTTTTTTGTATTCCTTATTATTAAAGATTATTGTTGCACAGCTTCGGGTTTAAATTACACCTCAAGTCATATCTCAAGTTCAAGGTTGGTTAACGCGAAACAGGTATCCGCTTCAGCAAACAAACCGTTATATACAACCTGTTTTAATATATTCCGATAATATAAATAAAATTATCTGGTCAATAACTCGTGGTTCTTTTCAGACGGGATACAAAATGGGTGTACCGTCACACAACAATCTCTATGACCGTGTCAATAAACTTTTGCTGTCCTATGAGTGGAGTGATTGTTGCTTCTCAGTGTGTGATAAAAAGTTTAAAGCCCATAAATTAATATTGGTTATTAGCAGTCCTGTGTTTGAAGCTATGTTTTACGGTCCTTTGTCGACTAATGAAGAAATAAGTATAACTGACATTGAGCCACATATATTTAAACTACTATTGAATTACATATATACTGATAAAGTTACAATAGAATCTATCGAAGATGCTTATGATTTACTATATGCCTCAAGAAAATACATGTTAGAATATCTAAGTGAGATCTGTGTCTCGTACATACAATCAAATATGAGCATTGATAATATAATAACCATTCTTAGTTATCCAGATTACATGCAAGAACCGCAGCTAGTCTCATCAGCTTTAAAACTTTTTTGTCAACATGCAGAATATCTTTTGAAGGAAAACAAAAAATGCATATCTGCCAACTGTCTGCAAAAAATTCTGAAAAGCAATGATATGAACATTGTTGAAAAAGATCTTATTCAGAGTGTTTTTGAATGGACCTTTCATTATTGCGATCAGAACAATATCAAAAACGATTTTCATAATAGGAGAGAGATTTTAATTAAAAGTGGGCTATTAAAATTGTTACGATTCTTTACCTTGTCAGTTAATGACTTGGCGGAAATAGTATCATGTCAGAATAATTTGTTACTAAATAATGAAGCAGAGGATATAGAACAAGTAGTAAAGAGTTCCGGAGATATTACCAACATAATCATGCCCATATTTGATACAACAACTATGCCTCGAAAATCAATGAAGCTGCAATGGTGTTTGTGTCATCGTACGCAAATCAGATCGGAATCTCCATTAGTTGTCGACCGCAACAACTTTATAGTACAGACGAGGGTAAAGGCTAACAAATCAACTTTCATAAACACCTTAATTGTACCTTCAAGAATGAGGCCCGTGGCCGACTTCTTTAGTAGCCTAGCTAACACATATCACGAACAATTCTCAGTGTTGATAGAATGCGAATCTCATAACAGGATAATTAGTTCCTTCAACTTCAAGGCTGAAACGGAGTTTCATTCGAACATTGATATCAAACTTGAAGAGCCTCTTTTGTTGAACCTTAATGTATGGTATAAGATTATCATAATATGGCCGCACATAGGTCCATTTTTCTCTCATTCGTATGCTGTACAAAATAGAGACAGATGTTATAGCAATGGTAAAATTAAATTTGAGTTCGAAGATTATTTGTCAATTTCTGATAATTGTGGCAGTTTTCTTACAGCGTTGAAGTTTTGTATGTAATTTAAATGATTAAGTGACATGTTTTAATTGTAATTATTTTTATGCTCTATATATTATTAGGGGACCGTTGATAGTTTGAATGTCGGTTGAGGTTTGTATTAAAAATTGTGTTAGTTTGGTGAAGAAGTTAACATTTTATCATGTTGCATAATGTATAACAGTCGTATTTGCCAAAATATTTAAAAGAAACAAGTATCTATGTTTTAAAAACTTATACCTAAATGTTTGATTCTCTTTTCACGTTTTATTCAAATTTCCACTTTTCATTAGAACTTATTCCACATATGAGCTCGAATTTCGTCATCCCTAAAGAGTGACAGGTACAAAGTCATTTTGTTCAGCATTTTAACTTTAATATTTCTATTTATTTACATAATTACCCTAATTATTACATAGACTTAAATTCTTAACTTTGGTTGAGATGTGATATTGTAATGACCCTTCAGTATTTTATTTAAACATGTATAAAATGTATAAATTATAATTAATTAAATAATTTTACCAAATGCCACATTTTTTATTTTTATCCAACTATATTGCAAATGTAAGGTGAACTGTATTTTCTTCAATAAATCAGTATTTCCGATGGACACAGTCGAAGATATTTCCACAAATGTACATTAAAGGTATTTTTATATTTTTAACTTGATTATGAAATGACTGTTTCGAAACATGAAAATAATTTATCAAAATATATATTTATTAACAAAGTTGATAGAAACACAGGTTCTAACGTAATGAAATAGGCAACGTACGGGAGATAATTATAAGAAATTTTACAAAGGTATGAAAGGATTGTAATTTAACGCGGAGGGCCGTCGAATTTTTTAGTAAGCTGTATAATACGTTCTGCTTCTCTTACACCGCTTAGTCTGGCTCCGTGTACTGTAGCGAAATGGCCAGGCACAGTGGCCTCACCAGCAAAACAAATTATAGGAGGCTGTGGGTCACAGGGCCCAGGCACAGGTGTTCCAAGCTCGCATTGGAGACTAACGTTTGAACAACAGCCCATATAACTGTATGCTCCACAAAAATGGGGATCGAGTGCCCAACGCGACCTTAGTATCATTTGCGGATATGGAAGACAAGGGTTTCCAGTAAATCTACGCAAAAGACATGTCAATCCTTCAGCAACATCACTCTCTGACATCGACTCCATGACAGCCGCTTCCTGTCCAGATATCAAGGAGCATAAAACATGTTTACTTCCTGGCAGTTCATCTATGGCACAAACTCCTCTGGTCCAATCGCACCTGCACTGAAGTTCCTCAGCAGACCAAGCTAATTTTAGATTTCCCTCATTACAGGCCCAATACGGTTCCGCATATTCTAGGAATATTTTGTCACTTAGGCCATAGCCTAAATTACATATAGCCTCCAGTTTACACATTGGTAGAGGTGGAGCAAACAGTTTATCAGCTTGGCATTTTAGACAACCGAGAGACATTGTAACAATGACATAATCAGCGTTTATTTCTTCTCCATCACAACATTTTACTAAGACTCTACCTTTACCTGTCTGGCCTTTTCCCCAGCGAATGACGTTAACAGCTTTATTATAACGAATACAATTATCTGGTAATCCTCGAAGCAATGGTGCTATGACTCCTATAAAGCCTAATGGAACACGGACAACACCTCCAGGGAGTTCAATGTAGCTTCCATATTGATCAGCACTTATAAGTGATAAATCGTCACCGCATCTATTTCTTAATATGTTAGTTAAGCCAAACATTACCCTGGCTGCGTCGTATCGTTGGTCTTCGGGAAAATTATGTAGCTCCTGTTGGATACGTAATGCTATAAAATTAAGGAGTGTACCATGCCTTCTTTCACATCCTAATCTAAATAGATTAGCAGCTTGTTGTTCTATTTGCCTAAATGTGTGATAGGCTGTGATTGTCACTGGTAAATCTATAGCACGGCCTTCGCTGGTACAGAATAGCCCTTTAGTTGCGTCCAGACGAGCAAGTGGGTCCTGCAAAAGTCTGTCTGTTGATGCTAACGTATATACAGGATTAGGTAAACATGCTCCCCGAATCCATTCAGCGCCCATTTCGATCACTGAGTCTCCAAGCCAACATGAGTGAATACGCCCACCAGGTCTGTAATGCCAACAAATATGTCATATCTCAAAACTATATAATAAATATATAATTCCTATAAGTAATTATCTACCTTTCCTTGGCTTCCAAAACTAAAAAATTATTAATTCCACATTGAGTTAGTCGATGAGCTGCTGATAAACCTGCCATTCCTGCGCCAACGATTATGACTCGTGGCTCTTGGCAGTTGGGACTGATGCTGCAAGAGTCCAGGATGCATTGTTCCTTCCCCGAAGTCTTCACTACATTACTAAGACATCTTAACCATTTTGTCGCTAATGATATTTCAATCACTCGTTTGACTTTTCTGTTGTTACGGCAATTTAGCGTTACATACCAACTCCTAGGCCACATATAAGTTAAAGGTAATAATATCATTTTCTTCCATTGACCTTATTATTTAATTAAATAATTGGGTTTTAATAATATCATACTATACAATTTTGATTTACTTTTGTCTACTCTACAGTTTAGTGTCTTCTATCAAGAAGATTGTTTATTTATTTTTTATTTCTTTATGGCCATTTATTTTATAGCGAAACTGCTTATAGATAAATATAAATAAAATTGTTTATTTAAAAACAATTTCTATTTAAAAACGCTTATAGTTTAATCTTATTTCATAAAAAAAAAATTGTAGGTATTATGTAAGTGGAATATTTTTTTACGGTGTTCCACTATAGGAAATAATTTGATATTACAGAACCCTACTCTCACTTAATCAATTTGGAGTTTTTCAAAGAAATTTATTATTTATATAATGAATATTTATCGATAATGCATATGTATGTATACATGATTTCACTCTTTAAAAGTTTTTGTGTACCTACATACACACTAGTAAGGGAGTCGGTAGGTACACACACATCAACACATATATAGCACACACACCTGACTAGTTACTCAGGTATGTATGTGTCGACAGTTTCAAAGTCTTTCGTGGGCAAATATATAGGGACATAGGTAGACAGTACGGAACACTAGTAATTTAGAAGAATTTCACTAGTATGATCAAATAATGTTACTGTACGTAGGTTTTAAAAATAATTTATGTTTTATAAAAAAGACGAATATTTCAATCATTACTATTTACTATAATATTACGTAATAAGATAAGCATACATAACATCACAATGACTAACTATTTATTGGACAAACGGAGCTAAGCAAATGCGTATACAAAAAAAATGCTTGTAAACATATGCTTGATAACAATTTACTAATATATCATATAAACATTAAATATTTTCCTATACGACAATTTTATTGCAGTCGCGATAACTAGAAATATACATTTATATATTAATTATGAAAAAAAAACATAACATGTACTCGCGTAAGATTGATTCAAACGAGAGTCTATTAAACGATTTCTTATACAACACCAAGAAATATTTTGTTAAAAATTTATATGGTCCATTAAATATAGTTCTCAACAGGTACGTAAATTTTGATCCCATCAGACGTAACGCAATTCAACAAAATATACTTATTTTTATAACAAGGAAGAACAGATTTTGAGCTGACACTGATACTCATTACCATTTCGATGAATAAATATTTGACATTTTATTTCCAACTCATGTAACAAATAAGTGAGCCTAATCACTAATGCAATTTTGCATCGTTGCAGTTTTAAATCTAAACCGATATTTGTATATGCGTTTTAAATTTAAATGCATACTCTTACTAACCACACTGGAATCAATCAACGATAAAACACAAAACATATCAAGTTAAAATATAAATGTATGTGTTTATACTAAAGTGTACAAAGGAGGGTGAATTTAATTTCAATATTATCTTTCATAAAGTATGCTTAGAATAAATGAATAATTATAAATCATATCTAATACGACTTCGTCAAATGTCTAATACCCTATAATCAAACTACTTACACAGTATCATCAATAAATAAGCAAACAATCGTCATAAGCTATGAACATTAATAATCTACTTCATTTATGTATCTGTTTTGTTGAAGAAATATTTCATAATCTATTTTTCTGCTAGGACTTCATCAGCCGATGTCTTTATTTCTTCCCACGAACTTTGAATATCACTTTCTTCAGTGAAACGCGAGCAAACAGCAAATCTTAGGAAATAAACGTCATCCACTTTTGAAGGTACAAGATGAATCTTCCCGCGTCCATTAATACGTCTCAAGAGAGCCTCATTAGTTTCATTATCACCTTTGAGTCTGAAGCAAACTAAGCCCATAGTGACCTCTTCGAAAAGTTCGAATCTTTCGTCATCAAGACAGAGTTTTTCGAAAAGGTGAGCCAGTCCAATATGTTTACGGATGAAGTTCTGAATGTTCTCAACTCCATACAGTCTCAACACGAACCATAGTTTAAGGGATCGGAAGCGTCTTCCGAGAGGTATCTGCCAGTGACGGTAGTCCGGCGCTGATCCTTGCATGTCGTGTTTCAAGTATAAAGGATCGACGTTGAAGGCGTCAACGATCCAACGCGGCTGTTTCAGCCACATGGCGGAACAGTCGAAGTTAACCAGCATCCACTTGTGAGGGTTGAAGTTGAACGAATCAGCCTTTTCGACTCCCTTCATGAGGTGGCGGTACTCTGGACAGATGAACGCGGAGCCGGCGTAGGCTGCGTCCACATGAAGCCACACATCATGCGACTTGCAGACGTCGCCTATCTCGTCCAGAGCGTCGAAAGCGCACGATGATGTTGTGCCTAAGGTTGCGACGACCTGCGTGTTGCATTTAGTTTATACATTAGTTTTATTATGTCTTACGCTTCAATTAGAAACTTAATTCGAAGAATTAACCTGTTAAATATATTGCAACAAACTCGTAATGTTTCCAAGCGTAACTTTATCTTAAAACATGTTTTCTATTAGATACTTACATAAAACGGTATCAATCCATTCTTGATATCTTCGTCGATAGCCTCTTTCAAGGTATCTCCGCGCAGGCGTCTCTTTTCATCGTGCTTCAGGCTGCGGAGCTTTACTCCACCGAGGAGACCAGCTCGCTCGACAGACGAATGAGCTTGTTCTGGAAATATAAATAAACAAATTGTAAGTAAATTGGGTGGATGTCACATGTATGATATTTTAAGGACAAATATATGCTCGGACATCTAAATCTAACTAACGAGGCCGTCTCAAAGTCTTACTTTAAAACTGTATATAACATAACATATAAACTGAAATTAGAAACGAATAACTTAACTAAGACACAGTTTATATTTGTCTTTGTCTTAAGTGGGGCCATCATATACATAGAAAAATGTTTTTAAACTCACTATTACAATATCCAACAAGTTTGGACAGGATTTCAACTTCCGTCCAGTCTGGATGCTGTTCCTTAGTCCTCTGCATCGCTCGGGCCTTAGCTCCTAACAGAGCGACCAATGTGGCTTCACTGGCTGTACCCTGAATGACGCCACCGCCCTCGCCACCAGAGCGAGCCAAGAATTCTTCTGGCAGACCCAGCATCTGGCCTAGCCAATCCAGCATCACCACCTCAAGCTCGGTGCAAGCTGGACTTGCGATCTATGTTTTATAAGAACATAAGATCGTTTTAAAGTCCGTATGTACGACTAAGTATCTTATTAAACATTAAAAAAAATATGTATATTCGTCAAAATGTATTAACCCTTTTCCATAAAAGTTAATGGTACATAATTATACACACTTAAATTATAACTCCTTTTTTACAGTCAACTAAATTTATAAATACTTTTAAAAATCTTGTTATGCTAGTACGTTTTTCTAAACTCGTACTCCTTGACAAATGAGTGATATCACGTCACCTTGACAATGGTTTACGGAAATACATAATGCAACGTAATGTTAATTGATCAAATATAATATTTCATAATAATTATTGATTATAATTTTTATATATATAATAAATTGGAATAAAAATAGCTTTATTTAAATATTAAATCGCTTTGTAGGTCGTGGAAGGTTTTTTATAGTTAACGTCGAATAACGTCAAAAGTATTCAAAATTACGGTAATTAAAAGAAACCTTGAATTTTATTCGTATCTATCTGAGTAGCCCAAATATTATATTAATTGTTTTTATTTAATTGTTAAAAAATATTTATAATTTTGGCATATTTAATAATTGAGTTGAAGTTTCTATATCTTACTCAGAGGTTGCAATAACTCAAACCTTTCTACTGCTTGCAAAGTGTTTTTTTTTACAAATATGTATTCATTTTATATATCAATTCTTATATTGATTGTAGGCTATAATTACCCAGGTGAAACCAATGCAGGCGATGGCTCCGCTTAACATATCTGCAACGATCGATGGATAGGAGTTGGCAGTGGGGAAATAGGCATGGAAACGTGGGGAATGCCAGTGGGTAACTCCTGACATAACCACTCTCTCAATATCAGCCATTACGGCCGTCCAGGGTTCAGGCTTCTCTGGAGCCTGCTCCGGTACCAAGGGTCTTAAATACCCTGGCTTCACTGAGGGCACCACTTGCCTGTAACATGTAAAAATAGTTAAATAAATAATTGTTCGTGAAGGTTTGCACATAAAATTTTCTATGAGATTTAAATATAGTTTCATGTTATTATGTTTTTTGATAGTGTGATTGCATACAAATTAATAATAATCTTTAATAATACATTTGCCATACCTGTCGCGTATATTTTCCAAGTACTCGGCGATGTAATCAGCCATTGCCTTCGCGAAATCCTTGAACTCCTTAGCTTCCATTTTTTTCTATAAATTATTTTTTTTTAATAAGTATTTTTTTGTTATGAAATAAGATCATTAGATGAAGTTCTTAATATTTGAAAGTACGAAAACGATAAAATGAAAAATGTACATCCATCCGTTCTCTTTACAACATTAGTAATAAAGGAACAATTAAGGAATCTACAGATTTATTAGTATCCGTATTCAATGCCGAGAGAACGGCAGTATAGCTGGTTGCACAACGCAGCAAGTGGTGCGAGGTTATATACGGACCTCGGAAACTTTACGTTGTTAGAATCGGTTTTGACACTTGAATTTAAATCTGTTCCAACTGCTATACAAAATATAAGCCTAGAAAATTATTTGTATATTCAAAGTTAGCATAACATTGCTCTGATTGTCCGTTTAATTTATTCTTGCGAATCTAAAAAGGGGTTAACAATGAGAAAAACTATTGTTATTAGACTGTATCCGATAATCAATTAAATAAATGCAATACTAATGTAGGTTTAATAATTCACCTTGAATTACAATAAAGTAGGTGAAGTGTCAAGAACTGTGCCGGTAATAATTACCGAGCCATAAAATAAAATATAAACAATGAAAATTTTATAATATTGATATAATTATCTATCTTTGTTATTATATTATGTCAGCGATATTCATGGGATAGGAAAATGTTAGCGTCTTTAACTTCGAATGAGGTGAAGGAAAAACGGTCGTTGTTGTCAAGCTGGAATAAGATCTGAAGACTGCAGACCTGAGACAAGTTATTAACCAAAAAAAAGGATTAGAAAAAAATATATATTTTTATATTGCTCGATCAATAGTTTCCATATTGCCGTATTGCAATTTAGTTCAAGTGACCGCTTTGTAAGGGTTGTGTAGGAGGAATGGAAGGAGTCGAGTAGAATTATTGTCGGTTATTCTGACTGTCTCTATCATGACCTCTGTACCATGAAATGCATGGATTTATCACGTTGAGCTTGATACTATATACTCAAACTCCATAATACTGGAAATTAAAAAGAAGAGGAGTGGCGCTCTTGTAGCGCATATTTTAACTCAAAGTAATTAAAACCCGCTCGGGACTTCCCATCGACCTGAAATCATGATCTTAGTCATATTCTTGACGTTCAAGTACAGAATTTTCTTTGAAAAGTCTAGATTTTGTCATACGTCAAAAATAACAAGTTTGTAAACAAAATCAATTAATAACCCCTAAAAAAATTACAAGCTATTTATAACAAACCATAAGCTGCGAGAACTTTCATTTATGGGACATTAATTCTTTATTTTCCAAGTTAAGTTTTCTTAAGCTTTTTTTCATAGAGAAATTTTGAAACTCGTAATTTATAACTAAATTGCTGTTGTTAAACGGCTAATGCTCTCTATATTTTTAGCTACAGAATCACACTTGCATTTATCCCGTTTGTTGTTGCATATTTTCTGACCAAAATTATGTTTATTTGATGGTCTTGATTTTATTTTATGCAATAACTGGTAGATATTTTTTGCTCTTTTTCAAAAAGAAAAACAGTTTGTTAAAAAGCAATCTACAGTATGTTAATTATTTTATTCAGGTTAGGGAACATAAAGTTTGAAATGCAAACACTTGACAGTTAATCTTAATAACTGAATACATAGTTTTTAATTTTATAGTAAATATTATCAATCATATTTGCCACACAGAATTGCCACCGAGAAAACCTGTTCTTCACTCATCAAAACCTTTTTCGGAACCCATTCATATAATTCCTATTATAAGTTCCTACTATTAACTTCCTTCGCCTCTTGCGAATAGACAGAATAAAATGCCTATGTATATCGTTCTAACAATAAGGATATATTTAATCTTCCTTTACTGACTGTTAAATTAAAGTTTAAATAATAGAAAACAAACAAATTTGTATTACTTACTTTACGTATTAAATATAGAATTCTTAGTTTAAAAATGTTTACGTTCGTTTTGATTCCTATTTAGGTAGTTTATATAAAGTCGAAATTAATGCTTAGTATAAGTTTGCATCATTACATTACGTACGAAGGGGGTTTCCATTTCTTATTTAAGAGCCAACGTTAATAGTATAATGTGCCAAGATTTATGAAAAAAAAGTGTTAACGCTTCGTATGTAGCGCGACTATACAAGTTTGGAGTAAAGATACAGATAGCTTTTATAATATAAAGAAACTATTACGAATACTTTATGTCCCAAAGCGGGTCGCAAAAATATTTGCTTTATAAGCAAACAAAAGATTATTTTATTTGTAATAATATATATGCTAAGTCAAGTCAATATTGAAAATATTATAATTTTATTTCGTGATGTTTGTTGTGTTTATCAATATATTTTTGCAGTGTTCTTGTTTGAAAGTAGAAAAAGTAAAAATTAATAGCACTAAAGGTAGTGATTATAACCTAGAAATCAAACCAGTGGTTTAGTCTTTCGATGCAAATCTTTGTAAAGTTATACTTACCATAAGTTTTGCATCGTGTACTACAAACGCAGCGTTTTAGATTTTCCATTCATACATTTTTACACATGATAGTATCGATTTAGGTTTGTGAATGAAAAACTTATGATAAAGCTATTGGGGTGGGATTTCAAATGTAATTGACCTCATCATTTAACACCAAATATGGCGAAACAGGAATGCATATCACAAACATATTGTTTAAAATATAAGTTATAGCCATTCATCAGTTTAAGAGTTGTAACTATGTCGTATTATTAAATTCACAGCTTTAAAAACTTTTTTTTTTCTTCGTTAAATAAGTAAATTAATAATGAGGGCTCAAATTTTTATTAAAAAAATAATATGATAATCATTTATAGGGTTTTGAATATTTATTTGATATTTTATTACAAGATTGCTAAGAATTTTGTCGGATAAATAAGTATTAATTAAAAATAACCTGTTAGGTTTTTACTGTAGCGTCACAAACACACGTAAAAATTTCTTGCAAACAAAAATTATTTCCCCGACTACGCGCGGGTATTTCCCTTTGTCGTCGCGTAGTTTAAATTAGTATTTTTCCTCAAAGACTTATTTATGGTTCATATGTATATTTTTTCTACATTTATAAATTTAATAAAGAGTGAATGAATGCCTTTACTTATCCGGTATATTTATATTTAGCCAGAGTTGTCATAATAACACAACATTATATATTGTTATAAAAATATGTTGGATGATTTTATTTTTAACCGAGCAACAATTTGTTACTAGCGGTAACAATATTAGGAACAAAATAAATATCTAATACTTTCGGCAGTGATTTAAATAAAACTAATACCTTTTCGGATTTACTACGCGAATTTTTATTATTTAACCATTATCACGGTTGCTGAAAAGTAACCGAAACGTCGGTGTTATGTAGTTTAAAATAATAAGACATTCGCGTAGTATATCCGAAATATATTAGTTTTAACAGTAATAAGACTACAATTCTTGTGAAAATTACAATTAAACCAATAAAATGGTGAAGGTTAGTTTAATAGAACTGTCGACTTTTTATCGCTGGTCACAAATAAGAAACAATAATATCTAATACAACAATATTAATATTATCTTGACAGAGAAGGTCAAGGCATGGAGATCGAAAGTGAATAAAATGTGTCAGCAAACAATTTGTATGGTGAATTTTAACAGATAATTTTGACCGCAAGCTCTATACAAGGTTATTGTTTCAATGTACAAACTTAAACTGGTTTCGATAATAATAATGTTTAATTTAAATATTACTTCAACAATTAAATCAGTACCAACAGTCATAAAATTGTACTTATTGATAGCAAATAGAAAAACAATAAGGTACTAGTCCAACGAGCGAGTAACAAAACATTTATTTGTCAAATAAGTTGCTAAATATAGATAATAATAATATAATAGACTGTACAGGACTATTATAGATTGTACTAATAATTTATGAAATTTCAAATCTTGAGTATTATCTATATACTGTAAGGTACTTACCAAAATTTCAAAGCACAAACGTTTAAATTTATAAACACAAATATATCGCAATGATTAATATAATCACGGCCGTTTGGAGCTGTGCGTTAGGACGCTGTGTTCTGACCAATACTTCTAGCGAACTACGCCCGCACCGCTCCAATCACTTTATATATATCGTACATTGCCGAAGGATTATATATATGTATAAATATACGGACAGAATTCAACCACAGATCAGTATTGACCAGATATAACTATTTGAAAAACGTTTAATGTTTATGTTCATTCTAGGTATTATAAGTATGACAGTATTTCGATACTCTATCTATCTACTATATAAAATGATTTAACAGCTCGTCAAAATTTACTTCAAGTTAAATTTTATTCAATAATAATTCCTTGATTTTTTTAAAAGTAATAGTTCAAAAAATAATTTAGATTCAAAATATTTCAAAATCGAGGTTTTGCCCTTGGGTTGACATTCTAATTTGTTACGTTATGATATATAAAAAAATGCAAAAATGGTACACAGGTGTAAAAAATTATAACTCTTATATTAAATTTTAAATAGACATAAATATTTACTGGGAACTACTTTCTATTATTGTATGTTATCAACGAATTATAATATTTTCAAAATGTCATATAAAATCAAAATATAACACTTCCACCAGAATAATACCCATTTTGACTTAAAATATGGGGGAGGTCTTGCTCTGTATTATCTATGATCGATGTGCTTTTCACAGTGCGGACCAATTGTTTAATTTAATATAATATATTTTAATATTATTTATGATTCTGAATACCACGACGGATCATTCAATATGCAAAACAAGAAATACCCAAAATTAAATGTACGCCAACTCTACAACAAAACGAAAGTATGAATAATATATTTACGTTTTTTCATTCAGCGTTAGTTTAAGTTTTTATTTCATATACATCTCAACTATAAAACTAATTACTTATATAAATGCTAATGCAAAATAAAAGCGTATTGCTGACTTATTGAACATTGAAGAGTGGTTGGGCGAGGTGTGAGATCGGCAGCACCACCCCCTATATCAGACTCTCGAGACAAGAGTAATTGAATCAATTCCCTAAAGCGGAACTTGATATAACAGAAGTTTTATTGCATTCGTATTATATAGGTAATTTATTAATATATTTTGTTTTACATAAATTAATAATAATAGTACTTCAATAATTTTAAATATAACTTGTAATGTTCCCTGTACTAGGATTCAACAAAAATTTTCATAAAAATAAAATACATATTGCTTATTGCCGAAATATTATAAAATAAACTTCATTTATATAAAAATGTATATAAATTAAAATATCTGACTTCAAAATTCACAACAAAATGTAGATAAAAGGTTTTATCGTTATATTATACAGCCCTAGGGATCTCTAAGAAATAAGTCGCACTTTATAAAATCACTGTGAAAAGGGAAAGATCCACTTGTTGCAAATTCTCTTCCAGTAACCATGGAAACGCTTCGCCCAACGCCTGCCACCACAACACCCTCTGTCAAGAAGTAGAGAACTCTCAGATTTAGGGCTACCAGCGTAATATATAGAAAAAAATATATATTTAATTTTCTCTTATGATCAAATCCTTTAAGGATCAATGTAATAAAAAGGACTAAACCTGAATGAAAAATAAATGAATTTGAGTATTGTGAAAAATTTTTGTATCAAATTTTATACGTTTTTTAAATAGTTGTAATCGAACCATATTTTCACCCCGTACGATGGTGAATCATTTGGTTCAACCACATAACATTATAATTTGGTCGATCTCAAGTAAAAAAAAACGACTACATTGAGGTATAAGTTTCCATTGAAGCGTTTATAAAAAGGAACGATGACATTACTTAATACCTTTACTTATAGTACTGTTCTTAAGACATATCTAATTCACAGACATCAAAGATAGAAGTTTAAAAAATCTGTAGAAGAAGCAGTCTAGTAGCAACCCTAGATTATTCCGGGTCAACGTGGATAATTACGCTTCCAAAGCTTTTGATGAAGTAGAGCTTTCAGAGTCAACGAGTCATAACCGTGAAATGTCATGTTTTATATTCAATATATATAATAATTCTATTAGTACGTGTTATGTGAAATTTAAAATTATGTGTCTACGTAACAACGGGTATCTTGGGGAGTTAGTAAGGAGATTTGTAAATGGATACTAATAATTCCTAGTATAAAACCAATCGTTCTTAGTTAGAGCCAACTAAAATTCCATTTCCTCTCAAGAAATTAAACTATGCTCTACCACAGACCAGAGTTTCGATTTGGGCTCCATAATATTAAACCGTGCGAGATTAAAATGTTCAAATGTCACAGTTATTCATTAATATTCATATATATCTACATATTTGTATTTGTATTTAAAACTACGGCCCGGAGAGTCGGGTTGACGCTGGAAAGACAGCTGACGCTGGAAAGACGGATGGCGCTGGAAAGACAGCCGACGGCAACGGCCTAGTAAGCCCAGCCCGGGATTTACGAAGCTAAAAGTCATATAAAGAAAAATACTCCTAGGACAGTCCGAGAGGGGGGGAGGGGCGAAAGATCTGTCCACCGGTCGATGTAAACGGCGAAAACGGCGCGAATACGGATTTGAAATGCCCTACGTGCGGGAAAAATTACAAGAGACGAGCCTGGTATATAAAAATCTAAAAACAGATAATGGTGTTAAAGCACGACAATCGTCGGTAAGTTCTTCAACTTTCACTTCGGATAGAGTTGACCCTCATGTATCCCATGGTGAACCATTAATTGGAAACTACCAGGAGTCCATTGACATCCGGACACGTCTTAGCATTCCAAACATGAAACAATCGACTTGGAAAGTTCACGACGACAATTTAGCGGTCCTGTTAGAGCATCCGGGCTCGAAGCAGGAATTGAACTCGAGAGTAGAAACTTTCCAAAATACTATTTACGACTACTTTAATGAGCAATATCCACCTCGAAATCATTACTCTCGCAAAAATAAAGACAATTCTTTCAAGATAAAAATGAGGAGGATAAAACGGGAATTAATTAAAAATCTATGTATAGCCAAAGCCCTAGGCGACAATCACCTTAGTGATCAACGCTCTAGCTAGTTAGCTAGAGCGTTAAGATCAATTCTAAAATTAATTCAAGGAATACCGGCGCAAATCGTAGAATATCGCGATAATTTTGACCGGCCAAACCAGGAAGTAGATTTTGACAAAAACCCTTTTGAGTGTTTCGAAAACCATTTTTAGGAAAAAACGCGGACACCTTCTCTTGACCAACGAACAAATATACGATCATTTTAAGAGCACATACGAAGTGCCTAAAAGTGTAAGACTCTATACGGATCCCAACGAACAAAAATCTGGAATTCCTCGTATCGATTTCCACGGCATTCCACCAGCGCTAGATGAAATAAGTATTCAGATAAAGAAAAATCGTCTAAATCTGCGCCGGGACCCAATGGTATCCCATATATAGTCTTTAAAAAATGTCCATCGGTTCGTAAACATTTCGATAAAATATGGTCAAGGAAGCAAATCCCGGAGTGCTTCGGAAAAGCAATTTTTGTCCTCATTGCCAAAAAAGATCGAGTGACAGATCCGAAAGATACTAGACCGATAGCCTTAACAAATACTATATCCAAAATCTTTTTCTCAGTTCTACAAACGAGAATGACGCGATTCATGCTCAGCAACAGGTATTTTAGGCCAAAACACCAGAAAGGGTTTTTACCCGGAATTTCTGGATGCCTAGAACACAACAATTTGCTGTCGGAGAGTTTAAAAGATGCTAGGAAAAGCGAGAGGCAAATTACAGTTTGTTGGGTAGACTTAGAGAACGCGTTCGATACAACACGAATTGATGCTATTCGCGCTAAGATGGTACAACTTTCCACCCCTAGTTAGTGATATGATCGCGTCGTATTACTCAAAATTAAAGTTTTCTATAACAACTAAAGAAGGCCATTCAAAAACATTTAGTTACAATGTAGGACTATTTCAAGGTTGCTGTTTATCTCCAATTGTATTTAATATTGTAATTAACATCTCAGTAGATACATTAATCAGCAACGAGAAAAAATGGGGGTATCGGTTCAAGTTTAATAATAATAACATGGAATCCATTTTAGCCTTCGCTGACGATCTCGCAATTCTGACACGTAACCCCAAACACTGTCAAGTACTATTAGATGAAGTGGATAAATTCTGTGAGTGGACCGATGGATTGAGGACAAAACCAAGTAAATGTCACTGTCTGTATCTCGGTAGGCGGAATACAAAATACACCTCATACGATCTGGGATTATCGTTAGGCGGTCATGCATGCATTTACAGAAAATGCACCATTTAAATTTCTCGGTCGGAAGATTGATAATATAGTAGATAGCTTTTTAAACGATCTCAACAAGATAGATAGCCAGATCAGTAACGTTAAAAAAGTTTGGATCTACGATAATTATCTTACTTCAAGTTTAAATTGGCCTTTCCTCGTCTATGATTTTAATAAAACCCTTTTGTCAAAGTTAGATGCAGGCGTCATAAGGATGTTGAAGTTGTGGCTCGGGCTCGCGCTAACGGCTGATTCATCGGCTTTATTCAGGGATCGCAATAGTTTTGGGATGAGTCTAAAAAGGCCATCGGAGCTCTATCAACACCTGAGAGTTTCCAAGAGATATATCCTGGGGAAATCCCATGATGACGTCGTTACATCGCTCTCAAAAGACAAAGATGCCCGAGAGCTAGAGTCAAGGCTTCAATTTCACAAGCAGTTTATGATAGGAGCACAAAGTAACAGAGTAGGGTTAGGATCAAGAAAAAAAGTCCAAGATACGGATATATTGAAGTCTTTTATTCGGCAAGACGAGAATGATAAATATAAGATCCATGCAATAAGTTTAGAATTGCAGAACGAGTGGTTAGACATAGGAGATTTTTGCATCCCATTAGCATTAAAATGGCGCACCTTAATCCACGATTGGTCATCAGCATTGCTAAAATTCTATCTCATTGCGTTCCAGATGACTCTCCCAGATTAGAGTAATCTAATAATATGGGGTAAAGGTACCGAAAAAATTTGCTTTATCTGTGGGAAGACAGTTGGAACTGCTAGGCATTTGTTAGTGGGATACAAAATCCCCGAGGATATTTTTGCGTCGGCCTCCAGATCAGACATATTTATGTATTCGCGAATTTTAAAGCGCGTTGCGATGATAGAGCTTACGGTTCCTTGGGAAACCAACATCCCCAAAGACCATACCATCAAGGTCAACAAATATTACGAGCTCACACACGAACTCACTCGAAATAGTTTCGTCGTGGATTTATACGCGGTAGAAGTGGGAGGAGTGAGAGGTATAACGACTAAATCTCTTTACAACCTACTAAAAGACTTGGGCCTGTCCAGTACTCACATTAATTCATTCTTGGAACGTACTTCGAAGGCAGCCCTAGTAGGTAGGTTAATTTTTTAAATAAATTATAGCCTGTGCTCACTTTTTGATGCGTAAAGCTTTACTACAAGACTTCATGGAAAGAGTAACAAACATTAAAAAAAAGAAAGAGTAACAAATATACATCCTCACAAACTTCTGTAGTTATAATAATAAGACTAGTTGAAATTTAAAAGATTAACACGTAAGACTGGTAACATTTTCTTCTACCTGTTCCCCTGTGTATATTTCACTATTAAGAGAAATTAATAGGTTTCTCATAATTTCTGGATTAATCAAGCAATAAATTTTATTGAAAATTAATTTCACTTTTGCGTTTCTCCTAGTCCTCAACCGGGAAAGTATTGTGAAATGAATGCAAAAGAGAAAAAAGAAGAAACGAGAAAGGTTATTGTACCATTGGTACGGAATCCAAAATGCTAAGATTGTTGGCCCGACACAGTGGAAACTCGGATATTTTTAGAAAATAAAAAATCGTTTTCCACACTTCATCCTTCGTCTGTCCTTCTTTATGATATCTATATATTATACTCAACAACATAAATAAATGTCATATGTAACCTTTTAAAGTCAGTCGGTAAATCCTATATACATTGTCAATGATATTTGTCTCTATTTATTATTTATTCACGGCTATATTTTAAATCTAATATTCATGTTTACTCGATTAACGTGAAATGTTTATTCCTGACATTAATTAAAAATATTATTTCAATATACACAAATCTTTATATAGTGGACCATTGGCTTTAGTTTTGGTATTTTTTATTATTGTTGTCAAATTTTTTATTTTGATATTTTAGTTGCAATCAAATTATAATAATTTAATAAAATGTGTCAAAAATGCATAAATTGTTATATTATTATGTATATTTTAATTACCAAAACAAATATTAATTTGTTTCTGATTAACCACGTCCACAGTCCATTCTTTTATGACATTTAAAAAAGCAAATGACATCTGTTGTCAACTCAGATGCCCCTCTTCCCCTCCTACCACCTACTGGCTGGCCCTGTTTGCTCCTCATCTGTCGAGAAAGTTTAGGTTCAAAGTCTGGGTACAAAATTCCTAATTTATTACAGCGGTTTATTCATATTTTAACTCCAATTTACATAATCATGTCCAATAGTAAGATGTTTAATGCACTTAAAGTGCTTAGAAGGCACAGCAATGGAAATTTCACAAATAGTAAGTGTTATAAAACTTATCGAACTTTTTATAATTAATAAAACTTTTTCAGGCATCAGTTCGACTACTCTTAAGGTTTTTATGGTTTTTTATTGTTATAATTTAATTTTAGGGTTACATAGCAGAACCTTTGCGGCTGCTGCAACGTCCCATGTCCACACCAAGTGCAAATTGGTTAATGGTGTATATGTCATAACACTTGATTCTCCAAATGTTAAGGTATGTCAAGTAGTTTTCCAAACAAATCACTTCACAATAAAAAGTTAATTCTATAAATAGTTAAAATTTTATTCATGTTAAGTAGAAGGAGGAGTTGAAGAGTTCTTAAAGTTTTAACTTCATCAAGTAGGTCCTCCTTAAGGACTTTACAAAAGACGGTTTAAGCCTATCTTGGCAACTCTTGGATCAGAACAAAAAAATGTAGTTTTGCTATAAGAAAAAGTTTTATAATAGAACATATATATATATATATATATAAAAAACATTCACATTTATCATGATTAGATGCAATTTTATATGATTACATCAATTTTATTTTCAATAAAATTATTTTGTTGCTAATCAATGAAACTGTCAAATTGCCAAAACTTTTATCGAACTACAGTGCAAAGTATGCAAATTATACACAGATAAATTGTTATGACAACCCTATGTACATACTTTTAAAGTGCAACTTATCTCCTATTTTTCCTAAACTTATTACAAATAATTTATGCACAATAATTAATTTATATTCATTGCTATACAAAATATCACATAACTTATAATTAATCGTCATAAGTTTTAGATTTAATTCTCATTTGTTTGAAAATAGTATGGAATCCTTTTAATTCTTATGTTTTCTCGGCTGTTCCAATAACAATAATTCTAAATGCTATAAGTAATTTGAAGTGTTAGTTTAATTTCCAAAGTATTTACTGCATGGTTCAAATAAAATTTTGAATGTACATAACATTTATAACTTCAGGTTAATTCCTTAAATCAAGACGTAATGGATGAAGTTAAATCTATCATTCAAGAAGTACAAAGCAATCCGGCAATCGAAGCTGCCGTTTTAATATCCGGCAAACCTGGGTGCTTTATAGCCGGTGCCGATATCAACATGATTGAACGCTGTAAAACAAAGGAAGAAGTAGTTGCGTTATCCAAAAATGGTGTGTTCGAAAATAATTGTAATATAAAAATTCAAGCCTTCAGGAGAGAGATCTTTCAATGATATTATTTTTTAAGGTCATGAAATCTTTAGGAGCATAGAAAATTCTACAAAGCCTTATGTAGCAGCCATTCAAGGATCATGTCTCGGGGGCGGTCTGGAAACCGCATTGGCTTGTAAATACAGAATTGCTGTGAAAGATAACAAAACAGCTCTGGCACTTCCCGAAGTTATGCTAGGTTTATTGCCCGGAGGTGGCGGCACTGTTAGGTATGGCTCAATTCATATTATATATTACTTCATGAGAGCTTCTTGGCTAATAAATAATTACACCTCAATATGAGAATAGGAATATTTAATATTTAGACTTTCTTTGGGCGTCGTGTTGTCATATTTAATCAGGTGATAGAATTATTTTTCAACATCTAAATGATGCTAGAAAATCCTAATGCTGCTATTGTGTCGTTTATATTTATAAAAAAAAAAAATTATGCCTAGAGTTGCTCCTCGCGGAAGAAGTGAATCTTCGTGATATTAAAATGAAAACAGGAAGGGAAGGGGCAGAAACTAGAAATGTATTATTCTTTCAGACAAACTATATTAACTATACTTTCAAGTCACAATTGGTTGCCCGCATGCGTTCGAGCGCCACGCATTCCCTCTCGCTCTGTCCCCCCCCCCCCGCCCCGTCCTAGCATAAGGGCGCATTTTCATTGGTCGATAAGGCCCGCATTCGGGGTGCGGGAGATTTCTGTAACGCATGCCATAGGGCCCGCAAAAAATTTATCGTTTTCACTGGTCGTCAGAGCCCGCATACGGGGTGCGGGTGATTTCTATAACGCATGCGAATTCCGTTATTCCGGAATGCGGATATCACCCGCACACGTTTAATCGACCGAGTTATCGACCAGTGGATTTCATTGGTTGTTAGCTCGCATGCGGGTACTCCCCGCAATCGGGCTAACTACCGACTTATCGACCAATGAAAATGCGCCTTAAACTTTTAACGCAACCTTGTTGGCAGTGGAATAACAAGTATCACTTCAAAAATATATTGTTGATATACTTGTCATCCCATTTTCAGTCGTTCGATTTATTTGATATTGAATTTGCAATTTATTGTGAGTCATTAAATAATATTTTTAATATTACAGGATGCCCAGACTAACTTCAGTTCCTACGACTTTGGATCTTGCTCTGACTGGGAAAACTGTGAAGGCCGACAAAGCGAAGAAACTTGGGATGGTTGATTTGTTGGTATCTCCATTGGGGCCAGGTAATTGTAGTGTGAAATTAATGCCAATTTAATTTAAATTCAAATAGAAAACATATTATGAAGGGTCATTGACACAGGCGAGAATTATTTCTAAGAGAATTATCAATTCCACAAAGCTGTATGAGTCAGCTATTCAAAGAGAAAATGTTTTAAAGATTGTAAAATCTAGTCTTATTTGTCAATAATTTTTTAATATCAATCAGAGTTTTTTGCTTATGCATGTACAAAGAAATTGTAATGAGATCTAAGACTTTCGCGAGTATTCATTTACGGATTACGGACATTTACATTACGGGTTATTCATTACGGAAAAATTGAAGTTTTTAGAAATTTTAGGTATTTCAATAAGAGGAATAGAATATAAATTAATTATTTTTTGTTTTTTTAGGCTTAGGACAACCCGAAGCTAACACAATGGCATATTTAGAAAAGGTCGCCGTTCAAATTGCCAAAGACATTGCATCCGGAAAAATGAAGGTAGAGAGGGGCAAGAAAGGTGTCGTCAATCAATTGATGGCCAGCGTCATGGATGTAGAGTTTGTCAAGAATTTCATCTTCAAGAAAGCCAAGGATCAAGTCATGAAAGCATCTCGTGGGTTATACCCAGCACCCCTCAAGGTATTGTCTTGTTAATTACAATATAACATTATAAACTGTCATTCCATTATTAATAATAATATTTTTATATGTACTTTTAAAAATGTGTCTGTGTTGAAAAAGTATGCCATGCTTATCCATTCATGAATATATGCATCCTATATATGTGCCTATTTCCAGATTCTTGAAGTCGTCAGGACTGGTGTAGACAAAGGTCAGGCTGCGGGCTACGAGGCGGAGGCCCAGGGCTTCGGTGAACTGGCCATGACGCCCCAGAGCAAAGGGCTCATTGGACTCTTCAGAGGACAGACCGAGTGTAAGAAGAACAGGTTCGGCAAACCTCAGAATGAAGTTAAAACGGTCAGTCTTATTGAATTCTTTGTATTGACTCAGTTCCTTCCGTTCTGTCACACGGTCTCCTCCATTAAAGTATTTCATGTCTATTTTTCTCACTCGTCACTGAAGGAGAATTTTTTTGGTGCATATATACACTATTACATATTAGTTCTGGCACATTGCTATCCCAACATAAATATTTCATACATTTGAAACAAGACATAAAAACTACATTTGTTTGGTTAATTATTTTATAAGGTATATATTTAGAATATTTAAAATTTTATAAAGTACCATAATAACCAGCCAGTATAACTAGATCCCCGTTTTATCAGATCGGCGTCCTAGGCGCGGGTCTGATGGGTGCTGGCATAGTTCAAGTGTCAGTGGACAAGGGATACCAAGTAGTGTTAAAGGACGCCACTACAGCAGGCCTCTATCGCGGTATGGGTCAGATTCAAAATGGACTAGTCAACGCTGTCAAAAGGAAGAGGATCTCATCGTATGTAACTTGATTTTATGGTATTTTTTTTTGTCTTTGGTATGATCTAAACCATAGACTGTTATTGTCTCTTAAGACTTTAATTGTCTAATATCACATAAACAGAAAATTTAAAACTATCAGTTTGAACATACCCTAAGATATTTATAAGTAATTTTCACTACTTACACACATTTTTGCTGGTACATTTAGAACGTCCCATTTCTTTATCTATTGTATTTTTTTTACATATTAATTATAATGTCTCAGAATCAGTGCTTTACCATTATAGCGATTTAATGACATACATAACTATTTGCCATTGTTTATACCTTTGAGAATTTAGATGATATACCATGTTTCAATGAATCTTCGTGAATTCAATAACAGGTTGCAGAAGGACAAGTTTGTTTCGAACCTATTGCCGACGTTAGACTACAGCAAGTTCAAAAACGCGGACTGCGTTATCGAAGCGGTGTTCGAAGACATCAATATCAAGCACAAAGTTATCAAGGAATTGGAAGCGGTTGTGCCCAAGCATTGTGTACTGGCCACGAATACTAGCGCCATACCTATAACCAAAATCGCAGCCGGCAGTAGCCGTCCTGAGAAAGTTATTGGTGAGTACACACAAAGAGACACGTAATAAAAATAATTCCTATATAGAACCGACAATACCGTCCCAAGCAGCGCTTACAGTGCTGTAAAATGGTTTATGCAAGTTAAGCGTTGTTTATAAGGGTAAGTAACCTTGTATGGGTGAATAGTGTCATAAGAGAGAATTTCTGTAGCTCTTTTTTGATTCTTAGTGCGTGCGTATGTATGTGTGTGCATGCGTATGTGTTCGTGCGTGTGTGTGCACAGACCCTAGTTATAAGACCTACAGGCAATAACAGTTGAATATTTGATTAATTTTTCAACAAACAGTTAGCAATTCATCACAATAACTTACCTGAAGATAATATTAGCAAAAATAACAAAACATTCATGTCTTAACTAATTAAGACAATAATATTTATTTATATAAAAAAAAACTAATTAACTTTTCAAAAATGCAGTTGAGACGTATTTAATTCTATTTATAATATTTTAAGCTAAATATATTATAAATGGTATTGTAAAATTATGTGCTTCTAATAAAAAATCGCTAGCAGGCGTAATTTTCGTGTGAGCTCTCGAGTATGAAAACGTCGAGACTTTCATTATTTATATCATATAAATATCACTACGAGTATTAAAAATACTTCCTGGCGACGGATACACGTCATCGCTATGACTATTAATTAACTTACAAAGCAGGCGAACATCAAAGTGAAAACGACAAGTTATTTATTTCACAAACTTCATATTGTAAATTATAACTGGAATTCATTATATCTATGAATTTATTTCAAGTATAAATAAAGACATCTTCCTGAAGACTGTCGTTGTCTAGTCTAGTCTGGTCTAGACTTATCAGAACATAATACACAGTCTTCACTATATAGAGGTTATAAGAAATTTACTTTGTCCGACGCTTTTTAGTCTTGTTTAATTATAGTATATAACCTTACTATACAAAGGAACGGTGAATGTATTCGCAGTTTTGTCTAGTGAAGGCTGAATGTCTGACTGCTATAATAGTGTTACCTAATTTACTATTAAAAGGTAATGACCTTCAGTTATCACTCCTCTGTGATAACACTTGGGTACATTGACATTACATTCTTGTTCTTAACATAGATCGGAAAAAACTCAATTTTTTTTTCCTTGCTATTGTCATGTTAAATAATTATCGTATGTGTTTTTTCTCCAATTCAAAGTCGTTTATTAGAAAAAATATTGTTATACGATGACACTGTTTAATTTTTTGGTGATTTTGATTCTTCTCTCTAATTATATTTAAGTTTTTCTACCAGGGAGGATGATTGTTGTTTTTTAATACAAAAATTAAATGTTGGCACATGTCTAGCCACTATATTATTTTAAACTTATAAAATAATTCAGTTCTTTCGTGATAATCTGCTTTCCTATGAACATTATCTCCGCGATGGGCATTTCCCCAAAAAATATCGAAGTAGCTGGTACATTACACAAATAACATGCATCAAACAACTCAGCAACTGTTTGCGGCATCAAGTTTGTGAGGCACCGAAAAAAATTACACATTCCGCAAGACATTTCCTTTCTTTCTTTCAACACCCATTGTCATAGATGAGCCAATCGATATATTGGGTGGCCTACAATAAAACCGAGATCCGTGACTATTTCCAGGCATGCACTATTTCTCCCCCGTGGACAAAATGCAGCTGTTAGAGATCATCCGTCATCCTGGGACGTCTGATGACACTGCTGCGGCGGCTGTTGCTGTTGGCCTCAAACAGGGCAAGGTTGTCATCACTGTCGGTGACGGACCGGGCTTCTACACGACAAGGATACTGTCCACCATGCTTAGCGAAGCCATTAGGTTGGTACCACTGATTGCTTTATTTACATAATGAGACCTAATTCTACCGCGAGTATTCATTTAAATGAAACTAATATTATTCGGATTACTACAATGACACCCCGTCTGCCGTGATCATGGTTGCTGCAAAGTAACCGAAACGTCGAGAGTGTGTAGTTTTTAAAATAATAAAATATACGTAGTAATCCTTAAAATCTTTGTCATTTATTTTTTTTTCTACATGTATAGTTCCGCCGTCATGGTTTTTCTTTGATATATAGAAAGAGTTTGAGCGACAGTTACTTTAATTGCTGTTTAAGATTTTATTTCTAAATATTCGATGTATCCATGTTTTGCCTTATAAATAAAACTAACATTCTCGGATATACTACGTTTTTTAATTATTTAGAAAAATCATACTCCCGATGTATTTGTTCACGGGCAGATGAAATGTGAAAATATAATTTTCAGTATATCCGAAAATCTTAGTTTCATTTATTATGCAATTTTGTATGTTTATTTGCAACGATATTTCTTCATATATTGGAATGGGTGGTTAACATTTAAATTATGACCGATCAAAATCAAAAATAGTGGAAGAAGGATGAAAAAACGAGTTTGCTATATTTGTTAATGGAAACCGCTTATGTTTTACCCAGGCTGTTACAAGAGGGCGTTGATCCCAAGGATCTGGACAGCATGACAAAGCAGTTCGGCTTCCCCGTGGGCGCGGCCACACTCGCCGACGAGGTTGGCATTGACGTTGGAGCACACATCGCCGTCGACTTGGCCAAGGTAAAATATATCATGGTACCATATGGTAGAAAATAAATGAACATCGCCGGGGCAACATTGTTGTATGGATATAATACCATATTACGTGTGACGTTGCTGACTCCGGGGAATGAACCCCAAGCCGTGTGAACCAGAAGATTCCTGATACTACAGAAGCCATGGAATGGCATTGCTATCCTAACATCGGAGCAATTATGTAGACTAGGTATAGGTTATAAGTTTTAATATGTAATTCATACTATAATACCCATATAAGTTCCTCGAACCTCTGGTTGCTGCTAAACGCACCCTACATAGTTCACACAAAAACAATACCAAACATTAATATAAATTTTACATATAACAAGATATATATGTATATATATGCAAAATTAAATATTATACTTAAATATTCTTCATCTATTCAGGCGTTTGGTGACCGCATCAGCGGTGGGGATCTCAACATTATGCAAGACTTAGTCACAGCTGGCTTCATGGGCAGGAAGTCCGGCAAAGGTTTCTATGTTTATGAGAAAGGCACCAAGAACAGGGATGTCAACCAAGATGCTGTAAATATATTAAAGACTAAATACTCTCTGGAACCAAAAGGAGCAAATACTGTCGAAGACCAGCAGCTGAGGATGGTGTCCAGGTAACGAGCATATAAATGGACTATTAATAATATACTAAATATTATTTGTGATAGAAATACTAGTCTATATTCTTCATAAAACTCGATTCAAGTATTTTGTTTCATGTTCTAGATTTGTCAATGAAGCAGTTTTATCACTCGAGGAGAAAATTTTACACAGTCCGCTTGAAGGTGACGTAGGCGCGGTCTTCGGTCTCGGATTTCCGCCATTCACTGGTGGACCATTCAGGTATATTATATTTTTAATAACATCAGAGCAAATTTAATATAATTAATCGATTAATATATAATTCTATACATTCAGATGGGTAGACCAATTCGGTGCTGGGAAACTGGTAGCAAAAATGGAGGAATTCCAAGCTCTATATGGCGCTCCGTTCAAACCCGCACAGACTCTGGTTGACATGGCCAAAGATAGCAGCAAGAAATTCTATAACTAAATGTTGAGGTCTCTAAAAATCTTTCAACTTCTTCCACACCACTACTGCCTTATTGCATGAGAAGTCCAAAACCGTCGACCTAAAATCCTTCTTCCTAATGGAGAATCATCTTAACAAAACACATTATTTTTGTAACGCGTGAAACTATATGAATGGTTGTTTCGTTTCGTAGATATAAGAATTGTCTCTATATGAAAAAATATTTATTTAGATTTAAGAATAATTGTATGTAACTCCTGAAAAATTTTGCAAAGAACATTTACACTTTTTGAATGCTGTTATTGTTGTATTTCATTTAGATAGTTCTTGATATCAAAATATATTTGTATTACTTACAAAAAAAAATGGTTTTCTTTGAATAAATAACCCATTTATATACAATAACCTTCAAGTTATGAACTTAAAAATTTATGTAAAAAGTCTAACGTATTGCAAGTTTTTTCCGAATTTTGTAAAAAAACATATGTCTAAGGATTATTGTATTGCACTCTTAAAACAAGAGAAACTTTCCATAAGTGTTAGCAGTCAGTTAGTGGTTGGAGGGAGCATTTTCATACAGTCACGAAATATAAACATTTAGGCTTTCAAAACATACATTTTAGTAAGTACGAATGCGAAATTGAGACGAAGGAAAAGGCAATGAACACTTATACGTCGCTATAAATTTTTACACGAATAAGTTAGTTTTTTTTTCAGTCGGATAGAAATAAGTTGTGCAAATATATTCAATTAAATGAGACGAAACCTCTCAGCATTCCATGGATTCACCGTGCGGGTGCGCTCCTACTTCTACCGCGTACAAATTTACAATGAACCTATTCTTAGTGAGCTCGTAATACTTGTTGACCTTGATGGCATGGTCTTTGGGGATGTTGTTTCGCGAATATAAAATTATGTCCGGTCTGGACGCCGTCATACAAATATCCTCTGGGATTTTATATATAAAATCCAATAGTTATAGCTGGAATATGATAATAGAGGAGATTGACATCAGAAGTGTTGGGCAACGTTGTGATCTGTTGTCTTATTTCTCAATTTTTTAATCTGAATCTAAGCTAACTAACGAAGAAAGTTTTAGAAGTATTTAGATTAAAGAAAAATTTATTAATACATTAAATAACCACGTTTTCAGTGGTCTAGCAGCAAGAAACTTTTAAGTTATTGAAAGTACATTCCCGCCAACAGTGAAAGATCTTGAGACAGTTTGTCCATTTAGGAATTTTATATTAAGATTTGAGTGAGTCGTAGAGTCGTTATTCTTGGATAAAAAGTGTGAGAATCTTGATGAGAAAGGAAAATAAAATAAAAGAGGTTCAATACGGAGAAGACTGCCATCAGTCGGATAGCATCGTTTAATGAATTCAAAAACCTTTAGTCACAGAATTTAAAAAATAAAATTTAAATAGGTATAGACTTTTAATTAAGAAAATGTGTTAAAGTCAACATTCATTATTGCAAGAAAAATATAACAAAAACTTTGACAGTTTTATGATGTCTTTATTTTTTATTTACGTTTAATTTTATTTAAAATTGTTAGCATTAATACAACAAAGAGTTTCACGTCCTTCTTTTAATCATATTATTTAATTTAAAATTCTAACTTTGTTGAATTACGAACCGATACAGGACTGTCAGATGTCAATATGTACTGTCAAAAAAAATTCAATTTGTTATTTGTCTTTTAACTACAAAACTTGTTTAATATCAGAATTTCGTTAAACTATTTATGGAAGGTAATAAATTTGTATATAAACCTTCATACTTATAAATTTATTAATGCGAAAATAATATTTGTTGGAGGAATAACGGTCTATTAACATAAGACATTATATATTTTCTCTCAATTAATGTATTTTAATTAATTATAGAATATTTTTTTTAGATATATATATCGGGTGCTAATAAATAAATAACGGCTGTGAATTTGTACAAAACTGCTACATTTTCCAACATAAAATAGGTTTAAGTATAAGATACTGGAAAATGTTGATAACTGTGGAAGGAGTGAAGAACAAGCAAATGAAAAGGTTCTTAGAACATGGTACATATCTCCTTATTATTTTCCTATTAGTGCCTGGTTTCCTGTATTTTGAACTCTGTGTTGTGCTACCAACTGTTGTAGAAGCTTGGACTATACCCTATTTTGTTCATTATATTTGTGCATCATTTTTGTTACTAAATATTGTAGGTAACATGATATATGGGATGTTTACAGACACAAGCATAAAGGGTAGAAATTTGGACAGTGTTAATAAAGATGGCTGGACGCTATGTTCAGTGTGTGAGGTATTGAGACCTCCAAGGGCTTGGCATTGCAACAATTGTGATATATGTATTTTAAAAAGAGATCACCATTGCACATTTTTTGCCAGTTGTGTTGGATATTACAATCATAGATATTTTATGTTTTTTACTTTATATATATTCATATCTATGCTCTATTCATTTTATTATAATGTGATTTTTCTGTCGACCTTTCTCAAATGGAATCATGGCCTGGTTATAGCCAAATTTATTTTCCCTTTAGCTACATTTGTCGTAGATTTTGGAGCAGAAAGCTTCTATGTCTTTTTGATTGAGATTAATTTTATTGTTGGAGCTTTTACTGGCTTCCTATTTTTTTTTCATTTTGACAATATTTTAAAGGGAAGAATTACTCCTGAGAAAAAAGAAAATAATAAAGGGACTTCTTACCACAAAGGTTGGAAGCAAAATATTATTGAAGTTTTTGGGATTAATTGGTATCTTACGTGCATATCACCTTTTATCCACAGTCCTTTGCCTGGCAATGGTATTGACTGGTTTGTTAATGACAAGAAAAAATAAGCATAAATTTATTATACTTTAATAAAATGTACTTACACCAAAAAGCCTTATGATAGATAAATAAGAATAGACAATTTATATTTACATTTATATGGCTTAACGAAGCAGAGATAATATAGAAGATTTGCTGTGGCTGAAAATAAGATTTTTAGGGTTTTTGCATTTATTGCTTTAAAAAAATTGTCATAGTGTTAAAATAGCCTTTGTAAACTTGAATGAAAAATTATTAAAATTTCAATTAAAAGCGTCAGAGGTTTCGTATTAAATTTTTAGTAGACAGACAGTTTTGGTAGAAGCAAACATTAAGGAATCATAGTGTTCTGTGCTAGTCACTCAACAAGTACATGAAAATCTTGTTAAATATTTACATATTGACACCAGATCTTATAAAATCTGGCTATAGATTTCCTTCTTATTTTAAAATTTATGTTATTCTTAAATAAAATTATTTTTAAAGTGTATCAGATAATTGAAAAAACATTGTGATTTTATTTACTTCAGATATCATATATTATTTACTTAATATTTAAGGATTTACAATACCCTTACAAGGTTGCTGCAGTTATAACGAGTTAATGATATTTAATGTTTATTTATACTATAATTTGTTATACATATTCTTTTTACATGTTTTATGCATGTGTATTTATAGTGACATATTATTGAGCAATAATTCAAAGGCCACAAAGGACAATCGTTTTAACAACTGTACCAAATGTGAGGTGACGATCTTTTTATTTATATATCAACATAAATACCGTCTTTTTAAAGATATTTTCATTAAGAAAAAAATATTTCTAGTTTGACAAAGTCATTTTTTTATAAAACTAGTCAAATTTCATAACTAAGGTACCTAGAAATTATGTGCTTTAAGGTTTGTAATTTTTATCTTAAGCATATGTAAGAGAATATCACGTGTTTTTGTACAAATAAGTGTAAATTTCCAGAAAAAATACTGCCTCAGTCAAGTGTAACTTATCAGCACATTGAGATGAAAATAAAAATACACAGATAACTCAAATATCTTACTTGTGATTAAATTACATTGATCTTCTTAAAAGTTTGTCATCTAACAGTACACATGTTTTCATTAAACATTAGTGCATAAAGTTTGAGTTTACTGTTCAGAACATCGATCAAGTGCAGAAAAAAAAAAGTTTTTATCCAAAAATCCACACCTCTTTGTGAGCCCATCGAATGCTCACCCTGACTTGATAAACAAATTAGTTTTAATTTTTGAGTACGCTTTCACAGAAACTTATACAAGTTGCTAGTTGTAGTTTTTCTTTAGCGTACATCTGTTCAGTATTTAGTGAAGTATAATTTTGTTCGTTATGTATATATATATTTTTTAATTTTACCATTTATAAATAAGTATAAGTTTATTAATTTAAAAGATTGTTTAAATATGGAAATAAATTATACGTAACCAAAATTAGTGTGTAAGTTTTTTTTTTTGTTTTTCACACATGAGTCTTTAAATAAACAATTTTTGATGTAATTAAAACGACATAATGAGTAGGATATATATAGATGAGTCCAACAAATTAATTTTCCTTCTCCTCTGTATATATTTATGGTCCTTCGTGGATATCTGCCTATTTGTATTATGATTGAGATAATTTATTTTAACTCCCAAGGTGAAGTTTATCTTATAACCCTTTTATTAATTTATACTGAAAATAACAGAGTAAATAAAAACATTCAAATCTTTTCGGTTTCCCGCTTACAAATAGCGGCTGAGTTAGTTATTGTAGGTATAGGCATATGCCTTCAGTTCAAGAATATTCCTGAAACATTTGCATGATGTTTAAATACACCTCACTTCCACGTGCCGTACGCTACTCCAGTCAAAATGTTTTAAAACATTCAAAATAAGACAAATTTGCAACGCCTGTATTTCCTCCTTATAGTTTACGAAGAAACTGAAGTACAATATTATAGCTTTAATATTTTTTTTCTTTTTATATAATATCGACAGACTTCCAGCAAACAAATAGTTTAAAAATTGACTAATATAACAAAAATGTAAACCGATTGAATTGGCTTTATTTCAGTAAAAGATCTTGAAACATACGTTAAATGATTGCATTACACGAACGTCTATTGTTAACGAGATTTTTAAGACGGTTATTTACAAAATGAAAAACGAATCTTATAGTTTAATATTAATTATTATCGCATACAAAATGTAGGTAAGCTATGCTGGTTCAGATATGTTGGTTAAGTGAACGAAAGTTCTTATGTTATTTATCGCCATAACCTGATGATGTTCGACATATTGTTGACATGTATTATCAAAGCAGGTGTTAGTCAGTGTAGTTAGGGCTGTAGCAATTTGTAGCTAAGTGTATTTGTTATTGAAATCGGTGTAGGCCACATAGTGGCGGTGCGTGTTATCGGAGTAGTGAGCGCGCTATGCGCAGGGCGGGCGGGGCCGGGGGTGGCGGCGGCCGTCGGCAGTAGTGTTCGCGCAGGACCGGAGTGCCGTTCACTCGGCGGCGCGCCACGGCGCGACATGCCCAGCTGATGTTTATTTATACCGCGAGCTCGGCGGAGGGCGCGCGCGGGAGGCCCTCCCCTCCGTGATGCAGCCGAGCGAGCCAGCCGACACCGCGCACGCCGCTAGCGGAAACCCGCAGCGTGGCCTCAACGGTGGCCGATTCGACTTTGACGATGGTGGTACATACTGTGGCGGTTGGGAAGACGGCAAGGCCCACGGCCACGGCGTCTGCACCGGACCGAAGGGTCAGGGAGCGTACGCCGGCTCGTGGCACTTCGGATTCGAAGTATCCGGCGTGTACACCTGGCCCAGGTGAGGTAGTGTCTCCGCCCGGGCTCGCACATGCCCGAAATCCGCGTCCGAAGCCGCTCCAAAAATAGTCTGCTATTAATAATCGAGTTCGGTGTTTCGCTAGAAAACGCGTGTAACGGCGGTGAAAGTGCCCGATGGTCCAACAGGGAACAAAATATTCATATCGATCTGTAACCATTGATAAGGACGAGTGATAACAGTTAACATCACGATTCTGTTAATTATGTCCTCGTTGTCAATTGGCCAGCTGTCACTCTTATAGACACATCCATTAGAGATCCAATAACGTTCAGTGAGGCAAAACGCGATTTTATAAATCGTAATTGAGGGCAATTTAGTACAGCTGTTCAATTTCGTACGAGATTTGACATGTCACATAAAAAAAATAATCACAATATCTCCACCTAACATTCATTACACTATATTCCATATTCAAGAATCAACTTATCTGCAAATGAAATAATTAATACGATTAGTAATTACAAAATAATGTTATGTGATTGGACGCCCTTTTAAATGTTTATCGTAGAAGAGCATGTCTCCCATAATGACTAAAGGAAATTATTTTTATCGTTTTAATAGCTACCGATATTTACCCACACATGAGTTATACCGACACAGTACGTGGCTCTGGCAGAATGCGGTGCTGTGCCAGACCTTCCTATTAATCTCGACGCTTGCTCTCATCTAACCCACTTTTGTGGGGTCGTTGCTCCATCAAAATAGGGAGCTCCCGACATTGTGACTTTACATTTCTTTAAATTTTAATTGTATGAATATTAAGAAGTGATTGATATTATTCAAAATGGAGCTTTGTAGGTGTTTGTAATATGAGCTTTAAATGAAATGCAGGACATTATGTAATTCTCAAATATATACTTAGATAGATATCTTGATATCTTGGGATAGGTTCCCACAATAATGCGGAGAATGTTCCTCTGTCACAAATCTTCACAATACTATGAATGCACAAGAGAATTATGAGATTTTTCGTTTATAAACTGAAAGCGGTATACATAAAATACTTCCGCGATAATTTTTGAATGAAAATTTCAAAATCGTCCCTTTCTAGGTAAATGGTAAAATATGGTGTTAAGGGCGCTTAATACTTTTTATTACTAGATAGGGCATGTGTTTGAAAAATAATATAAAACCTAAGCACAAAGAAATATTTTATTTGACGCTTTCATCTCCATGTCGGTTACATTTAATTTTTGTGAATTTATATCTTATTCAAAGCCACAGAACGGACAAAAAATTCGCAGTTTAAAAGGCTTTTTACCCTAGAGAGGCGGAGTCAAAGATGTGACTAAGGTTATGTTTACAGATCGGTTTTTCCAAAATACGAGATGTGATACTTACAACTTATATGGTCAAACTAAGAGGGGAGGAGGTGGGGTTGGTAAATTCTAATTAAAATGGTAATAAGCTTAAGAATAATAAGCAAAATTTAAAATAATATATCATATAAAAATATATCATAGGATTTTGATACATGACTCACATTTGTACCCACTTTCAATTTTCCGTCCATTTTGCTATTGATATCATTAAAATTTACCATCCTTTTGCAATATATTATAATCAATTTGCCTATAAAGAGTTTGCATCTCAAATTTTCGAACTTTCTGTTCAAGATCATGCAAGTGAAATTGAACGCAAATGAAATTGAACCTCTCTTTTTAATCCAAAGTTGTAAATGAGTATGCAAAATTCTACAAACTAGATGAACGTATCTTTAATTGTAATTACATACCAGCAATCTAATTGTAATATAACTATTAAAATATATATCCGTATATCATTAAAAGTTGATATTTATACGTGAATGTTTTTCCATTAAGGTTTTTTTTAAATAATTCAGTCTAATACTGGCCTGTTACTCGACAAAAACTATGAAAAAAGTTTTTACTTGTCAGTAAATTAGTAAGAACAAGACATTGCGTACATTTTTATTTATCATCAATATTTGTTTATACATACATACTTATTTAATATAATTTGTTCATCTCCATGGCCTATTAAATAAAGTTCGTAGTTTTTTCATACAAAAGTTTAGTATTATGTTTTGAGGGAATGAATAAATATTTGTAAAATGTTTTTCTTTGTACAAAAACCTTAAAAAAGCCAAGTTAACATTTTTCCTTTCATTTCTTCCCACATTGTTCGTATTCAATGGTTCTGTTCTATTATTTTATGGCTGTTCAGTTAAATTAAAACAAAAGCCTCATATAAAGTACTATACACAAAAAAAAACTACTCATAAAATAGTAAAGCTTCAATAAATCTCTATTCATATGTTATAAAAACATTTTTCATTTGCATCTTTGGGTATAATAAAATTCAGAGTTATTTTATTTATTAAAATATGTACTTTTAAACGGGTTTTCATGAGTTTATATACATATTTATTCGAAAACTATTGAATATAACGTTATCTATATAATTCCCACTTTTTAATAAGTGCCACTTTTAGCCTTCAACGTAAATAAAATCACTTAACTGATTTTATCTTACTATATATTAATGTATTGATAATAATAAACGATGATCAAATTATTTAACAAAGAGTTTTTAATTTAAAGATTATTATGAAGTTAATAAGACATGAAAAGATATTTTCTTTACATGATAGGAATATATACTGCCATAACTTACCAAAGGCAATGAGAAAGCTCATGTATACACTTTCAAAGTAGGCACACATTAGGTGCGCCCCAAGTACACTGTAGGTACATCGTAGGTACAAAAGATAACATTGCATAACGTGACTTTTAGTGTATAATTAAAAATAGTAAGATGACTAAAAAAATTCACTAAAGACTAAAGAATACTTGGCATTTACTAAAGAATTTGACACTCCTAAAATATAACTTTTCCTTTAGAAATTACCTACCATATAACCTTCATCAACATTCCGCCATCTTTGATAAGTAAAAAAAATTGGTTTAAAAAAGTTGTTAGTATAACGTAAAAAACATTTACCTTTTGGTGAGGCGGAAAATTTGACTAAAGTGCATGGAGTAGGTAAACCAAATCAAATAACTATCATATAAGATACATATTATATCCACGTAATGGTGAAAGATAAAGAAAAACACTAAATTTCAATAAAATATAATAATTCATGTTATGAAGATCACAACAATTTTATGTGCCTTACAGGAATAGAATACATTCTTTTTATTTTTTATTAATAGTTGTTGCATATAACAATTAATATTCTCAAAAATTTCATTATAGTTTTGTGTCATATAAATTAAAATATTGTAACTATATGACAAGTACGAAAAATGGAATCATTTTCTTTGGAAATAATATACATTTAGACGTATCTGAAATACAATTATTATAATTGTATTAATCTTATACAACTATTGAAGTAACAAGATGTCGATTATTCACTTAACAGGCGAGAGAATACAATAACTGGCATATATAAAAAATGAGCATAGTATTTCGAAATAGTTTGAAGGAAAAGTAACTCAATTCATTTACAGTTAATTTTCGTCAGTAAAGTTTTTGAGGAAACTGAGATTCATATCACAAATTTTTATCTGAAATCAATTTAAAAAGGGATAGCAATAAATTTTCATGTTTTTTTTTTATTAAATCTAAACAACGGCCATGATACTCTCATAATTTATATCTTTACACTTACATATGTTTATATTTCCCGCCTTGACGCTATTCATTCATAACCAATCCTTTTTTTAGAATTTATAGCTACTGAACTAAAAACACTCGTGTGGCGGAAAATTTATCACATCGAATAATGTATCTAATTCCCAAACGTTGTTCGGCCTAAACCCATTGTCATTTGCGTGACAGGCAAGGTGCGTCAAGCGCGTGGGAGTTGCGCGGCCGGCAGCCAACTTGTAGGTCATGTAGTTTTACTAATCTTCAGCTCATAGATAACATTTAATAACAACCAATTCGCCATTTACCATTTACCAGTAGTTCGTATAATTAGTCTCTCGCTTTGAGTTGCACTATATGTTGCGATCATTGTTTTATATGATTCTTGGCTAGCAACTCCTATAAACCAGCTAAAACTTGCTACTAAAGACATTTGGCCAGTCTAACGCAACGTATTAGTTTAAATAGATGCTATTTTTAAAAAGCTCGTACCGAAAAGAAAATTATTGTAATATAATTTATACTCGGAATTTGTTAAATAGTAAATTACATATATGCGGTTTTGTTTCTTGATTTTCATTGAAGGAATGGTGACTGTATAATTATGAATAAATTTAAATAAGAAGCTCCTCGAACGCGGCTTAATGCATATTCCTCTCAAGGTCACCGTTTAAGGAGAATTTCACTGGCTTTACTACCAATATTCAGTTACTCGACCAATTAATATAACTGGTGTGTTATAAATAGAGGTTAGAGTCGATTTGTTTCGTCCGTACTCGAGTTCTGAACAGGCCAATCCATTATCTTACCGCAACTAATAAAAACTGAAAGGAATTTAGTGTTACTCGCTGGCTTACGTCTATTGATGTTTGACTACGGCTACAAGCTAGCTGTTAAAAGAGATACACAAGTTTAGAGTAGGTATAGGTAATAGTTATATTTACAGTCATATAGTTTCCAATTATGCGGTACTAATAACAAATTGAGACTTGTTTATTTAGCAATAGCCACTAAGTATTCATATTCATAAGTTCAAGGCTAGTTTAAATGTTTTATTGGAATATATTGCGCTGCAAATTACTGAGTTTGTTGTTCCAAAGTACTAGTAAATAGGTGTCTTCTTACCTAAACTTATTAGGGTGCATTTAATTCTTAGTAACTTCTATTGATTTTAAATACCTACATCGTATGTAATAAGTGTACGTATAAAAGTAATCTATTTTTCTTTCTTACGTAATCTGTAATAATTATCAAATTTATCGTCACACCGAATTTTAAATGATATAAAATAAAAATATATACATACCTACCTTAAAAACGAAACTTCGTTCAAAAATATTTGAAAGGAATGAATGGAAAAAAAATGATGATCATATTAATTTTAAAAGCTCAGTAAATATCATAAAAGCGAATGAATGAGGATTGAATGAACGTATGAGACTTTTGAGATTTTTTAAACCACCACGCTCCAAAATACTTAACGGACACAGAGAGAACTTATAAATAACGTCCTATAATTTATAGACAAAATATTAAAATTTACACTATATATCAATCGGAGAATATTTTTATGCAAAAATATTTACTACGAGGCAACCGTTAAATTATCTTCTAATGGATTTCGCTATTCAATGTATAGTTCGTTATATCCTTGATAGCTTGTATCAATTAGTGCAACAGACCTTTACATTATGAAAAATATCATTGCAGAATGACAGTTACAGTGTGCACCATTAAAGTTAAATTCTTAGTTATGGTGAATTATTACTAATTATAAAGTTAGTTTTCATAAAAAGCACCAAAATAGATCATTATCACAGTATCAAAGTAATAAAATAACAAGAACATACTCTAATTATTAGATAAACAATCATTTTCGTTTGAAAAAAAAAAACAACTAAGTACTGCTATTTGATAAAAAAAAAAATCAAATTCAAAGTTGAAATATATACTAGCAAACGTCAGTTTGCTGAGCTTCAGTTGGTAAGGTTAACCTTACCAACTTTTAAATTAAATAACTATACTTTTTAAACTTGTGGTGGTGTGGTGGTTAAAATAATTTTTAGCTTATTTTATATAAAAGCAAATAGAAGAAGTGAGTGATAAAGAATCTTAATTATTTTATGAATTGTTACCCAAAAAGATTTACAATAAAAATCTTTTTATTTCTAACCTACAAGTTATTTAATCTGAACTTTTATTTACTTTCGGATATTTAGTCCATACTCTGCTTGTTATATAGTTACTGGTTGGTCCAAAACATAAGGTATTATTTATTTACCATCGATATTGACCAAAATGATTGTTCCTAAACTCATTATTCTTAAACATGAAGAGTTCAATACAAAAGACTTTAAATTCAAACAAATTGAGCTTTTTAGTCGTCGGTCTTATTATCTGTAATATTTATTCCTTTATATAATCTGTAAATGTTCTGTAATGCCAAGTAATCTGCTAGTTTTTAACCACACCACACAGCACAAGGAAACACAAATAATTTTACGGTGTTTTCTGGATTCTCTGAATCCCTAAAATTCTAATGAGTAATATAAAACACAAGCAAAGGAAGAACATAAGTGATCACGTTAATCACACTTCTCCTTCCCAAAATAAAAAAACCGAAAACCTCAGCGTTATTATTTAAACGTGTGTCACTATAGTTGTTATTTCTATGCTGAAAACAAATATAAAAGACTTGAATAGCAGTATGATTTGAAAATTTATTAGCACATAATATTGGATACCGAACTAGTCACCATATTAAAACTATTATAAGTATTCAGTGCATTATAGTCCGAGGATGATAGAGTGGACGTTAAATCTGAACCTTTTCTACCTCAGAGGCTCAGAGTTCCATAAGTATAAGTTATTTATGAATAGATATTATAACAACAATTGTATTATTTATAATGATGTTAGTTCTCATCTTAAGTTATGTTAGAAATTTTACAGAAACAAAAGGTATTTGAGATCTCTTTGTAATAAACATTTGAATGGAATACAACTTATTTAACGTTTCTATATATATATATAATATTATTGAAAGTTTGTATTAACAACACAATGCTAATGAAGTAGTTGTCGAAAACGGTAAAAATATTAATATCAATTGTGATTTACATAGAAAATTTAGGATAATTACAATTCGACAAAATTATCAAATCAAAATGATAGTCGCAGAATATAAACTACTATTCTGTTCATGCAAAAACCTCAATCAGTTAGAATGGTCACGCACGTCATGTCTGATGGTATTATAGCCATAGTAAATGTCAGGCAATGTTGTACCAAGTTCAGGGTCAGGGGCAAAATAATTCCGTTGAGATAACTTCAATACAAGCACTGGCAGAATCAAACGATGAATTATAGATAAATTAACGCTAGAATAGTTGAATTCGAATGTCAAATAAATCAGACGTTCTATTGGTTCAGTAAAAAGTTATAGCCACAAGGAATCATACGTTTTTATAGGTCGTATAAAAGAAATTGCTTATATACCAATATTCACACTCATTAACATTCCTTTTCCTAATACAAATTCTTCCACGATATCACACCGCGTTTAACATTAAATACATAGAAATAAGCAACAGAAAAAAGAAAATTTTTAGACGCTATTTATTCGGTATTTGGTAATTGACAGAAGTAACACAAGCTTTTGTTTTATTTAAAAAGCAGAATACGTAACCTAGTGCTTAGTTGTGGCCCAATTTCAAAGCTTCTAGAGCCCTTCGTTGTTCAAGTAGTTGCGCTAGAAAAAGTGGAAAGATAACTGTGTTTTCTTAAAAGATTTGTTGTGGTATGTTTATTTAAAGACCTGACATCATTTACTCGGGCTATGAAGTAAAAAAATAGTTCAGATTGACCACAATTCGATTTTCGATATAAAAGGCTTGCTTAAGTCTAAGAGACCTATGTGCTTATTTTACACACATATATATATATATTATATATATATATATATATATATATATATATATATATATATAAAGATTGAAATATTAAAGAGTATCGATCCTTGATCAGTTACGGACGTCGCTCGTTATAGAGCAGGAAATTGCTATTTTTTTTCTAATTGTAAATAAATCCAGTGACAGAATAGTCTTCGGACAAAAGTTAACTATTTAAAAATGAATTTATTAAAATCATTTCATGTTGTAGATTGATTCGTCAGAGTTCAATTTTCATATATCGAATCAACATGTGTTAAATTATTTAAAAACCACCTTAATTTGCTTTGAATAAAAGATATTTTATAATAAAACGTATCAGAAACCAGTAAACAGAGGTCTATTATTTAATTAAATGTCTAACGTCTAATTAGGAATCCCCCTATTATTGTTTTATTGAAGTATTTATTCGTTTACATATAATAGGCATTTTATTATTTTTATATAATAGGCATCTCTCAAAACGTTTTTTAGAGAAATATATAGGTATATATGTACATAAAATTCTAAATTTTATTTTTGGGCCGTTCAAAATAGCTTTTAAAAAAGTAAATAGCTGCAATAACAGCATAACCTGAAAGAAGCATACATTTCAGCGCAGAGTCATGAAAAATTCAGTTCTAAATAAACAAACCGACCGTGAAACTTTCGTCATGGTAATTTCCATAAAATAGCTCAGTTTTTTTAAGCTAAAATAAAAGACTCGTTTATGCTAATTTTATTAAGAGAGCATACTTTTCTTATTAATCCCGGACGGATAAATATATATAAAGAGTTTGTTGTCTGCCATCTACAATTTCTGTTGGTTTGAATTTAGTATAAGTTTAATTATTTTCATTTATATTGCAGTGGTAGTTCATTTGAGGGGCAATGGCAGAACGGAAAGCGACACGGTCTGGGCGTGGAGACACGAGACCGATGGTTGTACCGTGGAGAATGGACACAAGGCTACAAGGGTCGCTACGGCGTGCGGCAAAGCAGCACCAGCAACGCCAAGTACGAAGGCACCTGGGCCAACGGCCTCCAAGACGGATACGGTTCAGAAACATATGCGGACGGCGGTAAGCATACTTCGAATACCGACAAAAATAAATAATTTCACATGACCATGAATCCGCATAGTTTGAACTAGCGCGGTGTTTAGCGATTCTTTTTTTCTCTAAGAATTCCGTGAGTGATTTACAACAAGCAGGGGCGAGCATTGATGAGGTTAGCTCACCGGGTTTGCTAATAAATATTTGACCGAATTGTATCAAGGTACTTTGTTTAAAATGTTTTGATCGTAGCAATTAATGCCCCGAGCTTGAGTAAAAAATCATTGGCACAGCCAATGCTCTATTTATAGTGTGTATGGTAATAGTACCTAGTTCATATTAAAAAGTTTCACTGAACAGTGTTAATTTTTTATATAATTTTACAAGAATTAAGTCAACTTTTAATAATAAAATTAATCTTACATCAATCATGTGAAAAAGATATAAAAATAAAATATGTCTTTTAATGGTTCTATTAAGAAAAACCAAGCGGTTATTGCATAAATTTAAATCTAAATTTTTACTTTAATGGGACAATAAATAACATAGCTGGTTCTAAAGACAATGAAAGTGAAATCAAATTAAAAGCAAATTAATACTATTTGATAATAAAAAAATAAATAGACAACATCGCTTTTATTGTTCTGAACATATAATGCACTCAAATTCCTTAAACTAATAACAGTTTTAAATAATATAACACATAAGTAATTAAAAAAATACAGTATGTCTTCTTATGTCACCTCTATTTCAAAATAATTTTCTTTCAAAACGGTATATAACCTACATAAGCTGTGAAGCTTGTGCGTACAACAGCCCCATAACAAGTTTATGGGCGTCCGGGTGTGATTAAACCTTGTGAGGCATTAATTTTAAATTGTCTCATCGATGTATTCCTTTCTTTAAAAACTATTTTTATTGACATTCTAAATGACATCAATTAAATGTCATTTTAGTTGTCTGCGACAAATTTGAACGTCAATTTTTTTAACATTGATTTAATACTTTTTAACTGTCATATATACAATCGATCATACATGTATTATAAAATATATATTCTTTTAAAATTCTATTACTAAACGAACTCATCTAATATATTCACGTGCAAACATTTCAGTTGGAATATTTATTACAGGAAACTCGCCATACTGGAGTACAGGTTGCTATTTTTTAACGCTATAAATATTTCTGAACGCAACTTAAAACGTCTGCAGCTCTGCTTCCATCGTCTTAATAATAACCATGCACATGAGAATCACCTAATGACCTACATTATGACTGCGTAAACTTTAAGAACCTCCTTGCGCTAATTTTTTTTAGATTAATTTAATTTTTATTTGAATGTGATATTTTCAATATCAGTTATATGGAATTTCTCTATTACTCCTAATTTAGTTAGGAGTTAAGGAGAAATTGTGAGTTATGAAAATAAATTGCAAGGAATTATATAAAATAAATTTTTATCGGACACTTTGGAGTTAATTTATAGAACACTGTCGATTTTTATATTATTAAATATTCTGCCACGTATATAAACGACATGTATGTATAGTACAAAGCTATGTACAAATTCTTAAGTATTCTATACGTCAAAGTATTAAAATATAACTACGTTGTATTTAAAACCAGGGAGGTGCTGAAAAAATGTGAATTAGCGGTCTATTTTGTTGTAGCAACCTTGAAACAACACCAAAAATTAGATACGTAACAGTGGCGTGCATTACCATGAAACAGCGTCATACCTTCCTCGCTCGTCGACGCCCGCCCTGTTGACTCACGATCGTATTAAGATTTGTCATTCATAAAATCTCAAATATTGCAAAGTGAATCGTTTTCTCGAAAACATAATTTATAATTATTAGTCATATTTCTCATCCGTTGAGAACTAACAGGAAATATCAACGTTTCCTCCTAAACCTTAACTGTTATTTTTATGTGTTCGATGTGAGTATTCGGAAACTCCGCTTCACAGCAAATCTGCAAAGATTGAGTGAGATACTTAATTAATATTTGTATAATTTAATAGGTTTGAGTAAGGCCCTGCAGCACGGCCGCTGTCCACGGCCCTTGCGGTTTAAATATAGATCAGGCACGCCCCGCACGCCTCTACACAATCATGCCGACGGCTCGTTTCATGCCTTTATAAAAAAAACCGAATCGAAGACACTTGAGTCATTAGCAATAATTAAATACCGCCGCAGACCTTACTACAATGGATGTCAGATGCCCGAATTAGCATCGCGTAATACTGGCAGGAATTTTGTTTCTATAACACGTGTTTTCTTCCACAGGAACTTATCAAGGACAATGGATGCGGGGCCTTCGCCATGGATACGGAGTACGGACGTCAGCGCCTTTTGGGCTGGCTTCTCACTACCGCGGTGGTGGGCACCATCGGGGCTCACTATCTTCTTTGGCGGAGGCTACTGGAACACCTGATCCTTCAGATCGGCGTACCACGCGTATGGATGAAGCAAGGGGAGGCTTCGTCCTTAAGGCCAGCTCGGATGAACCTTCAGGGAGACGAGGATCACTCGTCGAAAAAACTAAAAAGGGACTGCTTGCTGTAAGGATCGAATACATCAAACGAATACTTTATTATCATAATAAATAATTTTAATTACAAAATTTCATCTTAATATATATTTTTATAACTACTTACTTACAGCCAAATGAAAATTAATAATGTTTGGTTTTCTAAAATAAGAATTATCATATAAAACTATTTTTACACATATAACTTGAACTGTAATAGTTTTTATTTAAACCAATATATAAATTTTATTGAAACTGACCTAATCCAATTATGTATTTTCAGTCCTTTCCTATTTTTTTTTCTTAATTTCTATTTCCTACAATAAAAAGTATAACCTTATCTTCAAATTTTCCTTATATAAATAATGATATAAAGAAATCAATTGGAGTTTAGTCGTTCGTAAGGTCAAAATTTTTATCAGTAATAAATATAATTGTATCTTATAGATAATACGTGCACAAAATTCCAAAATTCTATTAAGTATTAATTCACTATTAGACTGATTTTCTTCTTTTAATATTATGTTAAAGGTCCAACGCTATAAGGTAGATGAATATATGCATTTATTTTCAACAGTTTAGTAATTGTCTATTGGATGTTATTGGAGTGTCTTCGATGGCTTAACAATAATTGATTATATGTATATTTGTTTATAGAAACTTCGCAAACAGCGCAGTGCGGGTGAACTGGACAAACGCGGTACGGGCTCGGTGCGATCAGGAGGCTCCGGCGGCTCTGCATCATCATGGGTGTCTTCAGTCGAGAGCACACATTCTGCGACTACACGAGGATCACTGCACACCAACTCGAATACCAGTTTCATTGTCGAGGTAACATAACGTATCTGAAACAAAAAATAAATTCCATTCATTGTCATTACTTTCTTATATTAGTCGTGTAAGGAACTATGATTTGATCATCATTGTTTTTTGACAGGACGAGCATCTTGACGCAAGTGTGACAGAATCATATATGGGCGAATGGAAGAATGATAAACGGACGGGTTTCGGTGTTAGTGAACGGAGTGACGGTCTCCGGTACGAGGGCGAGTGGTTTGCGAACCGAAAATACGGCTACGGTGTGACAACGTTTCGAGATGGGACCAGAGAGGAGGGCAAATACAAAAACAACGTTCTTATAACCAGCCAAAAACGCAAACATATGTTTCTCATGCGTTCGGCTAAATTTCGAGAACGAGTTGATTCAGCGGTAAATGCAGCTCAACGTGCTTCAAAAATAGCACTACAAAAAGCGGACATTGCTATCTCTAGGTAAGTGAATGATTGCTAGGATAAACCATTTACACTCAAATTCAGAAAATATGTCTTAATGTGTTATGTGAAAATGTCTTCAACAGGACCGCTACAGCGCGAGGCAAAGCAGAACAAGCCGATGAATCGGCAGACCAAGCTAAAGAAGACTGTGATATAGCACAATCAACTGCCAAGCAGTTCGCACCAGATTTTAAGCATCCTGGTTTTGATCGTATAGGATTAAGAGAAAAGTATAGGCAAAAATCTTTCGAACCACAGGTCACTGCTGCTGTTTCACAAGAATCTGATAAAATACAAGAAGGAAAGAGCATTCCAAATCATATCCCTCCGATGCATTCACAGATTCCACAAATGAATAAAATGCCAAATGCTATGTCTTCTAGAAGACCATCTGCCCAATATCCAAATTCTGGCCATCAAGTCGATTCCAGAATTCAAAATAACCCCAATACTTACAATCCTAATGAGAGAAATCTTGGTCCTTCTTACGATCAAATGTATAAACCTAATCAAGACTCTTGGACGAATCCGAGCATATCACAAAATCAATTATCGAATCAAAAATCATATGGACCTATCGATCCAACTAGTGGACATAGTGTTTCACCTCCAGACAGTTATTCCCAACAACTACACCGATTACAACAGCAACAAAGCATAGACCAAAGCAACCAACAATATGTAAACCAAAATCGAAGATTTTCATCTTCTGTCCGTCCACCTAACACACAACCGTCATCACAGGAATGGAACGCTTCATCAGGGTTGACTAGACGACAAAGCATACTTGCACAACCAACCCATGATCCTCAAGGTAACATCTATGTCGATAGCGGTACTGCTTCTTACGGTAGGCACGAACTTCGAACGGGAACCATTCATTCTGAGAGCGCTTTAAATACGGAATCGCAAATGTACCGTCAAACCGGAGAAAACCAAGGTTACCGACAACAAATCGATCAGCAAATGTATAAGCAAGAACCTGACCAACAAATGTACCGTCAACTACCAGCAGAGCAATCAGGTTACAGACAAACACCCGACCGACAAATGTACCGTCAACAAGCCGTTGATCAACCCTTATATCGTCAAGCTGGTCCAGCTGAACAAGAAGGAATGAATGGTGATCGCGACGGTCGACAAGGGCCTCGGACATCAATTGATTATTTCGACCACTACAAACGGCCGCCCAGCAGAGACTCCAGTGTGGATCGTTATGGCAGACGATCAAGACAGCCGTCAGTTGAAGCCGTTCCTCCTGGTAGTGGATCGCGAGCCGGATCTGTGGCACCACAACCACCTCCTCTATCACGACCTGCTTCTCGAGCCGCAACTCCAGCCGGCAATGGACATTTAGCGTCTGGCCGCGGTTCCATTTCACGAGCATCATCACGAGAGCCTCAACCTTTCGAGGACTCACTTTTGCGAAAGCGAAATCTTGGACAGGACATATCTCCTTCGCCCTATCAACCAAAACGAACAGAAAGTTTATATGTCACACAAAATCCAGCGCCGCCCCCCGCTGTGCCAATGGGTGGAGGTGGCGGTGGAAGAAAGGTAAAATTACTGTTTTACTAGCATGATAATAAATTTCGATTATCATTTCTAATTTGTTTGCGTCCTTTTATTCCATTAAGGCTGAGACTATAAAAAGGTACAGCGTCATGTATATGCTATGGGCTATAAAACATCCGTTCTCCGTTTATTCATACACTAATAAAGCTATAATAAATTCAGATTGATTTCAATATTGATACCATAACTTCATTACATAATAAAAGACATTTTTATTGCTATAACAGCGAAATCTTATACGTATAGTATAAATACTATTCAAAATAATAAATTGACAACTAATATTCATAAAAACGCAATAAAGTTTAAATTTTTATATAAAAAAGCTTTCAAAAAGGGCAGCATGAACTGGTACCTAGATATATAAAAGAATTGGCACAAATTAAACTAAATAGTAGATAACGTAAAAGAGCTGAAACAATTGAAAATCAAAAGATAATGTACAAATTCGGTTTGCGATAAACATTTCTTATAAACTCTTGATAGCCCGTGATATGTATGGAAAGTACCGGGTAGTTGCGTGTTACGTTGTGTAGGCGGTGGGCGGCGGAGCACAGTCCGCCAGCCTGTTCTATTTCTAAATTGAGACAGTCATTCGCTGCCGCTTTCAGAGCACCATCTCCTCGCTAATTATATAAATAGACAGTATTTGTGATTGTTCGATAAATAAAATATTTCTGATAGAGTAATCTATAGCGAAAGTGTATTTGGGATACATTAGAGCATGGAATATTAATTTATTAAGGAGTCGTATAGTTTAATCGATCATAAAATTATTCGGATATGTGGTACCAAGCCGAAGAAGAAGAAGATGACGATCTTATGTGCTCACCGGCCATACTCGCGCGGCGCGCGTCTGAAAGTTGGATAAATGTGCCTCCCGTAGAGGTAAAAACAAAATTTAGACCGGTTTAATGCTTTATTTTCTTCAAAGCAGAATGAAGTTTAAAATTGGGATAAACAATTTTCTATCATCCATTAGCCCATCATACATCATAAATTTCTACTAAGCTTGATTATTCTATTTAATAAACCCATATGAACAATAGTGTGGTACATCAAAACACTACATCTAAAAGCAAAGAGACCCGTGAAATTTGAACGGGGTAGATTCAAATAAAACAGTTCACTGATGTAAAACTACATCTCCTTTGAACAAATTTTCAGATACTGAGCACTCCTCAGACGCTACAACGCAAGAAGTCACTCCCGGACGTTGCTGCTATGCCGCGGCTGCCTGACGGTGGTGGCATGTCTCGGGAAGAAGTCTCCGCTCTGGGCTCCGCTCGTAGAGAGGAAGTCCGACGCATGCACGAAGAGACAGAGAAACTGAGAGCCAACCCTCTCCTCTACTTAGTCAGTCCGCAAGTTAAGGTATCCTTGATAGCTTTACTTAATCTTTACTATGAGATATATATTACACTTTGTTCTCATTTAGTACCCTTTCTGTTAAGTATTGTTATTATAATATAATGTCAATAAAACGATTTGTTTCTCTTCTTTCAGGACTGGTTTTCGCGTCAGCAGTTAGTAATTCTGGTATTGTTCATAAACATCTCGTTAGGGATCATGTTCTTTAAACTGCTGACGTAGCGTCGGCGGGCGGGGCGGGTTCGCCTCCATTTATTTCAATCGTGTATATAATTTTTTGTTTTGATATCAAAATCATCGAAAACATTTTTTGAAAAATAACGTGCAAATAATATCATTTGTACAAACGTTTCTTAACCCTCTTATAAATAACATGATAACATCTGGAACGTCTAATTTGTTAAGTACTTCGATTTGCTAGTGATTTTTATTGACATTGTGAAAGTGTGTAACAAGACAAATTTATACAATAAAGTGCAAATAGCCCCACCCTCGTCCAAAAAAGTTCTGTTGGTGTGAGAGTGAGAATTTTGTGATCACTAAGCGAAAACTTCGAATGTAAGGAGCACGATTTATTTAAACCTGCATATTGTAGGTTTTCCTCGTACTGTAATGTTAAAAGCTTGCCTTATTAAAATACCTACGTGTAAGTGAAACATGCGATTGAATAAATTAGTAACAAAAATGCATTACGTAAAAAACTGTTTAAATTATTTTATTTCCCTTTTTTTACATATTTGTGGCAACACTCATTCATACTTACTTATTAATATTGAGATTTATTTAAAAAGATTTCTATTTGGAGAAAGAATTTTTTTCTGGTATTCGTTATTTAATCAAACTTAAGAGATTAATTGTTTTATGCATGTATTTATGGATTATGTTTAGTGACAAGGCCAATGTCGGCATTTTGTTGTTAACATTTTAACTGTTTATTAAATTTTGTGTCTATGTTATATTTTATTTAAAATTTTATAATGGAATTTTTTTACCATACATTTATATACTTAGATTAATGATACCTTCATTGGTAATAAAATAAAAATTGTCTATTGTTATACATATATAATTGGTCAATGGAAAAATCGAAGATTTGTCTAAGTACTTAAAATTAATTGACAATGTTTTATACAGAATGTAGTTTTGTGTTGTAATTATGATGTCAATTTCTTGTAACTATATGTAGAATTTATATAAGAAATTTTAAATATATTTATTATTAAACTTATAGTGTGGGAGATTGTTGTCAACTTACTATTAAGAGAGTTGTGGTAAAAACGCGCAAACATAAATTGTTACCAAAAGTAAGACAATTTTCGCAATTTCATTATTATTATGTGAAAAACATTAAGTTATATTTAAGAGTTTTAATTACTTGTATCAATTTTATCTACGTTTCACAAATAAAATATTTTATTAAAATCATTACGATTTTTTTTTAGGGTTCCGTACCTCCATCGGCTAAAACCGAAACGTTATAGTATAATTTTATTGTATTTCTATGAGTCTGCAATTTTTTCTTCTTAATATTAATTAAAATTAATTTTAAAACCAAGTCTTCAAATAAAAAAAAGTCAATGCTCTAAATATAATCAAATAATATGAAAGGATTTTTTTTTTATATTTTGACATTTGCAATGAAAAGTCACATATTGGCCTATAATCTTAAAATTTTGCCAAATAGCGATGTCATGTAGCACAAGGGTTTGGTATGTAACGATTGTAACAATTTGACAAAACAATTTATTATTCGTTGTTAGTTTACCTAATAATATGTTTTATTAATTTGTTAAAAAAAGTTAAATCCTTGGCTGAAGATTACTTTTTAATGTGTTTCAAATATAGCCAGTTCGAAGATATTTTGCAATTTACATAGACACTAAACTCTAAAGCATTATCCGTATCGTATTCCATTCAGGTATCAGAAGGTTTTTGTTATTTTATACAATACAATGTATCTTTTCCTTATTCATAAATGGAACATTTTTATAACATTATTATTTAACTAAAGCTTAAAGTACTCTTAGACACTGATTACAATTTACAAGCTTACAATATCAAGTTATTTTAAATATTCTCAAGGTCCATATCCGTTCATGCCGTTTTGAGGTGCTGTCTGTGAAACCCGTTTTCACAGGAAGACGCTAAGGTATTAAGCTAAAATCTCTAAAAAATAATCAGCTCTGCCACCCTAAAGACATCAAACTTCAAGACAAAAGGCCGTTTATTAACTGCTTTTTATAAACTATGTTCAAAATAAAAAATCTTTAGGACAGGTACTTTTTACGAACACAAAATTTTGCGAGAAGCATTGTTAAAGTAATTTTTACCGTACTGTCTTATCTTCTGCCTGTGTAATGTGGAAAAGAAATATAACGAAGTTAATGAAATACAAAAATTAAGTGTTCACCAAGCGCAATATATATATTACTATACACTGTATTCAAATTCAATTTTATACGAGGTAGGAAACTCATGCCAACAGTGATTTTTGATATAATAAATAAAATGCATATAGATCTATTAAGATTCCATAGGCGCATTGAACCAATTTTAGAGGAAGTAACAAAAATAAAGAAAAAAAAATTTTTTTATTCAATTCCGTTATCGTAAAAATAATAACAATAGCATATCGAATCATATACAGGGTGATACTGAGATAGTGCGTTCACAATCTACGACTTCATTTCCATTTTCCAACAGGTGGAATGTCAGTCAAGCACTATCCAGTCGAAATAAAAAAAATACCACTGACAACTTGGAATTAAGTTATTTATTTTATGAGATGCGCTTATCTAAAATAAAGTTTGCAATCAAAGGCGATCCTATTTACAAAATTGCAAAACTTATGTGGAATGGCTTGCTTGTACGCTATGCTCGGCGTTATGCCATTTATCCCCTATGCTGTTTATAACCGCAATTTTCAAATCAAGATAGAAATCCTAAGCGTAGCTTAAGAATCCTGGCAACATGAACAAATTAATTAATTTTGAGTTTACATTTTTAATAATTCATAAACACATCAAACATATTCCATTAGGTTTTTTGTTTTGAACGGTTACTGAGTTCCTATTAATCGTCCTATCGTGATAATGTAACCGTTGTTTGAAATTTGAAAATGATTTATCTACTAGCTGTCACACTTATACACTAGAACACCTTTTTATTATTTAAGTCTTAACATAATAAACTGACCTCTGTATATTAAAATTACTACTATTATAATAATTATAATATTATATACAATATTTAGTATACATTACATTTATATACCAAACAAAACATTCAACTCGGCTAGTATTACTAGTAACACAAATGTTAGATTATCTCGGCTTTATTAAAATTAATATTCAATAAACTTGATATAACCAGCATTTTTAATGAATAGGTAATGCAGTTACACGTGGCATATATTTACTAACTTTTATATGACAATGAAAATTTAATATTTTACAAGATTTATTCTTTAATTCGTAAATTTAAAGAAAAATTGAAAAATACGAGTACCTATATAAGAATTATTTAAGCAAATCAACGGAATAGAATAATTTTACATGTGGATTCAGTATTCAATTCGCAGTGTAAGAAGAAAGATTTTGGTTTGTTCCTTTTTTATAAGGATAGCCTAAAATTATACATGATTAAATGGGTCACATTTTGTACATTGCCCATGTATATATAGCGTTTTCTTTAATCAATTAGATTAATATTATACGGCTTCCGCCAATACCAAGGTAGCTTAATAACAACTAGTGTAGTGTAACGATTCGTGGTGATCTGTTCTCTTGTGCGGATAGATAGACAAACGTAATGCCTAAAACTACGAATCAAACCGACCCATATAATAAAGAAAAGTCACCGGTAAAGTTACTGATCAAAATATCCCGTACTGTTACTATACGTTTCTTAATATCATAAAATTTTATTAAGGTTAAAGAAAATAACGATGACACCATCGACTTGGATGATGTGCTCCCAAAAATTGGGGAATTCGGAATTTATCAGAAGTTTCTATTGTGGTTCGTGTGCTTGCCGGCCTGTTTGCCGTGTGGTTTCTGTGCATTCAACCAACTCTTCATGACAGACACTCCGGATCACTGGTGCCGAGTTCCTGAATTAAGTAATATGACTTTAGAAAATCGAAAAATGCTGTCCATTCCGAGGAAGGTAAAAAAAAATATCTTATAAGTCGTAACGCAATAAATCTTGGTCCAGAATATACACGTTCATATTTTTAGGTAGATGGAGATAATAATACAGTCTTCGAAAACTGTGTCCGTTATTCTGTGAATTGGAAGACGATATTAAGTAATGGTGGAACAATTAAAGTGAATGAAAGTTGGCCTGTGGAGCCCTGTCTTGATGGCTATGAATATGATACATCTGAAGTGCAATCATCCATTGTAATCGATGTACGTTTATTTATGTTTTTTTTTACTTTTCATTATTTAGAAATTTTATTTACTTTACGAAGCACTGTTCTGTCTGTTCTGTTCTGTCAAGGATACAATAAAGATAACCTTGACCCATCTTATAAAATACGTAATAATTTAAATAAAGCTTCATATTGATTTCCATTACTAAAACTCTTAGTGTCCGTGAAGTAAAATATTTAAATTTAATGTATGTATTAATATATAACCATGAAAATATAAATATTTGTAACCGTAAACCAATCTAACGCGTACCCTAATATTTGTTATATTTTCACAGTTTGATTTAGTTTGTGAGTACGATGTTTATCCAACGCTTGGTTTAGTAGCACTTAATATTGGTGGACCAATAGGAGTTTACTCTTTCGGTATATTAAACGATAGAATAGGAAGAAAGAAATCCTTCTTTGCCTGTTTGTCAACACTTTTGCTTGGAAGCATGATGACAGCTTATGCACAAGCTTACTGGTTTTGGGTATTGGCTAGGGTCATCGTGGGTCTGACTATTCCAGCAGTTTATCAAATACCTTTTATAATCTGTGAGTATACATATATCCATACATAATAAACATTTTTGAACATGCAATAACATAAATCTTTTTGAATTTTTTTTAGCTTTGGAACTAGCAGGACCCAATTATAGATCCTTTGTCACTGTAATGACATGCATATTTTACACTCTGGGTCTCATTCTGCTCTCCGGCGTAACTTATATGTTGCGTGATTGGAAACAACTTGCACTAGCAACGTCAGTGCCATTCTTCTTTTACTATCTATATTGGTTCATATTACCCGAATCTCCGCGCTGGTTGCTTATGATGGAGAGATTAGAAGAAGCAAATAAAATATTACAAACAATAGCAAGGATTAATGGCAAAGAATTACCCGTGGAATACACGGAAAAGATTCAAAGACAAGTTTTAGATCAAAAAGAACATGGATTAAAAGAAACAAAGGCTCCTAGCGTCTTCGCTCTATGCAAAACGCCTAATTTAAGACTAAAAACTATTTTGATCACCCTAAATTGGTGTGCGTCTGAAATGGTTTATGTAGGTTTAAGTTATTATGGACCCTCAATGGGGAGCAACCAGTACATGAGTTTTTTTCTCTCATCCGCTGTAGAAATTCCTAGTTATATTATCTGCTGGATTTTAATGGATAAAGTTGGGCGACGGTGGCCACTTTGTTTATCGATGGTCATCAGTGGAATTTTCTGTATGATCACAGTTCTCCTACCAAGCGGTAGTATATTTGTATAATATGAAATATATAAGTTATTTAACTGCTGTATTCTTGGTTACAGTTTTTTACGAATAAATATGCTCGTCTTCATTTTTTTTTAGTATATACATTTATTTATATCTTAAAATTTTTCTAATTAAGACATGCAGATGTAATCAATAAACAGAAATTCGTATCTACGACATTAAATCAAAAATCCTATAAAACATAAAATGTTAATGATAAGGACAAATTGTGGTTTAATATCATGTTACTGTACATCTAAAGTATAATTATGAAAATGTTTCTGTTGCTGTGCGATGTCCGCATTAATAGAGTTAATTAAACACTAATAAAAGAATATTCTAAAATATTAGTATATTTATAATAAAGTTGCCCGAATCTCTTTAATTCTACGATTACTATATTCCTAGCTGTGATACATTTATATTTTTGTAATGTCTAAGATAATTCTAAAAATTAAATTTTTGTATATTAATTGACACAAAACAATGTTGTAGATGCGGAGACCGAGACTCTTGTGCTCTATTTAATATCAAAATCCCTTATATCTGCGTCATTCTTGATTATATACCCGTATGCTGGTGAGCTGTACCCAACCGAACTAAGGGGTATAGGCATCGGGACGTCAGCTTACATCGGTGGCTTGGGGCTTATTATAATTCCATTTATAAATTATTTGGTAAGATTAAAAAACTACAAACTATTTATTATTTACGTATAACCTTTTTAGTGAGTTCAGGCCTTATGGTGCGTTTTTTTTTAAATTAAATTTTACAATATTTTTAGGGTACCAGCAATCTAGTGTTGCCACTGTTTCTAATGGGTGCGTTGTCAGTGGTAGGTGGTATCACAGCTCTACGACTACCAGAAACGTTGCATTGTCCACTGCCACAAACAGCGGAAGAAGGCGAAGAATTCGGGAAGGATTGGACCTACAAAGACTGTTGCACTTGTGGAGGACCAGGGTGAGATATTTATTTATTAACAAATTTGAGATATTATGCGTACCTACCAAAATAACAGTATTTCTGTAACAAAAATGTTTATATTTTGAAGTAACCTTGGATAAATTAATTACTTCAATTTAAAAGTAATCAATAGGCACCATAGGGATAAATGAAGAATCCTAAAAGACTCTTTTAGAAAATATCAAGAGTTTGTCGTGTATTATTTTAATCTAGTATTGTGTTTTTGCTGAAATATATTGTTTTACTAACCGGAAAAATATTTTCGAAATATCCAGACAGAATATAATTTTATATAACGTAACATTGTTACAATAACGGAGAATTCTCTTAAACAAAATGACATAAAACCTATTGGTTTTACCCGTTCAGATATTACCTGTTTAATCACTAATTAAATTACAAATATTTTATAATAAATAAACTGTATAATTTACTATTTAAAACGATGATATATTGAATGCATCCTTAATTAGATGCAAATACAAATATATTACATACGTGTGTGTAGTTAAATAAATGTGTATTTTTATCTACGCATTTTCACTACACAATCTGAGGGATCGATTTTCTAATATTCTAAAAAATTTAAATCTCGTACATTAATATAACTGCAAAACCATATTACAAACCTTATAACGGAAATAACATTGATCGTGGCTCATCCGTTAATACGGAAGCCATATTTAGATTTATATCGCTTAAGACGCGTTTTGTTTTACAAAAGTGGCGTACCGGAGGCAGATTCGTATGAAAACTTGGATCAAATGGAACTAACACAGGCTCCGTTAATGGAAGACACGTTAAGCGATTTACCTATACGAAGGAGTTCAATGAAAAAACTCGTGAGACAGGCGAGCACTTTGGAAACTCAGAGGGATATCGACGGAACTCTGAAAATGACCTACTGGTTTTGAGTTACTGCTATTAGTATTATAAATCCATATAATTGATTTAATTTTTGATAGTTGTAAATTAGTTTAATATAGAAATATAATTATGTAAACGAATTTTGTGAATGATTCTTCAAATGTCTTCTGTCTTCTGTCCATCATTTACATAGAAAAGTATTATTAAAAAAAATAAACACAGTGAACGTCAAATCGTTTATTGCATATAATCAATAATTTATATCGTCATAATAGTAATAATTATAAAAAGTTAATACAAACTACATTATACTTATTTAAGTTATTTACAAAATATCTATGATTAGGATCTGTCTGGAATGGTTGAGGGCAGTAGTTGCGATATGTATCTAGATCGTATTCTGTCGGAATGCGCCTGCGCAGGGTCCCGCGGAAAATCCCCGGACGATTCGATTCCAGCGTTCTGATTGGTCAATTGGGAACTGTGTTGATTGGTCAATCGCGAGTCAACTTCCTCTTGATCCGAGCTGTCCACGTGATCCAGGAGATTGGCTGTCTCTTCAGCACGGTTCGCTGATCTAAACAAACATTTCCTTATAAGAATATTTATAAGTACTAGATTTCTAAACATCTCTAAAAACGTTGATACAACTATTTAGATTATATTGTACGTTAAATATAATAATTTAAACTTATTTTCCAATACTTTGAAATGATTTTGAAATGAAATGTGTTAGTTATTACTATATTAACATATAACAACTGTACAAATAATTAAACAATAAATTTAATAAAAATAATCAAAGCTCACTTATTTAAATAAGCTTCCCTGACACTCGGAGAGAGATTGAGGATACCATTGTTCGCTGAATCCACTATATATATAACAACACCAGCTATCAAAGAGACTGCAAAATAAAATTTATATTATATAGAAGGTTCTTATTTTTTAAATTAATATATGTATGTAAATTTTTACAAAATATTTACTAAAAAGACATCCCAGGAAAAACATTTCTAACATCAAATAGCCATATTTATCAACAATGATTCCAGCTAAAATGAGAACTGTGGCCAAACCCATGTTTTGGACGGCTTGAGATCTGAAACAGAAATTATATTAATGTAACACAAATAGTACATCTATACATTGACACTTTAAAGCAGCCTTTCCCAAAGTGGGCGACAACAGCCCCTTGTTGGCGCTGCGGGCCTGAAAGGGGTGGTGAGAGACCCGGAAGAAAATTAGGGCCTTGTGTAAAAGAGTAGTGATTTATAATTCCATTCAGCTAGAATAGGTTGTAGTTGTTTTTCAGAAGGCAGAGAAATGGGTAAAACTAAAAAGTAATATATTCTCAAAGTTGGCAAAGTTTGGGAATTTCTGCTTTAAAGTATTACTCAGAACTTTCTTCCACCCAATTAATATAAACACTTGATATAAAAAGCCGTACTTCATATTTGACAATATAACTCACATCCCATATGCTGTTCCCAATTGGTTCTCAGGTACAATCATGGCAATGAGCGGCCACAGACCACTGGCTAGCAGCGAATAGGAAATTCCTAAGGACATCTGAAAAATTATTTAAATAACTATGAAGAGAACTCGAAAATTACATTTGAATAATTTTTTTTTTAACAAAGCCACTTAAAAAATTCATATACATTAGAATTAACACCTTAAATATTTTCTTAATAACAAGATACTTACTTAATTAATTAATATCTCTATGTACTTTTAATAACATATACACCTATATTGTCAAAATTTATATTTTTGAAGGTTAGTCTGATTATACTGTATTGCGAATGCTTATAACAAATTTTTTACCCCTGACACAAACAGCAGAGTCCTATTGTGTTATTGTAGATCTCAGTCGAATCAACCCACTTTGATGTGGCTTTTTTTACTTGAGAGCCAGTTTTCTAGCAGTAGTTCTTAGTTGTTTGATCAATATCAGTCCAGCAATTTAAGAGTATCAGGTCTTTCGAAATGATATAAGGCATTTTACACATATCAGTGCTCAGTTAGGTGATTTCGTTAAATTATATAAAATTTTGACACTAATCTAAGCACTACAACTAAGAATAATATATAGAAAAACTGCTTACCACTCCAACATACGGATTGATAAATGTGAATGCCAAAAGAAAATGTGATCCAATAGTTGTTACTATACTGAGTATGACCCAAGTCACATTCCTACCGGTCTTATCTATGAGGATACCAAAAAATGGACTGAGCGCCGCAGACAGTAGGTATACCATGGAATTGACAGTGTTAGCATCTTGAGGCATAAAGTCAAATTTCCTTTCAAAAAACATCCTGAAAATTTTTATCAAAATACATTTTGTTGTTTTTTTTAATAAATTTCTGATATTTAATCAGAATTTAGGACTTACTTTCCCAATGCAATAAATGGGAATATAGCCAAATAATAAGCCACACATATAACACACACAAGCCAGTATACTGGCTTGAAGTTAAATATGTCAATGAGTCTGAATGGTTCATCCTTAGCTTGAGCTTCCTGTCTATTTAACATTTTCTCAGCTCTATGGTCCATCCAACCCAGAATCAGACCACAAATGAGAGAACCGAGACAGGTTAATGATGCTGTAATTAAAAATACCTCTTAATTATATAAAATACTTAAGAGTATTTTAATTTATAAACTTTTACAAACCTATAAACAAAGTTACACCAAGTTTCTCATAGCCGGCATAATAGGTGGCCACCCATTTGTAAATAGGTTCCATGACCCAAAAATTCACAGTGCTTCCAAATCTTGAGAACGACAATTGGAGTCCAAACACCATATTAAGTTCCTTTCCATTGAACCAAAGAACTACATAGTTGTTAACCGCTACTTGCAAAGACTCTCCTCCAATACTGAATATTAAAAAAAAGGACTTATTAAATCCATTCTCATTAATATTATATAATCTGTGTACCTATAATTTTTTTCTGTATTTCGATAAATACCCAAATATAAATCTTCCAAGTATCATAAGCCAAAATTGATTAATGTAAACACCAAAAGCGAATACAACTGCTCCAATGAACACTATGGTCATATAAATTATTGTACCCAATCTCACACCGAAATATCTGAAATTAAATTATAAAATCAAAGTAATTTTTACATATTGAACAATATTAGAGACAAGAAAATGAGAATAGAAATTATTAATAAAAGCATCAGCAAATGTCTTAGTAACAAATAAATTAATATAAAGTTAAATTAATTTACATTTATAATACATTATCATAAACAACATATGTATATGGAAGTAAACAAACCTATCAATGAGATAACCGCCAATAAAGCATAATATTACATTAGGCCATGAGTATATAGAGTAGAGCAGCGCAAACTGAGATGTGTTTAGATGTGAGTCACCCTTGAAGTTGTCGGCCAGAGCACCCGGTGTATCATAACAGAAATATGAACCTGCAACATACATTATATCATTTAAAATTCAAAAATCTCCATTTCACTTAGCGATTTTGTTATTATTTTGGACAATCTAGAACAGTCTATGCTCTTTTCTACCTATTATATTCCAAATACTCATATAATAGTTACTTAAGTATAAGTATGGCTATTAAAATCTGTAAGCACTTACCAAAACAAAGGAAACACATAAGAATAAGAGCTAAAAATCTGTGAACCCTATGAGCAGGGTGACACCAAGATGTAGGTGGATCCTGGTTCAGTCGCGTCGAAGAGCTAGATTCTGGATTATCCATCTTGCTAAAAATACAAAAGAAGAAAATGTCATATCTTCTTAAGTTATTCAATAATATAATTACAAAAATATTATATTGCTACTCACAACAATCAAAAATCTACCGTTGACCTTAAGGCATAGGTAGGAAAATAAAAGAAATATTATGAAAGTCTTTACACATTGAGTAGGTTTAAAATAAAGTAAAAAACATACTGATCATTAAAATTATTTTACATATTACATACTATATAATATAATGTATATTAAGACCGTCAAACAATTAAAAATATATTGAATTACATTACAAAATCACATCACAAAATTATAAATCTTTTAAATATAATTAACAATTATGCTATCTGCCCCCTTTGTTTGTCAATTGTGTGGGCAATTAATAGCATTAAACTGCACTTGCAGATAATTTATTTCTGTTTTAAAGGCAACGAACTGTTACATACTGCCAAAGGTATATGAACAAATCTACAATAGTAATTTTATGTTCAATTTTAATTGTTTTTGTATAAATTTAGACTTTACATTCTTAGCGATATACAATATATTTTAAAGACATATTAGTTTGGATACAAAGCTTAATAATATGTCCTAATCATAAATGATGTGTCAACAAATAGCAACGTATGGCACGTCAACTACAGAACTGTCAATAAAAAATCACGTCAGCGGTGGAAAAGATACGTCCGAAAGTATTGACATAGTGTCCTAAATCTGATAGCGGTATAGAAATACCTGGATATCAATTAATGTATTTACGATAAGTATATTATTGCAAAATGATCTACATTTGTAAGAAGTTTTTGATATGTTTACTTATAGTGACGCTCCTGTACACAGTTTATGGACACTCACATTCTCACTCTCACGACGATGAACCTCCAGCATTTAAATACAGCAAAAAGGCAAATGAAAAGCCAGAAATCAAAGAAAATATTCCTCAGGAATCCAACTATGATTTATATGTGAGAGCTTTAAGTTCTACCCTATTTATCAGTATTGTACCCTTCTTCATTTTGTTCTTCATACCAATTGACGGTACTGTGGAAAAACAACCGCTATTGAAAATTTTGCTATCTTTCGCTTCTGGTGGTCTATTAGGCGATGCCTTTTTACATCTTATACCACACGCTCTCATGCCTGCTCATGATGGGGCAGAAGGACATAGCCATAGCCACAGCCACAGTCACTCCCATGACGGTCAACATGAACCCCATGATATAACTGTTGGGTTGGGTGTCCTAGGAGGCATTATAACATTTTTGGTTGTGGAAAAAGCTGTTCGCTTATGTGATGGGGACACGGTCACTCTCATGGACCTGATAAAAAGAAGTCTGATGCTACAGCTAAGAAGTCACAGAAGAACAAGAAGGAAGAGATTAAAATAGCTGGATATCTTAATCTTGCTGCTGACTTTACTCATAACTTCACTGATGGCCTGGCAATCGGAGCTGCTTATATCGCTGGACAAAGCATTGGAATCATTACAACAATTACTATTCTGTTGCATGAAATTCCTCATGAAATTGGTGATTTTGCTATCCTTGTACAATCAGGATGTTCTAGAAGGAAGGCCATGATGCTACAACTACTGACAGCATTTGGAGCTATTTCTGGAACCGTTTTGTCAATATATCTACAAGGGACAGGAGATGGCCTAGTATCTTCACTCATCCTTCCATTTACAGCCGGTGGCTTCATATACATAGCTACTGTATCAGTGATACCAGAACTCTTAGAAGGATCGAACAAATTGTCCCAATCCATTAAAGAAATACTCGCACTATTAGCTGGAGTATACATGATGGTTATAATAGCACAATATGAATAATTCCCTTTTCTGTGTAAATTGTACATAATTAATAATGAATTCGTAGTAAATAACATTTAACATCACAAACGAACATTTATTAATTCCTCTTGAACAATATATATACTGAGCATTTAATACCATGATGTAAATATTTGTTGCTTAGGTTAATAATTGCTTAAAAAAATATTAAGTGATATTATTAGCTGTCACTTATAATAAAAATAATAATTTGAGCAAAACAACAATACTATGATTTGTATGAAAATAATATTTAAGATAAGTTTTACAGAAATGATTGTGAAATGTAAATTAATGAATAAAAAAACATTTATGAGAATAAAATTATTTATTTATTTTACTTCTTCTTGGACACACCAACAGTTCTACCGCGTCTGCCGGTGGTCTTGGTATGTTGACCGCGCACACGGAGACCCCAGTAGTGACGCATGCCTCTGTGAGCCCTGATCTTCTTTAACCTTTCCAAATCCTCACGGAGCTTGGAATCCAAGTTGGATGATGTCAATTGGCTGTACTTGCCATCAACAATGTCTTTCTGTCTGTTGAGGAACCAATCGGGGATTTTGTATTGTCTCGGATGTGACATGATTGTTACAATTTTCTCAACCTAAAACAATATACATAGTTCTTGTTATTTAAAAAGTTTTGATAACTATCACATACATTCCAATATTACCTAAATGTGAAGTGGTGGTTTAAACCAAAATAATTATAGCATTTTACAGCCAAAACTTAGCTTAAGAATTTATTCAAAAATTCTATTTGTTGTTAAAATTTATAAAAGAAGGCAAAACAGTGCTTACATTATCTACAACCACTTTCAGTATCCCTAGAGGAAGTTTTATATTTTCTTTACATGTAATGTTAAAATTATTACGCTTCCTTTGTGTTTATAAACGAAATATAATATAATGAAACTCGTAAAGTAAATTAACCATGAATTGTACAAGTTTAACAAATGATAAGGGCAGCTAGTATTGAAGGAAGTATTTTAACATCCTGTTGCTTTGAAGTTTTTTGTGTTTTACAACTTATGACATTTGGAAGAATTGATTGATCAAAAAATGCTGATTAAAACCAAATTTTGTGTATTTTTGATGATATTATTCATGATGATGTTAATTACACATCCGATCTATCATATTTAAATGGTATATTTAAAATTTAACTAAAGTTTACTTGACAGTTCTATATTGTACATTTTATTTAAGAGTTAAAGACACACAAATCTATAAAATAAATCAAAATATCTGTACCAACCTCTTCTTCCGTACATTCCCCGGCACGTTTGTCCAGGTCGATGTCGGCTTTTTTCAATACAATATTAGAATATCGACGACCGACTCCCTTAATAGCGGTCATAGCAAACATAACCTTGCGTTTGCCATCAATATTCGTATTCATAATACGAAGAATATGTTGGAATTTATCCGGGATAACGAGCGACTGAAAAGAAAACATTCACATGACATTTTATTATGAAATATATAAACTATATCCACTAACAACACTTGCAGTCTTTATTTAGTCTATTTTTGAATTAAAACACTGCATGATTACTTAAATAAACCAGGATTTAGTACCATTTTTAATAATTTAGGGGCTCAATGTCCACTTAGAAACCAGTCCACCTAAGAAAAGAAATATTATTTCACAGATTATACTACAGTTGTCAAAATTGGGAATAGACTACATAATTGTTTTTTAAAAAGCATTAAGGCAGACACAGATTCTAAGGGTGCTCAATGTTTTAAAAATATGAATTTTCACTTACTATTATATATTCAAAGCATTCATGTTACGATATTACATAGAAGTCAATAACAACAAATTTTTACGAAATAAATTTGGGTTTTCTACACATTTTCGCAAATTAAATTAATTCGCAATGAAAATAATAAAATTAATTTAAAGTAACTAAATTCATGAAAAAATTATGAATAAATATATTTCAAGGTTACGATGACCCGAAACCAATAATAATTAACCCACTTCAAATCATATTTTCAACCTATCTCAAATTAATAAAAAATATTTATTAATAATAAATTAATTAAACTTTTAAGTTTTTACGATCGTGCTTGCTGCTATTTCATTTATGAAACTACTTATTATTATTTTTATATTTTTATCCATGTCTTGTCTTAATTCATATAAAAAAATAAAACGTCTCTTCTCCACAAGTTTGTAGTTACTGGTAACATCGTTTTTATAAAATTTGTGACTTGTGAGTGTTCTTTCGTGGTGAGCCGGTTACAATTTTTTCTTCAGTTATAGTTTCTATATAGTTTGAATTAAATAAAAAAGCAACATAATGCTTGGAGAAACGACATTCACACTCATTCAGGTATTAGAAAAAACTATATCACCAGGTATGTAATGCTTTTTTCTTCTATGAGCATGGCGCTTCTTATTGTCAACTGACTTTAGTACGTTGCATTTACGAGTATCAGTAATTAGTCACAATTTTATGATAAAAGTTATACTATAATTTCACTTTGATATTGTATTCCCAATACGATTTATGTTTTGAAATGCATAAGTGTTTAATTATATCATAATAAATTTATACAAGGTAGACTAGAACAGGATCTTTAAATATTTCACGTAAAGAAGTTTCTAGGTTGTAACTGTGTTTAATACTTTTTTTGTTTTCATCAAATATATCAAAACATATCTTTTTGACAATGTAGGGTTATTGATATGTATGTTTGAAATAACCTCCAACATGTGTTATCGTAAATCCCATATGAATTATCCGATTCGCTTTGTCCTATTTGAACATTAGGCAGCAAATAACGTGTATCGTGTAATTTCCAGATCGAAATGAATTGGAAGCAGCAGAGAAATACCTCGACCATGCAGCTGACACAAACTTTACGACCTTCATCAAGATGCTGTCAGATGTGCTGGTCCAGGGTGGTAACAGCCAGGTGGCGCGGATGGCGGCCGGTTTACAGCTAAAAAATCACCTCACTTCCAAAGATCATACACTTAAGCAGCAGTACCAACAGAGATGGCTGGACCAACCTGAAGACATTAGACAATATATTAAAAAGAATGTAATTAAACAATTTTTATATTAGAATATATACATTAATATTGAAATATGTGTATATGTAATGTGTGTTTGTATAGATTTTAGCAGCAATAGGCACTGAAAGCAATAGGCCAAGTTCAGCTGCCCAATGTGTTGCCTATGTAGCTGTGGCTGAGCTGGGAGTGGGCCAGTGGAATGATCTTATACCAACACTTGTAGAAAATGTTGTCAATGAACAGTCATCGGAATTGAAAAAGGAAGCAAGTTTAGAGGCTATTGGTAGGTTTCGTAAATTTCTAGATTTTTATAGTGTAAAGGTATTCCTTCCAACTATCAATGAAGAACATTTTGGACCGAAGTCTAAACAAATATTTTCATACACAATGTTATTGTTACTAATGACTATTTTATGCACAACATGATTCATTCTCCTTAATATAAATTTATATAATATGTAAGATAAATATGGAATGTGTGAAAAATTTATATTAACAGTACTTTAATAATACCTTGTTATTTGATTTGCACAGTTTTAATTTCATATTTGGTTTAAATATAAATAGTTTATTGATAACAGTTTATTACATAACAACTCCCCTACAATTGCAAACCGAATTGTTTATTTTCAGGTTATATTTGTCAAGAAATAGATGCGGAAGTATTAACAGAACAGAGTAATCCAATTTTAACTGCTATCATACATGGGATGAGATCGACTCAGCCTAGCAACCATGTCCGTCTTGCTGCAACACAGGCCCTCCTTAACTCATTAGAATTCACAAAAGCTAATTTTGATAAAGAGAATGAAAGGAACTTTATTATGGAAGTTGTCTGTGAGGCGACTCAATCACCTGATATGAGAATAAGTGTAGCAGCCCTTCAGTGCTTAGTAAGTATATATATATATATATATATATATTATTATTGTATATCTATGTAGATATAGATGTGTAATTTTCTTTTATATCATTAGGTAAAAATTCTATCACTTTACTATCAATATATGGAGCCTTATATGGGTCAAGCTCTGTTTCCTATAACATTAGAAGCCATGAAATCAGATGTCGATGAAATATCATTACAAGGTATAGAATTTTGGTCCAATGTTAGTGACGAAGAAGTAGATCTGGCTATTGAAATGGCTGAAGCAACTGAAGCAGGTAATTGCCATTAATTTATTTGTTAATATGTTAGTTAATGTTATTAATTTATGTTAGATATAACTGTGAAATCTATAAACAGGTCGTCCTCCTGCAAGAACATCGAGATTTTATGCTAGAGGAGCTCTCCAGTATATAGCACCTGTTCTTATGCAAAAGTTAACCAAGCAAGATGATTCTGATGATGAACTTGAATGGAACCCATCCAAAGCGGCTTCAGTGTGTTTAATGCTACTTTCGAACTGCTGTGAAGATGAAATTGTTCCTCACGTCTTACCGTTTATTAGGTCGAACATTAAAAGTGAACATTGGAGATTTAGGGAGGCAGCGCTTATGGCGTTTGGATCTATATTAGGCGGTCTGGAAGCTACAACTCTCAAACCTTTAGTCGAAGAGGCAATGCCTACTTTAATCGAAGCCATGTACGATTCGAGTGTCGCCGTCAGAGATACAGCAGCATGGACTTTTGGTAGGATATGTGAAATAGTTCCTGAAGCGGCAATCAATGACACGTATTTACAGCCATTATTAGAAAGTCTCGTAACCGGTCTTAAGGCTGAACCACGTGTGGCTGCGAACGTTTGTTGGGCTTTCACGGGTCTAGCTGAAGCTGCATACGAAGCCGTCGACGGCGGCGACTCGCACCAACCAAAGACCTATTGCATGTCAACATATTTCGATTTCATCGTACAAAGATTATTAGAAACGACAGACCGTCAAGATGCAGCGCAACATAATTTAAGATCGGCGGCTTACGAAGCCCTCATGGAAATGGTGAAGAATTCGCCCACAGATTGCTATGTAACTGTACAAAAAACAACTATGGTTATTTTAGAGAGATTACACCAAGTACTTCAAATGGAGAATCATATATCGAGTCAGTCTGATAGATCCCAATTCAATGATCTACAGAGTTTACTTTGTGCGACCTTGCAGTCCGTCTTACGCAAGGTGACTCCAGAAGATGCGCCTCATATATCAGATGCAATTATGACCGCACTGTTGACAATGTTTGCTGGAAATGCTGGCAAGGCCGGCGGAGTACAGGAGGACGCCTTAATGGCAGTTTCAACGTTAGTCGAAGTTTTAGGTGAGGGCTTCCTCAAATATATGGATGCGTTCAAGCAATATTTATACGTTGGACTTAAAAATCATGCGGAATATCAAGTGTGCATAACGGCCGTTGGTGTCACAGGTGATATTTGTCGCGCTCTCAAAAGCAAGGTAATTTTTTTTTTATTATATTTATTTATTTCAAATTCTTTAATAGATTAAAAATGTTATAATTCCGATAACTTTACAGGTGCTACCATATTGTGACGAAATCGTATTTCTTCTGTTAGAAAATCTTGGTGATAACTCAATTCATCGATCAGTAAAGCCTCAAATTCTCTCAGTTTTTGGAGATATTGCACTAAGTATAGGTCCTGATTTCAGAAAATACTTCAATCTAGTAATGGACATGTTGCTGCAGGTTTGTTACATATATGAGTGTGCGGTTATATATGTATGTTAATTTAATTAAAACAATTATTATTAAAATGTTTGTTTTTTAGGCAAGCAAAGCTCAAGTAGATCGGTCAGATTATGATATGGTTGAATATTTATGTGAGTTAAGGGAGAGCGTATTAGAAGCTTATACAGGAATTATTCAAGGGCTTAAAGGCGCCGGTGGCGAGGTCAGTAGCAACCTTAATAAAACCATTTACATAATTTTTTTTTAAACACGCATCACCAATATAAGTTAGTGCGTTATAAAACAGATGATATACATCTGCCAGCGCCATCTATGGTCTATGACAAGTGACGATATACAGAGAAATATATTATAACCTATATGTTTATATATGGAGGAATATTATTTAAACCTGTACGAAAGATGATAGATTCTTGATACTCAAAAACTTTCCCATACATCATTTTACTAGTATTTCTCATAAAAACTGGACAGCGCGTAACTATCATCTCAGTTTGTGTAAATGCACTGTCTGATGATTTTTTTAATACAAACTTTATCATTTCAGGTGCAGTCAGACGTAGCTCTGGTTGAGCCTCACGTACCGGCGATAGTGAACTTCATGATCCAAGTGGCTTCAGAACCCGAGCGAACAGACGGTCACATGTCGGTGATAGCCGGTCTGACTGGCGATCTGTGCACGGTGTTCGGCCAAAGAGTACTGCCGATGTTGGAAACGAGGCCGTTGTTGGATCTACTCCAAGCGGCGCGGCTTTCACGCACCGCACGCACCAAAACGTTAGCCAATTGGGCCACTAAGGAAATCAGGAAGTTGAAACAACAAGCTCCACTTGCCAGCTGGTAAATTATTATAAATTGTTACCATTTTGCATATAGGTAAAATAAATAATATAGGATTAAATATAAAATCGTAAAAATCTAAGAGTGAGTTGAAGAGCTGAATTTGTTAAAATGAGGATTTTTTCATTATAAGAGGCTCTTCAAGATCCAATAATAAAGCGCCAGTTTACACTTAAACCTTAGTGTTTGTGATTCAATTAAATAAAAAAAAAAGTTTTTATTTTTAAAATATGTAGGGACAAAAAATCACTGAAATCTGATTTAGGTTTTGACACCATTAAATAATCAACAGATTACATATGTACATGAAAGACTTGTACTTTTTCTTTTTTTATATGCCTTAAGCGAGTCAAAATTTAATATTGTGACTGTTTACTAAATCTCATCAATATTTCAAAACAATTTTGGCAAATTATAAAAGTAAATCACATGAAAACTTGTCTGTCCAATCGTTCAAGTAATGAAATTTTCATTATTTATTATGTATATGTCCTTTGATTAAATTAATAAATTATTTTATATAAAATATTATTAACTTGTGTTTACAGATTCAAAGAATTGTGGAGCGCCAACAGTGAAGTAACTAGGTTTCACACTACTTATTGCTGATAAAATTCAAGTGTATTATTGGAAGATCATATCATGTCATTTTTTGAGAATCGTTAGGTGCATACATTGCTGGCCTCAATGAAAAATTTTTAATTTAAAAAATATTAATAATTATAGCTCTCTGAAATATGTACTTCACAACACTACACTTTTATTATATCAAATGTAATCAATTGACATGTCTCATACTCATGTTCCTTTATATAGTATAATATATAGGGATATTATGATAATTAAGCAAAACTCAACTCATGACATCATAGAAGGAGTACAGGAATTACAATTAATATATAGATTATAACAACATTTTTAATTATTCAGAGATTTTGAAACAGTCTGTTACATAATATGTAACGGCAACATTAACAGAATTATTGTTTGTTTATATCGATTTGATAATTTAAAATGGCCGATGCACCTAGCGTGGCATTGTTGAATTTCGATGCCTAACAAATAATCTTTCCATAATATTCTCAAGAAAATATCGAAGCATTTCCTATTTGGTATTATAGATAGACAGTGGCTGTGGTATCTTTACGTATGTTATGTGAAAGGGACTGTATGTAAGTGGAAGTATGTTATTATAGGCATGCACATGTGCAAGGGATTGTGAATTTTATAAATTATTATTATTGTTTTGTAAGATATTATGAAAGAATGTATGAAAGGTGAGTCATGAGTGTTAATGAATGTGTAAATGTAAATGTTTGTGTGTTAACTTAGACAACCGTCGGGCTCCGGAACGACGTTGTGTAAGCGACTCCATCAAAGTTACGAGCGGGACTCGAGGACGCCATATTGGTGCTATACTTTTTATTCATCGCAACTATTCCATATTGCCGTATTATTTCTCAATACTTATCGTTATTTTTATGGAAGCATTAATTATTAAGGTTTATAATAGTTTCCTTAGATTTTTAAGGGAATCAGTTTATGTTAAATAACAAATATATGTGACGTATAACTAAAACGTATGTAATTCTTGTGATGAATAAAATGAAAAATTGCCTTTGGTCTCGGGCTCATGTTTTGTACATATGTAGTTAAAGCTCTTTTTGTTTTCCATGATACGTTTTATTGGCGTACTGATTGATGTTGACTACAATGCACTGACTATAAAATAATGTAATTAAATAAGGAATAATCTGTTCTTGTGATCGCGTTGTTATTTGTTTCATGAATCTCAAAAAAAAGATAAATGTAAAAAAAAAATATTTTAAAAAAGGAATTTTAAAATATCACTATTTGAAAAAGCAATAAAACCTCAATATTTTTAAAATGCTATAATATAGTATATAATCCTTAGTACTTCCACGTCAGTGCCTTGAAGTATTCGAATTTAAAATAAAGTTCGTCATTCTCTTTATCGCGATGATGTCAAACATTCACGTGTATAAATTCGTTGTGATTAATAAGATCAACTTATTTCAAATAGCAGTTATACATTTACAAGCCGAGAGAGCTTGGTGAGAGCGGCGTGTTAAACAAATTGTTTGATTCGTAATTGAGTGTTTGCTAGTCTGTGAGCATCACTGGCAGGGATGATGTTTGCGCGAATTATGCAAGATTTTTTATAGAGTGCGTGTAGACGGCCGGGCTCGTGAAAACGGTGTCGTTTAATAAATAGCTGTCGACATTTCGAGTCATTGACTGATAGTAAGAGTATAATTTTATGAGATAGAATCCTATTTGTTATGCTTTAACATACTTATAAGTGGTACATCGTGCCCACGAGCTCGGTTGTGTTGTGTTTTTACATAATATGTCCATGTTTTATGAGCTGGTCGGATTTTTCGTCAGCAGCCTTTGTCATATTATGTGTTTTTGCTAAGGATGATAGGAGAATGTGTGAGGACTAGTGCCATGCCATGAAAGGTTCTGATTTAGAATCATAGGCATTGAGTCGATGAATACCACCCACTTTTCCTGCGCGATACAAAAAAAATTAAATTTATTTTGTTACATCTTTTTATTTCCTTCCTTTTTGCTTACGAATACTATCCTGTAAACCATTCTACGATAATAAAAAACAATTTTAAATTTTCTGTCTTCTCATTTTATCCTTATTTATCTCTAATATTTAATTTATTTCAACCTAAAATGTTTATTTTAAAACTTTTATGTAGCCTGCCGTAACAGATATTTGGAATCTTATATCCTAATAAATAAGATTTAGATCGATAAGTTATTTGAAAGTTTTTAATCGAAATCATATAATTACCTTGAAGCGAACATACACAGATAAATATATGTAAATCGAAAACATTATTACGTGAAAAGCACAACATTTTTGTCATATCTTATGTTACGGATAAATACATGTAGGGCATTAGATTTAATTACAATGAAAGCGGTTAACAGAGCCTTTAAAAACAACACATACCTACTTGTATAGAAAACACTTAGATTTTCTAAGTTTTTATGTTTAAATGTAACGGTAAGCACAAGCGTTCCTGCCATCTACAATATTCAGGAATAATAAATCTTAGACATTATAACCTTGTTCGTTGAAGTTTGCCAGTTTAACTTGGAATTTTGTTAGAGAACTGGTTGACAAGAACTTTATTACTTATTATATTACATGCTCTTCTTACACTGAATACGCTATCTTTTGACTGCGCAACACTTTTTTGATATTCTGAAAAACCGTTTAAATCACCATTACCAGTTAGAACACATCCGGTCTAAGTCAGGATGTCTGTATTACTCTTCATTTATTACTTACTAATTTTTAGTTGTACAATTTGTATTTTGAAGGGAAGCTTGGCGCCTAATAAATATCGTATTAAATGAAACAATTATTCAATTTTGATAATAATTTTGTCAAATATTTAAATGAATTATAATATAATCATAATTTTGTAACATATTAAATTTTGTAAAAAATGTAAATATTATGCCTTTGTCATGTTTAACCAACATCATGTATTTGCTTTTCTATTGCAAATAAAAACTGTGATAATTTTTATTTATTTAATGATTTATTGAAATATCTCCCTTCAGAAAAAATATGTAAACATTACTAATGTTTCAAGAAGCCAAATCCGTAAGCTTATAAAAAAAGTATAGCAATTTTTCAACGTTCAAAGATAAATTCTGTCATTTCTAAGACCACGTTCTTTGTAGACGGTCTACCGCATGTGTACCGGTGGCTACAAAAATATTCTTTATTTTTATTAACTTAAGTATAATTCAGTAACTGTTTTATTTTAATCAAGCACCATTTTTAACAAAAGCTCAAACCTGTCACCAAAAATGAAGCCACCATACAAAATTGGTATGTATACGTAATTTACGAAGAAAAAAAAACATTATATTTTACTTTTGTGATTATGATATAAAAAAACAAATTATGTTACATGTAGCTGATGAGAAATTGGCGGAACTCGGCCGTAAAGAAATTATGTTAGCTGAGAAAGAAATGCCGGGACTAATGGCATGCCGTCGCAAATATGCTCCTAGCAAAATTCTCAAGGGAGCCAGAATAGCTGGAAGTCTTCACATGACAGTACAAACAGCTGTACTTATAGAAACTCTAATTGAGTTAGGTGCAGAGGTAAGTAACAGTTGTAGTGTTTAACAAATAATCTTTATTACTATCTAGAAATGTAGATTTTGTTAATTATTCAGTTATTTTGACTAATTTAAATACATTTATAATACATACAAGTCATTTACCATTCGAAACATAGAAATATATGATTTTTCTTAATCTTATTTCTGTAACATGAACACTTCTTTCGTAGATTTTGTCTTTATCTCAAATTACATTCAATTCAATCATCATATCTCTATCTATTAGATAAACAGTCTTTGTATAAGAGGTGACATCTTATTTTCAACGTATTTACATCTCATTGTTGTAAATTGTGACGCAATATTATTTAAAACGAATTCCTGTTACGTTTACGATTTTTTATCTCAGATGCTGTATTTGTGACATTCCCTGAACTCACATTTAACCCTACATGTGATGTAATATAAACATGTATTATCATTGTTTATATGATATTAAGATTTTTTTAAACATACGTAAGTTAAAGTGGAAAAATGAAAACAGAGCATTAGTTACGATTAGTTTTTTTTTTTTTTATAAAATATGACGCAATAAAGAAATGTTACAAAGTTTGTAAGTAAATGGTACAGAATAGTTAATTGCTATAAATACTTATGTATATTTTGTGTTTTTAAGGTACAATGGTCTAGCAGTAACATATTCAGTACACAAGATGAGGCAGCCGCTGCCCTAGTGGCCGTCGGAATACCTATTTATGCCTGGAAGGGTGAAACTGATGAAGAATACATTTGGTGTATTGAACAAACTTTGTTCTTCAATGACGGAAAGGTATTAAGGGTGTTAATTTTATTTTTGATTTAATTTAAATAACATATAATATTTTGGCCACATTAAGTTCTTTAAGAACTAAAGAAAAGAAAGACTGTGATCTATTGTAAAGATATATAATATATAATTAAAAGATCATAATTTATCAATACTTATTAATTTTGGTAAATAAAGTGATGTTTTTTGCTTTGAGAAAGATACTCAATGTACATATTTTATTTGTTTTCAGCCCTTGAACATGATTTTGGATGATGGTGGAGATCTTACAAACCTGGTTCACAAGAAATATCCACAACTACTTGAAAATATCAAGGGTATCTCAGAGGAAACAACCACTGGTGTTCACAACTTATACAAAATGTTCCGAGAAGGTCTTCTTAAAGTGCCTGCTATTAATGTGAACGATTCTGTAACAAAAAGCAAATTTGATAACTTATATGGCTGCCGGGAGTCACTTCTTGATGGAATTAAAAGAGCAACTGACATTATGGTTGCTGGTAAGGTCTGCGTTGTAGGGGGTTATGGAGATGTCGGAAAGGGATGTGCCCAAGCATTCAAGGGCTTTGGAGGCAGGGTAATTGTCACTGAAATTGACCCCATTAATGCCCTACAAGCAGCTATGGAAGGTTTCCAAGTAACAACAATGGATGAGGCAGCTGAGATTGGACAAATCTTTGTCACCACCACTGGGAATATTGACATAATATGCAAGGAGCATTTCCTTAAGATGAAAGATGATGCTATCGTTTGTAACATTGGACACTTTGACTGTGAGATTGATGTAGCTTGGCTGGAAAAGAATGCCAAGAAAGTCAATATTAAACAGCATGTGGACCGCTATGAACTTGAAAACGGAAATCATATAATTGTCCTAGCCGCTGGAAGGCTAGTTAACTTGGGATGTGCCACCGGTCACTCTTCATTTGTTATGTCCAACTCTTTCACAAATCAAGTCTTAGCGCAAATTGAACTCTGGACAAAACACAACACATACCCTATTGGAGTCCACACCTTGCCTAAGAAGCTTGATGAAGAGGTAGCAGCATTACACTTAGACCATTTAGGGGTGAAACTTACTAAGCTAACTCCTAAACAAGCTCAGTACATTGGTGTGCCAGTCGAAGGTCCCTACAAGCCTGACCACTATAGATACTGATTTTGACTTAGCTCGTTCTTCACTAACAAAATTTGTTAAAAGTTTTTAATTGGCTCGAATATTGTAAAATCGAATATTAACAATAAATAATAAATGTAATATTTCTGATGTTTTATTATTTTTTTAATTTTACACTATACATTACTGAATTAAGAACATACAATCAAATTATGATGCATAAAATCTGAGTAACTCTTCATCCTTAGGTTTGAGGATACACTTGTCTTTTAAATTAACCACCCATCCTGGTTCTAGTCCATAGAAAATTTGACGTGGATCTTTCCTTTCGCATAACATACTATAGTTGCTATCATTTTCTAGAATCGGTAATTCATATCCATATTTTTGAGCCAGCCTCAATCTGTCTTCTGAAATTTTCTCTGGATCAGCTAAGTAACCTCTCATCTCTGCACTTGTATAAAATTCTATGGCATCAGGAGGTGGAATCATTCTTCTGGGAATGGCTTGTCCAGACTCAAAAAACTTCTTAGGGTTCTTCAATAAAAGTAAGCTATGTGGATCATAATATGCTGTAGTTATTACTCCTCCGTTCTTTTCTATAGCAGCAATTACCTGCTCACTTGCCCACTGCACTTCTATATTAATCTTTGCAGCAAAGATGTCAGCTCCCTCATCTGTTAAGTTTAAACCAAAATGTTTTTGGTCGGGGAAAAAATTATACAGACCAGATTTCACTATACTGGCTATGTCAATGGGTTTATCAGTGTCCAATCTGTCTGTATCTATGAGTTTTTGTAATTGTAGTAATGACATGGGAGGATATTCCCTTCTATGGCTGAAAAATTAAGATTATTGTTAGTAATTTAAAAAGAGTGAGGCATCTTATTAAAAATTCTGCATAATTATACTCACTGATGACCCTTGTAGTAGTTTTCATGAGGCATTCTGAGATAAAAAGGGTTGTTTCCAGTTTCATAGCCAAGTCTCATATAATTCTGTCTTTGATTCGAGCCTTTATTTCCAGCTCCATGTTTGTCACCACCATATTGTCCTCTCCCTCTTTTTGTCTAGAATTAATGAAAAAAATTTTTGAAAACAAATAAAACACAACAATTAAAAAAAGGTGTGAGAAGAGTAAAAGGTATTATTACATTTTTTCTTGAACCTGGATTGTCACGTAAATTAGCTAAAGATATTCTAGGCAATGACCGCAGCATTGCTAAAGATTTTTCCGTAATTTGCCGCGAACCCATTTTAATTGTTTTTATTTACTTAATTAATACTAGGTTACTAAATTGGTTGTGGTTATATTTTTCCTAACCTGACAGAAGACAGATCTTGATTGTCAAAGATGAATATAACATTCACAGATATACAAAAACTTGAACAAATTATACCTACTGGCATTTAGAATGTCTTCTAATTGAACTTACGAACTATAATCTACATTATGATTGTAACATTTTTATAATTAAACAGTTCGTGAAGTAATTTATGAAAACCTAGATATCCACACATAATCTGACAAAGAAGTGAGTAATGAATAAATATGAATATGTATATGTACTAAAGTAGGTATACTAACCTGTTTATTTTGTTATCATACAGTATGCATAAGTTACTTTTTGCTACTCGGATATAAATAAAAGAAATATAACCTTTTAAAAACCCAGAAAACATATTAATTTGTATAAAACATAAGCTGTTAAGTGTCTAATGGTATGATTCAAACAATCCAAGAACTTAATACTGAAGAAATTTGCGTTATAGATGATATGAATGTACAAGGATGAATAGAAAAAAAAATTGCAATGAAAATATGAGTGAATTTCTTTTAATCAATTTGTCTTTTGATACCTAAAATTATAAAAAAGCATGAATATTTTTATTAGTAGAATACTGACGCTTTATGTTTTAAAGTATTCACATCAAGATGTGATTCAAAAATTTTATAAGCGTTGTTTAGTAAAGTTCCAGCTAAGAATTGTTTTACAAAAATTTGAAATATAGTTGAAATTGAGTGTTTTTTAATAAAACATCTAGTTTAAAAAAATGTCTAGTCTAGTTTAGATAACAACTATTTCACATATTCAAAGAATGATAGGGAGACCTCTTGAATGTAAAAAGATGAAGTATTCATGGGAGTTTGTTATTTTTTGGAACGATTTCCATGTATAAAAAGTTTTGTTTGGTTTCTGGCGATAAAAATCTTTCGTAAGTTATTGAAAAAATTAGAGTTATATTAAATTGTATTCATTATTTAGAGTATAAAAAAGATACCGCTACTAACACTTGTGCAGTATAATATATTGAATAAAGTCTACCTTTTCAGTTTTTACTATATATACTTTTTTATTTTTTGACAGTTGACAGTTTGACTGAACTGATGATACATGTTTGTTGACAATTTGACATGTCGAATAGATGTCATGAGTTAAGTAGGCAACTGTTTGCTACGGTATCCAAGTAATCTGTAATTGTATTTTGAAGACCAACAGAGGATAATCTTTTAATGATAAGTTCGCAATTGATCGACTCTGAAAAAAATGGATACGGTTTATTATAACAATCCCATTAGGCAACGTATAAATAAAATCTTTGATAGCCACATCATAACAGATAACAGTGAAGCTTTGTATACAGTTTCTGGATTATGTTCGTCTAACTCAGCATATACAAGAAGAGTTCTTGTAAACGAAATAGAAAAGAGAGACTTACTGGTCAACAAAACAATTTTAACAGAATTCAGCAAAGTCAAAGATAAATTGCAAGGATTAATTGATTCCCTAAATTCTCTAGATGTTTCAGTTCAAGACATGTCCAATAGGCTCCAGGAATCAAAAACAAAAACCCATCACATCATTGCTCGAACAACAAAACTCAAGGATGAGAGAATAAGAACCAAAAAGAAATTACTTTGGGTTAATACTTTTGTGAATAATTTTAATTTATCACCGGATAAAATAAGAAGTCTTTTTAATGTTTCACCATTAACAAATGACTTTTTTTCTTCATTGTCTGATATTGAAAAACTTAACAATAATTGCAGAACACTTGTCCGATGTTGGTATCAAACACCAGCATTTGATATTATGGAAACCATAGGTCTCCAACAGGAGGCAGCTATTGAAAAATTGTATCATTGGACAATTGGAGCTTGCCTTATTGTTGATTCTCCAAATAATGCCCTCGTACCTAAAGCTTTGGCAAAATTTGAAAATAGGCAAGTTCTTTTCGGCAACATAATAGATGAGTACTGCAATGCAAGAAAAGCAATTGTTGTACAACTGTTCATTGATGCTTTGACTAAAGAAGAGGAAAATGGATCCAAGCCAATAGAATTTTATGCTAATGATGCTAAGCGATACATTGGAGATATATTGGCTTGGGTCTACCAAATAATACCTCAAGAGAAAGAAAATCTTTGCACCCTTCTCAAACATTGTACTCTGCCTGATAAAGAGGAAAAAATAACAGAGGCCCTGACAAATATTATGGAAGCTTTATGTCCCTTATTAAATGTCAGAGCTGAACTGATACTTAAACCAGACAAAGATCCATTAATACTATGGTCTATAACAAATCTAATACTTTACTATGAAGATATTATAAAAGCTATTATAAGTAAAGGACATATGGTAGATACCCTAAGTGAACTGTCAAGGAAAAGTGAAGAAGTATTTATTTTGACCTTAGACAGTAAAATACAAAAAGAACTAAGCCATGGTGTGAAAGCGCCTCCATCGGACTTAAATCCATCAGTTGTTGTCACAGATTTAGTTAGCTTTTTAAGGGAATTAATGAATGTGTCAAACACACACAAGACAGATAAGAAAATAATTATTACACATATACTAGATCCATTGCTTCATGCCATAAATGAAACAGCATGTCACTTGAGTTCCTCCGATATGTCAGTTTACATGTTAAATTGTATTTATCATATACAATGTACTTTATCACTCTACACCATTTTAGATGAATATAATGAGAGACTTCAGGCTCAGTCTGAGGCACAAATAGACACCCTAACTTCAGAACAGGCCAGTTATCTTGTAGCCAATTTAAACATGGGCCCCATTTATACAATGCTTCAAGAGAAAATAGATGGACCTCTATCGGCCATACCCGGCATGGATACAACATCACTCAAATCATTTTTAAATAAATTCGACATGTTTCTAGTTACACCGCATTTATATATGCTACCACAATTAAACCTACTTATAAGTCAAACTCATAAGTTATTTGTTAAGAAACGGGCTTTTGAAGTTATATTAGCCATATATGAACAACTTTATCAGGCCGTAAACGAACCGAGCAATGGCTATATGGATCCTCAGTTAATAGTGCGTAGGACGCCGGATGAAGTGAAAAAACTGCTTATGTAACTATTAATATTTAAAGGATATAATTTTTAACTTATTAACCAGCGAAATTTATTATAACTTACTCATCACTTCCAGTGCAATAAAATAAAAGTCATATAGTAATTATTTTCATTGCTACCCCTGCTTTTAAATTTTATTATTCTTATTTTGAACTAAGAAACATCCAAAAATATATACCTTTTTTCATGAATCATTTATCGAATTGTTTCAACTGCGTTAAAAAAAAACTTTCTGTGGTCAATTGTGGTATTGTAATCATTGTGACAATATAACATTGTATTGAATGTACTTGGTATAGTAAACTAAGTGGCAAGTGCCGTACACATAAATTATACTAATAATAAAATTCTCATTCAACACCCTTAAATTAACAACTGTAATAATCGTAAGGTTATTACTATGTACAATCTTGGCGGGCTTGTCGTTAAAGAGCGATCTTTTCTAGACAACGTTAAGGAAGATTAAAATATATGAGAGATTTTATGAGCGTACATATAAAAGAAAACCTACAAATAAAGCATAAATTAAAGAACGTATAATGACAATAAGTACAATAATTTTAAAACGTTTTCCGACTTTGAACCATAATTTTTATGGAAAAGGTGTTTATAGAGAATTTGAAATAATTTAAGCATTTTTTACGCAGTTCATGATATGTTTTTTATTTTGCGCCACGTTTAGCCAAGAAAGTTCCTGGGATAAAATTCACCGATAAGTTGTCGGTTTTTTTATTATTTTGAAGTATACCTTCTACATATTAAAGCTTTTCTATAAATCTATTCAGCCGTTTCAAAAAAAAAACCTCTAAAAATAAATAACTTTTCATACTAAGGAATAAACATTAAGTATTGAAATTACAAACTACATTATTTATATCATGGTAATTAAAGTATTTTTCCACGGTTTTTGTAATAATTAAAAAAAAAATCTCATGTTTAATATATTATGTTTAACATAGCTCAGATGTCAATATCTCGTAGAACTTAGAAGTTCGAAGTGTCAAATTTCACAGAAAACACTTGTTTCAATTTGAATATTTAAAGTTGCAATAAAAATGCAAATAAATATGATATGTGATATGGAACTAAAATAAATATTATTTTTTTAAAGTTTCAGTTTAAATAAAAAGGAAATTATGTGAGAGTAACCACAGTTTTGTTCAGTGATTGTAAGGCAATGTTTTTTGCCAGTGTACGTGCCCCACGTTTATACAAAACTTTAAAAACTAAGGAAAACTGTTTGAAGTTACTAAAAATGGCTAAAAGTTCCTTTGAATATGTTAAAACTTTCGAATTAGATGATACTTTGCTACCTAATTCTTGGATTGTGGTTCGACTAGACGGAAAGTGTTTTCATAAGTTTGCAGACGACCACAATTTTAAAAAACCTAATGACATACGAGCTCTTAGGTTAATGAATTATAGCGCTTATTCTGTGTTAAGAGAATTCAATGAGCTCTTGTTGGCTTATGGTCAGAGTGATGAGTATTCATTTATATTTAAAAAAGATTGTAACCTCTATAAAAGACGTGCCGCTAAATTATTGACTATTGTTAATAGTAAATTTTCATCATCTTATGTGTTTTATTGGAGAAAGTTTTTTGGTGACGAAGAATTGAAGTATCCACCAACATTTGACGGACGTTTAATATTGTATCCATCCCAGGAAAATTTAATAGATTATTTGAAATGGAGACAAGCTGATGTACATATAAATAATCTTTATAACACAACTTTCTGGGCTCTTGTCTTAAAAGGGAATCTAACACCATCTCAGGTGCCATTTTTGTTATAATGAAATGAATAAAATTTTCCTTTTTCCTCTATTACTTTTAGATATTAACTTTTGCATTGTTTCCAGGCTGAAAGGAGGCTGTGTGGTACACTTTCAGCGGATAAAAACGAAATTTTATTTAAGGAATTTGGGGAGAATTATAATAATGAACCAGAAATATTTAAAAGAGGTACATTGCTAACCAGGAAATGCATAACAGATGAAGAGTCAAAGAAATCTGTTAAGATCATTGCAGATGTACATGATGATATGTTAAAAAATAATTTCTGGCAAGAATTCAGTGGACACTTAATAAAGCCTAAAAACCTTCTTGCTCACAAAGGATCAATGACAGATATGATAAAAGAACAAATATGATTTATGTCTTTTTAGTTGAAAATAAAATGCATATTATTTTTTTTAACTTTTTTATTTAATCAAGAATCTAACACAACTTCACAATTTATATGTAAAGATTATAACTTTATATAGAATTTAATTGTATAGTTACTACATTCATTTATACAGAAACTTTGAATAAAACTCGCAAACTCCGACAGCAACAAGACAATATATGAGTAAATGAATTTATAGGACAATTGTCTAAGGTGCTATGATGACTTAAATTTTGAAAATATAATCAACGTATGGCATGGATGTTATACATTTTTATCGAGGATCAACTGGAATGTCAATAATATTCTGTTTGAATAGTGGTAAAAAACATTTTATCCGTGTATCCTGTTACCACTATTATAGAAAACATATCCTTTACAATAAAAATATTTTCTGACAACAATATAACTCCATTTAATTTTCCGCTACATCTAAGCTGTATAGTGTGATATGATATCACAAATGGGTGTATGGCAATATATTTATAATGCTATAATACTGCATGTCTAAACCAAACTATAATAAATATTTTGTCTTTAAGATTTCAAGCTATGCAGTATGATTTTGTTTGATAGAGACATTTCAGGGAAGATAATTTACATTTGTCAATAGTATGTACAATTTAAGAAAGTTCAACAACTCAAAGGGCGTATAACTGTATGGTCTAGAAAATAGGAATGTAGTTGTCAATTTTAGCTCGGTGTTTCTGAGCAACGCATTCGCTGATCCACACAATGTTTCTGCACTCCTGTTCTTTGAGCTTGAGGTAGGAATAGAAAACTCCAAAGTGGAATTGTTGCAAAAAGGCCATAACGTTCAAGGAGACCTGTGAATTTAAATATTTGTTAAATATAATTTGATAATTGTTATATTTTTTTTTGTATTTGTCACAAAATAATAATTCTCACCTCGTGTTCGAAAAATTTATCTTCCAATGTTTTGTCACCAACATTCATTCCAGCGCCTTCAAACAGTGCTGAATATTCAGCATAGTATTCTGCCACAGCTTTAACTTGCTCATAATCATCAGCTCTAGCCAGAGCAGCCAATCCGTCAGGATTCAGCTTGCCACAGCGAGGGTACAACTTAGCTCGGTCATCCTTAGACAACTCAGTACCAAAGGAATTGATGGTAATGATAATTGCACGACGATCAGCTTCAAACTAAACAAAAAAAAACGATTAGAATTCTAAGGATTTTGATACTAACAGAATATATTGAATGCTACTGATGTGAATGTATACATACAGCTAAGATTTCACACATGACATCAGCAGTTGTTCCGCCAATTTGCTTGCAGAATTCATAGAAAGCTTCTAAGTAAGCTTTATACAGAGTGTTACGGATGATCTCAATGTTCATTTCATCCAAGTCTTGCTCACTGATGCAATCCACAAAGAATGGAGCGAGTGGAGTATCAACCAGTACAGCATTGTACAACTCGGCAGGAGTTGCAGCAACATGGATGGCTTCCATCTGTTCAAACGAGCCCAGAGGGTGGCATTTGGGGATCAACTCAGATATGGGTCTCTGGTGAAGAGTACCGGTGATCAACAAAATAATGTTATCAATCATGTAACTGTAGGTAATGAAGTCCAGGAAAGTAGACATCGGCTCTACAGAGTGATTCCTGATATGTTGAAACTCAATAACAAGTTTTTCACGGAGCTTATCATCAATAGTTGACACAGCGAGGGGGCTGGGTTCATTAGCTAAGAATGTACCATAGTCGGTTCCTTGCAAATGAAGTTTTAAATCTGGAATAATTTTTTACTGATATAAAACTATTAGAACGACAATTTGTAAACAATAATTATTATATTACAGTGTAAGAGTGGGTGTGGTTGTAAATTGCAAATAATAATTGATTTTCCAAGAATGATAATAACTTGATATACATATAATATATTAAATGTACATTACGTCCACTTACCTTCTAATGTTTCGCATTGTACCAAATTCAAGTAATCTGATTGTTTCAGAATACCACACTTGAAACCTCTACACAATCCTTCCAAATAACCAGCGTCGATATTGAAAATGCACCCCTTCATCTTCCCTTTATATCACCCTCCGGATTTTTAAAGAGACGTAACTATTCAGCTACAACGAAAAGATTCGAGGAGGAAGATGAAATCAGTAGATCATTGATCATATGATAGCTCCATAGACAAACAATGTCATTCGAAATTCCAAAGACAAAATGTTGCCAAAATAAATTTTAAAGTAATTTATATATTTGATGATTTACTCATAATGATTTCCTTTTAAATCTAAAATCATCATTTCCATTAATACCATAAAATACAAAAGACATAGATGAGATTTAATGAATTTTTCAATTGGAAATTACAACATGATTAGTAACCTCTTCTCATAGAGTTACTTTTTAAAAACAATAATATTAATCGGTGTCAAAAACTCAAAACTGGTCTTTAAAATAGACAGTAGACAGTCAGAATTTTTATTAAAAATAAATTCTTATTAACTTAATGAGTATTGACCATTGGTAGTAGTCTTAATAAAATTTATATTATTTTGTGTTTGATACAATATGAACGTATTAACGTTGAAAGTAAAAGATGCTATGACAAAAATATTAGCAGGTTTGTTAAAAAAAAGAAACGACAACATCACTTGAGTTGTTTTATGTTTAAGAGAAGCAGTGTATTCATTTACGTCTTTATTTCAGTTAATCGCAGTTCCATTTTAACTTTAAATAAATATTCCGAACAGTCAAAAACAGAGACTAATGAAAGTAAGGAAGACACAAAGGGGGAATCTAAGAGAATGGCCGAATTTAGAAAGAAGTTACGGGAGACCACTCCTATAACAGATTTGGGAGAACAAGCAGAAATGAAGGCTAAAGATGACCCACTGCCAGCTTGGCCGGATGATATTAATCCACATACTGGTGAAGTAGGTGGGCCTCGAGGGCCAGAACCTACAAGATATGGGGACTGGGAAAGAAAGGGGAGGGTTACTGATTTCTAGTTTATAATTAGGTACAATTAAAAAGAAACCTTTTTAATGTGTAATTTATTTTTAATTTAATAGTTAAAATTTCTAGTATCCAATAAAATTAAAAATTATTTGCAGATTTGCCAATTGTTTTTGGCATTTTTTTATTTGTAGAATCCTCTAATTCTTTAGACTTATAATAATGGGGCGCCACTTCTAGTAACCATTTGCTTTCAATTTCTGTAACTTGTCGCATAAATTCCTTGGAAGTGAACACCAGCTCATGGTATATGACCCACCTTGGTAGCTCTTCAAATAAAGCACTGTTTGGATGTATCATAACAGTCTGAAAATATATATTAGAGAAATTTGCTCATTAAATAAATATTACCATATTAAAGTTCATAGAATGTCTCGGTATAGTCGGTTATTCTTACTTGGTTATGTTTTACTGTTTTGTAATGGCCACCTTTAGAGAATTTGGCAATATGGTAGAAATATCCAGCAGTGATGGCTTTGCGGATGTTGGTGTCATCAGATATACTTGATACCATATCTATTTCAACCCTTTCCATTAGACCCACCAGCTGCTCGCGGACGTCGCGAGCACGTTTCATCGACCTATATTGTATGAAATTCTCATAACACCATTGGACGGAGTAATCTGAGTCAGCCCACTGATTGTAAACGTTCATTATGGTTAAGTGATCTCCATGACGGTGGAAAAAATTCTTCCTGGCTGTGTCAGCATGTATTATTTTATCCTTTGGTCTATAAAATACAGAGCTATTTACAGACAACATAGCCGCAATTGATACGATTTCTTCGGAACATTTGTACCTGCAAACATAATAGTTTATGACTAACACATTATAATGGTAACTGAGCAAGAACTGCAGTACAGTAAAAAATATGAAATATCTTTCATATGTTTTGCATTGCATACTTACTTTTCACTAGCAAGTAACATTTTCGCTAACATTGGATCTGTTGGAAATTCTGCCATTCTCCGTCCAGCCTTTGTCAATTCGCCATGATGATTTAGGGCTCCTAAAGCATATAACTGCTCCAAAGCTAACACTAAAGTCTCATGTGGCGGTGGATCTAGAAAATCGAAATGAATCAGATCGTTAATGCCCAATGCTTTCAATGTTAACACTGCATTTCCTAAGTTTATCCTTTGAATTTCCGGTACAGTATTATCTTCCAGTTCATGTTTGTATGCCCAAGCCGTGTACAGTCTGAAGCATTTACCAGCAGCTACCCTCCCAGCCCTGCCAGCCCTTTGATTGGCTGATGCTTTAGATATTGGTACCACCATCAAGCTTTCCATTCCAGTTTTGGAATTGAAATTATTTTGTTTAGCAAATCCTGGATCAATAACATATATAATGTTATCAATCGTAAGAGATGTCTCCGCGATATTAGTGGCTAGTACAACTTTTCTAGCTCCTTCGGGAGTTGGTTCAAATATTTTTGCTTGCATGTCAGTGGGTAGATTTGCATATACGGGTAAAATGATGAGCTCTTTTAATTTCTTTCCTATTTTCTTAGTTCTCTCTTGTAACATTTCGACGCAAGTTTCAATTTCTTCTTGTCCAGTGAGGAACACTAATATATCGCCAAGCGGTTGAGTGGCATGTATCTGTAAAACTGTAACAACACAGGCATCGATATAATCGGCTTCTGGTGCTTTTGTGTAATATATATGCACTGGAAACCTTCGACCGGGGATTCTAAATATCGGCGCATCGTCGAAAAACGTAGAAAACTTTTCGGCGTCTAACGTAGCGCTGGATATTAATAACTTAAGATCTGGTCGAAATCTAGTAATATCTTTTACGAGACCAAAAAGAATATCAGTATGTAGCGTTCTTTCATGAGCTTCATCTATAATCATTACACTATAGGATGCCAAGTCCGGTTCTGATAGAAATTCTCTGTGCAAGGTGCCATCAGTCATATATTTAATCACAGTTCTGTCTGAGGTACAGTCTTCAAATCTAATGCTATAACCAACTTCATTGCCTAATTTAACATTCATTTCTTGTGCAACTCTGGCCGCCACAGACATTGCCGCCACTCTTCGGGGCTGAGTGCAACCAATCTTCTTGCCATCATCAGTGAATCCAGCCTCATGCAAATATTGAGGGATTTGAGTGGTCTTACCGGAACCTGTTTCACCTTCCACAATTAATATTTGGTAGTTTTTTATAGCTTCTATCAAAGAATCTCTGAATGGAAAGACTGGTAGTGATTTCTTTGTCTCTTCAATGGTCAATCTTGCTTTTTTATATTCTGATATCTTTTCCTCATCTTTTTTTTCTTGGTTGCCTTCTAATTGTAGAGCTTGAATGAAATCTATTTGTTCGTCCAAAAGCAATTCATATTCATCTTGTGCCTTTGCATCCTTTGCACCAAATTTAAAAAAGGCAGATTTGATTTGTTCCTGTTCCCATTTTCTTTGTTCTGAATTTGGCAATTTTTCATTTTCATCGACTTCGATATATTCTCCTGTAACAAAAATATAGTTGTCTCTTTATATAGAATTTAAACACTATATTATGTTTTACTAAAAAGTAAAAATAATTGTCATATCCAGGTAATTTTTTTAAATATAATTTTTGAGTTGTTACTGGAGTTAACATACGTATCAACAATTTAGCATTTTATCTCATAATCATACTAACATATTCAGACCCTCGCCCAACTTAATATGTTAAATTTTTTATTATACCAAACCAAAATGTTAATGCAAATGTATGGATGCATGTAGGTATGTATGTTGCTCTATCACTTATAAACTGCTAAACAGATTTTCATGAAACTTTGCAGTAATGTACTTTAGATATTAAATCTAATTGACCCTCGAATTCCGTGTAGTTTCCATGGGATCAAGCATAACAATTGTAGTGTGTACTGTGTAAAACAGGTACCACGTGTTGCAAGTTATACAATACTCTCTGAGCCCAATACCAAAGTTCACAAAGAAAAAAAGGGGAAAGTTAGTAATATAAAATTTATTAAAATTCTATTTGAATTTGAATTTTGTAGACCCACATGTTAATATAAATTTTATATACTATATCATTTAATCTGGGGGAATGTCTGTAAGATTGTTATGAATAATACATAAGATGTCATGGTTTTCCTTTACCTTTTTCCCCTTTTCCCAGATCTTGAGGCATGTGATATCTTTGAACATTTTCAAGTTCCCGAGCTTTTTCATGTTCCTTAGCTAACTGTAACAGAGTTTTCTTATGTTCCCTTTCCCTTTTCTCTCTCTCTGTTAATCTATAATTCAAACAAAAGTTAATATTATTATTAAAATACAACAATTTATTTTAATTTTCAGAAACATACAGCTATTGAATGTAAATAACTTACATGCTCTCATCAAAAAGATATTCATCATCGGCAATATCATCTTCTAGTTCAATAACTTTATCATCTTTTCTTTTCTGTAGGTATTTTCTTCTGGACTGAATACGAAGTTTTGGTAATATTTTGTCTCTGTCTTCCGCCTCTAATTTTAACCTCTTTGCTGCTTCTTCATAAGACCGTTTGTTGGAACTTTCAGAAACTTTCGTAACTTTTTCTTCATCTCTCTTTCGTAACCTTTTGGCGAACTCATCTCGCTCTTTTATATCCTTAGCCCGAGTTTCTTCAGCACTGTCCGAGTCCGATGGCGAGGGAGTGTGATGTCGCTTACTACGTTTTTCCATGCTTTTTGCTTTTTTCCTTTTTTTTGCTAGTCCATTTATTATGACTAGTACCCAAAGCACTGAAATCTATTTATGGTTAACATAGACTGAGGAATTTTAAACTTGTAAGTAAATAAATAAATGTTTGGTTATCGAAATTGGATTTTATCGAAATATGCGAGTAGAGTATTTACGATAAATAAAGTGATTTAGTTTAATAATTCAAACAATACACATGTAAAGATAGTCGAAAACAAAGTTTCATTAAATATTATTTTTGTTTTATTTATTCACGATTACCGCTGCCAAAATTGTCAACTTCACTAGATGTATGTTTGACATTGTCAAATTGATACCATAGAATTACAGTCAACGTATAAGCAGTCCATCACTAAAATCTTCATCATAAAAAAAAAATAAAAGTTAATATTTTGTGTTTAAACTCTAAATTTTTTCATAATAAATGTATTGTTATCTCTGGCTACCCGCCTCATTATCAATTCCTCTTTCCGAAAGGGATATCATTGTATATGGTTACAAGAAAATATTAATGTTCTTGCTGTTCGCACATCAATTTCAACATTTTACTCATACTTCACTATTTAGCAATCCTTCCTTTTACTCCGTTTAGATAAGGGCTCTTTTATAGTTTATTTTTATCTGAAAATCATTTGAATTGAATCTGTATCGATTTTTCTTCGTATCGTGGTATACGATATATATCTCCCACGACACTAAAAGATCATTCTTGCATAGAATAGAATTCTGTTTTATTTCCATTTTGCTTATCATGGAACCAGTTAAAATTATATAACTTTAGGTCAATTATTTGCCAATATTGTTAGCGGTACATTAATATTGTTATGTGTTATATGTCCTTAATGATATCGATAATATACAGATCCTGTTCCTAAAAAGAAAACTTTCCTACGATCTTCCAACGTTTTGTCGTAAAGAGAATAGCTGACGAGTATCCTTTGGATCATTTTTACGAGTCTTCTCTTTTCAGCATTAAAAGATAATTCAGTAATTGAAATTTCGGTTTTGGTAAATATATTTCAAATAATTTTTAATTTTTGGTCAGTAGTAGTAACCATATTAGTTTGACGGAACCAGATTAGAAGGACGGTTTAAATTTGGAGTTTTGTTTTAGAACTTCCGTTGTAGCATTTATTTTTACATTCTGAAACTTTTTGATAAGCGTTTCTTCAATGTTGTCCGAAATATTGTCAATATTGTCTGTTTTAGGTACTTTAATTTACCAGTAGGTACTCGCTTCGGCAATACATATACTAAAATTGGAACGATATAGAGAAAATTAGCATGGTCCCTGCGCAAAATCGTGAAGCGTTCCACATTTTGTACACCGCGGTGAACGATCCAAGTTCTTAGTCTCTAGTCGCGACCTTGTTAATTCACAAATTCCTCTTTAAATAGTTCATTTTCACCTGTCATGACTAGTTTATTTTCATACATTGCTTAATCGACAACTCTCATATTTTTACTGGTTTTTATTTATAAAAGTGGTGTTACTAAAAATTACTCAGATTCTTCTCAAAATGCGAAGTGTAATGTCTCAAAAGATGGTGTTGCAGGATGGATACGGAGATCCTCCTTACGATGTTATGAATGCTGTTATTTGCATTTTTAACATATATTTTTTCCAATCTCTCATTCAAAACCAAAGGATTTAGCGTGGTTCTAAACTAATAAATCCATCTCAAATTTTTATGTCTTTCCCACTTTTTGATGAAGTAAACATTATTTATGTTAATAACATATATTTTATTCAATGGTTGTCACAAATCTTGCATTAATAAAAAGCATTTTTTAATCCAGGCTATTCTTTACATTTTTTTTTTTTTTTTTGTAAATACTTGTCTCGTCAGAAAAACGTTTATAACAGTGTGTTAGTTTAATACGTCAATATAATATAATTAAAAATATATAAAGCTTATTCGAAGTGGAAGTCAAGGGTCGCAATACAGTCCTATACAAGTTGAGGTCAGTTATAAAGCCACGTAGAACGCAGTCTTTTTATTGGAAAACTCATAACTGCCAATGAAATTTTCAACTGATATAGGTGAATACGGAACCAAAAGTGAGTTGATCGAGCTCTATGACCTTGCACTTGGTCTTGCTGAAATTACCAATCTCACTTATTGTTAATGGACTTTTCTCAAGAATAGTATCTTGATGAAATTGTGCTTTTCAGAAAAATATGAGTAAAGTATTCCATAGCTGTTCCCATATCAAACTTTTACTGAAGTTGAATAATGTCCAAGTTGTACTCTGTTAACTATTTGGAAACTTCTTTAGAATTTTCAGCAAAAATACGGACATTTTGTTTCATAAAACATTGCTAAACTGTTAAAAAAATCTTATTCATAAACAAATGTCTATGTGACTTTTGCGTACAGTTTATTTAGTTGTTTTGATTATATATTGTATGTTAAGAAATTACTAGTATAGACTGCAAATCCTTACACATCTTTTAAGATACGCGATATAATTTTAGGTGCTACCTTCCTGTCCTGAAATAAATAATTTTATTTCGGTATTCTACGCCCATTACTCTGATCGCTTAGTTAGTACGAGGATGGCTAAATCTCGTTGTGTCACAACCGGAGGCGGTTTAATTTAACTTATTAACAGGCCACATAAAACTTTATGTAACACAATAACAGCAGTTTTTTTTATCAGCCACTCCATTTTAATGTCATAGAATATTGTACAATATATTGGCGAGAAAACAAGAAAATATATTTGACAATATTATGGAAGTTCATCATTCCAAATTCAAAAGTAATATATATTTTTTATTGTGACAGTGTTTATGGCTAGACTAAGGTATACGAAGTTATATTTTCGTAGAAATAATTTCAAAAAATCACTTTGTATGAATTGGTTCTTGAAATTATAAAAACGACAAAGTGGTGTATTTAATAATAAAAAGTAAATTATTAATGGAAGTTTTATTCGTAATATAAGCATGACATATCATTAATACGTTTAAGATCTGATCTGAAATGCGTTTTGCAGTCGTAACGACGCTGAAATTGAGATTTTTTACCGGCAATACAATTTTATATTATAGTAATAATTATACGTATGTAATTAAATAAAGACTTCAGTGATAGTCATTTCATCGTTCTTATAAAGCGAAAGCTACTTATTCTAATCAAGTGTGTTAAAAAATGTAGGCATAATAATTTAACATGTAATAATATAAAATCACTATAATTGAAATAGCTGTTAATATTCATGGATTTAGATCCACGACTAATCAAAAAGTCAATATTTCAAACTTCATTTTACCTTAATAATAAACGTAAACAGTAACAAGACTAAACTCTTAAAGTAAGTTTACGATAGGCTTACAATAGTAAAGTTTAATTAAGTAAAATAACTTAAGCATTAATTTAAATCTATTTGTATATTAAATGCATCTAATTATTTAAACGAAACAGATGTAGTTATTACAATACGTAAAAAACTGGAAAAGACGTTGTACATTATTTCTGTAAACCACAGACTGAATACATTATTGTCGATACTGAATTTGGCAGTTCACAGGTAATATAACACATTAATTACATTATTGTCAACACTGAGTTTGGTAGTCCACAGATAATGTAACACAGATTAAAACCATTTTTCTTGTATTTTTTTTAATAGAGCAGTATTCTTTTCTCGACTTGTTTTCGGCATATGGGGCATACGGTGATACGGTCTCCGCACATCTGGCACATCCCGTGCCCGCAGAGGAAGATCATGTTCTTGAGACGATCCAAGCATATTGGGCACATAGTCTGAAATTATATGAAAAAAATTTATCCTGCTTAATAACGTCTCGTACTTCAATAAGTCCTATGTTAATATTTTTCAATTCAATGTTCAAAATTTTGTGTTGATTATGTATGGTTTCCTAGAAAGTTTTGAGAGGTGTCATATAATCGCAGACCTGTTCCTTAATGTCCTGGAGTTGCTGCTGCAACTTCTGTACGTCTGCTGGTGCGTGTTGCGAGCGGCTGCCATTGTTGAGGTGATGCGGCGCGGCGGGGGCTGGTGCCGGTTGACCTTTATTGACCTGCAATTGAGCCAGATTGCTGCTTTCTCCACCTGTAATTATTATTTATTACATTTTCATTGGTATTTGTACAGTTTTGATTACTTTTTGTATGAATAATAAATAAACACGGGAGTGATTTCTTGATCACAAATTTAATGTTTTTTTTGTATAATATGGCTGATACATTAAGAGGAACTAACTTTTTTGGTAAGTTATATCGTCTTATGTACTTATCTTTATCGTCATATAAACGCGTATCTCCTAGTAGTGCTAGATTAATGTAAACAAAAGAAAACAAAACAAAACTTATAGCGACCGATGTACAAACCTTCATTTTGCTGGGCGTCTGCGGCCACGATGGCTGTTGCAGGCGGGGAGGGCACAGGTGCGGCAACCGGAGCTGGCACGGCCGGTGCGAGAGGTGCTACGGGTGCGACGGAAGTAGAAGCAGCGGCAGGAGGCTGCAGGGGCGTGCGGCATTCAACGCACTTCCGCATCAGAGGAGCGCATTGTGCGCAGGCGCATACATCGCCACAAGGACGGAACATAACAGTAGCCGGAGCCTCCGAACAAACCACACATTCACCGATACGCTGTCTTGATGACACGCACGAACGACACACTAAGCACTTCTTCACCTGGATATAAAAAATATTTTACCAATATATTAAAGTTAAGAGAACAATCATATCAAAGTTAAACATTTTATGGAATGGCCGTTACCAAGGTCAAAAATGTATACTACTACAATTAAAATATTAATAGGAGGTGCTAAAAATTATGGATATAGTTTCTAAAAAATTGGAACTATAAAATGTAATCCGTTTTTGTCATGGTCATGATGTTCATGTTATTATCAAGCTAGAACTTACTCTAGCTGCACAGACATTGCAGCAACAGATATGCCCGCACGGACGGAACAGCGTATCGGGTTTGGCGTCAGAGCAAACGAGACATTCGTCTGTGCTGGGATCTGCTGGAGGATTTTCTGTGGGAGTTTCCGTAGTTGGAGCCGTGCTAGGTCCTGGTTGTGGAGTAAATGTTGCGGTTGTAGCAGAATCTTCGCTTTCTGGTGTGCTTTCACTTGGCGCGCCAGTGCTCTCTTTGCGGCATGTTGTTAGCGTTTTGCGGAGATTCGGATCGGGACACAGATTCAACGGAGTCTGTCCTGTAATTTGATGTAATTGGGTATTAGACCAATATGATTACATAGCTAGTTTGATCGGAACTAATGCCTACCTTTCTTATTCTTGATTGTCAGGTCAGCGCCATTAGCTGCAAGAAAGCATGCGATGGAAGCGGAGGACTTCTTATCGTATGAGTGAGCGATGCCTCCCAACAGGGAGGTATCACGAGTGTCCTGTAGCCTGCGTAACTGCTGTAGAGTGTGGTGACGTAGCGCCTCATGAAGAGGAGTGTCACCATCCTAGGTTGAATTAATGTTAAGGTTATTTACTTATCGAACTTAGAACACTTGAAGACACAACTTTAAAGATTTTGTAAAATAAAAGTTTTAGATGTGGACATGATGAAAATTCATTAACAATATTTTTAAACAAAATTCTAAAAGATCAATAGTATCCAATTTTTTAATGTACCTAAAGGAGATAAAATGAAAGGCAGAAACTGGATTTTTTAAAATTATAACTGCTATGAATCACCTTATATTATACACAAATTTCAACTGTACTGCAACACCAAAAATATGAATGGCGGGAATAAGGTAAAAATCAGAAATAAAACCTACCTTATCACAAATATTAGGATTAGCGCCATGAGTTATCAGCAGGCGGACTATTTGTGTGTGTTGTCTCTCAACGGCGAGGTACAGAGCCGTTTGAAGGTTAGCGTTCTGAAGGTCCAGGCGTGCTCCAGCTCGTACCAGAAGTTCGGCAGCCTCAGCGTGGTTGTTGAATGCTGCCAGATGTAGAGCAGTGTAACCGTCATCCTTAGCGTCGTCGACTATCCACGGGCGAGGCAACTTGGACAGCATGATCTTCATAGCACTGGGGACGATGCGCATTGTTAATCATATTAAATCATAATGCTATTTATTTTCTCTAATTTTAGTGTAATTGCAACAACCGGGTTATATTATGAACTTCTATTTTATTTTTTATACAATGTATTTCACATTGTATACAGAATAAAATTTATAATTATGTACGTATGTATATAATTAGTAACGTATAAAATATTAAATGTTTAAAAACGTTATATATTTTGCTTCTTTGTGATATCGTCGATTCTGAAATTATTAGATTTATTAAAAGAATTATGTGGTGATTCAGGATTATGTAATATAGAAATGATCTAGGATCAAAGTTTACAACGACGACAGATCTAAATGAAAATAAAAAATTATCGTAGAAAATTGAGTTCAATATTCGTTAATTTTATGACAATAAAGTTTCAAAAATTTTTTTCCCAGCTTGATAACAACGAGAATTGTCTTCTAAAGCTAGGAAAATTCTTTTCAAATATATGTATAACAAGAAAGTTAGTATGACTGTGTTACATATTACAAGGAAAATAGCAAAAAAGAGGGCAATTTTTTTTAACATCTATCTATTTTGGAATTATTGTATTTCACTGGAAATCTGTCATATTATACGTAAGTCTGTCTGCTCGTCTTCGTTGTGTGAATTTCTACAATAAAAATACAATGTACCATCTCATCCAACAGCGATGGTATAAGGTTACAACGTTTTTAAACACACTGAGATATCAAAATGACATTAAAACCTTTATCATGGAATCAACCTACTCGCTAAGTAACATGCTTTGATTGTAATAAGTTATTTGAATGATAAAACATTCAAAAGTAAGTTACGAAGTCATCAGAATTAAATATAAGTAAAAAAGAAAAGAAAAACTGAAAATTTGATGTTAATTGTTAACAATACAGTTTAATCTTTAGTCGGATTATAAATCGAGAGGGTCTCAAATAAGAAATTATTTGTTTTTACTCGTTACATTCTTCGAGTTCATTATAGTTACAAAAGTTTAATAAAAGGGCCAGGGGTTGGTTTTGTTAAACTAATGAAAAGAAGTCTGTAACACCCCCGCCAGGGTTGACTTGGACCACCTGCTGAGATTTATTAATATCTTATATTTTTAAAATTACACGAAATCATAATGACTTAAAGTGGATGTGTCTCTCGTTATTTAAAAAATATATATATATTATATTTGGCATTATATAACTAAATCGTTTTTTGGATAATTCTTTATATATATGATATGGGATGCAAAAGTCACTAAGTCGGAGTTTGTTGAACTGTCACTATTAATAACTCTGGCGAGATTTTATTTCTGAATTAATCGTCCAAGACAATCTCAAATAGAACAAATAAAACCATCAGCAGGGAAATGTAAAACTCTGATACGATCGAGAAGCATTCTTTGTGTAATCAACGATAATGATGTTGATGGTAACAATAAATTAGGCACTAAACATTTTAATATAGTGCGTTACGTTCAAAGAGTAAAAACGAACGAACTAATTAAATAAGGTCAAGCGTCGCGGTCGGGCGACGCTCGTCCTACGTACGGCAACAGTTTGAATTCGTTCGTTGCGAGCGTATCTTGCGACGCAGGCGCTCACACGCGATCCTTGCTACCAAGTGCGACTTATATCCTCACCAGAGAATTCTATACTAGAAGAATAAAAAGTGATATATATTTACGATGAGATCTTAATAGTTAGTCAGCCGTCAAAACGTGAAGGGTGAGTTAAATAAAATTTTTAACCGGCCACCAATGAAACAATCGTGAGATATTTCTTAGAATTGACTTTAATTATAGAATGTGTTAAATATTGTATGATCGCAAGCAATCAAGCAAGCCGGTGTGGCACCGCTAACACATCACATCACATAGATGTCTTCGATATGGAAAATGTTATTAATTTAATTTTTACAGTCACATATTACAAAATCCGAACAATGAAATCCACAGATATTTAAATTAGTTATTTGAAATTCAAAATAACCAACGTTACAGTTCGGCTGTACAAGGAATGGGGGTTAAGAGTCAGTATAATAATACATTTAAATCTTCACATCTCATAGGTTTCGTGGGTGAATTCTAGTTATTTATTTCACTACAAGTCATATGTATTGGTGTTCTTCAATATTATACGCATGATGTCAACCTAGTTGAGCGTTTGCCTCCTCGGAGTGACGCCACTGCAATAATGAGTACATTTCTTTTTAATCAACTCCATACATGCTCGACGAGCGATATAGAGATTTAGATCCGGTCTCGTTTAATATATTAGCAACTGGTAACCCCACGCGCTACTGAAACATTACCACTTTTTAACCGTTCACATAAGTGATTCGAATGTCATAGTGTTTAAAAATCGACTTATTTTCTAGCGAGTGTTGAGTTGTACGTTAGGCATTCGATATTCCTTTACGATCGGCTATGTCGAAATTGATAAAAAAATAATTAGAACATAGAAAACAAAATAAAAGAGACTGTTGTTTTATTTAACGAGTGTTTATGAATATCTCAGACTATTTTTCCTGCTACTTAAAATCAGATAAAGACTATTTTCAGTTCGACTATTTTGAGTCAGAGAATGTGTATTGTGTTTAATATAAAATGACACAAAATACTTTTGCATTGGAACGAGAAGTTCTTTTGATTTTTTCATTTTGAATTCTTTATACACATACGATTACATCTAATACAATCGCATCTATTGTGACTGGGGATTGTTTTTATCGTTCTTTTCCTTAGAAATGTCCTTGCTGTTTACTCTAATGGCTTTTTCAGGATCGCAGGTAGGGGAGGAGTTGGGGCAAAGATTCAGGGTGGAATCTTATATTTTTTTCTGACACAATTCTTAGAAAAAAAACACACGTATGTTTGCTAGAAACTACATAGTAATTTCCTTAATAACATATATATTGTTTAATATAAATAAAACTGATGATAGTTTCTCCAATCCGAACGTTTTATACAATTTAATTTACTATGTGCAACGAAATATACCTAAGTATACATTTCTAATATAAAGACTGAATAAAAAGGCGAATCATTCAAGCATTTTTTTCCAATTATAAATTGTAAATCATAACAAAATGTAAGACTATTTCCTTTAAAACTGATTGTCTTAAGTTATATAATTAATGACTTACAAACTGGTCCACAAATTCAATAATATTAAATCGCAGACTATAGAATATAAGTAGTGCCAGAAGTTCTGAATTACTGGCTCTGTAAAATCTCAAGTTCTGATAAAAGTTACCGAACATTGACTGAAACATATACAGGGCTGTGCGAAATGATATTGATTTTCACAAAAAAATATATAAAAATAGGAATATTATAAGACTCCGATGTAATAAAATAACATATCAAAGAAATGTCAATGGAATTAGATTTTTTTTTCTAATTTTATAATAAAACAATTAGATTGTTACAGCCCTGCGGCGAAAGAAGTTGCTCATTGTTTCACTGCTTTAGTTGCTGGGATAATTCTTAGAAAGTGTGTGTTTTGTTTCAGTTACAGTTATGTACAAGAATAATAAGTTTTATGTACATAAGAGAATATTTTATATCATGTTTCGAGTGATATTTTCAATTTTTTTTATTCATATACAAAATTAATTATTTTGGAATAATTATACATGTTTGGTTAAAATATCGACAGACATTAATTTGTTTTTTATATAATATTGTCAATTTTGTACTCTCAGAAATAAATTTTAGAAATTCATAAAAAGTCGCTATTGAATTTTAGAAACATTTTTTCATAACTATGTAGTTTTATACTTGTAATTAAATATGTTCGACAGGTATAACTTATTCCAGACTATCACAGCTATATCTGAGCTAAGGCACAGTTGCGTGAATTTGTGACAATTTTAATAGGTTTTAACACAAGTAGGTGACCTGAATGATCATATTCTATAACATTGAGCTGATTCCCCGCGGATTCAGAATAGTAAGTTATGTTAATATGCGATTGGGGCAACAGTGACCAATAACAATGTCACATTGATATTCAATAGACGGCCGTCCACAGCCATTCTTCGCCCAGCATCAATATTACTTTCCAGCAAACACATCTCTAGTGAATAAATTTAATTGTTATAATTAATACAATATAATATCATTATATAAAATTAAATTTTATTTATTTACTTATGTTCATAACTGTATATAACAAAAGGTAAATATTTTATGTTTAATTCAGCGAAACATTGCGATATTAAAAATGCTTACAAAACTATGTTGCTTCGAAACACAAAAGATGAGTTGGCTGTCTTCCCACTTGTTTGTCTATGAAAGTTTGCCAAAATTCTTTTATTGACTGAGTGAACGGAGAGGCAAGCTTTACAGCCAACAACGGAAATTCTCGACCACAATACACTAACGTAGTTCGATAGTTCAAATATACAAACAGTGTACCCATGACTACGCTATTATGTTTCAATAGAACTTTTCCTTTGCGCACATAGCACTAGGTTTAAATATATATTTGAGAAATGGTGTAAGATCGTTTCAGGGGAGGTCAGTGAACGCTAAGGATCGCCAGATCTTGCGATGAAAACTATGTATAGAGCGACTACCCCGCGGGAGGTGACAGTGGTGGATGCTGTTCTACTAATAATAGTCTCCCCTCCAGCGATCATCGGGACTCTGACGGGAGCGCGCACATGTGGCGCCCGACGACGGTCTGTTCTGCGTATACGTTTATTTTCGATACGACCGTCACGCAGCGCGGTTTACAGCGCTCCTTACATAAGAGCCTTCAGGGACTCCAGTGCGAGTCTTGCACTCCGAGCCGCTTCAAGCTGCAGGTCGGTGCACGTTTGAGTAACCGATCCGACGGACGCCACCAGATCTATTTCGGGAAAATACAAATTTGGAATGGATGGTACTCGCGACTCGAAAGCGAACTCCGCCGGTCGAGTCCATTTTTAGAGCTGGACTGCGCGTGCGCAGGGAGAGCGTTGCCAGTGTTTGACGAGCTGCCACCAGGCCGTGTCGCTCGCTACCCGGGCCTGCTGATGGTTGGCCGTGATCCCTGCATGTCCTCCCGGAGATCGCACGCCGTACTCATCGCCATCGACTTAAATGTGACCGGACTTAAGAAACAATTCAAGAACGAAGCCTTATAGCCTTGCGTTAGTTCCGTGCTTCCTTACTTCCCATAGTACTTAGATATCGTATGGAATGTAAAGAAGTATGGAGCTGCGCGGGTGTGCCTGCGAGTTGGGATAACATCGCGAACACGATGTGTCACCACTATCGATATATCATGTGTCGCTTCAAGGATATACTCGTACTTGTGATATATACATTTTTATTGTTCTCAAAGTGTGGCATTTAATAATGTGCAGGAAACATTTCTATTCGTCCACAAAATGGCCCATCCATCCGTAAGACGATTTTTTTTTTTCGTATTACTATTTGATGATTTTAAATTTTAATGACATGTGTATAGCTTGATAGTTATTAATTTAATTGAAGGATTCATTCGTCAAATTTCGTGTTAAGATAGTTTATAACGAGAAATTCTTGTTTGTGCGTTCAAAGAGAACAAATATAGAGGCAATAACTTTTTAACTGTTCTAGTAAAAGCTTTATTTGTTTTATTGTGTGGCAAGTCGTCGTAAAATAGCATCTGGTGCGGTTTAGGTAACAGTTCTGACTAAGGCAACACAAATAAACGTGAGGCAGACGCTGGACGGACGACGTCTTAGTATACCTACATACTAATTTAAATTTAGATATGGCCAGGAACCACTGAGAAATATTTATTTTTATCTTTCATGGTAGTGTTAAATTACAAGCCGCATTTGGCTTTGTAAAAAGTTACATGGGGTGATCGATTTTCAAACTAATTATAACAATAAAAGTATTTAAGAAATAATATTTTAGTATGATAAAAAGATCACTTGTACAATAATTGCTATTCGTGTAAAAAAAACTTGCTTTTAGCTATGACTAATGTCCTATGAGACATATGTTTAACAGATTGTCGAAGACTCCGTTATAGATATACAAAAATTAAACTAAATTTACGAAGCAATTCACTTTTTTGTACACCATGAAAAATTTCTAACTTTTCAGGGTTTGTATCGAATAAAAATAATTTTACATCAAGAAGCAACTGAGATCGGTTCGTGACATTGTCAATGTTGGTAAAAGTCGTATTAAAAAAAAGGGGATCACAAAAAGTGTTAGGGCCGCGCCTGCGCCACATCTGGAACACTGCATCTCATTATGCGGAGCGGTCGCGGCTGAATGGCATCGGTCCGTGCCTCGACCCTGCCCGGACGCCATCTTGCACAATACATTACGGACATCCGCGCCTTATCCTCACTATTGTTTCTTCATAAATTATCTTAAAGCTTTTGTCATTACGCTCCATTGGTGTATTTATAATAATTATCTCTTAATGTTCTTTATGATTAGGAGTTATATTGTTGTTAGTATTATTTTAATATAAGTTTTTTCTTAGATTGTTTTTAAGAAATGACAAAATATTGATTTACTTTTATCGTTAGTATTTCTATTGCACGTTTTAGCATCTTTGATCAATGGTTGTATAAAAATACGTTAGGAACTTACATGTTAATTTATTGAAGATATGAAATTAAAATACATTATTTAATATTGTGAACAAAACCAGCGAATATATTATTTTATCGATATATAATATATAAGGATTACTATTTCTTATAAAAAAGATATTTTTTTTTGCGTACTATTTTTTATACAGCTGAGAAATGTATCCAAGAAACAATATATTGCACTGTGAATCAGATTATAGAATATGTGGCTGTGGCTGTATGTGATACATTAGCGAATGATACCACAAAAAATATCGAGGCACAACTCCGAGGAAAATCTCGATAAAAACACAAGTTTGGAGGGATCGTTACTTTCTAAGGATGGAAACAACATTGGGTCAGGTTCGGAACACTGTTTTAGAATAAGAATGAAGATGCGAGATGACAGTATAATAATAAGATTTATACAAAGACGCATGGGTATTACCCTCACGTGGGCTTATTTAATGCCATGGGCTTAATGAAATTGGACGGCATTAATTTAATCATGATATTGATATTATACAGATATTTGTTTACTAGAATGTTTAAATTAAGATTATGCATATGATAAAATTAGCTTGATTAAATTTAATTAAACCGACATATCAATAAGTTAAGCAATAAGTATATTTAATGTATAAATTCATGTTTATTTCGAAGCCGGAGCGTTTACCTATGCAATGAATAGAGCAGAATGCACTACAAGCTCGCAACGGACCCGATCTACCCTTTAATAGTGCACGCCTTTTACTATCGCACAAAGGAGTTTTCTATGAGAAAGGGATCTTGACCTACCAGTTATTTCATAGTGTACGTTCAAAAAATCGCGTTAAAAACAATTTATTCATGCATCCGTGCAACGAATGTCGCTGACAAAAGAATATAAAACTAGACAGGGGGGTAATGAATGCTAGTCAGCCATTTTAATAGAGTCACTTACATGCTGTACGGTTTAACACTAGCAATACAATCCTACGGACGGATGGTTACGTATTGTGAATTTAAGGGTTAAATAATTCCTATATTATAATAACACTTCCAACATTCATACATGGAGTATCTGTAACATGATATTTATAGTTTTATGACGCTATTTATTGTTATAATTCACATAGTCTGTAAGGTGGAGAGATTCCGTTTTATAACATAACCATTCGCATCAAACTAATATATTCTATATACTATGTTCAAGACACTCACTGTTATGGTATTCGTGTAGATGACGCGAAAATAGCCGTCAGAATCTTTGGCAGTGATCCAGGGCTAGCTAAAAGTTTCCTGACGAACGGCCCAAGACATATACGATGTTTTTATATGGTTTTCGTTACATAAACTGCTACTTATTTTGCCTTTATGATTTAACTTTATATTCCTACACGAGTTAGTTTTTTTATTCAATTTTATTCTTTTATATAGACGTCGTCCGTGGTTCTTTTAAAATATTACATTTTTACAACATTCCTTGCTTAATAGTTATGGAAACCTCTTTTTGTTGAGTTTTTAGAATGATTCATTGGCTTGAAGCAAATATATATCGCAATTTTTTTGTAAAAGGTATGAATATAAGAATATTTGCAATCAATGTTGTTAAATTATCGTGTCGTTTAAATAAAATGTGTACGACAAATATTTTATAGACAATTGTTAAGTTTTACGTATGGAATGGGTTCTGTATGCCCTTATCCGTGACCAATGAAAAATAACACGTATCTCACAATATAAAGATGTTTAGTATGTATAGTAAACAAGGTTTTTGAAACGAAAGTTTTGACAAAGCATGATGACAGAATATAATAATATTATGTTATGTTATTCTGAGTCAGGGATCTCTTTAATCATTAATATAAATAAACCATCTTCGCGGATATACATATATCCAAATCTCCTAGGATAGTTGGATGTGTATCCGACTATTGTATAAGTTGATTAAAAATAACAGTTTAGCATTCTATAATCACGGCTGATAATCTCAATATTTATTATTGTAAGTATAATCCAGAGTAAGTTAATTTTAATTTTTTCGGTATTAATCTGAGAACATGAGTCTCGTCTAATGTTAAATAGTAACTCCGTCAATCAAAAAATATCCTTCTTCTTATGTACATTACGTTCTAATGAACTACACTTATGTACATTTAAAACTATTATTTTTCATCGTATTCAAAATTATAAATTGTATGTTTTTTAACTATATGAAAATTGTAATACATATACAACAATGTTAATTAAATTTTAAGTCATGGCAATTGTAACAATTATTTTATTTTGTGAAGTTAGTATTCTGGTGGCACCAAAGAAAAATATTATAGAATTAACAAAATATAAGAATATTTTTGGACGAAATAATGGATTGTTTTTTTTTGTTACACATTTAACAATATATGAATCGAAACAACGAAAAGTATACAAGCGTATAAAACACTTTGATATGTGTTATGGGGCGAAGGAGTTATGGTTGAATAAAGAAAAACACACTGGCAGGGGCTCATACAGCCGCGAATTATGATTCGGACTTGACTCAATAAATGTATTTTACATGTAATTAGAACATTTTTGATAATTTATAAATAACTTAGTAAAAGAAGCTCATATTTTCACTGACAAAAAAAACTTGTTTTTATTATAAATGATAGCCCATGTCTTATTCTGATGTCAAACCTACATAACTGCGAAATTTGAACAGAATCTGCCGAGTAGTTTTTCCTGCAAGAGCAGCAAACATCAATACACATATATATACATACTTTGATACATCCACGCAAACTTTAGCAAGTTTAATGTTAGAAGGACGATTTATTTCTAAACAAAATTCTTAACTAACTAAGATCAGGCTCGACCTCTATGATACAAACTATAAACGGGTTCAGTTAAAAAAAAAATATATATATATATAATTACATTCGTTTCTATGGCTGGAATGTTTTTGAGTATATTGCAATAAACAAGAAAATCATTATTTATACTTTCAAATTGTTTGTTAAATACATTTCTAAACGAAATTTTAATGATCAAATTATGTATCATATTTTATATATATAAAAAAAAATAAGGATTCCCCTCGGAAGGTGTTTGGAACATTTAAAAAGGAGTAGCATGTTATGCTTAGTATTTGAATTAAGAATTATTGGAGATAGATAATAAAACTCTTGAATTTATAACTTGCTATTTAAAATAAGCTACTTTACGAGGGTGTTGCGTTATTTCTCCTAGTTAAAGGACATTAAAAGACTAAACCCAGAAGTTTCAAATAACCTATTAAGAATGGGGCATATGTCAGATATAACAGACTATTAGATTTTTTTTATAATATTAAGTTAACGTGTCAATGAACATTTCCATAAGGACATCAACAATATTATTGCACGGTGAACCTTCATGGATGTTAATAATTTCATCATACTTCTCGGAATCTACGTTGACTGTGAAAATGTATTTAAATAGGTTAATATGATTGCTAGAAATAGATAAAACTGGATACATACATTGAATAAATGGTTTCAGAACGTAAACTTGAATTTAAATACCTGTAAGAGAACTAACAGATATAAATAACCACACTATGATACTGTAACGATAGTTTAATTTGGATGGATGTTTGTTACTAGGGAGATATTAAATTCACAACAGATTATACTTCAAATATAGAAATATGAACCGATTTTTTTTTAATTTTTATTTATTCTATGGATATATGAGAAGATAATTATTTTAACAATTTGAATTTTTTTGTATGATTGTAAGAGCGCTACCATCAGTGATTATTTACGAAACTATAGGGGAGGGGTAAGAACAACGTGTTTACAGCTCTAACCGATAGATGGCACTACGAGTTCGGAAATTCGATGTTTCTAAAATTTCTATTTGTTTTTTACGTTAAAATCATTTCAAATCGAGTGAATATTGTTAATATAAATGTTGAATCACTGTACATGTTTCATATAACCACAATACAAAATAAAATACAGACTAAAAAAATTTAAACGAACATCTGAAATTAAGAAAAAAAAAAACGAAAATTTAATACTTTTTGGTTATTATTACACATAATAAAATAAATAACCTAACTATGGACTTTAAGTCAGAACATTTTGGTGTCAAAGTTGATATCCAGCCATTAGGTTACGGAAAAAATTCTTAGCATAAATTCCCATGTTTAATCATCCCAAAATTAGAGAACGTTACTAAAAATAACCCTTAACTTCTCGATGATGGCAAAGGCAATTTTCTTGAGCGCAGACTAAATAAAACTTAATATGCAATTTAATATAAGGCTGTATTAAAATTCGGTATGCTTTTAGCGGGCGGGCCTTAAATGTGTAATTAGTAGCATGTGTGGCTCCGGCTGGGCATCAGTAACGCGCCGCCTGCCCGGGACTCGCCCGACCACTGTAATAAACCCACGAGAAATTATCTTTTCAAACAATTAGCCGAGACTTATTGCCAAACAAAATACTACAGCCGATTTAACTTATTAAAGAATAAATTGCATCTCAGCTCTGTACATAAAGTTACAGTGACTTGTAAATAAAAGCAATATAACATAGAATGGAGTACAAACATTATTTTCTCAATATATGTAAACATATTGAATGTACATTAAGCCGTCTTCTCTGGCTGTTATATCGAAAGCGCTGTAGGCAAACGTCAAGAAGATTTTCCAGCGATATGAGCCAATCTTTCCTCTTCAATATTATATAAATTTAGAACGAACATGCTTTCATAAAGTCGTTAAATTATCGTTTTCACTTTTTAAAGTAAGTAATGTTTATTGCTTTTGTAGCTTAAAGGATTCCTTTGGGTTCTTTGTGTAAATGATTAATTTTAGTCGATATGTCTATGTGTGTGTATTTTTGTATATTAAAATACTGAAAATCTAATAGGAGTTGTATATAAAATAATATATACATATACTGAATATAAACTTAGTTTTTATTTGATTTTATGTTTGACTTATTTCGATTTAACTTCTCTTCGTAATAGCTAATACTTTCCGCATGTCACTCAAGTCTACGTTAATTAAAAATTTCAAAAAATAGACATGTATGCATTTAATTTTAATAAGAAGGGTGTTAGAGTGTTCTGGGCAATATCTCTAATAATTGATATTTTTTGTTTGTTAGTTCTGAAGGAAACTAACCTATAGTTATTTATTGATATTAATAAAAATAAACAAAAAAAATGTTTTAAATAAAAAAAACTGTAATGTATTTGGAACATATAAAGTTTTCATCAATTTCGTGATTTTTTTTGTAAAACGGAAATAGAAAATTTTAAAACATTGGTTATTTGAATTTATTTACTAACTTTGAGATTATATTAAAAATTGTATTTACAAGAGTTGTGGATGTTTTTATTACCTATAGATAGATTATTTTCCTACAACTTGCAGCTTGGCCGGAAATGACTATAAACTTTTCTTACCCTTACCAACTCAACCTCTTCTACTTATCTTATCTTTTTTTTTATATTCTCCTGCGTTTCCAGCAGGTTTTGTTCTACTAATATATATATATATATATTTATTGTCGACCGTAGCTTTGATTCATTACAAAGATGTGATTTGTTTCAAAACCTTTCGAATTTTATTTGGACACTTTGCTTGATACGTCAAATATTTTTACAAATGTAAGACAAACTTGTCATCGGAGCGTTTCGTGCCAGCAAACAGTATGAGGGAAGAACGGTATTATTTTTAGCCGTAATTGATTTAAAGGCATTAAGAACATTAAAGGAAATTATCAAGAAAAATTTGTACTGAAACCAAACTTATCATGCTATTGGATAAATATTTTTACTGTTTTTTTATAAGGAAACTGCAAGCATGTTTTTTTTATTAGCATTACATTTTTCAAAGGGAAGTCCCTTATAAGTCTAATGCCCTTGCGAATGTTAAAATATGCCAAACAAATGATTATTTTTTTAATTATTCAGTATGTAAGCAGTGGAGATTAAATTCTCTCACTGCTCCAAGGGAAAACAGTCTTAAGAATTTCAAAAATGAACCTTCACTTCTCCTGAAAAGTATGATCTTGACAGACGGACAGTTGAAACAAGTATGAATGTTTAGTTTTCCCGTTGTACATAGTATATATTAGTATATCACAATATAAAGTTTTCGCATTGACGAAGGTGAATAAAAGTAGTCAAGAATAATCTTCAGTAATCATTTTGTAAATACTATTTGAGCTTAGGCTTATGAACATAGAGTCAATAGAATTTTAGTTTTTTTAGTTTTTACATTTATTTAATAACGATATTTGTGCCTACAACTAAAAAGATCTCAGTTATTTCCAGCTCTAATTAAGAAAAACACTTAAAACTAGGCCAGGCCGAGCCAGGCCAGATTATTAAATTTAGAACATGAGAAATTTTCTCCCTAAAAAGGAGGTAAACAAGTTAATGTAGCTTTCTTTGGTGCATACCGCAGTAAACATATTTTTTTAATATTCAAATAAAAACTTTTAATATTAGGAATTAACAAAATATTTATTGAAAATATAATTATTACATTCTCATGCACTGTTTATATTTGTATACAAAATATAAATTACAAACCACATTACGTACTCTATTTAACGAATTCATTGATAATTGTAAGAACTATCATTTTCAAAGATCCTTTTTATCTTCCGGTACACAAAGAGTGAGTCAGTTCATAAGACGAAAGCAAATTAATTGCAACACTTCTCTTACTACGGTTTATACACGAAAGTGAGAAAAATAGTTCCAAACGGCGTTTTAAAATATAATACATTATGTAACATTTCTTTTAAAAATTTCATCTATTGAGATGAAAAATTTCATACGTCGTTAAGACATCGCGACTGCTTCGAGTGATTCAGTAAAATCACATTCGATTATCCTGTGAGGCGCACAGCTGGTTGGCAAACATTATTCCTAAAATCTTTCTATTTTGCAGCAACAATCTGAACTGTTTGTATACGTGACTACAATTTATATATATTTTATTTTCATCTTAAAATAATTACTTTGATAAAACCGACACGACCATTCATAAGACTTCAACTAAGAGATTCTTTCTATGTCTTTTTTTTCTCTTAAGCTTTATGGGAAAGCCATTACATTTTATTAATATTTAATACGCTGTGATTATTCTTTGAAAAATATTAATTTTAAAATGTGATTTTAAACTTTTGTTATTATAAACTAAACTAAAATTTTAAATGAATATTATTGGGAGAGGTTCAATTATTTCACTTTTTACTATAAACGTTACTTCTAGTTTTTGTTATAATTGGATTCATAAATAATTAAAAAAAGACGTGTCAAAAATATAACTGTAATTTTTTTCAAGTCAATTTCTTCTAATTTATCATTAATCCTTGAAGTATTAAACAAGATATTTTAAAGAAAGACACATGAAATAATATATTGGCTTGAAAAGCCTTCGTTTAATGTAACCACTATGTCACTGTTTAGATTAAGGCTGAACAAAGTAAGGCTTAACGATAGAAAATCTCTGATAGGACAAAGTACTGGAAAAAGTATTCATATATGACCAAGTGCAGTTAGTATGAAATAAAACTAAATAATCAATGTTATAAAATCATACCAAAAGTAATTAATTTTTTAAAATATTCAAATTGATTGATAACAGTGAAATAGGAAGACAGGTCAAAGAAATATTTTAATTGACAAAAGAAGCCCTGTGATGTTTTCTTGTGGATATTTGAGAATTGAGGCCACTGAAGGGTTTTAAGAGATATTATCATGCTCAGTTTCCTCCAAGAAAGTAATCGTAATCCCGGCTTCACGAAATATTAGTGTGGAGGTAAGCTTACTAGATTTTTGCCTCTATTGGGGAGCTTAAGTAGAATGTAGAACGTTTGGCTTGACTTGCATTAAAATACTGTCGGTTAAATTCAGCCGACATTAAATGGATAAGATTATTTATTTTGTTCTTTGCAAATTTGTTTGTTACAGTGGAAGGGGATTGAATTAGTTTTTGCAAAATACAGAACAACATTGTTACAAGTGTTTAATATCATTTTATTAATATTTTGGAGGAACTTAACGCTAATGAAATTATAATATTGATAATAAATAAACGAGCAAAACTTATATGTGTATTGTATACATATATTAACCTGCTTTAATTAATGCAAAATCTGTAATATATAAAAGATTTTAGAAGCGGTACACTCGATCTAGGTGCCTCGTCTTTATTGGTATTGATTATTTTAACGCCATCTAGGAGAATTTAGAAATATTAATCCGAAACATTTTTTTATGTAAAAAAAAACAGATGGCGCTAGATAAGATGTCCCTGGTTTATTAAATTTGTATAGCATAAATTGAACGTTTACAACGTACACTGTGATATCTGCCGTCTAATAATGATAAAATTTAAAAGAAATTAAACTATCAAACAGATGATTTGAATAAAAGGAACTGTATAGGAAATGTGCGGTTATTATTTAATTGTTAATACCCAAGTTTCACTAAGCTCTTCATATTTTAATTGAATCAATAATCGATTTGGATTCAATGTGTGAAAAAAAATTTATTTTATAAAGAAGATTTTTTTTATATTTTTATATAACAAAACTGTTTATTCCACAAACGTGGCAGCGTAACTGCTTATTTTATTTTATAGCAAATTAGGTAAAGATCTGTGAGTGCCACTTTAAGAAATTCAAATACAGCTATTCCGTAAGAATACTTGGTGCTTAGTTTGAACAGATCATTTCTTTAAGTGTATTTTATATTAAGACATTATCAAGGAGATGCTCAATGAAGAAATTACATACGATTATTATTATAGCATAAGGAACATCAAAAACTTTATTAATATATTAAATTTAATATATTTGTTTGTGCTTGACAATACATCGTTATGGCATTTTAAATCGGGATAACATTATAAATATCGATTTAATTGTTAGTAACCATTGCAATTTTAATCATTAATGCTAAGATCTTCTATACTACCAATGTCATACATGTATAGATAAAATAAAACTATATTTTTTGATTGCTTGCGATTTTATTATTTTAACTACATAATTCGCGTTAATATAATAAAATTCGAGTAGTTAATCCGAAAAATATTAGTTTTATTTTATATTAAAGTACTCGCGAAAGTTAAGATCTCATTATGTACAGATAAGTTATATCCAAAATCATTGATCCCTTTATTATAATAAATAATGCAGTATAACATAGTCAGTGTAATAATTAATCTCGTGTCACTTAAATAAGATACATAGGCGCTCATGTTGGGAACACCTAACTAAACTAACCATAAATTATCATGTCAAGTCAAAGGAACTCCACGTCGGGGTTAAATTATATTCAGGTTAAGCAGACTACATATCTGAGACGAGTCTTCTTTGGCATGATCGAGGGGTAGTTTGCCGAGCGCTATCAAAGACTTGCACACTTTGAGTGTTACATACACGGAGATCCAAATGCATACCATAAAGAAGACATCTTGTCGAATAGAAATAAAAGATTCTCTCGTACATTTTCATGTTGAAAATAATCCCGAAAGCGGCCGACACAATTCCTCATTTCATTCACGTTCCCATGCGATGAAACTTTTTCTCTGCAATTTTTCTGTGGGGGGTAAGGGAGTTCAGGTGGGGCGCTTTGCTAGTCGCGGCACGTAGCGCCTCCGAGCGGCGCCCACTGCCCGCCCGCTGAATACAAACTTCATTAGCCGTTTGATAATTAGCCCGTTAAACGCCCCTCACTTGCCAGTTGCCCGACAACGGTGTTCTAAGCCAAAGTCGCTTACATGTATAATTCGGCTTAACGAAAGGTAATCAATCCCTAGCAAGTAGAGACACAAGGCTCACGATCTCATATCCATGTAGAGCACGTTTTAATCTAATTATATATAAAAATAAATAAATATATACACAATTTAAAAAATAAAACATACAGTGAAGTCTGAAGAAGCAGTTATTGATTGTACAATTGAGGTTGGCCATTCAATCTGTTTGAACGATAAATGATATATTTATACCATTATAAAATGGTATGTTCGAGAATTGATTAAAAACGAATAAACATTTAATTTATTATTAATTAACATTATTGAAGTTTTGCAACCAAAAAACCAAATTCAATTCAATTTATTGTTTATATAAAAATTATAAAACGTCATCCGGCTTCATTCACGAACTTATGTCTCACGTTGAACGTAAAGTACTTAGTCATATATGAAAAATGATCTTATTTATTATCTGTTTGTCAAATGTAACCATCGTCAGTGTATACGTGATTGAGTAAGGAACGTCTCTGAAATTTAAAATATATAGGATATTTTATAGGAAACGTCAGGCAGGGTAGTGTGATTTATGTTCACATTTCTCACAATATGAAGACAAAGCAGTTAATATTAAATGTCTCATCCTAAGGTTCGAATTTTATTTTTCTGAAATGATATATTACACTGAGAGCCACTGCACTAACATACGAGTGCAAACATATTGTACATATGGGAACTGAGAGTGATTTACAGAAAGATCGAAAATATTAATTAATACATATTTGTTGTTATTCTGTATTCTCTATAATACATTCAAATATAATGAGTAGACCAAGTTTGTGTCGTTTAAGCGACTGCCTCAAATACAAACGGATGCTCTGACATTATTCTTGATAATTATTTTGACGTGTTAATCATGAATTCGTTATTTAATTTCAACTTATAGTGTCGCAAATTTAAACATATGTCATTTTAAAATAATAAAAATACAATATTCTCATCATCTCAACGCATTTAAACATTTTTGCAAAAATTATACAAATTTTTAAATTGATTTTATATAAAAGAAATCTACTTCTGTTGTCTGCAAGGTTGTATAATTTTTTAGATATATTAAATTATAAATAAATTAATATAAAATAAAAAAAAATATATATATTTTTTTGAAATGATAGCACTAAATTGTATTTAATAACACCGATTACAAACTTTAGGGTTTCGTGGATTTATAAATGAAATAAATTAAACAAAATTTTTTATATCAATAAATCAACCATATCAATATTTTTGTAATGATCGTGTGGTAACCGGTTATAGAATAATAAGAACAATTGTCGCTCGAAATAGTTAACGAAGTAATCTTTTAGATTAAAGTCAGCATTTTGTTCGTCTTTTGGGTAAACAAACGTAGTGAAGTTTTATTAATAAGAGTTTGTTGAAAATGTTTAAATTGACGCTCAGCTCAAGTACGGATAATAAAAGTGACAATTTAAAGGTAACATCCTTCGAGGGAGGAGATGTCGAGACAAAAGGAGTGCAGAGTAGCAAAATGTGAAAAGAACTTTAGGGCAGCGGGAGGCCCGCATCAGACGGAGAGAAGTGATTTTGTTTGTGAAGATTGTTATCATCGAGATAAAACATACATTTCACAGACAGTGTTTATATAGTTATCTGAGTATTTCACTTATTCTTTAAATTTATATCAAAGTTTAAATTAAAAAGAGCTTCTTTCTTTAATTAATTTAGTAAGTTATAGCTATGGCTGGCTGGCTGAAAACGACTGGCTTACCTTTGTCATGTAAATAAAAAAGACGAAAAATATACAACATTCTAGTAACGATAGACGGTAGTATAAATGTAACCAATAAGTGACAATATTATAGTTACAATAGCAGGTACCTACTTCAGGAAGTTGAATCAGGGACTTAAGCAAAATAGCCAGGAGATTAAGACGCGAACACAGCTGTTCATATGCGTGTGAGTATTGGGAGAGCAAAATCGATGATTGAATTATTTGAGTAAGGACATCATGATTGGTTTAGTTGTGTTTTGGTTGGCTAATGATATTTACAATGCTTATTTTACAGATACACTTGTTGTCATCTGGTGTAAATTGCTCGTTCATTAACCGTTATATGATTTCGCGTTGTAAAACGACATATCTTCCTGTGTCCCGTCCGTGAAACATGGAACATAATATCAATCTAAACTGATGATAGAAAAATTTTTAAATTATTAGCTGTTTTTACTATGAAATTTATGACTAATGAAGGGTACAAATTTATTTTGCGCAATAACTATTTCATGTCAATCTATGATCGTGTAAATCATGCTAGATATAAGCTATTCTGCACTATTGACTCCAGCCTTTTTTTCCAGCTCTTTCATTGAAAAAGTGACGTGATACTTGTCATGTCCTCGTTAGTACTCACGTTTGTACGGATTATATAATACAATTACTTTACATTAAATTTAGCAAACAATAAAGTTGAAATTTGCAGATCGATGCCTATATGAATTCTATGTGATAATTATATTTAATATCACTATGTAAGAGTGTTATTGTTCATACTGGGTTCGTAAGTCTAAAATATAGTGCGGATAAGTAAGCATTATCAAAAAGAATCACCAAGTTTAGAGATTTATCTTTATATATATATATATATATTTCACAAATGAATTATTGATACATTCTAAGCCGTTTGTCATGATATACACATTGTGTGAAGGAAACTGTCACTGAGCATATAATTAAATGCGTAATCTGATCGTTAAACGTACTCCGCTCACCGGTAATAGGACTTAGGTTAAATTAAAGTGAGATGACCATAAATAAATAGAAAAGCATATAATGGGCCTAGAACTTTTATGACTCTATATTTTTTTTAATAATTGGTTTGTTACAGATATATCTGAGTAGTAATAATGATAATTTAACCTGGGTTTTTCTAATACTCTCGATGGTTATTTCACTTATATGTTTCCATAAATATGTTTCACTTAATGTGATTCAACATTTTATACATCGCTAGAGGTAAACGGGATAAGCTGAATCGTTTACATAAAAGAGATTTATATATCTCACGCTTGAAAACAACACTGTTTACCGATGAAGCATTCAAAAAACTTTCCATTTATTATAGAGTATTCAAGTAATGATGTGGATTTTAAAGTGAATGTAATTAATGTCCGAATACAGACTTCTCATAAAAACATGTCAGGCTGAACTGGTTTTTCGTCATTTTTTTTTCAATATAAGTTTTTACAAAATTTTCATAGTGAGATTTATTTAGCTCTAAGAAAAGATTAAGTAATCTACGAAAAAAAAGTCAAATTAAATACTGTCAGTCGTATAAGACAGAACACTAACAAAACACAACGTACACAATAGATATCCTTCAAATTAGGTACATTATTTAATAATAATATGCTACATAATACGATTTTTTTCATATACAATAAAAAAATTCTTATCAATAGAATGTGTTATAATATCTGATGCCAGAACCGCCGGAGGGAAGGGGTTGGTTATTTCAACGTAATTAAAACAAACATCACGATGTTCCACACTCGTATCTAATTACGTTCGTGTTACAATAATCACGGTAGCTATCACGGAATATCGATGTCGGACACGCATTCACGTAACAAAAAATAATATACATAAATCAATTATTATAAATTAAATTATTGAAACAGTTGAATTGATTTGATTATAAAACTTTTTGGACTTTATAACAATTTGTTAAAACAATAAATATGGCATCTTTTATTCAGCTTACGCTCGCACTAAAGCAAATAAAATATATTTTATAATCTAATTACACAAAGAGATAATGGCTATCCACAAAATAGATTGTGACTGAAAGTTATTTTGATGTTTTATTTGGAAAAAAATTCTATAACGTATTTTGTTTCATCGCTTATTTATTTATAATATATATCGCTCGGAGCATATTTGTTTTGTACATTTAATGGATCTTTTATTGTATATATATTAATATATTATATAAATAATAAAATAATGTCATCAATAAAGTTTTCATTATAATTAAGTGTCGTAGGCCCAGGGATTTTATAATAGTATGTTTGCATATGTTTAATTTAATCCCTGGTCCCGTGTATATGACACTCTGACAATAACGACGCTCTGTACATTCACTGAAAACTCTAAGCGGTGCTCTCATAATCGGCTTCTAGACTTGTAGAACTTTCAAATTGTATTAATGTCAATTGCAACGAGTAACAAGTTGGAGAAATCACCTAACCTAATCTGACCGTTAGTCCGCAACAAATTATTGGCACTAGCCAGGATACCTGTCAATACAGTCTCAAATAATATTCTTAGCATTTATTTGGATCTGTTTTTTTACTTAATTTGTAACCCAAGTTAAATTAGTTTGTATATCGTTGGCATAATTATTCTTATACATAAATATCAATATATAAATTTACGCTAAATAAGCTGTCTAAAAGTAATAAATTCCTTAAATCCAATCGTCTTACTACAAAAAATATCGATAACGTTTGAGAAGTGAGTTTTATATTTCACAAATGGTCTCTAATGTTATTTAACTTTTTATTAGCTATTAAATGATTGAAGGAGCCTTCTGACGAAAAATGTACAGGGATATGTTTGTTTGTATTGAAAATGAATGACTGTTTTCTTATATATAAATAATTGATCCCAGGAATCATTATCAGATAGTTCTGATCTTCTCTATATCATAATATACTAGACACACATATATATATTAATAGTATGAATTTGTCCATATCCCTCTGTAAGGAGGTCCAATAAATTTGAATATAAACATTTTTTTCAAAGAACGCACGGTGGTCGAAAGCAATTTGTCCAACATTCATTGTGTGCACACTTCTCTTGATTGTCGTTGACGACCGTCTGAATTCGTAACGAGGTACGATCCGTGGGTCCAGTAACCACAATACCTCCTCTCAACGGACCATAGAAGCTTTGTTTTAAAATCTATTGTCCACCGAATCATGCATTACCAGATAAACATATTAAAATCGACCGATACATTGCAAAAAAATACTTAATTTTACTTCACATTACGTCCAGGTCGCAGCGAGCAAATATTTTTTTGCTATCATGTTATAAAATTAAACCAAAAGTAAATATTAATACATCCAACAACCCCCAGCCTCCTTAACGAAGCTGACAAATTCGCGTGATAAAATTGAAGCTTTTTAAATGGGTTCAACACTGTTATGGTATTGCCGCATATTTTATTTAAATTCTGAAATGTGAATTTATATTTTAAATTTATTGTATACATTCCCGATAAACTGTTATGTGTTACTCAATGGTATGCGAGGTTACGTTTTTATATTACTTGATATTTTAAACAATAATTATCTGTTGTAAGTATTTTTACTTTGTTCTTTATATTGTTAAGATAAATAGTTTTGCTTTATTATGTAAGCCATTTAAATCTCAGCTTTAATATTGAGTTAATTATTTATACTTCATATTAATAAATTTCTAATATTGCATACATATTTGATATCAAATTTGAAACGAATCTCTCACAATCGAATAGTTTAAAATTTGGAAAGGTTATATAACTTCGATGATAACGCGATAACGTCAGATTATTTAGTACCTATAACTCGATAGGGTATTTAATTTTGTTTTGATTAATTTACATTAAAACAAATTGCATTAGTTTAAATATGTTTATGTCTTAGACACCGTTCATAGAGAATATTGTTTAAGTTTGTAATTTTGAACACTAATGAATATAGTGTCGTTCTAAATAGGAACAGTTGTTTTGTATGAATTTCGATAAATATAGAACTATATTAATTATTTACTGTTTTTGTAAAGAATTATATCATTCTTAAGATGTAGTAGATAGTTAAGAAAAAGGTTATACGGCCACAATGTTATCAGCAACAGGGACGGTAAGTAAACTTTTTTCTTGCGTCCAGGCAATGGTAACGGCCGAGGTGGTGGCGGGTGTAGTGTAGGTGCGGGCGGCGCCGGGCGCTCGCGAGGGGAGCGGCGGCGGCGGCGGCGGTGGTGGTGGTGGTTGTGTATTAGCCTGTGTGTGTAGGTATGTTTGTATGTGTGTGTGTGTGTGCGCGGCGCGAGGCTGCAGCGCCGCAGACAGTGCGGCGGTGAGCGCGGCGCGGGGCGCGCGGGGCGTCGCGGCGGCGCGATGCTGCGCGCCTCTCAGTCGAGACGCGAGGCCCGCCCGCCCTAGCCGCTCCTGAAGCCGCCCGGCCGCCCCGTTAGCCCCGCACGCTCGACATACATCGCTTTTTCACTTATTAACGTACTTTTTAAAAGGCGTTCGATTAGTTTAGTTCTGTACAACGGCCGGTGAACTGAAATCCTAATATCGAAGCGTTTCCACTTTTAGGGGAATCCGCGCGGGTTACACGATAAGTATTTTCGAAGCTTTCGGATGGACCGGAAGGGGGGAGGGCGAGGGGCGGCCGGATTCAGAGGGTCGCGGGGCGCAGGACCCCTCGCGGCGCAGGGTTAGTAGGTTCGCAATGTCGCGGCGTTGTCGGTCGGAATGCATTCGCGGACGTAAAGTAGCGACCTGAGGTGTCGTCGTGTCTCTTACCTGGGGTCGGTCAACTCTAACATTTTCAAACTCCATTGTAATGATCGAGCTTATTGTTTAATTGCAAAGTTTAGAATTTTTTTCAAAAAAAATTTTATACATGTAATTTGGGTCAAGCACGAGATGCAAGGTCATCTGTAGATGTCAACGAACCCCTCGTCTGGTGCCCGCGTTAGGTCGATGACGTCGGGGTCATCGGGTTAGATCCGACGAAGTCTCAGTCACCGCATATCAGTCCGGTGCCGATGACTACCGAATTAGATTCGCGGATGTGAATGTGAGCCGCCGGGGACGATGAATAATATCTGCTGAACATTTCAAAGTGCTCTCGTATAATAAAACGGCGGAAGTGTGCATCGCCTGACAGAGTCTCAGGGAGGCCGCCGCGTTAACCCTGCCCGAATTAGTGCAGCGAACGTTACCAAAATAGCAAGGCGTGTACGATTACATGCGGCGCGTCAATGTCGGCACGTCGCGCTGCGGCCGTCTCTCGACCGGTAAGTTTACAGTGTGTGTGATCTCAGCATGACCAGCCCTATATGTGGAGTCGCCCCGTCATACGCACGACGCCCTCCCTCTCGCACCTCACAGCATCTATTCCGGTACCCATCTGTTTCACTATACACACGATAAATTTAACGTCATGCTAAATATAAAGCATTAGACTATGCCTACGAATTCCGAATGCTTAGCGCTCCGATGAATCTTCGTATCACAGACATAATACGAGGATTGCTTCTGTGAAACGAGTTTAATATCTACGATTAAATGCTGCAAGGAAGACTAGTATTACAAGAAAGTGTTAGCGTTGTTCGCTTTAGCTGGTTGACTTCGGGTCAAATTGTCATTATGCTATCATTTGGTCCCCTTCAACCAGCTGTAGTTGACATCTGCTTTACTTTCCTGTCCTAAGAAGACACCAGAAGAACATAAGTGGTAGAAGTGATGTTGTAACGAATATCTCGTTCAATTGTATCAATATAAATAATAATAAGACATAATATTTTTCTATTTTCGTAACAAACTGTATATCACTTTAGTGAAATTTATAATATCTAAAAACAAAAAAAATATATTTAGTAATATAGTATAGAGACTTACTAATAAATACGTATAATTCAAATCCATTAAGCCTGAAGGGTTCTTAAAAATTTACGATGATAAAAATCTTTAAATGTGATGCACCATTGAAGAGCACTCCATGGTACTGAATGAAACGGTAGTTAAGCAATATATTGTATCAGTATATTTTCACATTGAGAGCATTTATGTCCAAACTAGTGGTATGATTTAAATGTTTGCATTAAAAGTTAAAAAAATCACAATATTTTGTAAAATATATATATGTATTTAAAGACTAAGATTTTTTTTTCTTAATATATATATATTTTTATGGTTTAATGAAAAAAATCTCTAAGACATTATTAGAACCTTTGAAGTTTGTTGTCATATTATCTTAATTTATATTACATAAAAAAACATGTATCGAAGACAGTGGAATATATAAAAACTCTTAATCAAATAAAAAAAATTAATCGCCAAAACGTATACCGATAATTTCTAAAACAATAAGCGTATATTTGATATTATTTCTACTGAAGCATGTCACTCCGATAAAATAAGCTTCAAGAGGGGTAAGGATAAAGTCGTTAATGGCGGTGGCTTTAGCATTATCGATTGATGGCATTGAGGGTTTTTGGAAGTTCGCACGCGGGAGAGAATCGTAACGGGATGCGTATTCTGATATTATAAGAAGATTACTGAACAGTCTCACATCTTACACACACGTATGTACGTGATACCATTCAACATCATTGAATACGAGTTTGCTTTTGAATATTTCAAGAAAGCATTACGTATTATTGGTTCAGTGAAAATTATAATTTTCCTTCCATGATGTTATTCGGATTGTACGTGTATTTGTATAAAAGATATATTTTTAGTATACAATATTTTGTATAATGTTATCTTGCTCGATTAGATTATACGAAATTTAATCTAATAATCTCATGCAATATGTTATTTAATCACTGCTTCACAATACATTAATATTGTTATAGTATTATCTGTTACATAATTTAAAGTTTACGTACAATAGTTTAATATACTTTAGGATTGAACAAATATAACTCCATAATTGTACTTGCAAATAACCGCTAAAGTTAGTTATGATAATAAACCTGGGTGTGTACAATAATCCTATCGCATTTATAGACTGTACAATGTACATTTATTATGAACAAATTTATTATAGTATAACGTGTACACAACTTTAAAACTATTGTAGCAGTATATATGTGAGACAACAAATAATTGTTGTAATATTTATGAAGACGATAACAATGAAGCAACGTTAAATAATAATATAATTTGAAATGTTTCAGTTAGCTGTTCTGTGTTAGGGGTTTGTCAGCTTGTAGAGTGTGACAGTAGTTTGGGGGAGAAGGGTCGCAAAAACGCCGACGGCATTCGGCGGCGGCGTCGGCGTCGGCGCTGTGCGGTGCGACTTTGTACCATAAATCAAAGCCACCCGGGAGACCCCGAGCTCACTATATAGCTAGCTACAAACGCTACACTCCACGACTATATACGACGGCTCGTGACTTTAACAAAATATACTATTATTCTACTTATCACGGATCTCAGACGGTCACGGCTTCATAATCGTGCTGTCGCGTGTACATTCAGACGATATATTGGCTTTTTCGTGTTACGCATGTCATGTATAGCCGAATGGGGGGTATTTCGGTGACATTGGCGTGTTGAGGCCTTACTCGAAATACGGCTCAGGAGGAAATCACCTGGCAAGCCATTAACCTAATTCACGGACGCAAAGACAGGGCGGAGACGCGGGTGGCGGTGCTGCGCCCGCTTTAATATCGCTCGCTGCTGGTAATAAGATGGAAATAAGGCGGCGAAGAAATCGGGCCAATCATCGCCGGGCGCTACTTGACGCCGACGCTAAGCCTCGATAAACGTATACCTGCTAAGATAATATTTAAATATTACGCCGCCTATTTGAATACTTTCATTTATTAAACTGGAATATCGTATTTCATTTTTGCATAAGTAAATCATTCTGATACATAAGACACGCAGCTGAAATACAGAAAAGTCATTTCATATGATTAAGATTTACTTCTCGTTATTATTTTTTTTCAATAAATATAATAGCTCTCAACAAATCATATTTATACTTTTTCAATATCTCCATAAAAAATTGTAAATAATGAAAATGTTTTAAATAATACGACTCTTTAACGCACAGTAAATGCAAAATGATTTTATTTTACAACAGACAAAAATTGACATATAATAACTAAATACATACTATTAATTAAATACAATAAACTACTTTATCCGTAATTAAAATGTAAAATTAAATTCCCAAAATAGATAGGTATAAAAAAATCAAAATTATCAATGGTTCTGAAACCGATTTGAAATTAAAATATATATATTTTTCAATATCGAAATTAAAAATTTAATTACAGACGAATATATTAAACGGTAGAAATGTAATTTAATTATCGCATAAAATTAAATAACACAATAATTTATGATGAAACAATGAGCAACGTTTTTGACAACAGACTCATCGTAAACACCACGATGAGTTACTGTAATGAAAATATTAGATGAGATGCGAAAAAGCCTTCAAGGAGTTTCAAAAGATAATTTTAATAAGACCGGAGATAGAAGAGGTTGCATTAATTTGTATTATTGTGACCTAATAAGGCTGTATACGGTAAAACGAACATATATAATTCTTAATTATAAATTTCTATTATATTACGCGTTAAAAAACATATACTGAAAATACAATAGGGAAATTATAGTTTAAGGTCTAAAAGGTGAGCGGGAATAAAAAAAGATAGTCTTTTATTTTCTAAACCTGATTTTAATTCGTAAATGCATTCGATATTACTATAGCGAGAGAGTATTTCGTCAGAGCTGAATAGTTTTGACGTTCCGCAGGCGAGGAAAATCTAATTAATTACATTTGTCGACAAGTTATGTAGCAGACTACCATTCAGTTAGAGCTTAGCTTGTATTATTGAAATGTAATTTTTAATACACGTCATGTTCATTGTGTTCGTACGACAAATGTTCTTACTATTATTATAAAACAAATGGTACGTCAACAACGAGTAGAATTAACAATTAAAAAGCAAAGTTATTTAAATATACAAGAGTGATTTAATAGATCAAGTTATATATAATATAATATGAGTTTGATGTTGAGTGATATTTAATGTTAATAATAATATTAAAGATTACCTATTTTGTTAATAAGACAGTTTCGATATAACCCTTCGGTGTATTTCACGCTCCGAAGCGTTAAGTGTTGATATATTATAATATCATATCAATGTTATCAAGTTATAAACTACGTTTAATAATCTTATTATTTAATTAAAATTTTTATTTCATTAAATAGGAATGAATTAATTCCAAAATGGAATCAGGATAACTTGTGGTTAAAAATATTGCAAAATGAAAAAATATTATTTCGGTCTTTAGATAATTTGATCCAATTTGACCGCTGTTAATTTTACGATCTAAATCGACTTTTACCTCTAACATTTCCCGTCATAGGTTTTTATTATCTACATCTGGTTAAAGTAGAAATGAAAATTGCAATTCCAATTTGAAAATTTAAAGTTTGTTTTTATTGTACACTGAAAAAGTATTGTATAATGGTTTTATAGTTAAGTTCATACGAACTGTTTACACGAACGGAGGATAGTCATTAAAATTGTTACGTGTGTTTTTGGTACAAAGTGATTGTATCAAGACTTAAAATTAATAGATTTTAAAAGCATTGAGAACACAGTAACAGAATGAGTTGAACGTCATGAGATTTCATTTCCGGTGCATTACAATTTGCAGCACAATGGCTCGTTGGAATTAAATATTTGAGGTAGCGGTGCTCGAGCTAGCGCTGAGGTTCCAGCGACACGCGGCAGAGCCTGGGGAAAATTTAATTATTGCTTCACTACTACGGGGCAAAGTTCAACACACTCCTAAATGGACAAGTACATTCGTGACACATTAAATGAGTTTTCATGTCGAGTCATTATAACTCGGACCTGAACCCACTTCCCTTCGGTGACGTGCCATTTATTTTAACACATTTCTCAAGTCATAAAAATGTAATGTCAAGACGACGTCTCTTATCCAAACTTTGGTAGGCAAGTTTTAAATTTTATATTATTTTTTTGTTCAAACAAGTACATTTTTATTAAAATATCTTTCATATAAATTATATGGGAGCAAAAAACACCTGTTTAAAAATCAATACTGCGAAAATGGTTTTTTGTTCATGTAGTATTTATACGACATGTACTCGTAGATTGTGTAAATTAAATAAACAATTATATTTTCCTTGGCGGCAACCTTAAACAGAGTATATAACGTTTAATAGTATGTGAGCCGTAAATTTGAAGCACCCTTACGGTCTGCCGGGAGCGGACCTCCGGTTTCATGCAACCACACGTTCAAGTGTTGACATAAATGAAATTTAACTTTACCATTCGACATAAATACGGTTAGATCGCGCCTGGATTGTAAGTGATCCCGCGGTTGAGCCCGGCCATACATATGTATAGGAATAATGAATCGATCACTTAATGGTATATGAATGAAGCGCGGAGTTTGAATCTGCGGTGTACACATTGAAATCTAATGGAATTCACTTGTACGCAAACAAGCCTCCAAACGCCCTCGCCCTACCTCCGAGTAAGAGCTTCTACGTACATTAGGTGAGTTGGAATTAGTAGCTCTCAACATTAAAATGTTTGTGTTTCAGTGTTATGTGATATTAATTAGGAAGTTAATAACGTTTATATAATGAAAGTCAATTATACTTAATTGATATATTTTTGCAGTACTTTGTAACTCTCTTCATTTTACAGTTTTAAAAAACTTGTATGTATAAGCAGCAATAAACCTTAATATACTGTGAAATTAAATTTATATTTGAATTAAAGTAAAAATTACTTTCTAATACGTACTGTGAATTTGCACTACATCTTAAGAAACCACATTCAAATAGTCAATGCTCGCACCGTTACACAAAACCGCTGTGACGTTTTTATGTACATAAGCTGAATGTTTCAAATATAATCATATATTTAATCTCTGATTTATGTTTGTTAAAACAACAATCTGTTAGCTTTATCTAAACCATACACATAGTTTATTGTTTGAGAACAGCAATTGCTTGCTTTGTCAATTTAATATCAACATACAAATCACAACTAAAATTATTTAATTAGCATAACCAAGTGAGTATCGATCGTTTGTTAATACTAAGTGATTCACGCGGCTTTCTCTGTTGTTGGTAGGTGCAATGAATCGCATTGTATGCTTATTACTTTCGAAACCCGTTACTCTGATCTGTATGCTGCATTAATCTTAATTTTCATACAATTCAATATTTTCGATATTTATGGGTAAGTATAATAAAAGAAAAAAAAATTCATTTAATTTGTAATTTAGCTGTTTTTTCAGTGAACTGAAGGCATCAAGCGAACAAAGCAACGGTAGAAATCACGTTCGGAGCATTAGTGAGACAATGCTGAGAGTCAGATGAAGTTAAAAATTTTAGAACAATTGAATTAAAGTAGAATAGAATAGATTCGTAAATGTTGAGGGGAATACAAAAAAAAAAGTATTTGTCGTTTGCCATAACGTTGTTAGCAATAAACTTGGAAGCTGTTGAAATTATATGATTATACTTTTGAGGTAGTTATCTCTAAAATCGGCACCAATTACGTCATCTTTGACATTGCTTGCAATGTTTAATACAAAAACGAAAATGAGAAACCTAAAAAATATTTTCTCTTTTTGCTGAATCATTACAATTTACTTACCTTAAGAATAACTGCATCAACGAATACAAATAACTTTGCATACATACCTGAAACAAAAATATATATTAATTATTTAATATGGAAAAGGTCTCGCTTTTAATTTAAAATAGTTTATCGTTGATTGAAATCTTAGTTTATTGTGTGAACAAATAAACGAGCGACGTTTGAGAGATCGATGAAGCCTATTTAAATAAAAAAGACTTGAACTTGGCTTAAAATAAAGAATTATACTTAATTAATACATTAAATTAATTAAAATGTTCGATTATAGAGTAATATATAATAATAGAAGTTTATTATTTTTTATTATAACTTTGTATAAGTCTTACAATATTATTTATGTCGAGATATTTTATATATAGAAATATAGAGACATGAATTTTCTTCACGACCATAAAAATATGACGAGGATATTGTTTCGGCTTACAATATGGCTAATAATTTACTGAGCGAACTGGAATATTCGCTTGGATCCAAGACAACCCTACTTGGCCTTCGACCGGATTGGAGCGTTTGGAATTCCTTATATAAACGTCCCGCTATAATATCGGAAAAGAGATCAGAAGTTAATCTATCGGCAACATTCCTCGTGTTTCGCCGGAAGGCATCACAGCCCGCTCCCGCTCCCGCCGCTGCCAGGCTATGGCGTACATTGACCGACACCCGCTACCTCAACGATCATCGATCCCTTTGCAACTCTATGCAAATAACTTGCTAGTCCATTCTAGTTTACATTCAAATATAATAGTTAAATGTAATTGCTAAGTTTGATGACCATCTTGCAGTAACAGTTTATACAATGCCACTTACAAGCCGGGATTCGATTAATTCTCGAGAGATTCAAAATTCTACGAAGCATCCAGCAATAATGTCTATAAAATATTAACTCTAAGGAACTTTACTGTAGAGGAATATATTTTTTTTATTAAGTTTCAAAAACATAAAATATATACATTTTTTTTCATTATAAAAGCTTTGAAGTCTTTAGTCTTCGAGAGAAAATTAAAACGCTCTCAGCTGTTAATATATAGGATGTATTTACATGAATTAAAAAACATCCATGGAGTTTATATGAAACTAAATCCTAGAAACGTGGCATTAAATTTTATTCTCAAAAAATGTTCAGTTACTTCATAAAAGGCAGCTAGCTGTTTTATAATGTTTGCGTTACTAATAAAATAATGAAGAATTAAAACATAGATTTAATTTCAGCGGTTTAAATTTTTATTTCCGAATGCCAGCTCAGTAATCACGATTCCGTTCATCGTGTTACATTTTAATTATAATAGAACCACTAAAGATAATTGCTTAACCTCATTCAGATGACAAAACAAATAGGACATGTAACATTTAATTATTTATACGAGTGCGAGTCGTCTTCGCATACTTATCTCCCGGTGTGACATATCTGAAACACTCGAAGCGTGTTTTGTAATCAAATACACTTATTTGTTGGTGATTGTAACGTTAAATAACGGTACGAAATTAAATAAACTCTCTAAAACATTCCTGTTTGTTTTTCTTGTAAAAGGGATCAAAGCAAGCGTAACTTCGTAGTTTACAATCGAAATAAAACGTATATGCGAGTATTAGTAGCAATTGAAAGCATTTGTGAACACAGATATAAGAAAGTTAAAATTATTGTATAATTAAGTTGAAGCAATGATAAGTTACAATAGTTGTGTATCAGGGAGAGGACATACAATTAGTATGATCTTTAATTTTTTTCATCTATAGCGTACTGTAACTTCTTTGGTGGGTTGTATATTTTAATAATAGTGTGGACCAACTTTGATAAGTGATAACAAATATTGGACCGTGCTGTCTCTGGGTCGGGAGCGACTTAGGAAACTTGACATTCGTTGACGTCGTAAAAAATAAGGCTATTGTATTTTTACGAGATCCGTGAGGTACCATCACAAACGGTCGGGATAAGTGAATGAGTATAGTTGGATTTGAATCGCCGTTCAAGCAAAATATTACAACGACATGCTATAAAACCTTTTTCCTGAAATGTACCAAAAAAAGTTGGAACATAAAATTTATGTAAAAATATTTTTTGTTGCCTTTTAAACCATATTATATCATGTATATTTCTATTCAAATGTCATATAAAAATACGGAGCCATTACTTTATATATAAATTTTTGTGTTTTATTTTCAAATCGCAATGTAATAAAGTATCATAATATCCTTTTAGTTTAACAAATCATTCACGAAAGACCTTATCAACAATAGCGATACATGTAACTAGTTAAACAAACCAATCTATTTTTGTTTATTTAACTATTTATAATAACATAACGATTATTTAGTTAAATTATAGCACCAGCAGTTAAATTATAGCAATACGTTACAGGCAATTAATAACGAAATGATCTGTTTAAACAGAATTCGATTTATTATAGGACAAAATAACATAAGCATATATTAAAAAATATTATTTAAATTAAATACAAGGAACATCCTGAAAAAGAGATTACTCAAAAGCGAAACACATTATATTATAATAAAAGCAATTTAAATTATTTACAACCAAGTAGTTCTATCGCAATTCAAGTAATTGAGAGTCATGTAGATGCTTCCGAGAGATGGGGTGAGGCTGAGAACAGCGTATAGTTTCCTTTAGTCGCATCTATTGCTAATATATTCATGAAAGAAAGTAGGAAAAATATTTTGAAAAGCTCTATTTACGTCTATAATATTATACGAATAGAGACGATATCATGTAGGTAAGGAACAAATACAAAATATAAGAAGTATATACAAAAATATAAGTTACTATTATAGACTGTTGTGGTGTATCGGGTAACCAGTATACGGAGTGCATGAGACATATGAATGGTATGTTTGTCGTGGACATGGGAGGCGCACGCGACGCCGAGCAATTTCCGCCTCCCTATCAGATGCCTGCGCTAGTGTTATGCTATTTTACAAGGAGAGAAAAATACGTAAATATCCTATACATACTATCTTTTCATTATTAAATGTTAAACTTTAACTAAGTAGTTCGTTTAATTAGTTTCTTAGAGATAATCCAAGAATAGGTTCCGAGGGATAGTTGGGTAGTGTTATGTGGGCCCCTTTACGTAGAACACAGGGAACGGATTGAATAATTATGGGTTAAGAAGCGAACCGTGTGGGGTCATGGTGAAAAGATGGAAAGGGGGCATAGCGCGATTAAATCTAAGGCGTTTCGGCGTGTAACAGGAAGTGGGTCAAGCGGCGCCGCCCGAGCTATTTATTGCGTTTCCGACTAAATTGCAATAGCTATCTTAAGAACAACAAACGTTATATCAGCGCTCAAACGAATTAAAAAACTTTTAAATATAGACTTTTATATAACAACCATTAGGAACGGCATAGCGGCGGTACCAAAAGGAAACTAAAATATGTTTTAGAACTTGGAACTATTAGTGGTCTTCGGTATCGCGTATATACGGGACTCTAGAAGGCATACCATTAAAAGTTCTTTCTGTTTGATAGCGCGCCGTTCGGGCTGTCTTAGTCGCTCTGCAATTACAGACAAGTGCCTTTAAATGAACCGAGCACTCGAGCACGGTGCATCGCTTCGCACCCGACTGAGCCCTCTCCGCCGCGCCCTAGCTGCTATTCCGTTTTCACTGTGTTAATTTGATTTCAAACGATTATTTCATTCCTATGCTCTTCTTTTATCGACAATTATTACTTTTTTTTGTCATTTTTTAAACAAACAAAACATCGTTAGCATCTGTGCTTTAAAACACTAATGGTTATATATAATCAAATCATATTGATGGAAATAGGTCAGAATGCAGCTTAAAATAACGATGCTAACTAAAACAACGCTACAAATATTAATTTCACTGCATAATTTTCTTTGATTTCTCCAACATGAGTACGTGTTGTGCATTTATAATATTATTTATATTTATCATATAACAATAGTATCAGCAATTCCATTCTTACAATAAATTTTATTACAGATATAGTATAGCGTTAAATTTGTAGCAAGCTTTAAAATTTATATATTATGTAGCTCATATAAAAAGTAAAAATATAATTATGTTACTATTTTCATATTTATATCATCTTATTTGTTGTGAGCACTTCATTTAATTGTTCATACAAATAAATTCAGCAGACGGCAGTATTGCAGGTGGAATTGTTTAATTTTACGGCTCCCTGCATTGTACGGTGTTATAGTTTGTGGTGTTTAAATTTACGAATTGAAGTTATCATTTATTTTATATTCTAACAGTGAAATGAACACAGAATAAAAATAAAATAAAGTTAAAGTTTTGTGACAATAAAGCGGAAACCAAGATGTAGGAACATCCAATTAGTTTCGTATTGGCAAAGGATATTCTTAAAGTATTTTAATAGATTTAATCAACAATGAGTCTGGCTTGCAAGTAAATTACGTACGAGTGCCGATGGTTATCTTTCGCATATACCGGTCTCTTTTAAGATTAGTGCAAACGTGCGACGGCCTGTATGTTCGAAGATATTGATTTTGGAATGTGGCCAAAAAAACTACTAGTAAGGCACGCGTCAACTGCCTCGATACCCGCTCCCGACGTTAACCCTTTCACGAATATTAAATTTTGTTTTGCCATTTTACGATTCCACAAATTCACTTCAAAATATTATCAATTTCTTTAATTCTGATCGAATCAGTCGATATCATATTAGGTATATAGACATATTTATGAAAAGATAATTAATTTTCAAATAAAATAGTAATGAATCGTTGTTTCCATCTGTTAATTAATTTAATCTACAGTTTTTATGATTTATAATATTTTAATGGTCTTGTTAGTAACAGCATCAGGGGTTTAAATGTGTGACAAAAAATTAATATCAAAGTATAAATTATTAGCTTGGACCTAGTTGGAAATGGAAAACTGAGCATTTTTTTAAATAAAGAGTGAAGTCGGGTGCATGCAGTAACGAAACTATCTAGATAAATAGCAGTTAATATTATTTTAGATCTTTTAAATACAGAGAATAAGTAAAAAGTGTCTACCACAAAGTTTCTTAAAAGAGAAGCGTCTATTTTTCTCTATGAGCGAGTCTGCTTCCGTTTATCTGTCGTCTTTAAGTTTACTTTCTTTTATTTATTTTCATATATTCCGTCGTAGCATTTGTCGCTTCGGATAAGAAATGCCGTCATATCTTTGTGTAACGTAACGATCACATGTTTTAAAAGAATTGACATTGCTTCCAGTTGACAGAGTACACTTGTAGCGTTATGTCTAACAAATAAAAAGTTGTAAACAGATAGCATATTTGCATTTTACGATCGACTATTCACCATGCCATTAACTGAGGCCGCGCTGAGCTCGGTCTTAAATTGGTGTAAATCCTCAAGGCACAGATCATGCCAAACGAGAGGCGGCTCTCGACGTGCCTCCTCCAATTACTTTAATTAAAACAATACCACGGCACCAGTGCTTCGTCGACTCACTGCGTCTGTTTCCCATTTCCCTATTTAAATACGAAAACGAGCTCGCGCTTAGCATGCAAGATGTTACTGCTCACTGTACTGCAATAATAATACAGACATTTTAAACATGCATCCTACCTGTGCCGTATCCCAGTCTAATCTAGCCAACATTGTTAAGATTTGAAATTAAATCTTGGTCATGTATTTTTTAATTACACACGTCCTGAATGCTAATGAGGTAAATGTGTACAGGGGCGTGATCCAAGTGGATTTAATATAAGATTTAACATAAGAACCGGTGACATTGTTATTGCTCATTATAAAAACCTTATCGATATAGATGATGGCGCGTTCTTTGACGCGAGTGGTTCGAGAATCGATTAGAGAGTCGTGTTGATTCAGCGACTTCCAAGCTAGTAATTTACTCTCGAGTTGGCTGAAGGCGACACCTGTCGAGAGAAGTGACGGCTGATAATGCGACGCGAGCGCCATTCAGGATCAGTGGAGTGCGAGGAGGCAAATCCTCTAGCCGTCCATAACTTGAGCAAAACTTTACAAAAACTGAAAATAAAACTTTTTATCGGGTAACGATCACACAACAATCTCAGCGAAGTATTACAAATTTCAGGTCTATAAGAAGTTAGGAATCTTCAAGTTAATTTGGTCTGTAAGCGAACGACGGTAAATAGACAAGGTTTATCAGCGAATTGTGACGAGACTAACGTAAGCTGTTAAATCCTGGTCTCATCTGCAGGATTACAGTTAACACGAGGTTGGGTGAGGTGCGGGTGGCGCGGGATGGTACGACGCACATCTCTGACGGGAGCCGACTTTACTAACTTTCTTAAAGACGGTTAGCGAAGTTTGACGTGCACGCGCTTGCTACCTAAGCTCAGGATTCGATACTTTGCAACAACTAGCAACATCCAATAAGCAAACGTTCAAAATATTAGAAATCACGTAAAACATATTCCAATATAATATTTAATATTTTTATTTTTTCCTATTAATTTAGATTAATGCGAGATATTAAAAAAAACCACAAAGTTTATGACCTTTTAAAATTAATTAGCGTAAAAATGGAAAGAGGTTTTAAAATTTCATACGTCTACTGACTAACAGTCCCTAAATATATAGTATAAAAGAAAAAAATAATCGATTGAAATAATAATCCAGATAAAATTCTCAATAAATATCAAACATGCAAATATATTTACATTGCAAGTGTAATATTTGCAGTCATCTTAATCTTGGCTAGAGAACCACTCGACTGTGTTATTAAAAGGTGGCGCTGACGGTGGCAAGTGAGCGAGCCAGGTGGATCAAGGGGTAGGGCGAATATAGCTAACAGTTTTCTATCAGAATCTACGCCCGGCCAATGGAAGTAAGCAACCGACTCGATCTTTACGAGTTTAATCAAAATTATCAGGAGTTACGATGAGCGTTGTATCACTGCCTATAAAGGAGTGACGTATCGAACCAACTTGGACTTCGGAATTTACGCGGACATTACACAGATTACAAATGAACAGTTTAATATTGTAGCACGCGAACCTTACATTTACATACTTAATAGCGGGGACTATTGTAATGAAACTATTTTCAACACATTAAATCCTGTAATAAACAATCCGAGTCCACAGTTAATATTTTATAAAAAAAAAAATTGAATTACAAACTTATCGATCGAAGTTAATCTGATAAATATTGATAAATATGTAAATGTCAAATGAAATGTACAAAAGTCTCTCAAAAAAGGCAATACACAAAATTAGTAAATTTATTATTTATTTAAAGACACTTAAAGTATCGATTCACATACAAAACAATATATATATCTATCTTATTGGTCAACAAATAAGAAACTGAAAAAAAGTCCTCCTATCCATGAAATTATAATTTAAAAAAAGCAGATATTCTCGCAGACATTCTGCATAGAATATTACGATATTTGATAATTAATAACTAAATTTTTAAACTATCTCGACTGCCAGAACCCGGGAAATTTTCCTGGGCAGAGCATAAAATTATTCAAAATATGTATAAGTCAGGTCCTAAGCCGGTCGTAAAACGGCATTACAGACATTAGGACGCCAGGCTTCGACCGGATCTCGTCACTTAGGGTGAGAGTTAAATTATCAGAGAACCTGTGGAATTTTATAAAACAAATTTAAAACCGGCTGCGATGTTCAATCCGGAATTTAACCGAGCGTGCACATGTCGATATTAAAATTTAGTTGGTAAGAATATATCGCCGTTCAAGTTTTAAGAGTAATATCTCCGGGACTTTACCGTTACTTTCCCGGTGAAAAATGTTATCCCGGCTAACCGTCGTCGAATATTCATGCACTGACAGTAGGATCGTAAATTATTTACGTCATCCCCGTTGCGTATCAGACAAATCTCTTATGCAGATGACGGCTGAGACATATTTCCTGCATTATCATTATCACACTAACGTATAACCTATTGATATTACTGAGACAAATTTATTATTTATTAATTTGCATATTTGGACGTTCGATAATTTTTCTTTTACGGAACTTAACAATAAAATAGTTAAATTATAATTGAAAAGGAAATAGTATACGGGTTGTATCCTCCTCCCGAAAAACCTATATATACGAAACAGCAATAAAAATAAATAAATGGCTTACATATTTGCCGAAAACGAAATGAAAATATGAACAACGGCTTAAAATATTGTATTATTTTCAAAAGTTCCATTTAAACTGTCAAGTAGAAAATCCAATTATAAAGTGCATGTACATACGAGTGAATGGTGGTACAATTTGTCGAAAAATATCTACTGTGTCGCTATGGGGATATACAATAGTAATAATTATTATTATCTATGATTTAAATCTATGAACTTTTGAGGTTTTCCTTTTTCCGCATACAATTTTATATCATCCTTTAAATGTATAGAGGTTTTTGTTTAAGGAGAAGCTTATTTTGTATTCATAGATTTTATGATGAGTAAAAGGCAGTTTTTTACGACCGAATACAAAATATGGAATTATAATTATGTAATGTGACTTTATATGATTACATTGAAAGTTTTATAAATAATATTCAGAGAAAATTTTCTTTTCTGTAGCAACAGACTACGATCGTAGCACGGGATTACAAGGCTTCTTCACGCACATAATTATGTGCTAATTATGAAAAAATTAGAAAATGTCCGATACCAAAAGATTCTATAGAAAATGAGAAGCATTAATTGACTATAGACAATAATGGCGTCTTCAATAGAAATTCTTTGAATGGTTTGATAATTATTTCTCAAAATAAAAACCATAAAATTTTCTATTGAAACAGAGCTTTCTTTCGTTAGCTTTATTTTTAAAAGAAAACCAAATGGTCGACGAAAGATTCGTTTAGAACAAGGATAGGGTACAAATTAAAAGAACGTTGGAACGCTAATTCCATTACGATTCGATGGATGGCAAAAGTCCTCCGTTAGAGTCAAAGCCGGTAAAACGTAATTGCGACTTCACTAAGCTGGGCTCCGCGCGGTCTGATACGGACGAAAGGGGACCTTCTCTGGAGCGGCTGATATAGAAGCGCAATAAATTTAGCAGGATGAACGCTGAACGCTGAACGCACTACTTATATGAAACGGGCGTACATACAACACGGCCTCTATAGAGGCAAACGAGAACGTAATCAATATAATTTTTGTAGGTTTAAACGTTCAATATGAATTATAAATTTAAATTTTGATGATAATCTTTATTGATATTTTATCATTATTAGCTTTGGAAGTAATGTATAACGGTTCCCTTTATAAATAAATAAATCGAAGTTTATCTGTATATTTTACTAAGTTAAATTTTATATGCACTCTAAAAATATAAAATTTAATGTGAAGTTTTTAAAGTTTGAAGAAAAAAGATTTTCATAAGAACTACGTGTTCACCGACGTGTGTACTCTTTGAACATACGATTTTTTTAAATATATCAAACAAGGCGGACGTAGATGCGGATATCAAATAGTGTATTATAAAAATGTGAATATATTATATTGCAATAAAATTAAATTATCACATACAAGACGAAGCCACTAGCACTGAAAATTAAATCGAAATAGTTCGGGTATTCTGGGGAATAGCGCAAAACAATGTCTGAAGAAAACAACATCAAAGATGAAACAGAAGGCAAAACAAAATGTTAATGTTGTTATTTTGGATACACATGTTTATTGGTATGAAACATGGCAGCCTCATAACAATCCCTTTCACTCTCCACAAATTGGAAGGAACGTGTAAAGGAAAACATGGCCATAAATAAAACTGCTAGATCTACTGGATAGACGGCCATTAGGCGAGATAAGAACAACTTATATACGCGGTAGGAACGCATGGACAGATTAACGAAACGGAACGTAACTGGCTCTGTTTGGTGATATCGATGCGGAGGCATTTCGGCTAGTCACAGCTGAGAAATTTATTGCAGTACTCCCGAAGATATCTTCTTACGGACTCATTAAAAAGGAGACATGTCGTCCATAAATCAGGAGTTGTAGCTGTGCGGCCGCGGCATTATCGGGCCAGAGTTTTGCCGGCAATAGGCGCTATCCGGTTCCGTCGGAGCGCGATCGCTCCCATTGTGCCGACGTTACCAAACACACTACCGCCGCAACCTCATTACATTATCCCCCTTTCTCAATACTTTGCTTCTTACGGACGTATTCTTGAATTTCTTTATTCTCTTTTTTCCCAACATTATCTAATATTGCAGGCATTATCTTGAACTTAATATATTTATTTATAACACGTTGTTTTTATACATTAGTTATGTATGTAATGACATGCAAATAACACGCAATAAAACACTTTCTATTAGTATTTATAATTTGAAATAAATAAAGTATTTCTTAATTTGTTTCTTACATAAGTAGGACTCTAAAATCGAGACTCAACATTTGGCATAATTCCTAACATTCATTTCACCGTCTTATTAATTTTAATAATTCATTTTCGGGTAACCATAAGTATAAAGTTTGGTTCGTGTTTCCATAGAATTATTGGTAAATTTTCTTATTTTGCTATACTCCAGATACTTTTACTCATAACGTAAGTCCTAATGATCAATGAGGAAAGTGGTGTTACAACATTTTTGTTTTACACTTGACAGGAGAAATAGCTTTCGTAAGTGTATGATGGAGGCTATATAAAACAATGTGTCTGAGTCTTGATAAATTCTTCTAAAGAGTTCATTTATTAAAAAAAAATATTAAAGCTTTATCAAAATAATAATAATAAAAATACAAATCATTGGATAAACTCTTGGAATTAATAGAACAAATAATGAATCCCAACTATATTTTGTGATCGTTAATTTCAATCAAAACAATTTATCCTAGAGTATTCATCATCCCATTAAAGCATCACACTGGTTTAGTTTTGCTGTGAGAAGATATTTATATCTTAAATTAGTCTTGTTAGTATTCGACATATTACTTCTAGTGTCCTAAACTTACCAACAGAAGGTTTTGTGTACCAAATCGTTTAGTTAGTATCATAATGTATGGGTGTCGGATGGACGAATACGAGGACAATAATTGGCATGCGACTCCCTAGAACCGACTTCATGGCTCTCGCAGCCGTCACAGGCATTAATTGACCGGTGATATCAATTATGACACATCACTAAGTTCACGGAACCTCGTCATGCCTGTACTAGTCAAATAGCCATAGAGATTCACTCAAAATGTCGTTGGCAGCTCTCTCTCTGAGAATTTACGACAAACAAGACGACCAATAAATGCAAATTTTATTGTTTATGGCAGATTTAACGGCAATGAACTCTTTTAGAGAAATGTTCAAGTGGTCCAAAGTATTTTAAGGCTTGAAAATTTGTATAAACTTAAGTGACTAGGGATTTCTTTGTTGTAGGGATTTACGATTTATGCGCGTAGCATGAATATTATTTATATTATGTTATTTAAAACAGTCAATATTTACATAATATTGCGTATTTAAATTGTAAAAACAAATGAGAAAATAATTTTTATCTTACAGAGGCGATATACAAATGTCACGAGAAATTCTTAATAGATATTTGATGTGGGGTACTTTTCTTTATAAAAATTATGGAGCATTTTTATAGTGAGAGTCTTCATGTAGACAATCTTAAATTAAAGGTTGTCTGTAGTACGTTGTTAAAGTACTAGGAGCGGTCTGTCTGAGGTTGATAAAGACTATTAAAACTTACTCGATAGACTGCGGGATTAACGGTATACTTTCAATTGATTTTACAGAAACTCCATAGGGTAGACTATTTAGGTGTGAGGAAAGGTAGAATAAATCTTATCTCTATACCAATATATTCGCATTCTTGTGACGTTTTCTCTTAATGCTTTATCAAATTAAAAAAGTTTCTTCGATTCGAAGGTTTGAAATTCAGTTAGCTAAGCTATAAAGTTTCTTAGTTAATTAAGTAGAGTATTTTATATAATGTATTGGCAAAGTTATAAATTATTCACTACTAGGCCATGTGTATTTTTTTAACGTTAGAGGTCTTGTACAAATTTCTTTGAAACAAGAACATGTTTTGGTTATTATGTTTTTTTTTAACTTATTATTTTAATAGATTTCATAGGGAACATTTTAGAAGGTTTATGGTGGGAAATGGTAATGCTAAATAGCAGGAAAGCCAGCTGTCACGAATGTAAATCCAAAATCCACATGTGAAGAAGCAAGGTAGTCTAAGATTGAGAAAAGAAAAATTTAATAATGAAAAAAGATATAGGGGTTAGGCATTTTATTATAAGAAACTTTATTTGAATAAAATCTACTATAGTAAGCGACTTGCTGAGGGGTTGTAGTATTGATCTCGTGTGGATGATTGAGCTGCTGTCATATCTGAAACTTGTCAAGTTAGGGCCTGTTTGGAATAATCGAATACACTGAAAGTGTACACGCTGATCTTGAGTGATTTGAACCATCGTTGTTGCAGTTGGCCTTAATAAGTCTTTCTATACATTACGACGACTCCAGAAATAAGTTTCATGAGGCATTGTTTTACGAATTACTCTCTATTAAGTACAAATACAATATACCTTATTATAATATGGTGTTTTGTAATGTTGTGTAATAGTTTTAGGCTAGTTTGTACTTGTTATAAATTTTCTATAAATTTTGGATTTAGACAAGCTGGCAATTTCAAAGGACAAGTCAAGTTTGAAAGTTGGAGATAATATGTTGGCTTATAAAATACTGGTTTCAAAGCAATTTCTTTTACATAAATGCACTTTTCAAAAATGCACAAGTTTAATGGAATTCATATAAGAGTAGTGTGGAGTGGAGTAAAAAATACACGCCAAAAACAACGACACTCGCGTCTGCCGTGCTGCTCTCTGCAAAGAGCATTCTTTCACTTCTCTGAGGAATTATTAAAAAAAGGGAGTCACTCAAAATGTTTTTTTATTATTACCCGTCAGTGCTCATTTCAAATAAAAATATACTAAATGTAAAAAACGTAATCCTTAATAGTATACTTCTGACTTTTATATTGTTACAAAAATTATTTATCAATGATAATAATATATTATAGAAAGTCACTAGGAGAAGTTTAAATGTATTTTTATGAAATATTGTTTTATATTCAATAAAACAATTGTTTTGAATTTCTAATAACTTTCAACGTTACTCTCCAGATCTAAATAAAATGGAATGCGTGCGAGCATTAACATTAAAGTTACATGACATGAAATTTTGTTGAAAGCAATTATAGTGAATAGTGCTCACTTCAGCGATAGTAGAAATTCGAGTATAAATCGCGTCACAGACCACAAACAAAAACGTGCATGTGGACCGGTGGCCATTATTCTCGACTGCATAATCGCTTCGTCCGACGCCCGCATCGCTTCCCCTACTATTTTATTTCCTCCCAGCACGGTTGTGTTTCAACTAGGCAGAGGTTTTTCATTGACGCTTCGGCAGGGAAATTAAACCATGTTTAATTCTGTTTAAGGTTTGATTCCGGTTAGAAGATGCAGTCAGCCGATGAGAACAGCGACAGACCAAAGCCACCACGCTACAATTCTGGCACAATGTGTGTCCGTTTTAATAGGATTAAACTCATTGTTACGTACGATCTGAAAGGACCATGAGCCAAATGAAATTGTTCCTAGCGAAATCAAAGAGACTATTGCAATTGGTGTTGTTTGATGTAATGAAGATGTTCCCCGTATTTTGTTCTGCTATTCAAAATATCTTCCAATCTGATAAACGTGTATGACGTTTAACCCGTTCGAATATATTTTTAAAGAGATATTGTATTTTCTTTCTCCTTTATTGCATCATTATTAGATGCATGGCGATAAAAAGAAAATAATTCTCCTTTTTCATGTAACACTTTGTATTAAAATTCTAATAATTCTATCCTAGTTCGTCGCACGAGTCCGCCTGGAGGAATTTCATACAATGCATAATACGCCTGCACGAGTACCTAAAATTGCTTTTTAAGTTACATAACATGATATATTCCAGGCTAATATTTAAATGGATGAACAAAATGGAAACTAAAGCTGTAAGTAGACTTGCTGCAGTCTAATTACTTCCACTTAGCTAAAAACCAGATTTGCCTAAACCTTGTGCACATCTACATAAATAATTACAATCGTTATGGGCTGTTTTAAAAGGGTGGCAAGTTGTTGGTTTAGTGAGTTTAATCCGATTCTAGCTGAATACTAATCATGAGTCAGCGAGCAGGTCCCTGTTACATAAATTGGGTTCACAATAATTGGCCACTTAACATCATTCGTAATAAAGTAAATTCGTCGGCGTGACCGTTCATCTGGACGTTTCTGGAGGAGGCTGTTAGGAGGGAGACCAAATTGAATTACACCGAGCTGGCCATGTTGTTCGTTTGCTTTCTGAAAGTATACAGCTCTTTTGATACATCGCTAATATATGTGCTGAGTAACAAGATGTACTATATATATCCCTTAGAAGTTTTATTTGTTATAGGATAGCAAAACATTTTTTTGACATCGATGAATTAAAGACTCTTTATTTATATGTATTTATAGTTATGTGTAATATATTATAATCAATCTCATAGCTAAAACTATTCATGTATAAGAATAAATACCAAAATGTGATTAAAAGATTCACTGAAATAAACACGAAGGGACTGAACTCATTGAGATTGTTCTCATACACTGATAAGTATCTACTGTTGCATAGATTGATTAGGATATATAAGATAAGGTTCTAATTTATATTAAAAGGCATAAAACCAAGCGCGAATCATAAATCGTTCAATAAAATGTACAAACTACTATTTAGTAAATCAATTTGCAAAAAGGTTAACCAAAGGTGTCGTGTGTTATAGTTCCCAAACAACCTTTAGGCACATTTTGAAGGTGAACATACTTTTAGTTTTATAGGTTAATAGAGAAAAGGGGCAGAGTATACGCCTCTGGAGAACATAGAACGCAAATGTTCACAATACGAAATTGCATATATTTCGCACTTTAGGTGAGAAAAGGAAACAGAGGTGATAACACGCAAATAAGTGAATAGTTATAGAAAAGTATAGGAAAAATTATACACTCAGAATACAGTTGGAATCCATTTAGGTATGAGCAAATGATATAATAAAAAAAGAAAATTTTACTTTAATGTCGCAGAATATAATCGCTAGGAACAAAACAGTCGGACCGAGATATTTCTATACCGTACGTTCTCTTTAATTGCCTAACCGCGTGCACATGCCGCGTTCCATTTTCCTTGTATCGGTAATAGTTGAGCAAAAAAATGCCAGCGTAGTGAAGCTAACATACTGCCTCGATAGCAGAATAGAGCAATCAGGACGAGAATATTTTGACACAGCAATACATCGCATCGACTATGTGTTATTGTTATCAATAGTTTGTTTCGTTTAAACGGTACAAACGTAACAATTACCGTTTTTATTATGTTTTTTTTATACATATTTAAAAACTCAAACTGGGTAACGAACGACTATTATGTAGCGGTTGTTGGAGTATTTAAAAATTCTACATTCAGTACACATTTATACATATCACAAACGGTAGTATTGTGTATATTGTCGGTAATACGACACTTTATTAATTATATAATAGATTATTGTTAATTAGATTAAGAGCAATTATCTGACAAATACATACATATGTATATGTGTATACAAATATGACAACTGTAAGCAGTGTACATATAATGAACGAGTCCGATTACTTCTTGAAATGTCACAAACATGTTACTACTTAATAACCTATGTAAAAGTCCTTTTTATATCTGTAAATATTAAAGTTGATTCAATGTAGTACTTTGATAAGAACTTTGAACGACACTCTTACGATCGGTGGCAAAAGGAATAACTTTAACATCTTCATCAGTTTATGCAAGATACACTGAATGAAAGAAGTTTCCTCTCTCGTGCACTCTGTTCAAAGATACTTTATTTTGTTTTGGTTTATATAAAATATATGTGTTTAAGAATATATGACAACTGTTTTTTGAAAGTAGTTTAGAGTAATTTTGTACAGAAGCATTGTATACAGAAAGAACAATCAGCTGTAATAATAAGACTGATTTATTATCGCTATAGTACAACATCGCTTATATACAGATATTTTTACATATACCTACTATAAAAGTTATATATAGCATAGTTATCTAGAATATCATAAATTATGATTGTAATAAAACGGTCACTTTATCGGAAATCATTTTATCATAGCCATTATCGCAAATTCGTCGAATATGAAAATTGATTACGTATTGAAGCATGAGTAATGTTGGTATTGTATAAAAATACTATTTAAAACACCTACATATGTTAATAACGAGTGCAGCCCGAAATCCTTTCTGTAGATTTTATGTGACAATTCCATTATTTGCAGTATTGATTGCTTCGCATCAATCGTGATATGCAAATATTAGCTTCGCTGGCTGACCGGCGAGTGATTTACGTGTCGCGACGCTCTGTTATGCAATTACGATTGCTTATTAAAAATTAACAACGATCCAAAAAATATACATATTGTTGTAGCTTTAAAGCGTAATGCCTATAAATATTGATGATATGTAATCTTCTGTCGTAGCGTTAATCGATGTATGGAATATGGCTTCGGAGTAATAAGAGGTGTTCGGAAACGCTAAGCATCACACTATGGAAGTAGGAAAACCTATAGGAAGTAAACAAGTATGTGTTTGATATTAGTAATGTTATTTGTATTCATGCTGTAAAAGATATGATTGGTTTAAATTACTCGTTAAAATGACAACTTATTTGTCGAATGTAATATATTTGGGATAAATATCGAAATATAGTCGTATAGAAAACATGTTACATTACATTTAGGCATAAAATAAGCCAGAAGCGATCTAAGGCGAATGGTGAATATAATATATGGTAATGAGGTCGGTTGGAATCAGCGGACGTGACGTCACGCGGACCGCAGCCTCCGCTTAACGAGTGGGTGTGCATTTTCAATACAAGCCTCCGTCCGCGCCGGTCGCCGTAAGAACAAAATAAATTCAGTTACCACTGGCACGGTTAGTTCAAACAAATTTACATATCGTTTCAGTCTGTCCAAGTATTTTTTAAACCGAATACGTGTTACATAGCAATTTTTTTGATTCATATTTTGTTTACATACATAGATATACGATGTATAACTCTTCTTAATTTACGTTCTGAACATCACAGATGAATATATTATTAGCTTTATTAAATAATAATTATTATCGAATATAAATCGAATGAAATAGATATTGTTAAATAAATTGATATAGAATTTTTTTGTAGTATCTTTTTTGTTAGTGACTGCAACATCCATCACGCGGCGTTGACTGATTTATGGGTACAGTGTAGCCGAGCGACGTTGACCGGGTACTACTGATGACGACGCGATTAGAGCCTCCCGGGACAGGACGGACGTAGTGACGTCACTCACTATGAATGCACCCATATAATACACTCCATACTCATATACAAAACAAATACATATAAAAATGAACTTTAGGCACAAATAACAGCAAATGAACGTTGCATTCGAAGGATTTATTACGAATAAATTGCCATCCTAACAATGTTTTTTATCTACGTTTTAAAACAGCGGAATAAAATGTCACAATGTCGGGAAGTCATTGCTATCAAGCCGGTGTTCCCGCGAGAAAATTGCGAGTATTCATCATAAATGCGTGACGTTTAAAATTTCCAAGCGCCCAGCCGGCAGCGGTGTGGCATAAATCAAAGCAAACACTAGTCTGAACCGGCTCCTACCAACTACAGAGCCGCATCACCTGTATATAGAAATTATAGTATTTTTATTTTACGGTAGCAAATATTTACCATTAAATAAGAAAAAATCTCATTCGCATATATTATGTGCATAAAACTTAAAGTCCGTTACGGACAATTCTCGTATAATTTATGCTTTAGCTTTTGGCTGTAATAAATATTGCGTACCACACCCCAAAATTGGTTAACATGATTTCTGATGTTATCCGGAGCGAATATCATAATTACATGCTTATTTACGAGTAGATACAAGTCCGTTACGGACATTAAACAATAATGCAACAGTGGCCGACGTGGACCGCGGGCCTAGTTTATGTGTTTTATTTTAAATTTCGGTTATAACTAGCCGCAAAATTTTACACACGCTGTGCGTTCTACGCTTGATATTTCAGTACGAGCGCCGTTCTGACACTTCAGTTTGACTTTGTCAGATAAATATTTTGTTTTTGATATAAAAATACCAGTTTTTTTTTTTACTTATTTCTTTGATGGGCATTATTAATTCTGTTTCTCGTTGTTTCGAATTGTATGAATTAAATGGATTATCGTTATTATAAGATTTAACGATTTTAAAATTGACGGAGTAAAACTAGATTGTTTTTCAAATAAATATAATTAATGATAATCGATAATTTATTGGACCAAAATTTATAAGATCAAGTCTATAAATCGTTTTTTTTTTTTTCGATATATTTAGAAACGTATGAACACGCTCAGCACAGTAGTAGGCGTGTGTCGCGATGATTGGAAATTTTGTTAGGATATAAAATGTAGAATAAATACATATATGTATTAATAGGGTTGGCAATATAAGTATTAATAGATCTCGTGGTGTGTTGGAGCCCTACCAGCAGACAGCCCACCGCGGAGTCCTCACAGAGGACCACCCTACTGCATTTATTCATGTCGTTACCGCTAACGATAATTTTATCGTGTGCTCATTTACCGGCGTCGGTATTGCAACCATCCGTCAGCGGGCAAATCGACAATTTGTGCGGAACACTAAAACTTTTATTGCTTCATAATTGACCTCGTCGCGTCTGAGTTATCCCGGAATATGGGCTTTTATTTGATGCTGCTCTCCTTCATTTTTATTTCCCTACATAAATTCATCTTATTTATAGTTCTTCGTATAATTGCTATACAGATTATGAATATATAACTATAATTACATCGAGTGGAATAATCGTATATACTATGCAATACATATTTGTATGTAGATGTAAACTTTTTTACGTTTTCTTATGTACGAGTGTGCGGTAATTGAATGGGCCGAGGAGTCCAGTGGCCGTCAGTTGAGGACGTGGCCGGTCGCTGCAGCGCGGATAGCGTCTACGGCATAATTGCGCAAACTTTCATGTGCTTCGCATACATTTTCATAATTAAAGGGCAGTTCGCACCAACTACTACAGCTGCACGTTATTTACATCGCTTGTCTTAGTAACTTCGTATAGATGGTATGTGGAGTTTGTTATTAAAGGCTAAAAGTTTATTGTTTATCAATGAACTACTTAAATATGGAATAAATAATGTGTTAGTACAAATGTTAGGAGAGTGCGAAGAAAATATTATTTTAGTAGCTATAATAAATACTCATGCTACGATCGAATAAAGTGGTGCCCTCCGTTCATATGATATAGGATAACAAATAATATATGTAGGAGGAATATACACAAAGCACCTAAATATTTTTACTAAAGCAAAATTTTCTGGCAAAAGTAGCAAACAATAAATCTCAGGTTAATTCAGATTACCGAGGACGTTTCCTTTTTTCTTTTCGATTTATTCATGACGCTTTGTGATCTTTTACATATTATGAAAATGAGGGCGAGAGTCTCACCGAAAAGCTAATGTAAATGTATAATCTAACAGCGTCGTTCACGTTGGAATCGCATAATTTCCAACTACGACTTGCGGGGATGGAAAAGAAAAAATGTAAAACTGGGGTTTTTTACAACCGCGAAATAAATATCTTACTTTGCCATTAGGGGCATAAAAAACAATTCCGCGAGAGCCGAATAACAACAAGGGGCAGTGGCGTCCGGTAACGGGCTGTTTTGAATTTATTTTGCATCGCGGGAGTTGTTTCTGGCGAGGTACAGGCCGCTGACGATCGCCTCAATAATCGCTTCCGCGGAACCGAGCGGGGCGAAGGGATGCGGGCAAGGGTTCCGCCGCCGACGTCCGTGCCAGCTTTTCGCTTCATCATTGGCCTGCCCGTGCAACTTCGAAATTGCATTTGCTCAAGAAAACTTTTACCTTCAACGGAAATTCCGAACGTTCCGTAGTGTTTTCATGAAAACTGCAAAAGCGGATACTAAAGAAATGGAATTGACAGCACCCCAGAAAAGTATACAATTGCGTTTGGAAATTATGCCCCTGTAAACTCCCTGATAACATGTTTATATTTCTTACCATTATAAAAAATATTTCTTTCCTTACATTTTTGTCAACCTTAAAATTATATGGAGATGTTTCTTTTTTTATTATGGTATATCAGTTAGATTTCTTGATCTTATGAATATGGAGGGTCAGCAGTTTTATGAAATCAGTACAGAAACCTGTTTTCATTACATGATTTCTATTTTTATCATTCAGCCGGTAATTTTGATACTTGCTATCCATCAATATTAAAAATATTATGTTAGGATATTAGACAAAGTTATATGTATCTAAATTCTATTCTCCGTCACAAAATAGTTTTACATATAAAATATCCTACTAATATAATTTATAGAAAAGATCTATCGTTAAAAACAACTAAGCGCATCTTGCTGAGACTTGGCATTAACGTAGCTTAGACGTCATTAATTTATCTATTCATTCTGTAAGGCTCCCGCGGGATCGAGGCGTAACATTTGTATGTAGTATGAAGTCACGTGACACTAACTTAAGATGTCGCCGACTGTCACTTAACATAACATCAGTTTTTTTTAAAGAATATTCTCTATAAAATTTTCTCTTAGAGTCTTATTCCGAAATCCTAATAATAGGAGTCTATATATATTTATTTTATTATATATGTATATACAATACATTTGTAAATAAGCAAAATTCCCGATTTTATTCATTTATATATCCAAAACCGCAGATCTTGTATATATATATAATGTCAGAATTTTCAGTTTCTGAAACATATAATTTAATATGTCACAAACATATCTTAAATAAAATAAAAAAGACAAACAACTTTATCATTTAGCTATTACAGAAAGATACGGAATGTAACCTTGCTTGAACAAAGAACAAAAGAGCTTATAAAAACTAATTATGTGGAAGTAAAATGCACTTTTTAGTTGCTGCAAATTTTGTTCTAAGTGAATTTTTATATCTATTTTCAGGGACGCCTCCTTTTGTATGATATGAGACTATATTAGAGTTAAAAATGTTTACAAGGGTATTTCATTAAATCATTACTGTATTAATCTGACATCTATATAATCCACCGCATGGTTAGGGACTAGGGTCTTGGAAAAATAAGAATTCTCAAAATTCATTAAACGGATGGTAGAGCGCATAATAACGCTCTTGTGAATCTTTCAGTGGTACGTTCACACTTAATTTTCTTGGAACAGCGGTAAGAAATAAAGTTAAAATTAAGACGCGAGTTTATGGGGCGTTACGGGGTGGGGGTGCGGGGTTATGAGGAGTGAGGGGAGGGGAGGGCTGAGCGGAGGAGGACGAGGCGGAGGTGCTAGAGGTGTGAGAGGCCATTGGAATTCACCGCGCGAGCTATCCGTAGATAGCGGCAGGCGGAACACGTACTACACTTCCACTAACTCCAACTATTGACAATATTAATGCACGCTTAGCAGGGCCAACCGACTCCGTGCATAGCCTACGGAATATTACAAAAACTAAATCTCCAAAACAAATGCTAGCCCCCACCGGGTGTAGCCGACGGTCAACGCGTTCGATTTGCTTTATTTTCGAATCTCCCCAGCAAGACTGGTTCGCACTAATTTATTCCATATCCATCGCTAAGTGAGTCTCCGGAAGTAACGCAAATATTAGACGGGCTCGGCCCACGTCGGCTGCCATTAATTCTGGAATTGAAATCTGGAATTGCGGCGGCGGCGCTGGTGAATTTACATTCATCGCAGTAAGAACTTAAATCAAGTTCTCAGTTACGATTCAGTTGCGTTATTATTTTATTAAAATATGTAAATGATGCCGTTCTAGCGTAGATACAACGCTAAGGGCCCTACAACTGCGAGGGAGGATATCTGTAACGACACCAAATTTTCATTAACCAGAGTATTATGGGTGTTGTTATTTTATATAATATCATAATTAGTTACCCTGATAAAGCTAACAATGTCTAGTTCGCATTTAATTTAGAGCTCTTAAATTTATCACGAGAATGTCGAGAAACACATATAAATTGGGGACAATTAAGTAACTTACAATATCGGTGGTATGTGCTAACAACAGTGCTTCTCAGCCCAAAACAATTTTCAATTTATCGAGAATAAATGCTATCGCCAGCTCAGACACCCAATTACCGATCACAAAGCTGATTACAGACCTTCAGGAGCGTTGCACAACCCTCTCTACACTGGCGGACTATTTGAACGAGGACTTGCAAGGAAGTCGTCATTTACTCTCTTCATAGAATCGACGGCGAACGGTTGACTTTGATTGAAATAGTCAGCGCGCTACACTTTGTAACATAATCTTGAATTACACATAATGATAGTGAGGAGACGTTAAGGATTTTTTTCTTGTAGCTGCTTTAATGACGATTATCATGTAACTTATAAATTTTTATATCTTTAAAATTTTTCATACAACTATTAATGGTTAATTTAATTAAAATGCGATTATTAAATTGATTGTTTACTTTTTATATCAAATAAAGAATATGTATTAATAAATTTTATTATGTAAACATAATTTTTTTTCATGAACGCTAATGAATTTAAATTCCTTTTCATAGATGTCATCTTCATAGAGTACATAGATTGGGAGGTTTCATGATTGATATATAAGTAAGTACTCGAGTTATATTTTTAACAAACATGTATTATGCATATTAATACCGGCGACTTCGTTCTCGTTTTTTTTTTATATTAGTATTTTTTTAATTCAAGTGACATATGTCACTGAAAACGTTATAAATAAAGATGATAAAAAAAAATTAATAATTAAATATTACATAAAAATAAAAAATATATATATATTTCAGAATTGGTTCAAGTTTGTAAGAAAAGAAACTCTTTTTATCGTAAACTATTTGTTAGTCCTACTTTAATTCTTGAACGGTTTCAGGAACTATATAATAGATGCAATAAAATTCAAATGCCAAACTGTCGTATACTAAAAAATATATATTTTAACAGGTGATAAAAGCTAAATAATGAATATAGGTTAAAAATATATAAATTTATTAACACTTGAACATATATCTTGATGGTTAGAATTTTTTAAAGAACAAGAGATAAAATAATAACCAGAAAAATCTAAACGAACTTCATTGTTGTTGAATAACACGACCGTCTGTCCGTTCGAGACTGTACAAAGGAAAATAACTCTATTCTGTTCATTGAGAGTTGTCTAGAGGAAACGTCACTGATTAGTAACGAAAAATCTCATATTAACATATATATATAGACATGGGTACATATTTTATACTTAAAGCACAAAGCTTTTCATCAATACATACATATGTCGTCTATTTTCATTGCATGTCATTAAAATAAACGTAATATAAATATGTTTAATTTTATAGGAAGGAGTAAAGTGGTAGAATTGTAGTTAAATCAAATACACGAAGCATTCATAGACATTGCGACAACGACGGGATTACAAGACGGGGTGAGTACTAACGGTAGAAACGACGTCTTGAACCAACTTAGATCAACTCCCGACATATAACGCCTAGGGAAATCATCACAGTCGCTCGCAAACAACACGGACCATATGCACCCGTACCCCTTTATATAAATGAATATAACTCCACAAAAACATTACACTATACAAGGAGACAGCAGTTCTAAACACGACGGCGTTAGTTTTAATGGTCGAGTGATTAACAATTTACATAATTCTATACAACTACATCACTGTATTTCAATACGATTCGTATGAAATGGTTGTAGTTACCCTTCATTAGCAGTGTAAACCAAAGCCTTGGTTGAATTATGGCTGTGTGACACACGCTTAAGACGTATGCAAACAAGATTTATGTAATTAATTTAGGAGATAAGAGCAGACGCGAGACAACATACGTTATAAAGGACAAAGGGCACCTTACACGGCTGCCACTAACGTCTCGACGTCTTGAATGAACTTCGTGGGTGATACCTTGTTTAATTACTATTATTATGAATATTTAGATGTTCAATAACAATATATTTAACTTTTATTTATTATGCGGTATGAGCTATTCCGGATTTCACGAGTGAACATTATTCATGTATGGTATTAACATTAAATTTATTACAAACAATTGACTGGACATTATATTACGGACATGACATTAACTGCTATTGTAAACGAACGTATTTGAGAACAGAACGTACAATTCATCAATCTCACAATTTGTTGTTGTGTACTTTGGCAAAATTAAAACACTCGTTAAATATTAAAAAGTAATTATGAAAAAAGTGTAGGAGTTAGCACGGCAGGTAGGTAAAGGAGAAGCAGACAGCAACATCCCCAGATATTTACGTTTATCTTGGGGTAACTGCTTCATCGCAAGCTTTATTACGCCATCCACTCACGTAATCCTTCCCCGCCGTCATAACTCCTCGTTTGTTGCCCAGTTACAATGTACTACGGAGCTCTTCCACTAGGGATGCAACGCGCCAAACAACGAACATGCAAACTACGTCCAAGTTTAATTTAAACATATTATAAATCATAAATTTTGTTGCGGTATGAAAATGTATATACGAAACCTAGTGGCACGACATAAATGGAGCAAACAGACTAAAATATATTTCCCATATTATAAATATACGGATATCGTTTTTACTTTATAAATTGACATTTCATGTGAGATGTTATTACAGATCGGGTTCAAAATGATTTCGGTTGCCTCAATCAGCAAATAACGATAATCGAGTACGGAATTGAAATCTACTCTGGTTCAAAGGAGGAATTATTTCCTGGACTTTATAAAATAAGAAACGATAGAAATAGAATATTTTCTCTGTAGCAAATTCTTTTAGACTAACATTTTCATAATGAATATTTCATATAAAATATTATAAACTAGAAATGAACAAATGTTTTTAATATTTAGATAGTCGGCTGTCATTTGTAAAAAGTTTCACTGTTACAGTGGTAAAGTTATTTACAGTAAATGTAAGAGTTGAATAGCTTTACAGAAAGGCCCAAATTGGACGGGAATGGAACACGGCAGCTTAGTGCAGCCGCCGGAAGTAGGCCTCTAACGGCCATCCTATAATAGCTTCTAAATTGACCCTTCTACTTCGGTCTTTACTTGCTACGCTCGGTTTCCAATGAAGTCAAGTCAACATTACATTGTTATTTTGTTATTATGCTTTGCGATGTTATCGAAATTGTTTTGTTTAAATTTTACCCAATTCATGATCATATCCCACACGAAGGTCGGGTTTGACTCATCGTCAACACAAAATTATAACAGAGTTAAACAACAGAGTGTTTGATTATTTCCGTTTATAACAAGGCAAATGTCAAATGGTCGATGCGACTGGGATAGTAGGAGTACATAAAGGGAAACCCTGTTTAGATTAGATCAGACCTTCGAAATAACAGAGAATGAGGACGTGGATTAACTACGGTCTCGGGCACTTCGGCCCGTGAGCCTAATGGGCCACTGTTACGGGTAATGAGGGGTGGGGGCATGGGGCGGGATCCTCTCTCGATTTGCTTTCTCTCTAAAATGTTTACAACCAAAATTATTCTATCATTACGAACAGCGTTCGACTGGTACGCAATTATAATTTTAGTATATACACAAAGTATGTTTTCTCGATTTTGTTACATCTGTTTTTATTCAATAAACAACGCCACAACCGAACAGAAACGACAAAACTTTTCTACCGATGCGCAGTGACGACGAAAATACGTACGTGCCATGAAAATATGTAAATGTGGTGGCAAGGGTGGAAGAGTCCCGGTAACCGCGGATCGATGTAAGTTTAGTGCGCTACAGATGGTCCAATGGTAAAAGTAAGGGTCGAAATTCATTTTTCAATGTCTAAGAAGGAAATTCATTAGAACTCTGAAATTACTAATGGGAAAACGGATGAAGTAAAATTCGCTCTTAATTTGCACCAAAACTTTTCGCGAAATTTAAAAAAACTTTTACAAAACGAGTTTTTAAAGTGAGAATGATTGGAAGAAATGCAAATGAATATTGTTTTGTCGTTGTTGCTCACCACTTAAGGAGTATTATAAACACAAATTAAAAATATTTTTAGATTTTAAATATAGAATAACTATTAACTTTGTTAATACAAATATAACTTTCGTTACCAGTGTAAGATATAGCGGAATACAAAATGCCTTTGTATAATTCGTATAAAAACTTATGCAAATAATTTCAGCGGAGCGTGTATAAAGTAAGATAACGGTGACATTCATAGTCAGATGGAGTGCTCATATTAAAGTAATAAATCTGTAGCGAGAACGTCGTCCCCGTGGCGTTTGCAGCGGCCGCAGGAGACGATCTGTACTAGACGATCTGTATCAGAGCTGGCCGATATTAGTTTACTTTTCCTCTCCAACTTACTTTATTAGTTACCCAGCCGCGAGAGCTGACGGTGATAGTTCCCAACTTATTAAGAAGTCGAGACGGTGCGGAAGTGTGCTCGATGATAGCTCTATTTTTATTTGAGCACAAAATTATTTTTATTCACCGCTTATTGGCTACTTATAAATCTTAATTGACAAATGTTATATGAGTTATGAGTCTTCTTTGATTTCATCTCATTCATTTTCAATAAACATATGAATATTGCAAGGATATTCATGTTATAAATGAAGGGCATTGTAATAAAGAGAATCAGGGCGTGATGCAAAAAGCTTATAGCCAAGAAAATGAAAGGACCCTTCGTAAAATGCTTTTCGTTTCAAAGCATCATCTATCATACGGAATCTTTGTACCTTCTGTATGTTATGAATCCGGGCCTGTCGGTACTGTTATTAAACGATTGTCGTGATGAGTCCTATTCGTTTTATTATACACGTAATATATTAACCTAAATTATGATCTTGAAAATTACTATTTAATATTGGCAAAGTGATAATTAGTTTGTTACTATAACAATATCATTATAAAACTAAATCAAACATTCCATACAATAATACGCTGGTTGCTTTTAAAGCAGGATAAATGGGACAGTGAATAGGAAACAGAATAATATGAGATTGAGTGAGTAAAGTAAATGTAACATGCAACTTGCAAGAGGCGAGGTTTGCCGCAGGGAGCTTTGTAGTTCTACTAGCCACACGGTATATAAACTTTAGCTCATGAAAAACAAGCAGTATATAAGAATCTGTTACAAGTTTTGTCTTAGAAAAAGCACTATAATTATGCAGTTAGGAGAATCAATAATTATTATAGTTAGATTTTTTCTTAAAACGACATCATAATTGATTGAATTTGTAAATTATAAATTTATGTTCGTCCGAAAGTATAAGTCAACACGATGGCAAGACAATATATATTTGGGAAAATTGGTCAAAAAAATAATTACAAAATGTTAATAAATAAAAAGTACAACAGAAATCTTGAATGTTTCGTAAAATGACAACTTATCTCAGACAAAAATAGGTCTGTCGTGTTTTCCTTGACAACGATAGTTTTATTACGGGATTTTATTATCACAAATATTGTCAGAGTCAAGATGCGACACAGTCTTCCTGATTTACCGACATGTTTACGTGAATCTCTACAGTTCCATTTCAGAGTATATTTTTGATCGTGTGTTATGTTAATGACGAACGGAAAAAAAAAAACAAAAAAACAACAAATTATGAGTTAGTTACTTTCAGTATCTCTGATTTGACAAACAGCGAAAGGTGAAAGGCAATCCGGACGGTTAACGCCATTTAAAAATACACATATTTTCCTTTGTGTAACACAAAGTGATGTAATTAATTCGGAAGGTGTGTATTTATATCAGCAACCCTTTGACCCGTACTGCCCGCAACCCTCATCTAATACTTGCCATGGGAATATGAGCGGAGTTATGGCTGTTTTATTGCTTACTTCCCCAGCCCGGGCCGGTAATGTTCGCTATAGTAATGTTACATCTGATCTTTTTTAATTCAGCCAAGATATATTATGACGTATAATATTATGTTCCCTAGAGCACGATCGCGCATGGAACGTATATATATTTAGATGTGTTTAAAATGTCTTTACAACCCTTTTTTAATTCTATACCGAATGTTTACTTTTGTGTATGAAATTTACTTTTATAACGTTTTCAGAAATGAACCGCAATAAATATAAAAATTTGCAAGCGATATAAAATCATGTTCGATAAGACGAAAAATTTAATAGTTTGAAAGATTTATTATACATGATTTATATTACCTTACGTATTTAATAACTTGACCATTTATATCATAACATAAAATGAAATGTAGAAGGTGGAATATTTTTTTATATACGATTATAAATTACACCTTAAAATAAAGGAAAGAACATTTAGAGCAGGTTTTAATTCTTCTCACTTTAGGCAATTATCCTCAGCGAGTTCTAAATTTACATCTAAAAGAAATCTACAGCTAGTAATAAATTACAAAAAGGTACAATTTCGCCAATGGAATTGGGAACTTTGCGACGATTTCGCGTATTATATATTTCCGCTTTCGGCGACTTTGTACCGAACCTCCGTTGGCAAAACGAGATACTTACAGTAATTTTATTACACTCCGAATCGTGTTTTCAACTTTTCAAATCAAATATGTATCGTTTCAATGGAAGTTTTAGTTTTTGAAGCTTTCTATTCATTATTATTGATGATTTTCAATTCATCATAAAAACAGAAGATGTAAATAAATGTTATATAAAGACTGTAGTTAAAATTTATCAACATTATATTTGATACTTGGTAATAATAATATTTTTCAAATGTCTCGTTTCAGAGAGGAGTGTAATCTACCCTCTTTTCGACTGTTGTTCTGCAGCTTAATTAACGAACCATCCCTAGTACCGAAAGGTAGGCCTTATCTCGGCCGTCAGACACCAATGAAATCCGCGACAGAGAATTGTGGATATAAAATCTCTTTATTCTGATTCTCTCAGATGTTTTAGAGCTGTCTCGAAATATATCTTTGAGTTAATTGTAACGCAAAATTCTCAATATCCATTTAAACAGCTTTCTTTATATTATTATACATCTTTATATTTATATAGACGCATAGTGTTAAGGTAATTACGACTAAAGTAACTTACTTTTAATCACCTAACGATAAGAACGGTACATAAAAAGGTCTGGTGTGACAACAAATCTAAAGGAAAAATCTCCGCCTCTGAGAGCCCAACGGTGATAAACGAGAAAAACTTTGGAACTAAATGGAGCATTCGAGGCGGCGGAGCTACACAGCTCTTGTAGAATAATACTTTTGCCGAAGAAATAACACTTATAGTCTCCGAGGCTTAAAATCAAATGTCTCCGTTTCGATTCGGAGTTTCCAGCGAATTGTTCCACGGATCTTGAAGGATGACGACAGAAATAAATGCCAGTTTTGAGCTTTCATAACGTAAAAGAAAATTGTTAAAACTTCTTAACATATCAGTACTTTGAGAGTTTTATATAAATTAATCTAACAAGATCCTTTTTGCTATTGACTTTGAGAATTAGCTGCAAAGTAAAGTTTATCACTCCACATTTTGAAATGTACACAAAATACTCGAAAGCCATATTCAATAGGAGTTCACGCGTCGCGGCAGCACAAAACATTGAAATCACGAATCTCGTGAGACTTTGCAATGTCTGCTCGAATATATGTTGTGGAAAAAATAGAACATTTACATTAACATTTATTAGAAATAATTGGTGGAAACTTTTATGCAGTTTTGTATTTTAGTTCTTTGAAGTTTTGAACTCGTTTGAGACAGTCGTTTTGAGTTTGACTTTGAATAATTAAAATATGCACGGAGGCACGTTCCGCACGCTGCCTTTATAAACATATATAACCACATTTACATATGTACTACAGATAGACACATAACATGAATACTTGTGCCATCGTAATTGATTTAAAATAGTTCATTATGTTAATCTGTCATGATGTAAAGGAAGTAGAGACAATATTAAAGTTTACAAGTGGCTGCTAGGCGATAGTATCGTATAGAAGTGGCGTCGATCGGCACGTGCGGAGTCGAGTGCAGAGCCTGTGTCAGCGGGCACAGAGCACACAACGCACAGCTACATCGTCAATAACTTGATTGACAAGTTAAGCGACCGCCACCGGCGCGCGATACGACAGAGTGATGTAATATAATTCATACGTCATGAAATACTGAACACGGACTTTGCTTTAACAGTCACAAGAGTTGAAACCATCAGCCATCATTATATTTAAAAACCAATTCGTTGTTTCCTCTACATTATGATATCAATGAAACATATGTCTCAAAAGGAGTTGATAATTGTAACTTAAGAGATAAGTTTAGAGCGGTGATATAGAACTCACTGGACAAACATACGTAGCTTTATTAATCTCGTGATAACAAATTTCAGTTAGTGGCCAATATCATAATGGAACAAAGTTGCTTCGTATATAGCTTGTAGGGAACGCTTTGAATCTGCGCTGCGCTGCTAACCGCTACTTTTTCTATTACACAAGCATATTGCCTCCGTCTGTAAATATAGCATCAATTTGTTTTTCGCTCACAACTACCCGATATCGCTAGATCACTCCGGTATCTCATTATTTTCTATACCAAATGCTTCTTTTAATGTACATTTATTCTTTGGCGGTTGTAAATCTAACTTTGCGTGCAAAATTGTGAAGTAATATCAAAAGTAAATTTTATGGTAAAATATGTTTTTATCAAACAAATAATTGTTTGATATTCAAAAATTACTGATAAATTTTATTATTACATTAAATAAAAAACATTTTCAATTTAAAATCGTCTTAATTAGTCGAGTTACTTTTAAATTCCTTTACACACATTCGGAAGTAAAACTCAAATTCATATATACAACTTAAATTAAAGTTTCTACAAGGAAGAATTGTCAAAAGAAACCGGAAGTTACGTAAGAGCGACAGTTTTGATTACTTAATTAAAAGATTAATTAATTTTAGCAACTTGTGACTGCTGCGAGCTGGTACTGTGTTTGAATCAAATTAAAGGAGTAGCGGAATAGATAAAAATGTATATAATGCATTCTTTTTCATAGTATTAAAGAAAAAAAAGTGTTTTTTACAACTTTTCAATTCTGTTTATTAAAACAATTCCATCAGATAAATTCCTAAGAAAAGTTCATTAGACAGAATCAGTCAAAGTTACATAAACAAGATTGGTTGACTACATAAAACAAAATCCCCATTTCTATTAAATAATTTAAATTTTAAATTGGGAGTAACGAAAGTGGAAACTCAATTTAGCTAGTTCTTTTTTGAGTCTCGTCCCAAAAGACATGAATCACGGTAGGGTGGGTGACTTAGCAGAAAGTAAAACAGAGAAATGTTCTAGAGACCCTAGAAGTGATTTCATTTGGAAAAAAGTTTCTCTCTATCAACTAAATTCAGAGTGTAATTTCTGAGCCGGGAAAAGTTCCACCTTATCATAGTATTCCACGTGGAGTGTTTCGTTGAAATTTCTAATTTCATTCAGTGAATACTCAACTTTTTTTTCGGTATTTACCGACTTGCAGATACTGTTAACTTTGCTTGTACATCGTTAAATTTCAGAGGCTTCTGTTCTACTTTAGTGTGCACGCGAACCTTACCTTATCAGGGATTATATGTATAGTGTAACTGGCAGTTATAAATATTTATTAACCAAATGTAAGTGATAAAAATTTTAAACTATTATTATTAGCACCGAAATTTAACATTCAATAAATTAATGTATAATTTTTACGTTCTATAAAGTCGTAGAGAGATAAAGGAATATGTGTAACGATTTTATTAAAAATGTATATAAAACTATAAAATTCAATAAATGACATTTGAAGCAAGTTATCGGTGTTACAGCGGAGTGCAGATGTTGGTGGCACGTCCTGTGACGATTGAAACGAACCGAGTCTGAGCTATGATGTACCTAGTACCCGTAGCGTTCGTAGCACCCGTAGCGCTCGTAACAGACGTAGCGATCGTAGCGCGCCGCCTGCTCTCGTAGCGCACTCGTAATTGGAAAGGCTACGTGGCTACGATTGCAAAGCGCCCTATCATTAGCGTCACTCACAATTTTGCTAGTGTTAATGAATCACACCTCAGAAAATCACTGAGTTTACATTTTTGAATAGCTTTGTAATATTTTAATGAAGTGAATTATGTTAACGATTCATACATATTGGGTATATATAATTTATATTCATGTTTTCCGTTCATATTACACTGATTGTTCTTATTAATTGAAAGTGTATTGAATAATTCCAATTCAATTTGGAATAAGCATGATTCACGTGATTTTTTAAATAAAAATTATTTTCAGCATAACGTTGATAAATTGACGTGGATTTTTTGGTACGAAAAAAAATAATTAAAGAATAAAGAAGTATTTAAGATATTTTGTGCGAGTGGAAAACAGAGAAGCAAAAAGCATTTCGCGTAATTAAACGTTCGGGATGGCAGCAGTTTATGTGACGATTAGTGAGCAGAGAGCGCAGAAGGTTCGGCCGTTCAATTTGCCGGTTCACTTGACACAATTCGACGCCTGACTCGGGGACAATCGCTCTCGAAGCCCCGTCGACCTCCTTATCTCCCGCCGAGGTAATCTTTCCTTCCCTCGGCGGCAATAACTCCAAGTGGGCAGGATTACCTGCGAAGGGGCTCCGTGAGCCAACCGCCTTAACAAAGGTTATCGATTTAAACAATGTACCCATCACGATCTATAGTTTTTGTTTTCATTTGCCTCGGGAAAGTTATATCTCTGAGATCTCTTATCCGCGTCTGTAATTAACGAGGAACTTATTTACGATCCATAATCAAAATCAAAAGGGTAGAAACTTTTAAATAATATTTAAATAATATTCAGGGAATCTACACGATCGAAATCATCGTTATCATTCATTATAATTTTTGTATTATAATTTCTCTTACTTATATTCGTAGCTGGGACCTAAAGAGTTTAAGTTTAGCATAACGCTATAAATATGCCCCAGTGCGAAACTAACCCGTCAAGCTGCACTATTCACAGAATAAATCATAAAATATATGTAGATGAAACGTTCGAGCACCATTTGCAAATTATTTCGTTGGCATGTAAATCTGCGCACGTAAATTCAGCCGCTGTCTGCGCACGGAAATTGAAACGTTCGAAAACCATACCAATATATTATATTATTTAACAATATATACCGAGATCATGTCGTCCCTAAGTTTGGAAATATAATCTTCTAGCAGAATACATTCATTTTAATATACGTAATGTGATTAAAGTAGTGAATTTATTGCGCGAACAACATGCGGCGTTAAAGCTTTTGAAACTAGACACCAAGTTATTTTAGCAAACTTGGACCTGGCGAGTTTATACTAAATTTTCACTGAATTAAAGTTCAGCAGAGATTAAATCATGGAGTGGAATTATTATATAATTTAAGATTGAACTAGCAAATAAAATAAGTTACTACGGAATAGGAACGTATTAAATGTTCGAATTGAGTATGTCTATATGAAGAGAGGAGGCAACTTGTGCGAGGAGTGGAAAGCAGGGTAACGGGGATATTTCAATTTGGCCGAGGACGTGACCCGAGAGGCTGCGCGGTCGCTGCACGGCTCGCTGAACCGTAAGCCCGATGCGGCCTCCGCCAAAGAGCAAACAGCGCCTTCGCAATCTTGTGCCACGCGGACCGTACTGAACACGGAACGCTCGCGACAATCATTCAATACATTGCTTATGATACTAACCACTCCAGTATTCAATAATTCATTGAATACAGATTTAATATTGAAGCTGTGTTCACATATCGGGACAATACGGATTATGGAATTTTCAATATAGAGAACAATCATTCGTATTTCGTAACGGAACTATGGGCGGTGAGCGTTATAAATTTGTACATTATATTACCGCAGTCTAGAATATTGTGAAAATCTATACCAAATCGACAGGAAGCATACAATAATATTAAATTAAAATGTTCATAAGATAAAGTACTTCAATGTGAATGCTCCGCTCCCTTCCTTAACAGCAGAGCTCTTCAGAGAATTAGAAATTATTTATGAAGCTCTCACAAAAATCTTACCGCTACTTATTTTCGGCGAGCCCACGTATTAGTTAAGGTATACTCACAAATGGAAAAGATTTATAAATTAAATTACGTTGGGAGGTGTTCGGTCTATATGTAACGAAATACTCAACATTTGTCCTCTTTACCTCGCCCGATGTTGTAGAAATATTTATAATTGTCTTAAAACTATTAATTGTAACGTTTCATATGTTTTCTGTTTTATTCAATGCATATAAAATGGAAAACAAATTGACTCTTGAAAAGTTCAAACATTTCCAATTACCTTACAGTCAAAACTTAGAAGACTGACTATAAATCAAAGTGAATAACAATCCAATTAGTTTTTTTTTTTTGTGAATGCAATTACCTCGTAATTAGAAGGAGGCGGCTTAAAAAGGTTCTTTGAGCTTCGTAGATCGTGAACTTCAACTATTGATTCCTGTTAGTAGTTAATGAATATTATACAAAGACGTCAAGCAATATAAATAAAACACACTTAAAGATTACTTTATAATAGAACATCAAATTAATTTTAAATAAATTTTAATTTATTATCATATCTTGTAAATCATCATCATCATCATCATCATCATCATCATCAGCCTATCAGAGCCCACTGCTGAGCCTCTTCTCGCGTTTGAGCATTAATCACTACGCTTGCTCAAGACGGTTTGGCGATTTCAATCTTATAATTTGTAGTTATAAGACCAGGTTTCCTCATGATGTTTTCCTTCACCGTCCGTCAGTGGTGTCTAAATATTCTTAGAAAGTACATATGATTTGGAAAAGATCACATTGGTACTTGCCAGGTTTCGAACCCGCGCCGCCCTCACGTATGAGAGGCGGGATTCTAACCTCCAGGCCATCACGACCGCTTGTAAATGCATTATTTATATAATGAGTATCTATATTATTCTCGCTGAGTCTCTTCATTTTCCTGAAAGCGACTTTACTCTGTAATAAATTAACCATTCATTCATTCATTCATTCATAAATTCACCAATGTTACCATGGCTGTTATTATAGTTTTTGGCATGTTTTTAATAGTTGCAATATATTTCATTATATACCTATAGAATCCTATTTCTTTTCAATATAACAGACTGTGATACGTTGGTATTTAATGTCAACTGCGATTAGAGATTGTATAAACAAGACCGGGATTCAATATTCCTTCTCGTTGCTTTATAATGGATTGCCACTAATTCTATTCATTCAGATCCAACTGCAATCGTTCTCATAATATTGAAATTGTATGTTGATTAAAATAATTTCGTTAAATATAAAATTAATCTTTATAATTGAATTCGATAAATATAGTTGTTTTAAAATTAAACGCTTTAAATTTGATATAACCATAATAGACAAAAGAAAAACTAAATGTGAAAATTTATTTGCGTTATTAATGATCCATTAAAAATTTTCACTCTAAATAGCCAATACTGAGAAAAACTTAAACATATTTTCTATTGTTTTTAATAATACTCTAGCAAAACGATTGAGATTATCTTCTAACAAGCGTAAACAAGATAACTGAAATGAAACAATTTTAGGTCTAAATTATGAATAGATAACTTTATTTTATAAGGAACTTTTATATAACAAATTTTAATGATAATATTGCATATGTTTCCTTGAATGTAATGGGAATGCATTAAATAACAAAATATTTTAACGCTAAACGTAAACACGAACTCCTTCTATTGAAAGCCACGACTACAGCCAGCGACAGATGTTTTGGATGTTATTGCACGCGAACTAAAAGCATAGAGCTGCAAGCCAGGATCTGCCATGACATATCTCGGTAACATAGCGGGTGTTTACTAAAATTATCTCGTTTTGTTGTCTTAAAGCTCTTACCAACTTTATAGAGTTATAACCATTTGAATTATAACTTCAAAATCTAAACATACCTATGTGAGCTGATGGATGTTTGAAGAAGCTAGTGGGTGTAAATCTCGTGTTTCGATAAGCGAAGGTGACAATAAAGAGGATCCTGCACCAGAACTATTGGGGTGAATAACAATGAATTTACGACCGGCTTTAATCCGGCAGGTGCGAGTGTTTCTGGATACTAGCAGACATTAGTACTGGCCGTGCTCCACTGAATCAATACACATCAAATCTGTTATTAGGCACCGAATTGTAAATTACATTTAACGAAATAATCTTTTATTATTAATTATATTGTTCAATATGTATGTAATGTGGGATAACAGTTTCTTATTACATATGTATGTGCTATGAAATTTAATGAAATTCATATACATATTATAAATGAGAAAATACGTGTATGTTAGAACTGATCGATGTTTGTAATTCTTTCGCAATAGTTATTGTAGCGAGAAAACTTTACAGTTCAATACATCACATGTCTTCATAATACAGACTGAAATTTATTAATGTTATTAGAAGTAAATTTAATATCAGATGTATTTAATTAATATTAATTAAATACATTAATTAGCTCAATTATAATTGAATATTATACATTGCAATATTAGCCAAAATAATATTTTATTACAAAGTAACTAAAATGATACGAGTATATAACAAGTAATTCGAGATCTGTTTTTAGTCTTTTGTATTGTATATGTTTGTATACCTTTTTCCTAAGCTGGATTTATATTAACATATAACTAAGTATATTTTACGATATACAGACATAAACATCATTTTTGCAATAAATATTATAATTAATTATCAATGACTTTTTTTGTCAATGTATACGAGATTTTTAATTATTTATTGTTTGTTTTTCTAAATAAAAAAAAAAGATTGGAAACGTCGCTCGCCTTGCGGCCAGCCTCGTTATTCCATCTCTTATTTTCTTTCTTTAGGAGGTAACGAACTGTGTAATTGGGCCGGGGTGGGGAATTTGGCCACGCGCTGGGGACATTTCGGCCTAGACTTGTTTTTTTTTTTAATTTCCCAAAGAAAGACTTGTATTATAAACTTTAGAACGACGTTCATTTAGTGTGACAAAGACAAATATTAGATTGCATTCGTTCTAACAGATGTTCGCATTGAACTATTGAACATCGAATATGTATGTTGTAAAAGTACAATAAATTGTATTGTAATATAAGCACACTGTCGACGCCGCCAGCCTTGCGGCGCGGAGCGGGACGCAGTACGAGGGGCGTAGAGTGGCAATTTTTCTCTTCGCTGACAACATGATGTAACGGCAATATCGCTAGCTGAGCGATTAAGCCGCGTACGCCGATATTTCAGACTTGTCCTACTAACTGTCAAAGCGTCGGAGAAGACTATACGTTATATACTTCGGTATTGATAATAAATACATAACTCCATTGTTACATCCTCTTATCTAAGGCTTTCATATTTATTGCTCAGCATGAATGATATGTATACTCAGTGATATAAATAATTACGTACAGAATTAGTAACGTTTACACAAATGCTGTTAGTAAAATTTTTGTCTTTGTTTATTCATGAATATATTCAATGCCTGAACATGGAAAAAAAATTAAAACGAACGATTTATATCTTGAAAATCTGCAGCATTTATAACAAGTGAGTTATAGAGAAATTACATTTGATTCAATGGTTAAATCGTCGCTGATTTCGGAACGGAGCTTTAATATCTGTTGGAGGGTTGTCGAGTCAGATCACGGCGGAGAGCAATCACTCTATAATAAACGTGCTGCACATCGCTTCCTACAGCACGAACATCCACCTATTTCTTACTACGCTGCCACACATCCACACCTTCCCTTAGCCATAAATTTAATACACGTTAAGCCGTGTTCAATGCAAAGCACGAACGCTCTCTAACTACTAACTATATCCTAGAAACTAATAAATTTAATGCTAAAAGCGCTTTGCAATTACTAGTAATTAACAAAGTCTTTATTTATCCGGCTGTTAGTGGATTTCAGTAAGTGTGCGCCTCAATTAATTAATTTAGATTTCTATCTATTCTGTTAAATATATTTTTTGCTTCTTATAACGATTTCTTAAAATACTTAAAACTAAATTTTAGATTAAACAGCAAAGTTTCTAATAATGAACGTTAGAAACTTTGCTGTTTCAATTAAATGAGACTAGTATTATTCGGATATACTACGCGTGCTTTATTTTGTAAAAAACTACATACTCCCGACGTTTCGGTTACTTTACAGCAACCGTGATAACGGGCAGACGAAAAGTTTTTTATAAAAACAAGCACGCGTAGTATATCCGAATAATATTAGTTTCATTTAAATGAATAAAACTAGAGAAAGTCTTAGATCTCATTATGTGTCAATTAAATTACGACTTCCCTGGAAATCTTAAATTAATTTGCGTCTAAAAAAAATATATCTCGACCACCATGACAGATATTCAATAAAAAACTTTTAACATTCGTTCTGATATATAGAGACCAAAATATTTAATACATGAGTGTTAGAGCTAATATCTAGCGAGACGTATCAATTTAATTATTAATTGATACGTCTCACTAGAAGGTTTCGTCCAATTTATGCGAAACCGATATGAATGACTCTTTACTTTTTCTGAGGGCGTATTCATAAATTACTAAGGGCTAGGACACGGTGGTATGGATGATAAACGACTCGGAGCCGGCGCCTCGGCGTCGACCGCTAGCCACGAAAAATACTACTGTCATCTTGACTGATAGTAAAATAATGCCTGAGTCATGTTCCATTCTGCATGCCAAGAGCTATTGTGAATCTCTTTGTGGCTTCACTCTTATTACTTAGGTTTTATAAAGGGCGATCGTTAGAGAAGAATACCACTTAAGTCAACCTACTACTAATATATGCAAAACATAATAACATAGTTTGAAGTGAGAAACTTTGAAATAATTTTATGACGTGGCACAAACAACGTAACAAAAAATATAACCATCAGTGACATATAAAACCTTTACAGGATAGAAACTGCTTCAATATTAACAGCATTATTTAATACAAAATATGTGGTTTTATGTTTTTCTAGTTTACAAAAAATCCTCGAAGTCAGTTGAAACAGTAGACAGTGTGGTGGCCTGATTGGTTGATCTGTTTTATTTAATATAGCCATTATAGTGCACGTTCTCTTCGAAGCCTGGATGAGTCTGTTGCCAGCAGTAAACATAAGACAATTGATTGTTCATATTGCGGTCACGTTGTTCAGTTACTATTTTCACGTCTGACGTAATGACGAGAGCAAAAGTTATGTTACTTACGTGACCAGTTACAAAGTACCGTACTTTGCTGATTTACTTTCAATCGTAACGGATACAGAAGGAATCAATCAATGTGTATTGCGATAATAAAAAATATCTTTATGACTGCTTCCGTAACGGCATTCCGAATACGACAATATTCAATATAGTAAAATCGAATAGAAAAAAAGCATGAGATAAATGCTTTAATAAAAGTTGTTAGAGAAGTATCTAATCTTCGCGCCAATCAAGACAAATAGCGTGCATGGAAGACAAAAACTCGTATGTATATATCAAGTCACAGTGACACGAGCTGTGAATGATTGGCAATATCGTGTAAAACATTGTTGAGAGACGTTTTTCTTCCCGACGGAAAGTATCGGAATACACGCGCCATGCATTCCAGACCTGGATATATGAAGGAGGATTTACATTAATACGTATCGAACTCCGTTCGGTATTTCAATTTAAGCTTTGCGATGATATATAAAATGTACAAAGAAGGTGGCACAGAAATAAAATCGTACCAAAGATTCACTTGTGCTAAGCTATTTAAACAATTAAAGCATCGAATTTGAGCAAACATGTATATAACATACGGTCAGTGTGAGAGTATCACCTGTGATGAATGGACGCGTACATTTCACTCGCGACCCGAATATTTCATTAAACGAGCTTTGCGACACTAGCACGCGTCACACGGCAGCCATGGAGGGGCGCGTCGACACTGATCCACTAAGCTTACTATAGAAATTAATACGTAAACTGCTCTAACCTACGACTATGCGACAAATACTGCAGATAAAATCTGCTACAGTGCATAGGGTTTTCGGTGGCTTAATAGGGGTTGTCCGGACTACGTTCGATACAACGTTGATTGCGGCAGTACTGTTGCTATACTATTTGTTTTGATTATGAACAAAATATTGCGGGTATTTAGCGGGTCATACTGCTGAAACCTTATATAACGATGGATGAATTGACGAATGGATAATAGCGATAGTAACAACAGTCTATATAATTTGGAAATTTGTTTTTCATGAACCATTTATTTATAAGTTTATTGCTATCTTCAGATAATAGAACGTATACATATTTATCATAAATTCAGAAGTACATATGATTATTACGACATATTCAGGAGAATATTAGGGTAAGATGATATTATAATCACAGCTAGCTCAATTATATAGAAGATACGATAAGAGCTCAGAAACCACAGTTTCTATTCATATTATAATATGTTTCAGAGCTGTGTTTAACTATATATGCATTTAGCATTATAACAAATAAATACAAGCTAATTGGGTTTTATTAAATATTCATCGAAGTCAACTAATTATTTATTACGATGTATTCAACGGAGTTAAACAGGTATCTATTATCGCATGATTATCAATCACTACCTAATAACTGTATATTCTGTATTGAGCTCTCATACTATTATATAATAAATGGTATTGATTCTACAAACACATCCAAAGTAGATTAAAACACTTGTGTGAAATCTGTACCAAGTTCCTCTGTATTCCAGCCGTCTTTATAGTACTGTTGGACTTATCTTACAACAAACAGAGCGGACTTTGCTCATTCTCATTATCTCGCTTACGGCAGGTTACGGTTTACAGGAGCATTATTAACTTTAAAAATGTTCCACTCAGTCCGGAATGGATCGAAAGTATGTTGTTTCTCTACACAGACTTTTTATTACTTTACTATTAAATGGGTCCATTATAGTAATATATATATTTTCTTTTCGATTGCTCAAAAAAAAATTCAAAACTTGACGCTATACTGGAACAACGTTAAAGTACATAACAGTATCACAAATAAAACTATATCTTACTTAAAAACAAACGATTCAAAAAAATTCAAAGGGGATATAAAATATAATATATTTAATAAATTTTAATTACAACCTGATGCTTACGGAATACTGTAAAAAAAATATTAACATAATCTCCTAGAAGGGTTTTGGCGACTCTATAAGCACATACAGAGAAAAGTTTTATACATTTACCTTATTATTAGGATAGAATCTTAACAATATATTTTGTAACAGCACTTGCTTTTAATGCTTTTTTGTGTTATATAAACTTTGTATCAGAAGGTGACTTGGGTCTAAGACGAAGTTTTGTATAAACGTAAGTAGTGGAGGGTGGCGCGGACACATTGGGGAGGTGCACGTACAAAATTCTAACAGGCAAATCCGAGCATAGCACTCGTCGGGAGTTTATTACCCTACTCATATTTACACAATTCGTGGGTGTTAGCGGTCCAGGCGAGAGACCGTCGCTGGAGAATTCCCCTAGGTCCATACTTTTCCTACATCTAAATTCTTTTTGATAGAAATTTTCTTTGACAACTCTTCTATATTATGTGTTATTTCAATAGATCAATAAAGAGCTCTAGACATCTCTTGTGACCGCGAAGTACGTGTAACATAAATAATTTATATATAAAATAAAAGTATATTTCACTGAAAAATATTAAGCAGAAGGAAAAATCTGCACCGTTATATATAAAAGAATATCTGTTAATATGTTGTATGTCCTGTGTAGATCGGAAGATCGTAGTGTAATATTATATTTTAAATTAAATATCAGGAATGAGCAAAACTTAAGTCAATTAGTAAATGGATTTATGTATAAGGATATTAAAACTCGTAATGAATGAAGACAACAACAGCTATAAAGAACGCGAGGCCAAGTCGGGTGATTAAGTATCTCATTTAAATGCAGTCTCCCGATGCGGACGTCTCAAACGAGAAAGGAACGGTGCTCGCGGAAAACGGAAGACGAGACTCCTCGTAAAAGGAAGAAGAGGTATTTAAATTAGCGTACTCGCTGAAAAAGTGCACTAACAACATTAGTGAATGGAACAATGGCAGAGCACACAAAGGAAAAGAAAACCATAACGGTCCGAGTACGCGGCCAGGGAGAGCTCCTAGCGCGGAGCACGTAACTATTAGAAACACAGCCAACACCCGCATCAGACGTACTTGCTCTAATGAACCTTATACAAAAAAACGGCGACGTGAAATCAAAGAAACATTAGTATAATTAACTAATATAAGATGGTGTCAGTTACTCTAGAATAATATTAAGATGTCGTTATGTAGTTGAGTGATTACTAATTAGACTTTGATAATAAAGAAATGAAAAATGTCCCAATGAATTAACCTTTTGCTACACTTACATTTAATTTGATTCAAATTAATAAGTTAAGACTGTTTACTTCTCGTCTTGTATACAACAGTAATAAATATAACGGGGCAGCAATGATATAGATTTTGATTGCAAAAGTGCACTTAGAGGTTTTCTTAAAATTTATCTCGATTTCAAAGTTTGTGATATACGATATTCTCGATTCGTAAATCGCTGTCTCACTCAACACTGCCTGTATTTTATGGTTGTTGATGATAACTTACGGCCCCATTTAATCCACTCTAAGATCACGGACATCTGAGAGCTGCGTTTTCTTATTGAAAATTTCTTTATTGTCAACAATATTAACAAATACAGTCAGCGATAATTGCGATTTTATGGGCTGGAACGAAATATAGGCCATCATTTATTTATACATCGTTAACGTTTCACTTTATGTATAAACTCGATTGGTAGTTTGTATTGAAAGTGGGAGCCTTTATAGACATTTTATGGAAATAGTTTTTGTGTTAAATCTTTAATAGATTAAACATTTTAACTGGTCGTTCGGACGTACACAAACAGATTTAATGAGGTCGCGTGGCTGGTAAATATAAATTTTATATGAAACTAACAAGTGTTTCAACTGATTTTAAATGCTTTTATATAATCTCACTTTTGTTCGTATAAATGTTTAACAACGTTACACTTAGAATTATAAAGTGCGCCGTTGTCTGACCTACCCAGAAATGCTGAACTTGTTCCCCCAACTACTGGAATCAATTTCCAACTTATCGTCCTTTTGAAACCGCAGAGTAGAGTTGAATTAAATTGCATTAATAGCAGAATCCTCGGTCGCAATCATTAAAAGTTGGAATAGATGAATTGATTTATATTCGATTGACTAAACAAACTAAATAGTACTTATTACAACTAAATAATAGCTTTTCTGATAGCACACTAATGCACCTATACGTTAATTTATATATATATCTTGTTTGCTAAAAACATTATATACAGTATAAGTAAAATAATTAATAAAGGATTGTTAGTAAAGCATAATGCTGCATATTCTCCTTTGGAATATAGAATAAAAATTGATTATATTCTCGACTTTGGATTACTAGTTAAGTCTATCAATATATAATTGGACAAAGGAACATTCACTATTTTCTATAATATTATAACTCTAGGGAATATTTTTATGTATATACATACTTCAGGTTTCCTTGCCTTTTAAATATTTTAAGCGCTTAACTATTTACTTTACTGTTAATTTGTTCAGAGAGACAATTTTTTCATTAATTCAATGTCTATGTAATCTTTTTCCTCCTCTATGTTTTGCAAATGTATATAATGACACGTGACAAGAACTTTTATTTCATAGATAACACATTAATATAATAAATGTAAATTTATTTAATGGATTATTTATTCTAGAATTTTTGTTTCTATTACCGTCATATCAGAACTGACACAGTCACAGTCGTTATATGTATTTAAAATCTTAGAAATATTATAGCCCATACCCGACTTTGTGTAGAGTTTATCGGTAAGCTTAATATATTAGATTCGAATATTTTCAAACTAATATTATTTTGCCGACCCAAACCAGAGGGCAGCGAATAAATATAACTTTTTACTGTCCTAAGCCCTTAATATTTATAGGTTGGTTCACATACTATAAACAAACTAATGTTTGAAAGTTGCGAGGACGACCTTGTTAATCCAACACTATCGCCCAAACAAATTAGTAACAACATTAATACATCCCCTGTATCCAGCAACTTTCCCGCAATAAGCAAAATGTATTACTGTTATTTATATCGCTCATGCGCTAACAAAGTTTTAATTGCAAGTGCCGATAGAATTTGCGTACAAATGAATTTATTCGCTGGATCCGCTCTGCATTCGGGTGAGATTGTTGGGTGGTGAAGTGTCGCGTCGCGGTGAAGCCTGGGTGTGTGCTACCCGACTGTGCGCAGCCGCTAATTGCGGGTAATGAGGTGCCGCCGCGCTGTCTCGCATTCACGCTACTTAATCAACACTACATGATTGATACACGACATGTTGTATGAGCCACTTAGAGATATTGAAAGTATAGAAATGGTCTGCGATTCAAAGTGAGGATCGAGCACAATATTCAGTATTCGGCCAAACAAAAGGGTGATAGCGGTACGTGCGTAAATCAAACGTCGTACAATAACAGTGCCTCCCGCGAAAACCCTCTTCACCGCCCTCTCGCCCCTCTACTATTCCCCTTCAGACCCCACTCCCCTACTGTTCTGCGCCACAGACTAAATGTCATCCAGAGGCAACGCTCCCATTGAGGATGCGATATTTATGATTATTCGAGTAGGCTCCCGCTATTGTTCAAACACACAGTACACATCATATTTTCACACCCAATAAAATATTTTTGATGTCAACTGTGATATTTTATCCGTTGTAAGTATCTTACTCGTATGACATTAGAATTTTTCCGTCGTACCAAAATAATATTTCCGTAATACTTACTGTTAAATTTACTTTTAAAACGTATAAATATTTTATATTCATGATGAATGTTTTTGAATAAAGTTGAATCGAAAGAATCATTTGTAAGTAATGATCATCATAATTGGTTCCTTTGTTATGACACACAATTAATATCTTAAATTCATTTGTCAGACACTTTGAGATCTTTATTAATTACCTGACATTTGACCTTAAATTTCATACAACTTAGTTTTCAAAACGAAACACATTTTCTGTATTTCGTAAAATAAATGTCGAAATAAAATCAAGGTTTATTATGACATAAATATGCTTACATCAAATTAAAATTATCTTTGAAAACTTGCAAATAGAATAAATCAATTACTTCATTGACACGCTATGTTTACAGACGTCGTAAAAATTACGTTTATCACATTATGTGTGGTAGTTTCTAATAATTACGTTTAAAGGTATCTAACAATCGAAAATGCTATCAAAAATTCTCAAAGATTCATAAAATAAAATCTAACTAATGAGAAATAAAAATAACAAACAAAATACAAATGTTTGTATGAACTGTTCAATGTTAAATTACCTTTTTATATCGAACAAAAAATAACCTACATTTTAAAACAACATACGCAATCTCGCGTCTTGTTTTCCAATAATCGTTCCATTCAAATGACGTGAATAAAAATGAATATATCAGTCCATGAATATATCGGTAATAATAACATTAAAACCCGAACAATATAACTAAGCTCATATCGTGCGGCCTCCGCTGAAGCAGTAGGGGATTACATTTCTCGTTCCGATAGTACGATACCATCGCACTTTGCTCCATTCGCTGCAATTAACGAGGCACAATGACCATATAAATCTCCGTTGAATGTTCATTTTATACTCTCTACCTATGGAAATGTATATTGATGTTGGTAGTGTAACAGACGTCCAAATGGATCACGGTATTGTTAATGAGATATATAATCGATGAGAGAATACAAGAAGGACGTCGGTGAAGTAAATCATTGGAGCGGGCTGCCGGCTCGGGGCCGCTTAATCTTACCTATACGTCTAGAGCCGATGAACAAACAACCCGCGAGCCCAGATTACTGTTCCTATAAATCAATGTTACGACGCGTTAAAATATTTAAGCTGACGATTAATGCCTGTCGCGAGTAACGTCTTAGAGGAGGGAATCGCGAGTCTCAGCTGCTGCGACTACGCCACCAGATATCCTTATAAATTATCAAAACCGTCCATGACATATTTCTTTGTAGAACAATCAAATTGTATTACAATAGAGCTTAGCGAGACAAATATTACGCGGAAAGAGAACCACGACAATTATTTACGTTCGTCTTTTATACCAAGCAATTTGATATACGTTTAAAATGTCTGTATGGTAAAAACTTACAAATGTTTAAGAATACTAAAATAATTAAGTATTCGTCTGGACAAATACACTATTATATTTAACCCGAGTAGTTGCAACTTAAACAGTATTAGTGAGGCGCTCTGCCCCTTCTACATCATAACGAAGCTCCCCAGGGAGGCTAGAAAACATTCTGCCTTGAGTAAAAGCTAATTTGAGGAGACAATTTTTAAAATTTATTATAAAAGATCTCTGAGAATACAAATTAGTGAATAGATTATAATAAAGAACAATAAAAACTTTTTATAACAATATCGTAAGATACGACTGTCAATTAAAATGTTGCTTCTCCTACATTTGATTCATCATTTTCAAAAAATCTTAAATTATAGAACTTGACTACGTATTTTAATACTATACTATACTTCGGAATATTGAACATTTCAATATAATTGTATGCAGGACACGATCTAAGAAACACGATATATAAATATAATAAACATAAGAAAATTATTACATACAGCGGCTATATCTTGTATATGACTTTCACGTACGACCAGACGAATATCAACCCATCTTAATATATAATGAAATTAATGCTAAGTTTTACAAGGCCTCGTTAATACGACAACCGCACGAGATAACTGTTCCTAATCAGAGGTAATGACACGACGTCGATCCAAACGCTCCGGGGATCAGAATCCCATGACGTTATTGCAAATGAGAAATTCATGTCTAATTTGTACAGTTATATAACATACATTCCTAATATTATACCATTCCATTGAACATCTAAAAGATATTATCATGCATTTAAGAAAAGAAGCTGAAAGTCATCCTCTGAACTAATAAAGTGTAATGGGAAAACTAAAAAAGTTTTTATTAGACATTCTGTAATAAATATTCAAAGTTGCGGAATTAAATTTCGTTCTGATTTTTATTAAGAGCTCCGCGAACCGAAGAGGATGGATACTTCTGATATAACGATATACTGGCGGAAGTAATAAAATAAAACGATTTTACATCTCTTGGGGAAGCGAACGTTTTTGTCGAATGGGAAAAGTCGCTCGCGACTTCTCATTTTGCGATAAAATCAGGAACGTTTTACGACAATCTTCTATTCGATTAACATTAAACAACAATCCAAAACAAACTTTTTTTTAGCAATCCAAGTCTTAGTGCTTTCTTTTGTTTAAACAGATTAACCTTTTAAGCTTAAGTCGCTGAACATGGAATTCGGAGTGATCTCACAAATTTACTTCTTATGAGCACAGATTTCGAACGATTTAATTACTTCATATAATGCAATTATAATATTATATTACTGTGCTGTACGTTATTTAATTAATACATACAAATTATAAATGGAAATATTTTTAATTAGCTAAACCAATAAATTGAAATGCGAGTCGTGGACTTAATAAGTTTGGATGTTCGCGCCACATTGGCACCAACATTTTGAATTTTAAATACGTTATTGAGATTAAGTATGCCATTACATAACCGTGAGTGCGAGTGCCAATTAAATTAAAAATGTTTGTTTTCATGAACACACAGCCAAGTTGACTTTGTTAGTCATTATTATATTATAGAGGTTTTTAAAGCACCCTCCGCTCTAAAATTATATAACGTTACGGCCTATACAATAATCGTACTTGGGTTAGACTGCCTTCCAAACAGGGAATATGACCACTAGAGATGATTGATTCGATAAAAAAAATATGGTAAAAAAATGAAGAGGAAAAATGATATCTAAAAAGGATGAATTCTTTGTGTCCACTTAGCCTTAAGGCTTAGAGCTCTTTGTGACGGTTTAAAGTTTTAAGGAGTAAAAAATCCCTTAGCTAAAGTGACCGCGGCTGTACGTCTTCCAATGAACTGGTCACGTAAACGCATTCCGTATTATTTCCCTAGGAGTCATCACGTGACTAGAATAATATCGCCAACAGTCCTCCGCGGATGGAATGCCTTGACCCTTTACAAATAAACCGCTTTACGCACGATTCTCCAGCAGAGATTCATTATTCAACGTAACTTTGTTCACTGATTCATAAAATACGTTTAGTTTCATTTTATATTAGAACAAATATATTCCGCATCCTTTTCGGTTATCGTTTGAAGTTATTGTGACAAATATGATTTGAATTCGGCTAATTCAAAACAAAGCGAACAAAAATAATCGAACTTGAAAAGGTCTGAATAACTTCAATAACCTTTGAAATTACATCCAAAATATTTTATATATTATTCCAGCGAATTTAAACTGAAAATGGGTTTCGGAAAAACTTGTATTATATGTTAACTATACTATAAAGTCTACAATAAAACAGAAGTTACTGAGCTCGGTCTAATATAAGAGAATAACAGAACGCTTAAAAACAAAACCTTTGATGTAGTCATAGCAATTAAGTCCAAGAAACATATATCTAAGTGTATGTAAGGTTGTTCTACATGATCTTCTGTTTTGGGAGTAATAAAGTCGTCACTGGATACGTTAACCGGAGGCGATATTAGCTGGAACAGCTCATTGTACGACCTCGCACATAACTACCCATTTTCGTAGAGATAATGACGGATAAATATTTACATTGACGTTTTATTACGTGCGTTCGTATTACGCAAATAATATATATACTGTTATTATAAAACTGTATACAACAGCATTAAAATAGACCGGTGACTAATTTAAAGTCATTTTCTTTTATGTTATTTACACATAATATATGTGTGTTCGTATTTACATAGACACAGCAGATTAAGTCTCAAAAGCTTATTTCCACTTTTGGATTGGATTCCTAAGTATAGTTCTGTTTATAAATGCTGTTCGTTTGAAAGTCGAATATTTTCATTGATGTTAATCTTACCTTGGATTGCACCTCAAGGCGGCGTGGTGCAGAGAGTTGAACCCGTTGTTGTTGGTGAGAGTCATGTCAGCGCCGTGATCCAACAACAATGTCAATATGTCATCACGCTTCTTCGATATCGCGTCATGCAACGGAGTATCGCCCTCGGAATCCTGTAAACAACAAACACATCATTCATTCGCAGCCCCATTGAATAAATTCGTGATTCATTAAAATTCTTTATTCGAATATGTTTTTATTTATATATTTATGTATTATAAATCCGTATCCATACATAACATAGGGACAGTTTCCTAAAACATCAAACCACCCGGATGAATAATTGAGGCGGCGGAGGAGGCAGTAGGGGCGTGGATTATAGAAATTTGCATAAATTATAAGCGACTAAGAGTTAAGGCGAAGATCGCAGCTGGTATCGGCGGGATGCGTTCGCTGCAACAGACGAAATCTGAAATGGTGTCGAGTTCCATAATATAGTGGGAATGGCGCAAAAAGCGCGGCCACCGCGTCATTATCATAATCACCAGCGCTACGTGCCACTGCGGTGACGCCCAAGCAGTCTCGCTTTTGTGAGCGTGCATTAAGAGCGCCGAGCGTCGAGCTCACTCATTCCACAATTAATTTGCAAGATACCGTAAGATGAGTGATTTTACTTCTTCAGTGCCATTTAAAATGTATATTGTATTCCGCTCTGTCATATTTCATTTTTAAAAAATCGTGCACATTTTTTAATATTCCCTTTACTGTTACGCGGATAAAGAACATTTGTTGTACGTGACAATTTAACAGTGTCGAGATATATTTGATTGATAATTTAGTTAATGAAAATATTATAATAATCACTCCTGATATCCTGATACTTAAGTTAATTAGATTTATAATTGATATCACCCTATTACGATTAATAAGATCAGAATCCGACCTTCTTTCTTAACAGGGATTCCGATAAATTAACAAAAATATTAATAAGTCTAAGCTAATTTTATTTCATATTACTGTTATAATACAATATGTTAATTAAATTACTTGCTGGCTCATATAAAATTAACTATTCAACACTCAATAAATTACAGCACAAAATGTATAATTTATTTTAATGATTGAGGTTTCGTTTAATGCATGACATTGGCTGTATTTAATACGATCATTATATAAAAGTTGTCTAGCAACCGCATAGCAAATGACACGAACAGTGCTAATGTCAGCAGGCAGTAATTCAAGGGAAGTTGAACCACAGCACGAGAGTAATTTCGAACAGGATATAAGCGTTAAATATTAAACCTATTGGCATACAGCCTTCACAGACTGTAATTCATGCCATTGGAGCAGTTATGAGTTTCGATGGACCTTGCTAATTATATAATTGTTCCATTTATTACTAAATTAGCGATATAAATCGTCATCACCATTGACTATATAAAAATATAAGTAGCTACCACGTTTTAAAGTTCCATTAATAATAAAATATGATCACATAAATATATAAGCAGATCTATTAATATTCATTTTTGTATTAATAGGATAGTAGAAGACATGATTGCGAACGATATTTCCAAAGGACGTCGCCGATAAATCTCCGGATAAAAATGAGTAAAAATAAGTGTTGAGGAGAAATAAGAAATTTGATTTACGCGGCAATATCCTCAGGTGCATGGTGCAGTACGCTGACACGTATGTATGTACGTGTTCCATTTACGAATATCATGGCGCCCGGGCGACACATCGCTTACTACTTTACAATTTTAAATAAAGCTTACGATTCCCGGGCCGGAGTTTAACGATCTCGTAAAACTTCACACCCACTTATGATTTGAACTACATTTCATATCAAAGTAATTGCTCCATCGGCGAAATGTTATATACGGTTAGTGACATTTGAGTTTTACTTTTAAAAAATGCGGAAACTAAATATAATACAGATAATATAAAAAGTAGATTAAAAAGGGCAATTCTTAATTGTCATACTGATACTGTCTAGGTTAAGGTTCATTACAATAAACTTGATCCATTAGGCTAGATATAACCCATAATATGTATCAACAATAACATTATTTTAGACTGTTTAAGAACAATTTATGAAGTTCAAAATGTGGATTAATTTTCATTATTAATTTTAATGTGAAAGAAAAATGTTAAAATGGTAAAAAAAATAACTTATACATATCGTTATTGTACTTCTTACATACTAACGAGAATTCGTTCTTATATATTTCATAATAGGTTATATAAAGGTTTCAACATTGTCTCTATGTCCTCAAAGTCACTTCCTAGAATTTTCTAACAAAGCCAGTAAAGCCTACCGAGATATTCTGGAAAGAAAACAAAATTTTTAAATCTAATCAATACTTTTTCAATGTTTTTGAATTCTTATTATTATTATCGTAATTATTACACGGGAAAAATTTTATCTGAATTAATTTTCTAAGAAAGTCTAGTAAGATGTAACGTGTACGGCTTATATTCGTCTCTCGGGAGTCCAATGAACTGTTGTATTAATCTTAATTATAAGCGTAATATTAATTGAATAAGGCAATTTTTTTTTCGTTCTTCTTCGCTATATAATATCATATCTGAAGAAGATGAAAAGATTGGAAGGTTTATTAAGTTTAATTTAGGAAGGAAAAAAACAATAATTTGTAACTAAAAATATGTCAAAACCAAAAACACGTGTTACATTTACACAATAAAAAATACAAAACAAACAGGTAATTATGGAAAGATAAGACGCATTTGAAACAGGGCGAGGCGGAAAGGGGGATGGGTGAGGAGGGAGAAAAGATACAAAGATGTCACTGATACCAACACGACCTATGATATCATGAAAATGATATAACATTATGTAACATGAAACATTACACTGAATGCGGGTATCTAAAATACTATATATTACGTATAAACATACACAGACAATTCCCGTTACAGCGTTCGAAAATGTTATTTCCTATTGCGTCGTACAAAAATAAAAAAAAAGATCTAGAAACGAAAATGTTATTACGGAGCTTTAATCCTCTGCAATATATAAAATAAAAGCTGCAAGTGGACGCTACAGGGATGCGGTAAAGCCGATTGATGCGCGATTGAAAACGGAGCTAAGCTAGTGACCATTGTGTTCTAGGCGGAGGTCAATCATTGGCGAGGCAGAAAGAAAACAACTAATTGTTTAATTCCAAACCATTACAGCTAGTATTAAGGGTGGATTATTCACGGGCCATATAATCCGACATCAGAGCGCCGCACCATTGCAGTACTCGCTGACTTATGATGGAGGCTTCGAGCCAACCCCATACAGCGAGAACGACGTACATTTACATCTATCTACCTTACATACACACTGGATCTATGAGGATACTCAGAGACATGATTATCACGAGCTTCGTATCATAAACATATAACATATTGATAGCATAAAGCTTAAATTTAATACATTTTATCCTTTATTATTTGTCAACCAAAGTAATACGCGTCGGTCGTTTAATAATAAAAACGAATTAAAAATTCAATAATAGTAAAACAATGATAAAATTTCATTAATGGCAACGTTTCGTCGGACGTATTTGTCCTGCATTAAACGCAAACACAATAACCGTACATAATATATTGGATCGTTTAAATATAATTCTCTGCATATATAAACACTCATAAAAATATATTAATTTTGACAATATGGAATGTTGCCAAATAGTTATGATTTTTAAATTAATAATGTAAAATGCGATGCTGAAAATGACATACGATAAGTCATGTTGAACGAACGCTCTATTTATTAGCTAAGTGAATTAATTTGGCTTACAATATCGATAGCAATTATCGATTGATTCAACGAGTTAAGTAGTGCGGGGTCCACTAGCTGGGTGCACCCTCATCAGCCGCCTTGATTGATTGTGCGGAATTAAGCCGCCGCGGCTCCGCTCTCGACATCACTAGACATACCTAGCGATAAATACACAATACGGTAAGTAGAAACATAGCAGTTTATACTTTGCGAAATTGATTTGTTTTGTTTTTTGACCTCAATTTTTATATAACAGTTTAATTATTAGTGCTATATTATAAAGATTAAATGTTTCATTTAACTAATTCCGAATATGAGTGACAACAATTGCATTTGCAAAATTTCAGACACAGAATTCAATCACGACTTTATTATTCATCCGTTGAAATTGACGACTATTAACATAATTACTGAACACCAATTTTATTTTACCTGATTGCTTTGTAAGATTGCATCGACACGCTACATAGGAACCGTTTCTAAATCAATTACCTCATTTAATAATGTACCTAAAGAGTTATGAATGTAAAATTGTTAGCGTTCCGTATGTATCGTGACGATGCGATCTCGGACTAAGCCTACTAAATACTTATGTGGAAACTTTGAAATGAACTCACAATGTAAAAAATTAAAATTTGCAGTGATCTTGAAATGTATATATTTGACATCAGAGGAAATAGAAACGCCAAGACTATTCTACTGTGATTGAAAGGCGACAGACGACAGTACATTAAATCATATGGAATCGTTTTCTTCGTTTATATACTTATAATTTGATAATACAAAGTGTACACACAATGTGTATTCGATTAAGGGAACGGCTTTCAGTATAGGAGCCATAACATAGAATCGGAAGGTTTCATATTATTTATCGTTATCCAGCTATTCTAACAAATAAAGATAGAAAAAGTGAACGTGATAAAGTAGGTCGTTTCATAAATACCCCGGTCCATTAGTGCTTCAATATCTCAACCACGCGGTTCTTTGTTATTCCAGGGAGCGCGGTTACGGCGCTTTGCTTTAGATATTGGAAGGATAATGTACTGGGCGAGATTTAGACTCCAACGCTGTCCAACTCACACACCCTCCTAACCCCTCACTACTTCTTTTTTAACGTTTTTAAAAAACTTATTTTTACTATAAATGAAATTTTAAAACTTCTGTCAGGTTTACTTACTACAACACACTGTTTGAAAGGAAAATATTACAGACGGAGTGATATTTTTTTTCTCGTATTATATTCAATACAAATACTTAATTAATAGTGTGCCTCATTTTTCTCATGTAAAATGAATCCAGTTATATTTAAACCCATTTCGAGCATGACGTATTCTGACTCAATCACAAACAGGAAGAGAAGGAGATGGAATATGCTTTGCGATGGATGGCTGGTACTTGAATAAACAAAATTAAACACAATTTACAAAAACAACATTTTAATTAATTGAATTTCATTTTATTTTCATTTATTGCTTCTTATAATAAGATGTAAAATTATTTAAGTAATATAATAAAATTCTGTTGTATTTGTCTTTTAGTTCCTTATCTACTTCTGATAAATTTATTACTTTTGTATTGATTTATTTTGAAAGTGACGACTGATTGGTAAGAAATATCATATTATTTACTCTTTGTATTACTGATTTTTTTTTATCTCTTTGCTTTATGTATATAGAAGGTAGGTAAACTTATAAAAGATCTAAATAAGGCCACAAAAGGTTTTGGTGGGTGGATGAATCCATTTCTCTCTGTAAACACTACTAACATGTTTGTAGTTTATCCGAGTTGAAAATCTTACTTCCTCGATTTCAAATAATCTCTGTATTTAGAGACGATAGATTTAGATATAATTTTTCATAGAGGATTTTTTAGATTAAAACAAATAGTTAACATTCATGTTCCCTACACTTAATAAACATTAAAAATACTTCTGTTTTTTGCTATACAAATAATTTATTTTTAATATAAACAGTCAGAAAATATTTATTTATTTAAAAATTTAAATATTTCTTTAAATTTAAGATTCCATACCGAAACTTGCTTGCGTTGATATTAATGAGGTATTTTTAGTGTATTTAAAGATAAAATAAAATAAAAAAACAAAAACAAATTTAAAAAAAAAACATGAATTTTATATGAATTCATTAAAAAGAAAAATATATTTTTGCTTAAAAACTATAACTAACAACTTATAACATAATTTGATTACAATATGATTTTTATTAAGATTTATGTATTCGTGAACGATTTAAGTACTAATATTTACATAGTCTGAAAGTTATTTTTCCCATCAATCGGATTAAGTTACTAAATTAATTTGTTTTATATTTTTATCAAGAAAATCTAAGTTTCAAATTAATTGCCTTAATATATAGATGGATTTTATAATAAGATCTAGCATTTTCGAGAGTTTTATTCATTTAAATGAAACTAATATTTTTCGGATATGTAAATTGGGAGTATGTAGTTTTTTACAAAAATAAATCACGCGTAGTTTATCCGAAAAATATTAGTTACATTTAGATGGATTTCGTTTCATCTCTTTGAAATATATTTTTTTGTTTTGTTTTGATTCAAAAGAATAACTAAAAAGTTATCGCTGGGCAAGTTTATCGAGTTATTCTTAGCAAACCCAATCATTTGATAACCATATTATGGAAGAGCATTTAAAATTCCTAATTCACCATCTTGGGCATGACGCCATGTTGGATTACGAATTACGTCACCAATTCACCCACAAACTTAACATGCATATATAATATCAGCTCAATAGCTTTAAAACCTGCAAAATTTTACTTTAACTATAAGAAGTTCATCATATTGGCCTTAGACTGAAGTCAACTTATTTTTCAAGTTATTCTTATCAAGACTTTCATTTGATATCCAAATTAAAAATGAAGAGGAAATAATACAGAGGTGGATTAAAAATAACTAGTCCGCCATCTTGGATGTGCCGCTATTCGCATAAGACTGACTACACAAATTTAGACATAGATTATCATCCTAACTGAACGTGTAGAGTGTAGACTGTATGAAAACTTTCAGCGGAATGGATTGAAGATATCTGGAGTTACGAGATTTTACCCGAACAAATACACATATAGCAAACTAAATAAAATCTTGCAAAAGTTCTAAATATATGAACTTTACACTTCTAGATACTACAAATCGTGGATACCCATGAAAAAATAACAGAGCTTGTATTAAGAGCGACAACGTCGCACTGCTTGTTAAATGTGTGGTGAGATAAATTTATCAGTAAAGGTTTAAGTCTGTCTCTGTAATTAAGAATCTCTCTCATTAAAACAATGAGAGGTGATTGGCGTAATCACTGCGTACCCGAGCGCCATAAACCGGGGCTTAATTCACAAAACAAATAACCCTCACCAAAGTTGCTAATAACACCCACAAGAAAGACGTTAACACTATACAAAACTACAATAATTATTGATCAAATATATCATTCATATTCAGATAATTCAAAGAGATTTAGCATTATACATTCTACGAACCTACTATTTAAGAACAAACATCTAATCCCATAAAACTTTGGATTCCGTTCTCCCTTAAGTATTTGGTTTAGATTGATGAAGAGTCTAACTTTCGGCGCCTAGTGAACTTCTCGACTGAAGATTTAGTTTAAAAAGTTATATGGATTTCTGAAGCAAAGCAAATTAAGTCTTAACAGAAAAAAATTGAATCGTGAAATATATTTTATTATAAATCGATCCTTCATAACATAATTAATGTATGTATTGCTGAGTAGCTTGTATTTACAAACGATAATTGTCTACCACTGCTAATTATGTACGACGCGATGTCTATCGTTGGATAATCCCTGTCTTGTACAACTGACAACTAAGCATAGCACGATAGTTATACGTCTATACATTTATTGAGCATACTTTATAATACATTTTCAAAAACTAAGCTATAAAACCTAACAAATGTTAAGTCGGGTATACAAAACTATCATAATATTTACCCAGAAAACCTGTCAGAAACAATAACAGGACGCTTTATGTGTTTGGGTTCACGTTTTCAGTGACGATTTGAAAAGTTTTCAAGCTGACATGGTATAAATATCAGGAATTCTAAGTATTTATTAGGTGAATATTACATCGATTCGAGTGTGCCGCTGAGATTACGGTTCAAATATACGATGCTTTTTCCTACTTCTGTACATATCACAGGTGTCCATAATGTGGCAGAAATCGGATCCAGGGATCAGACTAGTAAGGGCGAGTATACACTACACTATATTTGAAACATTTTTAATACATAAATTAAAAAAATATAATGAATTTAATCAAGCTATTACAAGTATGACGCAATATTAACATTATTACCACAAATTTATTACCTTGATAAGTACTGCTTAATAAAATAGTGTCTCTGTATCCTAAAGTACAATATACATATAACCTATATGTATATATCTATATATGTGTAGGTATGATTAATTAAATGTCAGTCAATATAAGACAGCTGTACACATTGATTGGGAATTAGAAAAAAAAACTGCCAAACTAACATTTATCCCCTTACCTTAGGAAAAGGTCGGCCGTAATAAAATATAAGCGGAGAGTGCGAAGAAAGGAAACATAAAATTTCAGGTGACGTCGGCCCTTCCATTAATTTATCGACAGATCGTGGTAACAGGCAGTCAGGGTGATATTTACGATGTTAAATAAAGAGCGGAGAATTTCATCAGCTAATTACATAACCTGTATAGTTACCAGACGATAAGGCTACCAACAGTTAATAATGAAACCAAGAAGAGTCCAGTAACAAATTATTGAATAATTTAATAATAACTAAATTAATATTGAATATTTCCTATTTATTTTTCAAACACGAGAATATTAAATACATTTTCGATTTTAATTTTATATTCCAAAATGACTAAACTTCCTAAGTCCTTAATAACGAGAACTTTATTAAGTAGGAATTATTAACATTGCTTTCGAGTTATTTTAATACTTGTTTGTTTTTATTTAATATTTTATTACCATGTGGTAAACTTCCAGGAGGATAAAATATTAATTTATATTATTCTAAACTGTAAAGAGATTAAGTTTAAAAAGTACTGGTTAATCTCGTTAAAATCATATAACAAGTTATTCATCGTTGTGTTAATTTGTATATGTTTAATAACAATTTTCAATCCAATATATATGAAAGTCTGTTCAGGAATTTACATTTTATTCAACGTTAATTTAATTCACATAGATCCTATATATTACCGAGTTCATTGACGAATTGTTCAAACAAGAAATCAATTTAGATATACGGTATAGGACACAGACACAATGTCCATTTACTATGAAGCTGAACATGCCCGGGGTTCTATTTGCACAAGTCTGAATGAAACGACGCTCGTGTCGAACCAGTATCCGATGCGTAGTGTTTAACAGCGCTATCTCCTACCGAATTGACGCGTTTAATTGAACGCCTGTTCCAGCCATTAGTGTACGAGACAACAGTTATTGGCACCAGCCAGTCCCTTCTACATTCGTTGTATCCCAGACACTCAGACCTAATTCTAATTTAATGTTATAAAATAACAGAACAATAGGACATTAATCTGTTAAACGTCAGCGTCCGTCCTAGCTCTCGAGCATTATCAGTTCACATTACATTTAACAATGTCGCTACATTACATTAAAACTGCGAGACACATCTCCGTACCAATGATGATATTTTATAAAAATATTTAAGAAAATATTCTTGCTAAATGTGACACGGCCAATAAATCCCTTAATGGTGTCGTAAAATTGCCGTGGTATTATCTTGGGAAAAGCCGGCTATTTTACATTCACCTGTGAGGTTTCCCTCCACATCCAATTTATGTTAGTGGGCACAAAACGAACGCTGACAAATGCGAAAATAAAATGAACATATGTTTTATCTCCCTTCATGGAATCGAGTTCTGAACCGACAGACTGTGGAGAGAGATCGAGCTGTGTACTTGTGTTGGAGACGTCTAATCGTAATTCGACGCCCAGTACCACCTCTTTGTAACGTCCGGCACATACATGTGTAACGATATATCTCACTGATGCTATAAAGACGGATGTGTTTTGTTCTGTTACTACAGACACAATAACTTTCGGAATATATTGTTAATAAACTTCACAAAACTATTGCATAGATTGGAATAAGAAATTTAGTAGAAAGTATGGTAAGCTGAGGAGGGGAACCAATAGAATATTTTTTATAAACGATAGATCTATTTGTTTTTTTTACGCGATAATAGTATTATGCTGTGTGTATAATAAAATTCAAACTTTTTCATACTTAAGTTTCTTTTCTGTAAAAAAAATCTTAAATTTTATAAGACACACCAAATAGCTCTAGTTTGTACCTGACATTTATTATGAAAACGTCTTAAAACCCCTGGATTTTGCAACCACTCGCGTAGTTTCTACTTAGATGCGATACGCTACCCCAGGACGGGCGACCGAACTAAGTGGAACTTTTCCCAGGTCGACGTACATAAAAAGAATTTTAAAAGATACTTCAAGTTGAAACTTAAAAACGGCGCTTGAGGTAATATTCGCTTTATATTTATGAACGTTATGTTAACTATTCAATTAATGTACACAGAAAGCATCCACGGAATTGAGTGACAACCCTATACCGGTTGTGAAATGAACGCCCTAAATTAAATTATTTCACCAATGTAACATTTCTTCATATTTTGCTCGATCCGAAAATGTGACTAAAACATAAAAATTATTGCATAACAATTGTTCGTAATTCTTGCAAATTTGGAGGATTTTTTTTTCAAATGACGTACACATTCATACGTATACATCGATTATTCAATAAAAAAATTTTTTGACTATTAGCGATACATGTACCGGTAGCGAAAACTATTTTCTAGATACAAATTAAAGGCTCTTTAAAACCACACACAAAGACAAAAAACATTATGGTGATAACATTATTTTTTTTAAATATGGTAAAGGTCTTAAATTAATATATATATATCTAAGTTTTTTTTTTTAAACTAAGTAACTTAATAAATAAGAACAGATCAAGAGCACAGAAGTAACTTTAAACAGGGTGTCACTTGAATTTCATCTTTTTTATAGACCGTAAATAATCGTATTGATAGTAGAAAATAGTCTATAAAATATACAAAGCATTTATTTCTGTACTTGCATTAAATATTCATTTCATGAACATCCTCTTACTTGTTAACGAACGAGGAATATCAAAGAAACAAAGAAATAAACTATAAATTGTTTAAATATAATAATTTTACTTAAAAGTGTACACAAAAGATACCGCAAATTATTCTATTAATAAACACAGTGACTGGTTCACGATGTTAATAGGTTCTTATGGGGGTAGCGACGTAATGAGAAACAACGAGCAGAATTTAATACATTTATGTGAGCAAACACAGAACCTATAGGGCGTGCTTACATACAAATTTATGTAAATATATAAAGTAATAAGTAATTCTGAGCATAATACGCATTTCTGATAACCGTATCATAAAACTTTATTGCTATTTGGAACCTACAATTTGTCCCGGACAAAAGTTTGACTCATCAGATAAGATTCCTCTTGAAACTCAGACGAAACTTGTTACTGATGTTCATATCTTCGTTAACATTTATGTAACGATGTTCGACATTCTCTCTCCAATATGTCTATATCAACTACACATATATATGCACATAGCCGACACAAATTAGACATATCTAATTTGTATTCAAGAGAATCTAACACATCCAATAATAGTACTAATTTATGGAAATTGACGTCTCTAAAAAATAAGCTGTTTTCGAGAATGAAATTTTTATGTAAAATTTTTGCAACAATCGTCTGTAATCATTTAGCGTAATAATACAAAAGTGCTTTGGAGGCTGGTGCGCTATTTCCATGGTCCCCGATTAATTATACGGGGCGACTCACAAAGGCTCGGGCCAAAGAGCAGGCGTCGAGGCCTGGGCTACCGGTAATGCATTACCAACACTATGTCTCATCTTAGGCTATTACAATTATGCTTTCTAGACTCTACAAAGACTGCTTATAAAGTTCTTTATTGTTTTTATAATATTATATTTAATATAATTCATATCGTTGCTACCATTTTATAGGTACTTATAGTGGAACTACAAGACAACTATTTTGCCTAAGAATTACTTACATGATCGGCTAAGAAAAAAAATTATGTACTTACGTTACAATCATAATAACCATTATTATAACGATTCAACAAAAATTATATATAAATATACGAAGTTTAATTAAACACGAAGCAGTTTCAGCTAATTATAACGAAGTGAAGCATAATGAGTATAGAAGGAAGCATATAAGCAAATATTGCAGATAGAAACGCGACGGGGTTGGTCTAATGAAGCCGTGCGGAGCGCTCGGGTAGACAAACTGACACCCAGCGACACAGCTGCTGTTATTATCATCACAACGGAGATTGCGAATGCATTCCATTAAAATAACTTGAATATTAAACGAGGTCAAATTGTAGTGGGATTATGTCGATGATCCCGAACATCCCCTCATACAACCCATCAGTTTTATAGCTATCACGGAATATCAAGTTTGGATTTTATGTTAACAAATATGTTGAAATTGCGAATCAACGAGCTAAATTTAAACGCCACATAAAATTTCCACTTTCCATACAATTATGAACAACTGGAAATTTAATTTTTTTTATATTTTTGCATTGCTATAACAGCCTATTTTATTAGCCTTTTATTTTGTTGAGTATATACTAAATATAATTTGACGTTAAGCAATACATTTGGCAATTCAAAATAGTGACATTCTGTAAATTATAAAATTCGAATAAATCTTCCGAAATACATATTTTCTTCTGAAAATCTTCGAAATTAATACGTCAAACTGGAAATGTAACCCTCTTCATGGCTGTAAAATGAAACGAATTTGTAATTTAACTTTTATGCAAACGCTAAAGCATCAGCCGGAGAGAATGGCACAGCGGGGAATATGTAAAAAGCAGATTCAGATCACGACACGCTGTGGAACGGGAAGCAGCAAAACGAGTTCGGCGTTCGTCTGATGGCCCCCGCGTTACTCGCCACAGTCCGTACTTATAATCTAATATTCGCAATTTACGAGGATCGCGAAAGGGGCCCGCTGGGAGCCCTGGCACTGTCATCGTGTACCTGACGCTCTACCGGGTTGCATTTACCCGGCGTTAAAGTCTATCGTTGTTACCTATTACGCTTTTTACGACGCCAATGTTAGCGCACCTTTGAGGATAACGTTTATTTTTTTGCGTGATTCAGGTGACACGGGTAATGTAAATAGGAAGGGCGCTCGGATTACATAGATACATTTAACCGGACTAAATAATGAAATGCTGAAACATTTTAAATATTCGTCTTTGTATTTTTAAACGTCCGAATAAAAAATAAACATGCTGGTCGTAAATTGTTCCATTGTATGTATTATCGGAATCGAAAAACAAAAATGAAACATCCATGGAAAGTAACAATCATAAATATGAAACACTGAATTACTTTACCAATTAATATCTCAAAATTCTAAATTTGTGACATTATACACGTTTATAGTATGAATTCAAAAATGAATTCACGAATATTTTACAGTACCGAAATATATTTAAGGAAATAAGTATTATATAAGGGGGAAACTATTACTGAAAGAAACGACGTATTGTATGCGAAGCTAGGATCGAATAGAAAAGCTTGTACGGCAAGTCTTGTAGAAATCCCGTCACACTTAGGTAAATCTCCAATATCCGCAACGAGCGGCTTCCGAAAAGTTATACTTTAACCCATATAAAGCAATACGAGCATATATTACAGGACCAGTTAGACAGAATTTTGCTTTGCATTTATATAGATTGTATTCATTATTACCCAGAATTATTAAATACAAGTCAATTATACAAAACATGCATAAATTATGAAGTATAATCATAAAATACTAAAAAAAGAAAAAAACAATTAATTACGAAAAGTCAAAATAATGGTTTTCCGTGAATAGATAACAATCCGAAATAATATTAACTAAAACACAGCGATAATTAATCCTATACAAACGGAAATAATAAATCCGAATTACACGAACAAAATGAAACGCCGAGATGACGGTCCGATCCCAAAATAACAGGAAAAGAGTGTAAACACAAAGGCGAGCTACAATAAGAGGGAGGACACAAAGCGACATATTTGCTCAAATTTGAATCCGGAACGTGAGGAGTCAGCAGTCTATTACGTGACCATTAATAGCATTCTGCAAAGACCAAACTCCATGATAACTGCCTGCCTCCACAGCCTTCGCTGTTCCTCTGCCCGGGGCGGGAAACGTCTATAAATTACTTAAACGACATCTCGTTCTGCATCAGATAAAGCTACGGTACAAAACAATACCGAAGCAGAAAACACAAATTGTTAGAGTGAAATACTGTTTCTTCATTCATAAAAATATATATGTTTCAATGCATATATAAGTTTATTTGATTTATACTCACATTTGGAAAATATTTTGGCAAGATTTATTCACAGACTTTCACCGAATATTACACAAAATTCAGTAAGAATGAATAAAACTAAATTAATTGTTAGCGTAAATAAATTATTATGAAATATGAATCAACTTGCTTTACGTTAAAGGGGAACGATTCTGTACTTGTGATAATTTAATAAAGAAAGTTTATTGGAGTTAGGAGAGCGTGCGTGGCTGGCAGGCTCGCCGCAAAAAGCCGAAAACTTTGATTCAATTAAAACAGAAAGTTGGACGAAGAAGTTACGAATGCGGCCAAAACCGCTTGTCGTAGTGCTACGTAAGACGGCGATCGTTTTGCTACATTATGTCTCTGACCACAATTATTTTATTCCTAACAAACGCCTAAAATTAACCTTAACGAGATATTAAATCAAACATAATCCACAAGACCGGAATAATGCCCAATCTCATACTTGACGACATTAATTTCGGTTCAGAAGATTTATTTTCATTTTATTTTAATTTTACTGGCGTATTTTATGAATTTTAATAGACAGTTCACACTGGACAGATTTAGCCAACAAAAAAAAAAGTGTCGAGTCCGGTGGGACCGAGGCGCTTTGCCTGCGAAAGCCGTTGGTAGGGAAATAAGGGGTGACGAGCATTGTTATGCAAATTGAGGTCGTTATTTTGCTAGGAGCGAGGAAAGAGCGCGACGTCGACTGGCCTACTGCGCTGAGCGCCTCGCCCGCGAACAGCGCACCGCGTCTCGGAAGCCGCTTTGCATAATTGGTTATACAAGTACACCTACTAAACATCCTCACACCGAATACATCTCTGCAATACGGCTCTAGCGTTGATTTTCTGTTGACTTTACTTGAAATGACGACTTCATTTCAAACCTCAAGTATAAATTATATCGTTTTAATCCACGATTTAAAAAATCTCCTATTAAAAATACGACAACACGTCTTTTTGCTATAATCTAAAAATTCTAGTTTTAAAAGAATCTTCGAAGGTTTTAAGAATATTCTTATACTTCTTATAGTTGTACGATAGACCTGTCCTAGTTTAGGGGCTAAAAGGCTATACAAACAGCGTATGTGCATTTCGTCTCAGCGATTTTTCCGTTCTAAGTCTCGCCAATAAAACAATGAATATTGGTCCCGCTTATCGATTTTACTTTTAAACATAAAAGTTCCTAACATGCTTCATTTAATTCAAAGTTTGATGGAATTTTAAGAATTAAGGATAATTTTATACTATACTCGTCTTATCTCTGCTGTAGGCTTAATTTATTAAAAACGCTCATGATGTTAACTGTATTTGTATGTAAAAAAATTCATATCATAACAGCATTAAAACACTAAGATTAATAAATCAATAATAAACTGAAAGTCGCGATCTCTGACCCAGGTCAGAACGATGTAAAATACTTTGATTATTCTTCTAGTCCACACAAAATAACAAAGTGTATTTTGTCGTTTGCCCGTCCGTATGCTTTTCGATTTTCCATAATAGACTCTGTTTTACTGACTTATATAAGAAAACATGTTAACAACGAAAATACAGGAACTTGGAACATTAAATCGCTAACATCTGGTTTCATGGTAGCAGTAATCGAAAAATGGTTCATGTTAAATTTAGGGTTACATTAAACATACCCAAAATACATAACAAGAAACGTAATTATCATTTATACCATAATTTCAGAATATTCAGTAGCCATACACTCATTGCTTAAATTTTAATTCTTCGGAAATAATTTCTCGTACGTAACGTAACGTATTTTCACAAACAAAAAACCAATATTTCAATTATCTAAGAGAAAAATTTTATACTTCAAAATTGCATAAACTAAAACCCTTTTTTGGTTAAAATTTTGCTATTGTCAAATATCTGAACCAAAATTTGGTATTATAAATTAATAATTGAAACTTATATTCGCTATCTCGTTCATAAAAAAAAAAAAACTTATAACAAACTTTGACCTTAATTTTTCTTACTCTCAACGAACGAAGTATATCAGAATTTTGATGGTTTATCTATTAGAGACTTCAGTGTTATTCAACAATTCTCAATGAGAACTTAGATTAAGTGACAATATTTTTATTTAATCGGTAATTTTAATATAAAACTATAATGAAAAATGATGCAAATTATTCATAAATATAATATATACATATTACATACATATGCATCATCAAGCGTTATACGGAATATATAAATTAATTGAACCAATTTCCTATAACGTGAGATTATCAAGTACTTGATTTCTTCGACAATATTGACACTCATCTAAGTGTATTTTCGTAGTAAGTGATATAGATAACTATCCTGGGACCATCCTAGTCTTTGTTTCATTATATCACAAACGAGTTCGGAGATTTATCCCTCAGGAGCTAAGTCTCAGCAGTGTATTATTTGTGCTATAAATTTCAGGCTGCGTGGTAGTAAGATGATATTTTTTCTTAAGCCTGGGCAAAGCTTATGAATTAAAAGTATATTTCTTATCTCAGTATTGCCGTTATTTTTTCTTATGTTAGTAAACGCATACTTTACACACATGAAAAAAAGCAGAGGGGTCGCTATTTTTTTGTTGACATTATATTTTGACACCGTATATTTTTATCTTGAGGGAGCATCATCCGGATAAACATCAAAAAGTCATGAGCGAAGTAAAGGAAAAACAATAAATAACTGACACATTCATACTTCCTTCGTATAAAATATTAAACTGTTATGTATGGCCACATACACAAAAAAATATAAGAACCTTATACACGGTCAATTACGCTTTGATGGTTACAACTGTCGTATGGTCTATGCCAAAGTAATTAATAAAATGGGACCAATACATTAAATGTGATATACAACGGCAGTGAGCTTTTGCAGATATTTATTAGCGTATTTGTATACTAAAATGTAACCGTATCGCGGTAAAAGTTTTCACATTATTCGTTTATTATATTCAATAACAGAAAACGTGTTTTTTTTAACCTATGAAATTTTCAGTTCACAAAACAACAGTTCCTATTGTTTTTGACCACTGAATGCATGTGAAAACGGACGATTCGTCAGTCGCCGCACATGATGGATGGATTGACAAGCTATTGGACGTACGCTGTGTGCACCAGATTCGAGGTCCTTTCAAAACTATGATGCATACGACGTGAAGAATCAGTATCGTTGTCACTGGCTTTTGCATATGAGTTTGCTGATCCGATTTTTTTTCATAGGAGCAATAAATATGACCTTAGTAATATTATTTTCATGGAATTATGGTTGCTTGGTTAATATTATGATAGAATGAAAGTTACACAGTATATATTTCGAAGCATTAAAACAGCAATATCGTTAGAAATGACAATATAGATTATCGTAAATCTGAATGTTCTTAAACCCGTTGGCGATAATATCTCAAGTGCTAATAGCTTAAATTTTTCCTTTAATAACTCAAACTGCCTAACTTGTAGCCATCATATTCATATTTCTGAGAAAATTATCCAATATAATAAGTTTTGAAAGAGTAAGAGACGACTTTTAAAAGGAAAAGTTCTGTGAAAGCAAGTAATGGCTCATCCCGCTCACGATTTCTGCCCCTCAGGCGGAACAGGCGGACCAGCAGCGTCAAATAAGTTTCTAATTGCTTATATTACCAAGTTATATTCGCTCTTCAAAGTAATTAAGTCTGAAAGTTAAAACCACATTCACGTATTTCAAAAAACTTTTTAGCAATTTTTCACTGAACCCGTCTGAAATTTCCACCCATATTGTAACAGCCATGAATCAAAGAGTTTAACGAACGTGGATAAAACGTCTTTTGTTATACGCCAACAAGGGTTAGGTACTTTGTAATCCATTGAACTGTAGCAATAAAATGCATTCACATGGAAAAGTCATAAAATATACGATTTAAGCCGATTACAATACCGTGGTTTAGGTTTTTACTTATGTAACTTGAAATGCGCTATGGCTGAAAGCTCTCGCAAAAAAAATGATTCTAATGTACACGACTAACTATTTGTTCGGACGCAATAGAAACAGAAATGAACTTTAAATATCCATGACCAAGCAAATATCAGCGTAAATTACATTGATCAATAAGAAAAAGAAATAATAGAACTGAATTTCCATATCTAATGAAAACTTAAATTACTCAAAAAGAATAAAACAGTGAATAAAATACAAGTTATATTCGCTTGAAAATATGGAAACTGAAAACAAAAACAACAAAGGCTTTAAGTAAGTGTCGTTAAGAGTAGAAAATGTGAAAGTAAGGTTGGGTAGACGCTTAAATTCAGGAGATATGAAGGAAATGTGTGTGGCATTCTTGTTTTCAAGTTGGCAATAACACGGTGGATATGGAGCGTGCATGTGGCGTTGCTGTGGCAGTAAATTAAGTAGCTAGAATAGCTTTGAAAGATATACGAGTTCGGCGCTCGCTATCAGATCATTCGCTGTCCAACGTTGTGCTTGTGCTTTCAACATATTCAAAACTTATATCCCTTTTTGTATTATTACGGTTTCGTATGAAATGGACGACGGCAAGCTTAAAAATACTCGCGAAAGAATTAAGTAAAAAATCCGGCTTAGCCGTGCACCACTAAAAAAAGAAAATATTTCTCCGGAGAAAATAAAGAAGGCCAACTTAAATTTAGTATATCGGTCTGCGAGTGTTTACGAGGCACTCCCCCGAAATAAACAAACCGAAGGCGACGGTGAAGCACAAAGGCCAGGTTTCGTGAAATGGCCGCCTATTTTCATTTTCTGTTTTATCGCAGCTGAAAAACAAATGAGAGTATTTTTTTGCGGCCGACGATGAAGTAATTACTACAAAAAAAATGCTTATTCAACTTCTGGGAGACCACACTTACGTAAACCAATTCTTTATTGAATATTAAACCGCGTATCCGAATATTTATTGCGGATTCAGATTAAACACGGTTTAAATTTAAATCCAGAATAAATTTCAATAATCAATTATTTATGGTTTTGTCCTTTTAATCATATTTTTTAAATATAATCGCCATGTACAAGTAAAAGTTATTTATTTCGAATGTACGTAATATATCCATATATGTAAAACTCTTTATTAATGAGCAAAGGGACAACAGCGGAACTGAATATTCCAGGGATAACAAAAGGCAATTTCAAATTAAAACATAAACAATAGGTAATTCTCACGTGGTTAACGAGCGGCTCGAAACATTTTCACCTTTGAAACTCAATTACAATATATATATACATATATATCTGTATAAACACCGAGTTAATGCTGACCATTCGACCAGCACCATAATTGAAACAATAATTTAAATCCCGTTTGTTTTAATTTATAGCATTTTATATCAATACGTAATAAATTATTAAACGAATTTCAAAACGATTAAAGTATTAAAAAGAGTAAAGATTATATATTTATATGAATTTATCAGAAACTATTTATATGTTCAACTTTTTACATTAACAGCCATAACTAATTGATTTTAGCTTAACCTAAAGATAATTAATAATTTTGTGAAACAAATAGTATTAAAGTAATTTAAAAACTGAAATAAAGTCAAAAAAAACTGTCGAAGAGTCACTAATATGTACCGTAAAAATTCGTTCAGTCGAAAGCAGGGCTAATGAGAAGACATAAAGCGTGACGTCATAAAAGCAGCACATTATGCGCTCACAGCCAGAAACTGTTGGTAATCTATTCGGAGCTATTTTAATTAGCATGATAGTAATAAAGCTGGGGAAGTTTTTGTGGCGTCTCGGACGTCGATTCCCGGGCCGCCTGACGCCGTCGCCACCCGGATCGGCCTCGCTCCCAGGGAATACTTATAACAACTTCTCGCTCGGAACTTATCGAGTTCCGCGTTCCAACTCCTAGCTATAATAAATGCTTGCAATGAGCAGGATATTTGCGGTAGCAGGATAAAGTGAATGTCGAAGATATGTTATAGTATCATGCATTCGAGGAGATATTTTATTAATAATATATTCTTATGACGCACCAGTTTTCAGCTATAAATAATCTTAAAACGTAGGGAAAAATAAGAATTTACAAAAGGATAATACATGACCTGGGTTTTATTGTTATATATTTATAAAAAAAATTGAGATAAGGCTCCGAATAAACTTTAATTACAAGGGCAAAACGTAGAGAATATTAAAAGCGCAGTAAACACGGCAGGGGTAGAGGTTAGACAGTAAAGGAAAGCGTATCTCGGAGTAGTAAATCTCCACGAACGTGATAGCCCCACAATCGCTTTCTCAGCGGCACTTGTTTCACGCACCGCCTCCACTTGCACTACAATAATTTCCCTCTAGCTATATTTTCTTCAACTTTTATGTTTCTCTAGCTAAAGTTTTCACTAAATTTAAACAACATAAAGATTTCTCGAGAGTAAAAGGCTTTAACTTGCACTAATCTAAGATGGTTTCCTTAACTTTTGTGCTAGACATCTTAAAATTATATTGTTATAGTTTTGTTTTTGTTTCAGTGTTTTATTTTGATTGCGACACTAAAGAGCACTAAGAGAACTCAATTCTAGGTGTAAATAGTATAGAAAAGTCGATATATCGTGATAATATTACAAAATGTCCAAGAAACCTTTATTTTTAATATTCAAAGCATACGTAACAGTGTTCAACCCAGTTAGAGTTAGGTCAGCGCTAACCCTGCGCCTTGAAGTGGCAACATTTTCAGATTAACGAGGCCAGCTATCTGAATTCAAAATTTTCTTACAAATCCATTTTCAACAAACTAAAAAATTTTTTGTAAACATGTTGAAAAATTTGATATCAACTAAATTGATATTAACAAACTTCGGATGAATTTATTTTAGATCATATAATAACTTTAAACATTATAAAAATATATACAGCACTAAAATAATATTGCATTTAAATTATTAAGTTAAAATAAAATGGACTTTAAAAATAACGTGGCCGACTATGTTATAAGCCGCGTACGTAATTGAGTGCGACTTTGCTCTACTTTGAGATCAAATAAACTGTTTTTATGTCATTATGATTTTTGTCTGCATTTTTATGAAATAGCTGTTATACCTATGAATTATAACAAGTATTCTATTTTGGGTTTTCATCTAAGGGCCAGGCTGACAGCCTCACTCGATATTAAAAAAGTTTTTATACGTATTCGGTTCCTACAGCGTTTTATGCACCCAAATCAAATTTATTACAGTAACAAGAGAAATATTTCCTCCCTTGAAATATTGCTTTATGGTATTAATACTTGGGGTAAGTTAATTAAATTACAGAATTTATTTTACTTTTAATCTTTAGTCAAATAATAATAAGAAAATTCAAATAAAAGATTTAAAAAATCTGGAACCTATAAAATACATTGAGATATCGCATTTGGCACCAACGCTAACAAAAGCTTTCCAGATCATAAATACGGTAGAAAAATACGCTCGTCTGAAAAACGAAGAGATTGCTTTAGCACACGAAGTCAGTCAGCGTTAGAATAAGTACCCAATATAAATACGGATAGGGAGACATTTGTCCGACGAAATGCCTGCCCAGGTCAGGTGGCTCACGGTGAGAGCGTTAAAAGCATACATAAATTTACACTATGCGAAACTGTATAGGACGCAGGTGGCGTCGAGAACAGTAACTTAGCGTAACTCCACATACATCTTGATGTGTCTTCAAGCGTTTTTTATTTAACAGTGATTACAATTTATACACTCGACTATTTTATTTTTTTAAGAATTTAATTAAGTCTATCCACTTTATTAGTTTAGACTAAATTAAAACACCTGTTACATTAAAAAAAAAAAATATTTAATGTAAAGTTTATATTACGAACATAATCACGTAGCAAACAGTTGGAAGACGTAGAATATTTACCCACAGTCTAGGATAACAGGATCAAAGATTGTTGCAGCGTATGAACGGGTGTTGAAATACCGCTAACGAAGTAAACAATCGACGCAGACGATCGCGTCCGTCTAACACCGAGACAAAGGCTGATGAATCTGATTACTTCGCAGAGCCATGGCATAATGAACACCGCTTATCATTCCGAACCCCGGTAATTGATCATCTATATAAAATAACTATAATTCGATCATGTAATCGACACTTAGAGCTCTCATAACAATATTATACTTTTACGTATATGGTTTAATGTTAAGGTTAATTTTCGTAAAGGAAATTTAATGTCCTAAATTAAAGTTGTTTAAATTATGTAGGCGATGCAATCTTACCGGTAGCTGTGAATTCCGTTTGTAAGCTGGTAGTGGTACGTTTCGCGGCTAGGAGACCTCCGACCGATGCCACCGTCAGCACACAACCGTAAGCTCACCAGATTACATTCCTTGATCAACACCTCCCTAAACAGGTATGCAACGATACTATTTTCTCGCTACATTGTTTGTACATTTGTATTCCTTTTCGTTTGGGTTTTTTAAAACGTATCATCCTTACCTCACAACTGTTCCTTTTAACAAAATTATTCTAGTAGCAAACAAAACTAGAACTGTATACAAAGTAAGACCAACTTTGTCAATATATTAAGAGAACTGGAAACTATGAAGGTTACTTCTCTAGCAGAAGAAAGGAAGCAAACGTGCACTGCGCGTTATTTATGACTCACTCTTCCGGTGCCGTTAAGACTTCAGGAAATAAAGTTTAACTGCAGCCGGTGTATTCTCTGTAAATTTTTGTGTTAAACTTTGTCTTTGAAAATTTCCACCAGCAGAACTATGCCTCCAAAACATTTAAACATTACAATAAAGCTTGATGTTGAATGAACGTAAATAATTTCCATTTCAACATAACATTTTTTAGTGTAACAGCATCCGTAACTTTTAAGTGCAAGAACCGAGAAACATTTTTATCTAGGGAGCAAACTTGCAGGCGTTTCATGGACATAAAACCTTACTTAGTGAGCCACAAATCCTCGTAACGTTAAGCCGAGATAAAACAGCCAGCGCCACAACAAAACGGGGCTCAAATTTTTCACCTGCGTGCCGCGCCGACCGGGGAATGTGTGCCACACGAGTTATTACTTACACAAGAATTATGATGCCCCATAATGAAACCCTGCATGCCGTTAATCACACATCAGACCCCCATCCAACTTTATTATTTTCATTTGTCATACTTATATTTAACTAAACCTTTCTTTATTAAGATGTACATCGACGTGACGTCACATCGCTCTGGGACATCGAACGGTATGTACGAGTACATTATATACAGAGGTCGGTTGACTTTAATTAAAATAATAACTCGATCATTAATCCCACGGCGCGTTAATTTATCTTGCTCAAATAAAACGACCGCTTCTCCGTGTTCATCATTTTATATGGTGTGATATATCAAAATCTGTATTTATTGTCACAACAGAAAGTCCCATTTCATTTTTATATCAAAACAAGCATTCGTTACAACTATTACTTCAGAAACTTCACAATCCCTTAGAGAAAATTGTAGGGACTTGTTTGTCTGAAACTCAATGATAAACTTAGATACAATATTTGTGCGTCATAGTTTGTAGTTTCAATAACTGTATTTCAATTATAAATGACAGTTTACGTTATGAAGAATCTTTTATTTCGCGAAATTTGGAAAATGCTGTAACGTTACATTTAGTATAGCAAATCCTTTTTGATTGTTTTTTTACTGTTCATCAAAAATACTAACAATCTTTGAGGGATCTTCAGTGGAGTCTTTAATAAAATTTCGTTATAGTTTAAAAACGGAAGAACAGGAAAGTGACGTGTATAAAAATGTTAATTTTATCATAAACGTATGTACGTCTGTGTGTTTATGTAAGCGCTACTACGAAAACCACATAGTCATTTCTATAAATATTTTCTTATAACACAAATATACTATGACATATTAAAGTTATCCCTAAATCCATATACTTATTATTATTGTATATGCCTTATTTATATTTATTAAAAGTAATAAAACATTCGTAGTCCAATCGATGTTAGGAAAAACATAAAAATTTATCGTAAATAATATATAAAAGGCTACTGCTATGAGCAATATACTATATCAGTATATAGACGCCAGCTTCTTCTGAGTGGAATTACTGGCTGGCTGGAACACTTTTTATTTCAACATCTGTAGCTTTAGCGGTTTCATTTTTCCATAAAATCCTATTTCATTCTGTTCGCTGGGATTGTTACTTAAAAAAAAGTGCTCTCGATGCTTGCTCACTTTATTAAAGGAGGTCTTGTTCTAAATACAAGCATAATACCTATCTACCAACGCTTCCGTCCGATAAATAATGCAAGGTTTTATTTACATAATAATTTAATGAATAATTAATGAAATAATGAATGAAAAAAAATATTACAAAATTAATGTTTCTGTTACACAAACATATTAATAATTATGATAGGATGATAAATATCTATAACATATTTAATAAGAATATCGCTTTTCAAGCTCGAATGACGCAGTTGAACTAAGCTTATTTAAGCCTCCTCTTGTCACTTGATAAACAGTGTAGGTAATTTCCGTGAAAGTTCCAAAATTTAAAGACGCTAAGAACTTGGAAAGAAAATACTTAATGATATCTAAGGGTTGCGTGATGAATATTTTATATTTATAAGGATATTAAAATTAATATTGGAAATTATTAGTAGTAATCAAAAGAAAATTCCTTAGACATTTGTATCAAATACAAGTAGGAATTCACATTCACAATAAAAGAAGTTAAATAGAAAAAGTTAACGACATTGTTCTGTGATCATGTAAGATTAATGATTTGTATCCGACGAGTAAGAAAAATGATGGAGATATTGACTTGTTGTTTACGACTTGAGTTATAAAGAAAGTTGACTTAGAAACCTCAATATCTCTTCTAGAATAGCCGTAATACTACTGTTGTTTTCAAAGGCTTACGATCGAATAAAACAAAACTTTTCGATATATGAACAGCCTTTACATAACTATAATCAATCAAAACATATTATAAAAAAAAGTCCGTCGCCGCGTCTGTCTGTCTGTCTGTCTGTTCGCGATAAACGGAAAAACTACTGCACCGATTAATTATCAAACAGTTATCACCACTCGATGACGTGATTCTCGAGGAATGTTTTAGAATATAATTTGTTAAGTTTTTGTATTCACTTGTGTGTACATTAACGATATTTGTTGAAGATGTCGGGAAAATATGAGCCGTCTGAGAGCTTTCAACGAAAACGCTACCTAAAGTCTTTGAGATATAATAAAATAATATATGGTGGAATTGTGTATCTTATATAGGTCTACAAAAAAGTCCGCGGTGGCATGTCTCTACCTAAAGGATAACATACTATATCCATTTTACAACTTTTAACAATTGGCATTCCTAAAGCGTTTATTGGAAAGCTATTTAGATAAATACGTTATTAAGTCTTATTAAAATAAATTACTTCGTTTTCAAGCCTATATCAGTATCTGTATATTACTTTTAAATCATTTAAATCGGGCGTACCATTTGAATGTTATTAAAATATAAGTTGAATAATTCCCAAAACTATATTTAGTTTTGACTAAATATAGTTTTGGCTATTTTGTATTTTGTGTTTAAGCGAAGCCGGGGCTGGTACCTAGTTTCAATTATAAAATAAAAATTACAATAACTAGAATTCAAATACAATTATATTTATGAACATTTCATATCAACAAAATAAAAATCAGAACAGTATTGAACATTTTTTATATCGAAACATGCTCAACGACCTTTAAAAATATATCTTAAGTGTCAATGATACTAATACCGCAATAGAACCGAATATCCCCAAACAGTAAACCGTAATAAAGCCATTAATTCCGCTTAACGCGCAAATAGCATAAATCAGTCTGTAGCGCCTCGCACCACAAGACCCCAGCAAGGCGCAGTGAATTTAAGCTTGTGACCTAAACGACAAGCAACCATAGCTCGGAAATTAAAGCAAACTTGGTAATCCCATCTACGCCACAGTCTGATTACAATGAGTACATACTGTAGAATCCAAGTTTGTACATAAAAAAACTCAATTGACGCGCCAGTTCCGACGAAGATTTAAAATAACTAATATTAATTTAAAAACAAAGTAAATTATTTATATCACAGGAAATTCAATAACAATTGCAACTTGCAGCAAATATCTTTCAGTTTAGCAACAGAAATAAAGTTAAAGAAAATATCTAACTCGGGTACCAAAAAGATAGACGAGGCTGCAACAACAATAGAAATACTAATGGCTAAACTGGGGCTTTCAGTTGAGAGTCGTCGGGCCATGGGATTAAAGAAAATTAGATTTCAATAAGACGCTTGAACCGGGAATAGGAACAAAAATCTGAAAGCCGCAGATAATACGGGGACGATCACGCTTCTCTTTTTAATGCGATGTCAGCAAATGTCGCAGAGCTCCATGTACGTGAAGGATTTGTAAGCTTCTTTCATCTAGCAAGGAATTTACAACCATTACATTGAGATCTAATTTAATGATGTTGAACATTTCTTTTCAATTACTTAAGCTTTTCCCTAAATATATATATATATATATGTGTGTGTGTGTGTGTGTTTTTAACATTAACGTGTTTAAAATATGTTACACATGAAACATATATTATAAAATCAGAGCTTTAACGGAGTCACGTAAATTAAATCACAATTTCGCTCAATTTATTTTAGAATTTCTTCCCATTCAGTTTTGTATAAAATGTAATAAAAATTGTTGGTCCGCATCAAGTTAACCACATAGAATAGGTCTATTTAGAAACAAACACAAACTAACTACCCATCCCCTTTTTTTATTTTCTGTTAGAATTCTGTTTACATTCATATCTATAACAATATAAAACTATATGAATTAATTTTAATGATAATGGAAGGACGGACAGAAGATTAATTACTAGTAATGAAATGATGAATATTAATGATCGTCTTCTTGGTTTTATGAAAGTTTCAGTTTGTAAAATTCATCAAAAAATCTTATCTTTCAACATGTAGCATTTTCGGTCTAGCTTTTGACACGCTGAGTTAGAATTACTTAGTAGCCTCAGAAAAAGATATAGACTAATTGGTTCCTTTTTATAAATATGAATATTCAATTCAAATATTAAGATAACAAATCTATCATTGTTTAGAATAATGAGATCGAATTATTTATTCATTACATACCCGTACGCAACGCACGTTTCCAATAGATAACTCGCATAATTCGCGCAGGGGTGCTGCGCAACCCGCCGATACAATAGGAGATTATCAAACAAAATGACGTAAATAGTCCTCAAATAGGCGAAACTAGGCGCGGGTTAAGGGCCCGCAGGATGTCCGCGTCGCGTCTGGAATACCAAGTGGCCATTTAAACTGGCCTTCGGTTAAGGAAACTGCCCACCGCTTTCTTTTCTTAAATAAGCTATAAGGGTATACGTATACCGTAACATATGTTCCGTTCTTTATGTCATAATTATATTATCTGTGCCCTACAAAATAAATATCATATTACTAAAAATATATTTTCTTTATTGTAATGTTAAAAATATTCCACGGCACGAGCATTCTATTTTATGGCGTGGTACAAAATTCAAAGGAATTCTAAATTGTAGCAAGGAAGTGGCTATCTAGAAAATGTACTTTTTGTTGCTTTCAAAGGATCGCTTAGAGAAACTTAGACTGCGTACCAGACTAGCAGAAGTTTCTTAGACACGTTTCACTTAAATAAATGCCTAAAGATATCTTTATTGGAGATCATTGCTTGAGTTTCTTTAGCGGTGGTTAAAGTATATATTATTTTTATCTTTAGAATACGATCGCTTCCATCAATGTTTCCCAGCTCTTAGAAACTACACACACATACATTTGTTGAAATTTTACTCACATTAAATGAAATACTTTGGTTGAGCATCAGAATATATGTATTTATACTTAACATATTGTCACATAATAAGGATATTTGACAAGTAGAAATTCTTTTACAGAAAGGAAAGTGCGCGTATCGCGTTGATGGGACAATTCAATTACTCCATGAGCGAAGCAACCTGATTGCGTCTCAAAACAAAGACCCCGCTAATAGTACAGAGCGTCGGATAAACACTACAGCCAGTTTGTGTTAAAAAAATAAAGGCGACGACGATCGAATAAATGAGAACGGCGATAAACAGGAGGATTCGTTGTGAAAGAAGGGTCGATATCGAAATACATTATTCCCCGATCCGAGTGTTCCGATTCAAATTGAAAGAGCACCTCCAACATGAGATTTCTCGGGCGGCGAGTGGGCGCAGAATATAAATCGCCACATAACTAGAAATGGAAACTTTGAATTCACGCCTGTGGTTTTACTTGGCTATCTTTTGTTTCATAATATTCAATCAGCATTGTAAATTATATCCACCGACTGTTTTCTGAATAGTTACCGAACGTTATTCAAGTAGCTCATTTATTGGTAGGATTTTTGACCTTTATGCAACTGTTTTTTTTTTTTGTTATCACCAAATCTTTGTCGAATGTAACAAATGTATTTATAAAATCCTCTAGTATATGACATAGAAGTAACGTCGATAAATATTACCGCGTCCTTGTCACAGCTACTTAACATAAACTGAATACTTCTACTTATGCAGCAGAAATGGGACATACGCCTCCCCTCATCGCGTATTCTGCCCAATTCGCAACACGCCCAGCCGATATTTACGTAACAAACGTCTTTGCTGACTCCTGACACGCTCTTCCCTACTTTGTAACAACGATGAACTTTCTGTAAATTCAAGTTACTCGTATTCCTAACGTTTAAACATAGTAGTACATAGTTCCTACCTCCTGACTAGAAATATGTCTATAATGGCAATTTTGAATTGTTCACGCACAAAGGCTCAGAAATTAGATTATTATCTAAGGGTAATGAAAATTTAATGCTATTTAATTTGATCCATGTGGTTGTAGTCACCGGGGGCTGATGGCGGCGGAGCTCTAACTTTATTAAGGATAAGACTCCAGCTCATCTGAAGCAAGGTGAAGCGCCTACACAATGCCCTATTCAGATTTAAATAGCTTTACACCCAATTGCACTTCAATACGACACAAACTTTAGGATAGTTATTTCATTAAACATAGATTTCAGACAAGTCGCTTGCGGAAGGGCGCCTCGGGCTTTTAATTTCTTGCTGAAATTCGGGCTTTAAACGTAAGCTGAATTTTCATTCACCGGATATTCATTATGACATCGAATAAGAGACAAAAGTGCACATTCCTTAATGACCTTTCAACCTACACGGGCATCCTTTGTTAAATTTTAAATGAGATGGTATGTGACCTGGGAGTTATACATTCGTCGCTAAGAAAACAATGTTAAGAGACATAAATGGCAAGCCGGTTGGGAGGGGCGAGGGTCGCGTAAAGTTTGGCAATTACGACGACCGCATGTCTGAGAGCGTCGTCTACACTCATTACAGGCTGAAACTCTACTTGTCTATATTAAAAGCAGAGACATTAACCCACAAAATAATATGAAAAGTACACTAAGACTACACAATAACATGAAATATAATGGACGTTCCTCATTTAGTACACTAAGAGGAATACAAACTGACTATGGACATAACATTCTGGTATCGAGGCTTGAAAGTTTAAAATAATTATTATAATATAAAATAAAGCTTTTAGGTTTAAACTGTCGTACAATGTAAAGCCATCACAACTGTTTGTTTGGAATAATTAAGTTTCAGATGCCGTGGCGTATTTATTTTACACTTCAAAATAAATTCACTGAGAAATGAAGAAATTAATTAAGTATTAATGAAATTATATAAGAAAATACGTCAAAACGTTTTAATATTGGATGGTGTACTCTATGAGGTTCAATTCGAATGCGTAATTAAAACCGAGAACAATCAAGGAAAGTCACGTGTGGTTGAGACAAATAAGAATCAGGGCTAATGGAGTAGGTTGATTCACATATTAATTGTGAAATGTTTTGCAATTCCATTGTTTGATGTAACGGATTCCTCTTCTGATAAATTGCTTAATCGTTACGTAACGAGAGCGTATACAACTGTTGACGAAAGTGATCATACATTGTTCTTCCGTTCATTACAAATGGATTATATATATATATATATATATATATATATGTTTGTATTTTTTCGTTTTTAAAGATTAAACAGTTCTACATAAAATTTTACAGCATCTGGCGTCGTTTAGGAGAAATTAAAAACTGCTGTAAAATGACGTCATCAAAGCCTTAAGGATAGTGGAAACGTAAAAACTTTCTAAGAGATCCTCTCCAAGAAGAAGCTGCGAGCGCTTGCTAATATAAAGAAAAGAAATCATGAAAACTTCAAAGGACTGCTATAAAAGGAAAATACTCGATTTACCGTAACTTAAATAGAAAATAAGACAAAGACAACGGAAAAATCCTTTGCCTTAAATTAATTTTGGGTGGATGGAGGGACGAACGAAAATCTGATCGGTTGAAAAGACGGACTTAATATGAATTTATAAATAACGGTATTGCTTATTTACATTAATACTTTTAAGCGATTTTTACTTCTACTTTTATGGTTATCGATCATCAATCACAAAAACTATAGTTGTATATAATGTTATAGACGGGGATTTAATGAAACGATTTAGGTAAAACACGCGCCGACTTAACATGTAACATTACGAAAACCTTGGACGAATAGCAGCCAAATACCTCGATGTCACTTATACATGAATATTTTACTTTAACATATAATTAAATAAAATTTATAAAATCTTACAGAATGGACTACAAGTAGTGAATAGGCATCAGGAATGGCAAGAAAGTTAAAAAAAAGAGCAGAAGATAATTTTTTTTTATGTACAATATATATTACGATATATGGATATTGTACGGAATAAAACAAACGCTAAAAAACACGATATAATAAAGATCTTAATGCCTCCTCAGTCTTTCGTGAGACGAAAGTTCCAAATCCTTGTCATTTCATATTAATCTCTTTTCTCAATTTTTTCTTTTTTAAATCGTACGATTAAAACGCTTTTAAACCTAACTAAGAGCGCAAAATAAAGATAAAAACCACTAGTATAGCGTTATTTTCGTTAGTTACCCATAAAATAAACAAAAAAATTTACTTACCTGCAAAACGGGGGCTTACATCTATTCTATTAATTCAGATCTTAGGTGTTAATAATCTCTTTAAATAAATAAATTCATTTTTGCCCAATTTGCTACACACAAAAAAGTCAACTAACCTGCAAACTGGGATGTACAGCCAATTGGAGCAAAGTGCGTACGACGGCTAGATGTCCTTTATTCACAGCTATATGGAGCGGTGTCTGTCGTCGTCTGTTCCTCGCATTAAGGTCCGCACCCGCTGCCGCTAGTGCCCTTAAGGCTGCGGACTCATCACCAAAGGCCGCGTGATGCGCTGCTCGATCTCCATCCCTATCCTCAGCGTCAGCTTCAGCCCCAGCTTCTAACAACACCCGCAGTACTTCTACATGTCCATTTTGAGCCGCTGCCTATATATAATTAACATTTCGTTCAAAAACATTTTCTAAATGCTATTAATTGTGGAGTATTTTTATTTGTTAATCATTCCGGATGTTAAAAAACAGTAAAACAGGAAGTTCTAACTTCTCATTACTCATAAGTATATGGAGTTTAATATGCTAATTAAGACGTATGGATAAATCCTGTTCAATGGCAGCTAGAGATAGAACAATATAGGTTTTCATTTGGAAGTTTCTTTTTCTATCTACTGGAACCGTATGATAGAAAAATAAGAAATGGTTACCGTCACCCGTAGACATTTGCAACATGCCTTATGTTGAAGAGGCGTTGGTCATCTTGTCTGTTAAGGGGGGGAGGGGGGGGCGAAAAAGTGGGTAATATCGAAAGGGCAATCGGCTCTCTCACTCATCGGACTAAATTCAGCCAGCATTCAGCCATGTTCCCATGTTCGAGCTGTAACTTGACCACAGCTAGTTTCTACCACATATAAAAGCCCTAGGTTTTGTAGCATTCTATTTTATGGAAAAGTGGATTGTTCTCTTAACTCTCCGTCTTCTTAGTAACATCAGGTGGATCTTCTTTTTTGGTAACCTCAATAAAACAAACACCTGTAGAGCGACATGCCACAAACAGCCATATACGTACCAATAAAGCCGTGTGACCGCCATAAACTCCGTTCACATCAGCCTGTCCCCCATCAGTTCTTGCTAGTATCTCCGCACATCTTGCAGCATCACCATTAGTGGCTGCCTTGACCAACTCTTCGTTAGCATTACCAGTCACGTGGGGTTCGAACAGTTTCTTTAACAGCACAGAAAGTCTATCACCTGCAGACCATATATCACTCATAGTAATAAATAAAGAAGTTAATATCTTAAGTAAACAATAAAACATCGTATAGCTGTATATGAGATAATCTGATTTGGGAAGGTCCATTTATTATTCGAACAACAATACTCGTCAAACCTAAATCTCATATATTAAGGAATAAATCACTTACAATGCCGGCGACTTTGTAAGAAAGTTCCTAACGTCCATTGATATGTCAAGAAATCCAATATACCTGATGAATTTCCTGGAATGCTGCCATCGAAAGACGCCACTTTGGTCACCGCGTTAGGATTGTACGTCCACGAAGTGTTGCAAACTTCGACTTTCAGATCGTTATCGTGATAAATCTGCTGCACGCGACCAATTTTGCCAAGTGTCTAGAATGAAAATATGGATATGAATAATGGTTTGAGAGCCAGATTATAGCTTTTTCTTTATACCCGTTCACCATACGAATTACGCATTACGTTTATTAAAATGGGATTTATTTTATACCCGACGCTGGCCATGCTGTTTGTGTTTGGTAGCATTTGTGATAGAACACATTATTTAAAAATTTTACCAGCAAAAAATTTGCTAATTAATTTGGAATATCTACAGTTTTCGGTTATCTGGTTAGTGTTCGGTAAAACAAACTACGTTTTTAATGGAATGCAAGACCAATTAACAAATAAACACAAATTTTTTAATTTAAACAAAAAAAGATTTCTCTTAAACAACAAACTGAAATGGGTGTATTGATTTTGTTAAAAACTATTCAAAAAGCTTAATGGAGGCAATTCATTTGTGGCTAAGAGGTAGCTGTTTCTAGACATAATATTCAAATTGAAAGGTTTTCTATTAAAGGAACATAAAAATATTTAATAAGTGAATAAAAAGCACGTCTGCTTTACTTCTAAATCCACGCCAATTAGTATTAAAAAAAAAACTCGCTTCGGTGAATCAAAACTTAAGTAAAAGAATATAGACGTGTTCTTTTTTTTAGGTTTTTATTAAAACTCCTATAAAATAATGAAATGCAAACATGAAACCTCTTTTTTTAATACTTTCCAGTTATTAAAGAAATTGAATGCAATACGTTGATCAATATTTTTTAAACATTTAAATGGAAAATTTACATTTTATGTTCTAATAACATTATTATAACAAAGTGATGATGGATTGTTAATTTACAAGTGCAATAAAACCTACACTGTCATGGAAAAGTAAATCAGCTGACTATTTAAGAATACATATTTTTAAAATATTATAATTGTCACAATTTACACTTCAGTTATTCTTCTTCAGTGGAAATTCAGAAATCATTTTAATTTAACCAGAGAACAGTCACTGTCAGCAAAGTTTTTTGAATATTATACAAAATATACATAAAACATCCCTTAGATATTATGCCTTTTTCATATAAAATAATAAAAGTACAACCAATAAAGTAAAAACGAGTTCTACGGTTCCTCATATTATCTTAATGGTTAATATGAAAGCCTGTGCGCTTTTCTTTCAATTTTCATCGGATTTGCATAAAATACAAACATGCAAGGAGAAACGCAGATAAAATATAGTCTCGCATTCCTACCACCAATGACTGTAAGCTAAACAACGAACCACAAACACAATTTATTCGTAAGTCTTAAGTTGTGAAATAGATACAGATCGTATCTTTATTTTATGGTGCCATAAACTTTACATTATTCCTTTAATAGCTTGATAAACTGTTTAACAAAAAAACACTTCCCTCGTAAAAAAGTGACAGAGAAATAAAACCTGAGAGAAAAAATAACAGTGTAGCCACCGGCTTATAAAAGGGCTGTAATCCCTTCTTGTAGTGTTTGTGCAAAAAAATGGTAAACAATAAAAAACAAACATAAATTTGTCAAATGTTGCACCAAGAGGAATATGTATTACTTACATTCATTAATTATTCATAATTAAAGCAAATTTTTATATAAAAATATAAATGAATAACGTAGAATATAAAATTTATCGACAGTCAGGATACGACCCTGCGGTTTTCAGAAAATTGCGTCATCTATTTTGGCAATTAAAATATCGAGCACTGAATTCGACTTTTGATTAATTTTTTACGTCTACGAACACTATTTTCATTATAAGTTCAAAATATAATTAGTTACCGTCAAAACTCATTGAAAATCTTTATTATCATGAAACTTTTAACCCATTTTTTTATTTTACCAACAATAACGACAAGAGCATGCCCTGTTATTGTTATTGTAAATTAAATATACTGAATGTAAATCTTATAGATGCAATTCTCTTGTCACGATGTTACTTACCCTACTCCTTCGAAATGGTTTGACCGATTTTTAAACTGATGAACTTTTAAATGCATAATCAGTAGGTCTGAGAGTCGACTACTTTTTATTTTTTATATTCTTAAGTGGTAAGGGTTGTCGACCCTAACATCTATGTTTTATTTTTGGAACAATTCATTTTTGTTTTATTTTTTTATAATGAGGCATAAAAAATGCTTACATTTTCACCACCTTACATTTTCACACTTCTATCACCACCCAATATTTTAAGTTAGTAATTAATAATTTTTATCCCACCTGATAAATGACCAATTATTATCACTTGATAAGTTATCTCGGAGAAAGAGCTAACTTAAACCAAGTCTTCGTCTTTTTTGTGAATAATTTTGGACAATTTTTTTGGTGTTCACTTATAAGACCTCTAATTCCTACGGTTTCTTCCTTAGATTTGAGCATACCACGTTTTTCATACGGGCCAACCATCCAGTTTGTTTGTGTTAGCTAAAGATTGGCTAGCAAAAAATATTGTTCAAGCTATAGCGATCAGAGATTAAGAGAAAGAGATAAATAATTAATGATATATATAATTTTGAGAAATAAATTATTAAAAATGAAAAAAGTGAATTTTTGGTGTTTTGTTAGTCTTTTTATAATAATTTAGTTTTTTTTTGTATACTATAATTCTCTAGAAATAATTTATATTAAAGATTAATAAATATACACTATACACTATACACTTTTGTCCAGTATGTTACTAACGCACAAGATATATTTATCCTAAGATGGGTCCGAAAATAGCACGGCAAAAACAAATCTTATATAAATGTACGTCACGTTAGTATAGTTTGGAAAACACAAATAAATTTAAGTACATAATGAGATCTAAGATTTTCGCGAGTATTCATTTAAATCCCTTATGGGATTATGTAGTTTTTAAATAATAAAATCCGCGTAGTAAATCCGAATAATACTAGTTTCATTTAAATTTAAGTACAGTTCAAAAATGTGAAATTCTTTTTTTATTTCTCTTTTGATATTTAAAAAAAATATATATATTACTTGAAATAATTTTTATATAGTATTTGTAAAATACCATGTTATTATTTTTCATTCCTTTTCCCTATATTGTATTTTTCATATTTATTTTATTCATAAAACCGTTTACCAATTTCTGCACAAAATGATACGTTGTTTTCATGGATACCTTTAAATTTAATTATTCTTAAATAATAAAATGGCAATATTTTTACATTTTTAGTTTAAAAACTTGTCTTAACTATATCTTCTCATCTCTCATGAAGTCGATAACAGATAATATCTTTTTTAATACATGTAAATGTCTACATATTTCTAATCAAACAAAAAAAAATGTATATTAAGACTAAGTTGACAGATTGTAACTTGGTTATCCGGAGATTCATTTATGCCAAAATATCTCGAGTGGGACAAAATAACTGATAGGTAATTCATTCGCATCATCTCGTGTCTCGGCTTACACACCGCAGTAGGTGACTAAAATTAACGCAAACACGGTTCTCAATCAACCCTAAATATTATTGTTTAACCAAGTCCCTAATTTTACTTTATAATAAATAGCTTAAGTTAATAATTATACGTAAGCTAAATATTCTTATTATGTAGCAATAGCCCAAATTAAAATAATTACAAGCCGTCTAATCTGATGTCAGAATAATCAGAAAATATTAGATTATAGATTATTAGATTGTGTCGTATAAAAAATTTAATCATATACAATATCCCAAATGATAGCTCAATCTCAATCTCAATCGTATTCAGCTCAATCTGATTCATTGTCGCAGATTTGCATTCGTCGTTACACTACATTAAAATACTTGGACTTGTTATACGACGGTGAAGGAAAACATCGCGAGGAAACCTGGTCTTTATAAGACTGAAATCGCCAACCCGTCTTGAGCGAGCGTGGTGATTAATGCTCTAACCTTCTCCATGCGAGAAGAGGCCTTTGCTCAGCAGTGGGCTTCCGATAGGCTGATGATGATGATGTTATAGGACTAATGCATATTAATTGCATTTATTGTCGTACAGATCTGATGTACTGGAATGTATTATTAGACTGATGCAGTTACTCGATATTTTTTTTTTACTAAATAGAGTTTTTATTTTTCTAAAGCAATATCTAGAGGTATAACGTTTCAGATTGTGACCATAATTAATAACCGAAGACATATAATATAATACTTATTGGCGATATTTAATTTGTCTAAGCCCTAAAATCGATGTTTTTTTTTTCCTAAAATATGTAAAGAGAGCCAGTGTAACGAAATATTATGTTATTAAATAGCAGTGATTATGGCTTATATTGATTTGTGCTACAAGGTTACAAATGTCTTTGAATAATTTCTAATTCTATTCTTTAATCTGAAACATTGCCTGTAACGTCTCGTAACGTCTCGTAAACGTATCTTTGTAGACGATGCTAATTAATTACCAACAACGTAACCGTCTCCATTTTTTTTATGTTTCTTATATGAAAGTGAAGTGAAAATGTCTTATATTTTCACATCATTTAAAAAATCAATTTATTTATTCATCACTCAAAAATGTTCATAATCACAACGGTTGTATAATTTTATCACTTGAAAAAAAAATTACGCTTTATACTGTGCTTTTAACTGTTTGGTTTATTTCTGCAACTACGATTGAAAAACTAACGTTGTAACAAATTTGACAAAAAAAACTATTATCAAGTTATCCAATTAATTGTAACATATGTAGATACAATACATTCGATTTCAAAAACATGTCCTTTTATTTGATCCGCAGCGCTAATAACGCAAATACAATTTAAAATAAATTTCAGGTAACTATCTCTGATATCTACAAACTGTAGTATTTCACTATCATCTCGTCTGCCCGTGATCACGTTTGCTGCAAGGTAACAGAAAGGTCGGGAGTACGCGTAACAAACCGATAATATTAGTTTCAATTTTAATGAATACTCGCTGAAGTCTTAGATCTCATTATAGTATATCTTTTTATCATGTATATAAAAGTAATAAGAACACTAACCGGCGCCATAGCCTCCGCCCACTCTCCATGACCCCTCTGCATCGCTTTCACTCTCTGTTGATCAGCGCACACCTGAACCAGATCACCAACAGCGAACCCGCCTCCAGAACTACCCTCCGCCGAGGTCGACGCGCTCATACCGCCGCTACACACCTGGTTAGAGGACAAATGTATGCACATTTATAATTTTCCATTACTATAAGTCTTTGCCAACGAGACGCTAAAAACTGTAGCAACGGTTAAAAAACCTGCTGTTTATTAAAGTTATGTGTAACGTAATTCTATATACCACATCAAGTCCTAACTGGACAAATAAAGAAATAAAGAAATTTTATATATATATATATATGAGAATTAACAATAATAAAAAAAGATAGAGTCATCATTAAAATAAATCCGAGGACAAATAGCGCTCGCACTCTTTTCGTACTTTGATTAAAAAAATATAAGTACATACAGTAAGTAAGTATATTTTAAGTATATCATAAATATTTTACAAGGATACCGAAACGATTTCATACATTCATAGGCTTATATGTAAAGACATGAAACAAGTATCGTTTGAAGTGTTATTCTCTAAGCGGATATATTAATATGAATTACTTAGTGTTATGACATTTAGTAAAAGTGAGGTTACGTCACAATAGCTTGGAAACAGCTGATTTGTTGACGCGTTTTTTTTTTTAATGTTTATTAAGTGGCAAATATTTTAAACGATTTATATATAAGGAGCATTGTAATTGATTATAATCGAGATAGATGTTTCGGTTTGTGACTTGTGAATGACTCCTTAACAAGGCGTCTAAAATTACACATTAATATTTAATATTTGCATTCGTATTATCCACGGACGCACCACGTGTGTGGTCGTTGTTTCAAACGTGACGAAAACTGAAAACATTACTTTCGAAATATTGAGCCCAAATAAAAAGATTATCAGCGATTGTCAATGTTGCTAAGTTGCAAATTTTTTTTTTAACTCGAAAATCGTGACGATATACGCAAAATCTATAATAAAGTAGTTATTCAGTGTTCAATTGATTCCTGCTCAAAAAAAATACGGTAATGTAATCCTCTGCATCTCATTCGAGTGTGTTCAAAGTTCATAAAACGACTCCCAGATCTTTATATAGCCCGAGGCTTTCTTAATGTAACTCTATAATCGATTATTTGTATGGATAAAAATATCTTTTTAGTTTTCTCAGCTTCCAGATTGAGATGGCGCGGATTTTTTGATTTCAATACATACAAAATAATGTCCAATTTATAGAACATATCTTAACCGTTTAATCCCGTCCACAACTTTCATCTCTTTGAGGAAAAAAAGTAAGGACAAAGAAAATTTGTATAACGAGAAGCTTACCAATGACCTCATATGATTTATAGAAATTCGTCATACATAAAGAACAAAACAACTACATATTTTTTATGGGGGTAGATTGTCATCCTGATCTATATATCAAGTTACCTTCGTCAGAACGGCCGGGTTGAAGGTCCATCGTATCCCACTGCGGTATCCGACCAGTATATCGTGATCCTCGTCTATACCGATGACGGTGCCAGTACTGCTGAGACACTCGAACATGCCGTCAGTCCAGCCGCCGTGGCCGTGCTGCAGAGACTGAACTATCTCCAGGTCCAGATCTATGTTTACCTACAATTAAACCCAATCATACATTTCTGCTACATATTTTTTTTAAGATGAAAATGTTATAGACAGGTAAAATGGCAGTCAATCACTATTCAAGCACATTTGAAAATATATTTGTATATATATATATATATATATTAGTGAAAAGACGTCTAAGTAAGTCTGACTGGCCCTTTTTTATTTGTACATGAATATGTATAACACAGGGGCGTGCACAGAGATTTGGGGTATAGTAAGCAGAATATGTTCGAAAAAAAAAACATAATTCCCTCCTCTCAAACATTGACTATAATGAGATCCAAGACCTTCGCGAGTATTCATTCAAATGAAACTAATATTTTCGGATTGATAAGCGTATTTTATTACTCTTAACGGGCAGACGAGATGTACGGCGTGACTACGGTTACTGCAAAAAAATCGAAACGTCGGGAGTATGTAGTTTTTAAAAATAATAGAATAAGCGTAGACATTTGAAAATATTAGTTTCATTTAAACATTGATAATGTTCGCGCATAAAGTTACAGCAACCCGATCAGAACTAAGTATAATTTTCCATAATTCGTTAATAAATTCACTCATTAGCTACTTAAAACTTATTCACTGACACTTAAAAAGCTAATAATAACAATATGGCGAAAAAAATATTGAAACAGTATACAAACAAATTGAATTGTTCATTTTGACAGTTTCTATAACGTTTTAAACGAATAGGGTTAAGAAAGCAGTGCCACACTGTACACTAACACTTGCATAGTTTTTGCACACACACATACAAATGATTCCTTCATACAACACGAGATTTGTAGATCGTCCTTGAGATGTTTTGTATGAAATATATGCACCGAGTAGTTGTGCATGCGGCCGCTCTGGCTGGGAAGCGGCGCTAGACGCTAGCAACGGCCGATCGAAAATGTTAGTTTTAACAAGGATGGCACTTCTATCAATTTTACAAAATCTTGAACAAATGACATTTTAAAAGTCTGTAAACTATTTCGTAATGTATGATTAAAGTATGTAAGTAAGAATTAAACAATACAGGTTTAGTTGTTGTATGGGTAGGCCGTAGGGTAAGCAGTGCTTATTTGCATCTAAGGTGTGCACGCCACTGGTATAACATGAGGTGAAAATATACTCCAAAGCATATTTTCTACGCTTTAGCGAATTATAGCAAAACATTTACAAAAAATATATATATTTATGCTCTTAACAGATATAATATATGTTGTTATAGTAATTATATTACACCCATATCTGTATAACAAGCTATTGAAAAACAAATTCGATTAATAAACATATATCTTTGCTTTAATGATACTATTCATACCATTTTTTTATATAATATATTCCTAAGTACAACTAAAAGATATTTTTATCACTACTTTTAATATGAAATAGATATTTATTTGAGTTATATCTTCGTATGTCGCAACAGACTGAGCAACATTCAACCAGTGTTTAGTCCATTCTATACCTACTGCTTCACTTTAACCTATTAACAGGTGGAATGACTGTCATTCACTATTCAAGCAACATATAAAAAATATATATTTTTTTAGTATAAATATATATAAGTGTCACTTAATTAGTAGAGCACTAATACCAATACTTAAATATGTAGTAAATAGACTTGTAGACAAAAATAGTGTACATCAAAAAATCTGTCCAATAATTCCTATATCAGTCATGGAGTATATATACTGTGACAGTTAAACATTTATTCAACTAACTTGATCTCCAACTTGGAATCCATGAGGCCCGGTGCGTCCTGGTCCTGATTCCCCCAAAAGCGGCAAGTGTTCCTTGTAAACATTCTGACCTTTGGCATCATTCAGAACCTGAAAATTTATAATTAATATGTGAATATGCTGTATAAGTATGTATTTTAATCATAAAATAACAGGATGCTTTGAAACTGAATGTCTTCTAATTTAAATTAAATTAAGATATTGTTTTTTTTATTGAACTATCTTATATCAAACAATTGTATAATAGCCATATTTGTATGACACCAGTGATTATTATATTAATTTCTGAGAAATCCAAAATAAATGAAAGAAATTTAATGAGTACCTTCAGATCAGCGATGCCTTCAAAGCCGACTCTATAAAGATTTTTGGCTCCATTATCCCAAACAACATAGGCTGCTGAACGTGGACTGGCCGCAGACCAGTCCTGAATCTCATTTACTTTCCCTCTTCTACCATTCCCCCCATCTTGATCCTCCCATTGCCAATCAACCTTTAATGATATATAATTCCGTGTTTAAAAAAAATATTCTAATACATTATTTATGTTTAATATGTACTCAATAAACAATCAAAATAATATTAACCAACAATTAATATACAAGGAAGAAATGAAAATGTAATGTGATATCAAATGACTTACCCCTCTTACAACCCTAGCACCAGGGAATATTCCTCTAACAGCCTGTTTCTTACTCTTCCTTCTTGGTTCCATCAAACATCTCTGAGCTCCTGGTGCACTGATTCTGTAGAACTTGTGTCTCAGGTGATGCTTATCCCCATGATAACACACAGAGCATAGATCATAATTTATACACTCAGCACATTTCCAACGAATTCCTGAAAAACAAATGTGTTCATCTCTTTATTCAAATAAATGATTTGAAATTTGACTTTGTATCATTGTGAAATAATAGATTTAAGTTCTGGTGTTTGTATTTTTTTTTTTATATACAAGTAATAAGTCATATATAAGTCATAAGATTCAAAGTTAAAAGTTAAAAAGCATTTTAATAATTGTTATTGAGGCACAAAAGTTGTATGGTAAGAATATATTGTATAAGTTTACTAATGTAAATATTTTAGTTACCAGCTATAGGTTGCTGACGACAAGTGTCACACATAGTCCCCTCATGTTTCACACCTGTAGGGGCACTATCTAGAATACGCAAGTCATATGCTCCTAAGCATCTATAGTTTGCAGCTGTGCCATTGTCCCATACTACAACAACTTCTTCAGGTGATACAAAATTCCTAACAGTACCGACGTGACCCTCTCCCCCATCCTGCAATTTTTTTAATCCTCAAAATATATTATTTCATAACAAAAAATATAACTAAAAACTCCATAGCGTGAAAGTTACTAAGGTGTCTTAAAAGAAAACAATAGTAATCTAAACTACCTGCTTGCCCCATTTCCAATCAGGTCCCCTTATTACTCGCGCTCCAACACCTTCCATCATAAATCTAGTGACTCTTGAAGAAGACGATGAGCCCTGTGCGTTGGGCTCCATCCATACCCTTATTGTTTAAAATACAAAAAAAATTATTGTCATTAACTTCTAGCGTTTTCGAAATAAATAAAAATATTGGAGAGTTAGACAGTTCCCATATAGTGCCTATTACTATGACAGATGAAAGGTGTCATTCTTGAAATTGACATTGAAGGTTAAAAATACGGTTCATTCCAAGCTTTCGACGGGTAAAGAAGATAAGAGAACGTTGTGATTTATTTCCGAATCAACTTACAATTCAAGAAATAATCAAAACTTTAATTCCATCTTCTTAAAATTCACATCTAAAAAATTAAAGCAAATAGAATTACATCTAAAATATTATAATTGAAATTCCAAAAATATTTCTTTTTGAATATTTATAATATTGTAAAGGTATTTTATGCTATATTGATTTTGAAATATTAAAGTACTTTATAGAAACAACAATCAAATTTTTGTTATTTAGTTTCATAATTTGAAATGGCTTTATTCTAAAAATGTTTAATTTCCATTTCATTAAAATCGTTAATGTCGGACGTATTTGAAGTTTAATATTTATTATAGTAACTGCAGTTTCAGAATGTTTTGATTATCGAAGCAGCCGAAGGGGATTGTGAATAATATGTCAAAACCGCATTTCAGGTCATAACTTTTGACAATTTTGATCTGTCTTAGGTTTCGCTTATCAGCTAGTATGTAGTCTACTTGTATTTTAGAGTTTTATGTTTTAGACTTTTATATGTCATTAAATGTACATCCTTCTTTTTGAAAAAAGAGTTTACTACTGCCAAATCATGTGATGCTAAAATTGTTTCTCCATCCCTATTTAATTTTCCGAATCCATAGCCACCATGCCGCCCCTCGAAACCACCCATACCTACACCTACGTGCCCGTTAAGTATAAGTATAAGTGTGTGTTCGGTTTTGGGTATTGTCATTTGGTGAACATGAAGGTCTTCCCAAAATTCCCGTTTGTCTGCTTCCGGGCAGTTAACCTAACCGTAAACAGAAATAATATTAAGACATGGTTGATTTTCTAGGGCGAGCTTAACGGCCATCACTCGATCACTGATCCTTTATATATCTACTACATTTTAGCTGAGATAGTGGTCTAATATAACTCCTACTCCATTTTTAGTGTTTTCCTTTCCATAATACATGAGTTTAAATCCCTTTCCAAATTGCCATGATTTTGCACCTTTCATCGTCATCGTTCCAATGTTCCAAGTGGCTATACGAACTTCGGACATTGGGGTGACCCGTTGTTTCTTCTCGTCGCTTGGGGGAACGCCCTACTATCAATCGCAGTTCGATCTTCTCCGTCACTTGAAGGGGACGCTCTAGCTTTAGTGTTCTCTCTCTTCTTGTTCTGCCTCATTCCAGTATAATATATTGGCTTTCGTTTTACAATCGGTGGCTTCCTGATATCAAGGTCGTAGTCTTCCTGAAAGACTTGAGTGTCCCCTGACCAATATAGAGTTCTTTCGCCGCCTGCTCTAATGAACCCTCCGACCTGAGAGCCCATCGCAGCCAAGAACCTCTACTCCAAATACGGCGAAGGAGCTCCGTGGCTGGGTTGATAATGAAGTTTTATCTCCGACCTGTTGGTCCGCAGGAGGTATTTTATTTCCCTCCTACCCTCCAACCATTGGCTGGCGAGCATTTCCCCATCCGCCTGGGGACCCGCTCTCTAGGGGCCGGGTTCCCCAGAGAGATTAGTTTTTGTTAATTAGTTGCAATAATTTTGGTTTATTTCTCACCTTTCTACTTTAATAAAATTCTACTTCAGCCAGTCGAGTGTCGATGAATTATCAAACAATATATATATCAATGGTGTACCAGAATCAAATACCAAGTGAAATAATTATTTTATTAATAAAAATTTAGTCATGTTAAAATAATTTGCGTTTTGATTTTAAGCAAGTTATAAAAAAATATAATGATGTTTTTTTGAATTGTGCACCCTTTTGGAAATGTCAGAGATTGACATTTATGTAAATGGATATATATTATATACCTCCCTATCCTGACAGTCCAGTGATTGAAGCGATGAGGGTTTTTTGTGCTTAATATAATTGTATGTATGAAAGCTTTTTAAAAGTGTACTACAATCCTCCGTCTATTATAATTAAGAGTTATTAATTTTGGGAGTTAAATAAGCTTTATTATGTCACATAATCGTAATAAATATGAAAGAGCACGAAGAAGACTCGCCGCAGTTACATTTTTATCAAATATATCCTTGGACGGATCTTTTAAAGACACGGAACTGTGCCAAGTTTATGATAAGAAATCGTCGAAATTCGACAAATGTGACTGTATATCAAAATCAAATGATTTTCAAATCAATCACAAAGACATTATATATAATAGCGCCAACTGCAATGCGGTACAATGCAGACTGAGAGCACAACAAACTAGCCCGGTCCAAAAAAGTTGTGATAATCATTCTCATAGTTCTGATTCCGAACAAGCTAATGTAACCCCTATAAAAGGTGTTGGTAATACTTACAGGGAAGGGTCTGTTGTTTGTATTGATATATTCATTATTTTGATTGCAACAAAATTGTGATATTCAATGTTTCTTTATTTATTGTTGTTATGCAGTGGCTCAACTACTAATAATGAGACATTTAGAGAAAGGCACCCATCTATAAGGGGTAGGAAAATTACTCCAATAACCCAAGATGACAAAAGCAGTAGCGAAAGTCTTACTTTTGGTGAGTTTTAATATGATAGCACAGTGCACCATTTTCTATTACTTGGTACTTGTTCAGATACAATAAGTATTCGATGTATCAAATCATCCAATGTTAGTATATTTAAATTGTTTTTAATACATATAATATTCATGTTGATAATATGAAAAACCTTTCAAGAATTTCTGGTGAAGGTCCAAAATTTTACTCAGAATACATACCAATGTTACATTTTCTTTTCATAATTAATGTTAACCACAACTCAATAACAGTAATACATAAAGATTATTAATGCTTATTTAATAATAAATGTGTTATGTTTCAAGGTCGTTTCCGTACAAGTAGTACTTGCATTCCAGAGAATCCTCAATTTAAAAATCAATTGAGGTTCATAAGAGCAACAAAGGGTGTTACATTCAAAGATGAGAGACTTGCGTTAGCTCCAGCTCAAGGAGCACCCTGTGTGCTGTTTAGTACAATACCATACTCCAAAACTATAAAGGGAGTCCGGTAAGTATTCACTACAATCTTTGTGAGTCAGTGATGTACTATTTATTAATTATAAATATTTAGACTCTTGTATACTTATTCTACCCATAGACCTTTATAATTAAATATTGAACACTGTAAAAAATGAAATTGGCTGTATGTTTATTTATATTCCATATATTTTCCTAAATTAACTTTTCCTGTGCACCAAAACCTGTGCCAGACATCACAGATCCATGCAGATAATATAGGCATTTTAAGTAAGTTATTTACAATGACATATATTAATAGTTTTAAAAACTACATGAACGAAATGACCATTAATATGATAATGTATATCAAGAAAATTGTAATAACTGCTAGTTCACCCCTACCAGCTTTCAGAAGACAGAGAGTAATGTTGCGTTGGAAAAGTAGGTACCATTAATAGTACCTTATAAATCATTGGTCATGAAAACAAATATTTCCCTAACTTATTCTAAATAATTTACATTGTAGAGCTGATTTGAGAAAAGATGGAGTGCGGCGACGTAACACATCTGGGCCGAGACCGCTATCTGCAATTACCGACAATGGTATGGATCCCTTTGACCTACTGGGCTTGGAACGGGAGGAAAATGGTCAAGATATATCATACTCAAAGTTATTGATACCATCCAGAATATGCACAAGGGAACAGTATAAGAAAATGTACGAAGGTGATTTCTCTGATAAAACAACCTGGAAAATTATTAATCGCCAGCCTCATGTGATAGCAAGGTATAAATGTTTTTATATCACCATTTTTCTTGTTAAATGTTTCAAAATGTAATGCATGTGTATCATTCCTTTGTTGTTTTGTTTTTTTTTTACAATCTAATGTTATTTTTTTGGATGTATCTCTTGACAACCCTCGACCAACACATCGCAACATACCATACAGTGACATTGACTGACAACATTCCACTATACGAAACACTCATTTAAAATTATGCTTGCCCATACTGGAGTGTTATGAACATAACATCTCATGCCATCACTAACATTTGAATTTCAGGACTAAGTTATTGACCAGACGCAAGGATAAAAAATGGTAAATGAAAAAAGAATTATGTTATGCTAATTATTTAGTTTTTAGTATTAATGCTGTACATACCAGACTTATTGTTTATCACACTGGGAACTTGTGAATTAATTTATGTATTGACACTGAGATATGACAAAAATTCTGTTTTATTTCTGCTTCATATTATTCAATTCACAAAGCACTTGTAACTATGTCGATTTTCAATACTTGCTCATTAATTATCACCAAACCTCCGCCGCAATTAATTTGCTATATCCGAATTATATGCTAAATATTATATATTTTAAAGTGTTTCAATTCCTATATTTTCTTCTTAATAAATAATTGGTGCAGGTGCCTATTAAAATGATATTGTGATTTTTACTGTATCACATTCAGAATTATTGTATGGGACGGACGATTTAGTAACAAATAAGGTGTATTATCTTAGAATATTTATTGTAACTGAGAGTTACATTTGAGTGTAATACAGTATAGTATTGTGATATTTAGATCGAAATTTAAATAAAAATAGACATTAGTGATTGGCTGATATTATTTAGATAGAAAGATCACCAATAAATTAGTTGTACAGCATGACTAACATTCAGACGGACGTACGTATGCATGTACTCAACGCGGGGCTTCAGTAACGACAACTGCTGACTGCATGATACAAAACACGTTTTGTTACGTCAAGTTTGACATATAGTTATGTTTAGGTGTTTCTCATATGAATCGTCACAACGAGTAGCAACAGTCGCCTCGTCTCCTCCTCACTCCTCGGTGGAAAATAAGACCTTCGATTGGGACGAAACTTCACTGTTATCACAGAAATATGTAAGTAGCACATTAAATCACAAAATGTCTGTGAAGTTATAACGATGGGTTGGTACTTTTAAAGACATTGTGTCATTTCATCAACAAGTTAATTCTAAATACCTATAGGCTATACTGAAAAAAAATTATCTTATTAATAGTAAATTTATACTCTTTAAATTTAATTATATCATTTACGAGGTATCCCAATGCCTCTAAAGAAATGTGATATTAAAAAATGGCAACAGAAACTACGCATAAGTTGTGTGATCATTGTAGGTAATAGGCAAGTGCTACACTACATGAGGCTTTTAATGGGACATGAGAATAGTGGATATAAATTGCTTAGTAGTGACTTATTTAATTTATGTCAAAGGTGCATTATTGTCCAAATGTTCTGGACGATCCTGAGCTGATAGCTGGTAAGCATCGGACGCTCCTCACCTTCACATCTTACATGACCTCCATCATAGACTACGTGCGACCACAGGACCTCAAGAAGGAACTCAACGACAAGTTTCGAGAAAAGTTCCCGCACGTTAAACTAACTCTGAGTAAACTTAGAAGGTAATCAATCATTTTGTTTACAAATAGATTATTGTATTACATCATATATTTTGTTTCCATAACTTTCACTGTAGGTATTTTTTAATTCATTAAAAAACTATACATCACGTATAATAATATGTGATAGTATAGTTTGTTTGTTATTAAGAATATTTTTTTGTTTTTAATAAACATTGTGTAATTTTCAGCGATCATTGTTGAACAAAATCTTAATACATACTATGTAATGTAATGACGATATACAAAAATGGACTAAGATAAACACAAAACCTGCCATTGTGTTGTCCTAACATGATCCATATATATTAATCAAATAATATTATATATTAAAAATGTTGTATGTGTTTTTTCTTTGCAGCATTAAAAAAGAAATGAGAAAAATAGCAAAACATGAGAACGGTGGTATAGACCTGCTGTCAGTGGCTCAAGCTTATGTTTATTTTGAGAAGTTGATTCTTGGGAATCTGATCAACAAGGACAATAGGAAGCTCTGCGCTGGCGCTTGTCTCATGCTATCTGCAAAGTTGAATGATGTCAAAGGTGAAATGTTGAAAGCCCTCATTGAGGTAATTCTCGCATTTATTTTCCTATAGTATTTTAATCAAGAATTTTGTGAACAATTTTTGTTAAACTGAAATCACGCTTTTTTTATATATAATTTACAGTCATATTGAATGCAAAAGACAAAAATTCACAAAAATTTTTCATACATATATCTAAATTTTTTAGAAGAAACATTCTTATCAAGCCACCAATATTATATTCCTATTGTTATATTTATATAATTGAATCAAAGTTTAGCTAATACTTGAATATAAATAGAAATGAAAAGTAAAACTTAAAAAATTATAGTATTTTCGAAAAAACCGATGGCTATTCACTCTCGGACACAGCCTCAAACTATCTAAGGAGATTCGGTTTTGGTTAAACTTAATATCCAAATTTAAATTCAATCCATTTCAAGTCAAATAATAAATGCTGGTTTTTCATAAAAATATAGTCTTTAATTTAACTTATTTTTAAAAGCTATTCGTTTATTATTTTTGTTTTTAAAGTTGTTGACCTCGGATTACAAAAAAAAAAAACAAACATCAATTACAGCGCATCGAGACTACATTCAGAGTGAACAGGAAGGATCTGATGCGTTTCGAGTTCGCTGTGCTAGTGGCGCTGGAGTTCGGACTGCACGTGCCGCCGCACGAGGTGTTCCCCCACTACCAGAGGCTGATGCACGACTCGTGACGAGCGCACGACCAGCCGCGACGGACCAGCGTAGTAGACAACCTGCGCTCCACAGCCTGGATGTAACAGGCTGTACGTCGCCATATAAACATTAAAAAAAATTGTCGAGTGAGGGTTTATAATATGACAGTTTAGCTTGAATGTAACAGGGTGTACGTCGCCTTATATACATAAAAAAAAATTGTAAAGTGAAGGTTTGTAACATGACAGTTTATATTGGCTGTATGGCCGAAACTTTTGCCGGTTAGTGTCGAAAGAGAAATAATTTAAAAAAAGTTTATAGTAATATAAATATGACAGTTGTAAGCTTGAACTTAAACAGTTTAATGAAGTTCAAACTGTTAGAGTGAATGAGATAAGTAATTATTATTATTCGCTATAAATAGTTGTTTCAGAACATTATATTAAACTTCAAAGGAATACAATATTCGTTTTGGTTCTATTTAAAAGGTTGCGTTTTTAATTCAAAAAACTGATTTACTATTTTATTATCAATGTCTGTTGGTGGAAGAAATACATACATCACCCAAGTTAGACAGTTTCATAGTTAATCTTTCATTTAAGTGTCAGTACTTGTATAATGTATAATGTACATATTATATAGGATAAATATATTAGATTTAAATTATTTCAAAGATCCAAGTCGAGAGACTATGTACATAACGTAACTGAGTTTTCGCTCTTCAGCTACGGTTCTCGGGTGTAGGCGTTTTGTGTTATACTAGAGATGAATAAACACCAGACAGATCTTGAGATATGTGACATCATATTGTTTTTTTTTAAATAGTTTGATTAGGAAATAATAATTATATCATGACAAAAAGTATAGGTAATATATTATTTAAATAAAAAAAACATTAATCATCAATCATATTGTTTTCATACCAATAACACTTGCAGTTACTTATTACTTATACTCTTAGGGTTTTTCAATTTGGGACAAGAACTCGCTTATAGGATTTGTTTATAGTATTTTGTCTACTCTCGTTACATGGCCATCAAATTAAAAAAAAAACCTGAACATTTCACCTTTTAATAATTTTATTGGTATAATTGTAAAAGTATCGACTGGACACAAAATGCAGCTCGTATCAAGAAACATCCGATTAACCAAGCTATTAACGGGTTTTAATTTTTGTATCTTTCATAGTTTTATTACAGAGCTTGGTTTTAAAATGTTCACGATCAATATATTTTGGTAATAATTTAGCTAACTGTCCAATCATGACAATGTAGTTTCTTAATCTTTTCTTGTGTTTTTTTTTGTATTCTTAACATAGTAGTAATAACAAAGCAAAAGATACATTATATTTTATTAATGTGACGAAGTGAAACGGCAGGATTGTATTTTTTAAGGTATGCGGTAAGTTTGATTATATACTCTATTGTGAATGGGTTAAGAGTCAATCTAATTAGACAAATAATGTCATTAAAGACTATACAAATGACAATTGCCATTAATTTAATTACCTTTTTTCTTCCAGAGGGTGAAAAAAAGGTTTTAAAGTCAATTACAACACTGTAGATAGTATTACATGAATGAAAGTGATTTAGAGTGATATGTAGATATAAAAGATGAATATAAAAGTCTTATAAGGAATTATTAAAAACTGTAAAACAGGATGAAAATACAGAAAAAATATTGCATCGATTTAGTTTGATAATATTTATATCTGTTGCAATATATTGTAATACCTACCCTCCGTTTACATTTTGTCCTGTTCTTAAATTATCAGTTTGCTAAGGTATTTAATATTATTATTCGTTTTATTTTATTAATATGATAATAGTAACGATGATATAATTTGTATAAATATTATGTATTGTAATTGCGAAGGTAACTATTTTTGTACTGTATTGTATTAGTAACTTCTTGTATTGTACTATATTGTATTAGTAACTTGTATTGTTGCTTCGTTGTGTATTGTAATACTGTAGCTATACTGTAGTTACTATATTAAGCCTGATGCATTGTTTTCACATAATTCTCATTTTTCTCACCTAGTTCATATGTTTTATGTTTAATGTTTAGAAGCTATTCAATTTACGATTTATACTTGAATGGAAATAGATGTTTTTTTGCACCAAAGTCGAAATACAGTAATATATATATATATTAAAACATCATGGATTTTAAAACTTATGTCTGGTTTTCCTATAAGAGGCTTTCGTTGTAAAATTAGAATATTTTAAGTGTTGTCATTAATAAATTGCAAATTTTGCTCATATCTCTCACATGCTCAGTTTAGAGATGTTTCAGCCTAATAACTTATAAGGCATTTTTGGATTCATGAATCGTAATTTAAAAAAAAGATAATGTAGTTACAACCCTAGTTAGTATTAATTTCTAAGGTGACGCAATAGAAATTAGTCGAATTTGCTCATTCATATTTCGATGCCAAAGATGACTTGCATGTGTAAGTCTCAAGCGACCCCCGTCTACGAATTCTTTAGGCCTTCTTATTACAGACAAGTTACGCTTTTAGATAGTGAGAATATTGGTTAAGTAATTTATTAAATTAATTAAGAATGTTAGTTCTCCCATAAGTTTATGCTAGTCGTTGTACCGGGAGGTATATTTTATTGAATTACATATAAAGGGTTCAATATAGTGAGGCTGAAAAAACGAGATCTTTGAACAAAAAAATTACTTCTGCATTTTCGTAATACGTTCTAAAATATTATGTGGTTTATTTATGGGAAATATATATCTCAGATATGTTTGCAGTGAGCCTCTAAGATTTGTTTACACTATTTATCTCGTTTTGTTGGCCTCACTTGATTGTTACGTGAGTCATAAGGTCTCTCTTCCACGGAGATACAAAAGATTGCACATTCATGATATCAAACTTAGTGCGTACATCAGAATGTATAAATATTTATTACAAAGTAAAAAACTGGTGAACTAATTGTTTCATACAATTAAGATCATTAATATGTCTTAAAGATGTAGGAATTAGGATGAAATTATCTTTCTTTATGTAAATTTATCGAATTTAGTATTAATATTTATTTTGTACGTTTAAGTCGATAATTATATTAGTTTGTAATTTTAATCAAATTATTTACTATCGAATATCTCTGCGGAAGGGAAGTCTTAATTTTATAGTTGAGGTCGTGTGCCTAAAATTAAAGTATACTTTTTTTTTAAAACCTTGATTGTTAACAGTATTTTATTTTTTATTTACTTTCTACGTTTATATAAGAATTTAACTGGACGTTTTATTATCTCTATAAAATACTTTTTTTTAATCTTAGCTTATAATCTATGTTGTTTCTTGGTAATAGTAAAGTGCTTATTTCGGCGACGTAAAAAATTTTTATTAAAAAAATAAAAACCTTTATCGAAACGAGCGGAACAATGTATGGTACTGTTTTAATATGAAACGTTATTGTTTATGAAGTCTAAAATGTTGGATTAAATAATTTTATTAATGACTGTGTTATTATTTTAAAATAACGACATTTGACATTTACATATTGACTGTTTGTGTACGTTATCTTAAATGAAACTAATATTTTTCGTATATACTACGCGTGCTTTATATTTGGTTAAAACTACAACTACATCGACTACGAAACGTCGGTAGTATGTAGTTTTAACCAAAAATAAAACACGCGTATTATATCCGAAAAATATTATTTTCATTTAAATGAATAAAACTCACGAAAGTCTTAGATCACATAATGATAATGAGTTTTTCGGATACACGTATCTTTTAGTATTTTATAACCACACAATCCCAACGTTTTGATTCTATAACACCAGTCGTGACCGCGGTCATGTCGATTGCCCGTAAAACTTAGTTTCATTTAAACGTGTACGCTTGAAAATCTTACAATTAGATAGGTATCCTACAACCAACGAAATCAATTTACATTATTGTCTTGATCAATAAATCGTTCTGTGTTAATTCTAATTACAACGTCAACTGTACTTTTACTTGAGTTGTTTTTCACTTATAAATTCTCATCAATACAATCAATTATATAAGCACAAATATATATAAATAATCGAAACAAGAAGAGAACCTGTCGAGAGGAAGCGTTCTATAATACTTATTGACCTTGATGGCGTGATCTTTAGGGATGTTGGTTTTCCAAGGAACCGCAAGCTTTAATGTAACCACGAACCTCTAAATTAGAAACACAGGTAAGTCCAATACTTTCTTTCTCTGTGCTTAAAATCCTAGTAACATTTTTTTAATAAATTCACATTGTAATAAAAATAAATATATCGATAGAGAAACATTTAATAATCAACGATTTGGATCACTGAGAATTACACAGCCGCAGTACGAATACAAAATATTACTTAACATAACGCATACGTAACATCCGCTCTATATAACTGAATTTATATAAACCACTTCCACACACTATGGACATTTAAGTGTTCCAATTGATAGTATTAGTCGATATATTATTGTTATCGTTTATCATGTTCGCTAAGGTAATATTTTTTTATTAACTGACAGAAGTATTTCAAGGACTTTTTTTTTATCATTAATTTCATTAACACAGGACCTTGTGCTGCTATCGATACTTTGTACTCTTAGTTCGTGCTTTGGATCCAACGAAACTAGTGAAGAATTCTTTCACGGCGATTTACCCATTCAACCCATTGACTTGGATTCGACGTCAGAAATCAATCAAGACACACCGGCGCCGCCGTGGAGGTTTTGGAGACCGTGGAAATTTTGGCAATGGGGTTAAAATATTCATACTCTCAGAAATTTTCTTCCTTAATATGATTCAGTAAAGCTTACAATTTGTTTCTATTGATAGGTCATGTTTTAAAAGAAAGATTGAGGCGCTCTGAAATGGCGGAGAACGTGCAGGGCACACTTCATGATTATGATGTAGGACCTGATCCTAAGAAACGTAAATTGAAAAACAATATTAAATTTCTTGTTAAAATACAACAGTTTCAAAGATAACGTTTTAGTTTCAAAAACTTTTGTTTTATTCATGTACAACGACCTATAAGTTGTGGTCTTTCAAAAGTGGTTTCCAGGATTCTCATTTAGAATCGAGTTCGGGGTCTATGGGCCATATCTAACAATTAAGTCATCTTTTTAGTATATATATATTTTAATTTATAGGTACAGCAATGAAAAGCATAATGTTGTCATACATGTACCTAATCATTTTATCATGCCTATCACATTTGTTTTAAAGAAACTATTTGTTTTTCATGTATTTAAAAATCATAATCTATAAAATTTTATACAATATGCAAAATCATATTATGTTCCCTTATTATTGCTGGATTCCAGATATTATAGTTACTTTCAAATATCTCAATAATTTCTTAAAAAGTTTTTTAAATAAACCTTCTTACAAATCTTAATTTTTAGTTGAATTGTCAAATAAATTAATAAGAGTTAAGACTTAGCCATTAGGTATATGACCCACAAATTGAAGAAATAAATTGTATAAAAAATTTATAATAATATATTTGTTTGTAATTATAATAAATATGTTTTACATTGATTCTCAAAGGACTGTGACGCGAAGAGATAGTTCTTTGATATCATCATATACTTATGAGAGAAACAGAGATGATTTAAATTCCGTCCGAGAACATTTAACATCACGGCATATGAGCGAGTCTGTATTTTCTGCAGGAAATCGACCGACGGGTTCTGTCAGAAAAGAATTAATCACTTCACTCTTTGAATCGATGCTCGATAGTATTGTGATTTCCTGGGATGTAATTGAACGCAAAACAGAAGAATTTACTCTTGATTTTGGAAAGATTCCTAGCGATGTGACAGTGAAGAAAAAGAAATCGAATGGTATAGAAAAATAACATCAAATTGTTGAAATTCTCATAAATATGTGCACAGGGTCATAAATTTTCCTATTTTCCAGTTAATAAGCAGCCAAAAGTCAAAAAAAGTCGATCAATAGTGGAACTAAGTGATAGTAAAGTTGGTATTGTATATTTAAATTTAATAACTTAACAGTTACCCATGGAATGTCTCCTAAAGTGGTATTATATATGATGAGAAATTTGGAAAAACGGTTGATAGGTTATGTGTGATTTTGTTTTTTAACCTTTAAAGAAATGTATTCGATATGTTGGGCTGATGGTGTACCAATAACTGTCAAGCCGGCCTTACTTCTCTTGACATATAGTCAATACCAGAGACTTTTAGGGCAGCTTGCCTTATCCTGGGTACAGGTTTGATCATATTTTTGCTCAAAGGGGCTGGAGTGTAATGATGCCTTAAAAGGGATGACTTGTTCCAATACCTTAGAAGCCTTAACCAGAGACCTTATAACTTATAAGTCTATTAGATGTGAGTTCACAAAATAATTACAGAGTTTCGTCACGAGGATCTGTAACTTGATTTTCGTGAGTTCTTATTACTTTCCTTGAACAAACGCTGTGATCTTATTTTGGGTCGAATTCATCTCACATAGGAAAGACACCTACGAATACACAGAATTATAAGAGATATAACTATCTTCTATCGTGACTTTGGTTTTATCACACGTAATCGCTATCTGATATACCACAGGTGTACTTTGTTCGTAAGAGGTTAATAATATTCTCCTTCTTTCTAAGGAGGTAACTACATAGACTCATCGATACATAATATTAATGAACGTAACATTTTTGTATCTGGAGACGAACCACAGTATTACCGATCAACATATTTAATTCCGTTCATTTTTATCATAATTTTTTCTATGTATTATTATAATTCATAATTTTGATTTTAAAACTCTTAAGCCTACAAAGAAAGATGGGCTTGATCATTATTTATTTTTTCGGTTTTCATGCTAGTACAGGAAATGCATCGTCGTATATTTCCTAAACACTTGAAGAGTGTGAATTTTTTCTTTTGTCATTTGTCGTCTATTAGCTTTTAATACAAGGTCCTTCAAAGGTCGGGAGTATAATTCAACCTTTCGTAAAAAAAGCTGGCAATGCGTCCGGTGACGAAAACACAAGTCAAATGAAACATCCAGGACAAGTTTCTATTTAGGATAAATAAAAGACATTTTTCCGTTTTCCTTTTAAGGTTAACAAAATAAAGACAAAAAAATATTGGGGAATTAGTTTACCATTTCTAACGCAAAAAATTGTAACTTTAATTATTTTTGTTTGTTGTTACAGAGCGATGTAATACAGACCTGTTGGTGGTCATCGCCAGACGAACGTGCCATTATCAAGTTCCGGAATGGTTGCACATACGAAGGAAATATTTCAATGAAGTGTATGCATGGTGAGGGTCGCTATCAGTGGGCAGATGGGACTGTGTACCTAGTAAATAAAATACAATAATAAAATATTCTTGATGATTAAAAATGTTTGCATCGTACATTAATTTACTAATATTATTCAAGGGTCAGTTTAAGAATAACGAAATAACTGGGAAGGGCACCATTTATTGGAAAGACGACACATGGTACCAGGGCGATTTCTATGGCAACCTTCGCCACGGAAATGGACTATACGTTGATTCTAGACGTCAGCGCTCATATGCCGGAAAATGGCATTATGGCACAAAAGACGGACAAGGAGTTATTTATTATGATGGCAGTTTTAAAAATTCCTACGACGGAGAATGGGCTTTAGTAGGGATGAATTTAGCTTAAATATAGAAATAAAAATATGGATATGAATAAAAATTAAAAAAAAATCCTTATTTCAGAACGAACGTCACGGATATGGTTCCCGTGAATATTGCAAGGTTAGCGGTTATAAAGGAGAATGGAACAAGTTTATCAGGGAAGGAAAGGGTATGATGATATGGCCAAATCACGACGTAAGCTAAATCAGAAGAAATACATTCGTGCAAACTGACTTACAATTAATTATAATAGATGGCTACAATTTTCAATTAATATTTGTTGTAGTTCTACAGAGGTGAATGGAAAAATGGTGTCATGTCTGGTTACGGATTCTATATATGGGAAGCTTATTACAATAATTCCATGTCTTTACCCTCACTGTGTGCATATCGCGGGTTTTGGGAAAAGGGAAAACGAAATGGTTATGGTATATTAAATTTAGGTTTGGCACTGGGCTCTTATTACAAAGGGGAATTCAAAAATAACAAAAAGCACGGTGTTGGAAAATTTGTTACCAATAACGGGCAGATATTACAGCATAAAAAATTATTTATTGATGATAACATGGGTTCATTAAATCGAGATGACGATGAGAGTGATGGCGATGATAAGTGTGGACGCTTGGAAGAACCTTATTTGTTTGATATTTGTAACGATTCCGTTGGTCTGCTTTATCATGTTGAACGTGTTATAAAGAATATTGACAGAAAACAAGAAACTATTAATAGAATTGTATATGATTTTATAGAATTGAATAAAATCCATTCAGTGTCTCGAGGTCCTAAAGATGATATTATTGATGAGTTAAACGGAGACAGCTTTGCCGACTTAATTGATTTTGAAATTAGTTCTTTGTATAAGTCGTTGCGATGCTATGAAACTGATCTTAAGAATATTTATTATAAGTACGCAACCATTTGTAACACTGAAGAGATTAATTTTAAACCGATTCTTATACGCTTATACTTGTGGCAATTATACTACGATTGTAACTTGCATGATAAAGGGTTGACCTTAGTTGATATCGATAGGCTTTTTCACGAGAACCCCGAATGGTTGTCTCGTAAACCTCACAACCCTTTTGAAAAGATTTACTTTTGGCAATTCCAACACAGCCTAATTTCAGTAGCTAGTAAATTGTATGCCAAAAGACATTTACCAGGTAAAAAACCTGATACTATGCTGGCAAGTGCATTTAGGCTTTTCATGGAAAAGGATATTCTACCTGGCGCTGGTCGAAAAAGAGGTATAACAGTTGGTCACTAAACAAGTCATATTAAATAAAATAATACAGTCATAAAGGTAGAAATATTATTAATTTTAGGGAGACTTGTAGGGGGATGTGGATCCTTTGTTCCTTTGAAAGACTTGTATCATTTATATCAGACTTTAGATGAACCATGCACTGTAAGGACTTTTCTGTGTGCCGCTCGACATGCACCGCACTACGCAGAACAACCAAGTCTTGTTGATTATGACTGCTCCAGTCTTGGTAGAAATGCGTATATTTTTGGTGACGAAATTTCATTTATTATGGGTGATTTGTTTACGATTATATTTAAAATATCTATCTACAAGTGAACATGTTTCTTAGCCTTTCCAAAGAAAATTTTATGCAATAATAATGGTATGTTAATGTTTTAGAAGACCCCACGGAGATCCCAGAAACTAATGAAAAACCCACCCTAAAGCTATTTAACATCGGAAATTTATCAAGCAAGGCTATAATAAAGATCTTTTCTTTTATATTTCCACAAATATCTGAATTAAACAAAATAATGAATTTGGACGTTGAAATCACGTTTTTTGAATTTTTTCAAGCTCTCATAATGTGTGTCGAGGAAAGTTTACGCCTCTCAGAGCAGGAAGTGTATCGTAATACATCTGCACTCTATTGACGATGATTTTTTGAAAAGTAATTGCAGACGAAAAGGATTATACTGCGTTTAGTGTTCTTTTCTTTTTTTTTAACCAATAATAATTTGGTTATAACGTTTTTCTTGGCTCATTCTACGTTTTTATATCGATGCATCTTATTATTTACCTAGCTATTATTTATTACCCATTTCTTGTAAGATATTGTAATCAGTATTACAATATATATTCACCCCAATTTGTTCACGAACAAGAAAAAATTCAAGTATTTTTATTTGTTATTACTTAATAAATAATTTTAGCCACTTATCATTAATTTTCCCAAACACCTGGACTAATTTCAACATAAATAATTTCTTCGATTTCCTAAATATTTAAATAGGATCGTTATTAAAAATGAAAGTTCAGACTATATTACGATAGGAGGATTTACCTACAGGAGTTGACATGCAAATACCATAAAGAAACACCCTACCTAGACCCTAATTCAGTATGATATGCTGTTCTGCAAGCGATTCATCAGACCCTTAATGTCGCATTAACTTACCTCTAAACATATAGGAATATCAAAAATTATAAATCGTAGGTTCACCAGGCATTTGTAACGGAAGAAGTGATTACCTAATTACTGAGTGGTAATGACTATAACCTGTACAAAACCTAACACTAATAATTTTCACCAGATATTACGATCTATGGATATTGTTATAAATAACTTTAAAGAACAGTTACTATGATAATTAGATTGCAAAACCTTATCACTTATTTTTATTGTATTTTTTTTTCAAGTTAATAACATTGCGTATGTAGACATGTCAGTGAGATGTCTCGGTATCCATTTTTTTTATGAGATTTGAAGTTTTGTAACACACTTTATTCAATAATAGAGGGGATTAAAATTCGACAGAAGATAAAAGTCTCCAGTCGCAAACACAGAAACGGAATATTTAAAAAAAATCAAAGCTTATAATACAGACGCTTTTGAATTTATAAGAATCTGATGCCGTTTAAGTGAAAATTGCAATCAAAAGTCAAAGTTGAATGAGGCTAATTATAAGACTGGTTGCTTTTTTAAAGGGGGATTGACTTAGGAATGTACTAAAATTTAACAGCTTCGACTGAAGTCACAATCAGGAACTTTGTTGGTAAATCTAAAACAACACAAAATCAATTACATGCCAACTTATTAAAACAATTTATAGGCGTTTTTAAAAATATTGTCAGATTGCTAGACAGCTGTCTTGATACCCAAGCCGACAAATTTGTTATTTTTCTTTACTTAAGTTTTGATTTAATTTATTAAATGAGGACAAAAAATCCAATGGCTAAAAAGCCACAACAAATTTTATTTTCAAAAAACACCTATGGACCTAAAGTAAAAGTTGAAAATTGGGATTTTCAGATTCATGTGGAAAAAAAGGACAATTACGTCTACCGTGATAGCCTCAGTAACCACTTGAGCACATATTTGCGTTTAGGAACTGATGATCAAAACATAGGAAAGACTGAAACAAGACACATGCTTGAAGAGATATTTACTAAAACTGATCCCATTTACGCTTTCAAACCACTCGTCAATTTTACTTCATATCCTTGTACAGAGTAAGAAAAGCATATTCATATTGCACTTAAATAATTTATTAAGTCATTACTATTGTCCAATCCGTTAATTTTTAAATTTGTGTCAAGTCTTATATAGAACATTATTATTATCTTTCAACTTTAGCACACCAGGACGAAATAAATTAATGAAAAGTGCGAATTTGGCTCAACTACCACCAGATTATGGTGTAATGGACTACCTTAGTACCCAGCAAAACGATTATAGAAATCCGTTCGCTACGGTTGCAAAACCCGTAAGTTATACCCGAGTATTGACTGACTGTTGCGAAATATAGGAGCTGAACAAAAACGAAATTCATATTTGTATATTGTGCTAGTCCAAATCTCACATGATTGTGTAATATTTCAGTTGACAATGCCCTCGACACCTTGGCTTCTAAATCGCGTGATCCGATCCGATCTGACGCACAACCACGGCACAGCACCTCCCAAAGGAGACTATCAATGCTTGGACACACACACACCCATCGGTCACATACGCCACATGAGGAAATTCCGCTACCAATCCTTCAACCCGTCCACATGCCTTCAAGACTTCCCAGACGTAGAATTACCATCACACCCATAATAAATAAACAAACACCTTATTTTAATACAATTTATTATTTATTAAATAAAAAATACAAAAGAAATAAAACCACAAAAGAATTAAAACATAATAAGCTTACACTTTAATGACAACATTAATAAATTACTCAAAATCCTTAATATCAAATTCAAAATCAAGAGTAAAAAAAAAAACAACATTAATTTTCTCCTAAATCGCCGCTGTTCATACAAACCAAAGAACTAAACAAATTTCACAATGAATCGTTGATAAATTTTATATTTAAAAACAAAAAAAAAAAGAAATAGAAAATTATAAACTACCGTAAATATTGGGACACAATTTCGTGGTTCAACATATTATTAAAGTTATCCTTAATAAAATGCAACAATGCAACATTGTACTTTCTTGGTTATTACTTATATATCATTTATATTAAAAATCTCATAGAAGATATGCTGCCATAATTTTAACAAGTCGAGTTAGTTTATTTCATGCAAAGAAAAATATTATTTGTAGTTATTAAATTAAAAAAAAAAAACTTAATGTTTATATACTTAATATTTACAAATTGCCAACTTTAAATATTTATGTAAAATGTTGCAAAAATAATATTCAATTTGTTTTATAAATTTCATTTTTTCCTACCCCAGTTTGACAGTTATCATTTTCTTAATAATGTAAAAGCAGAATCTGCTACATTACAAAAAAATGTATGTTGCAGCATAGATAGCTAACTACCGAGACAATTACTTTTATGTACTAATTTTAATATTATTACTAAATCGTACATTTAGTAATACCTTACATAATCATACATAATAAGGCAAAATTCAAGAATGGTATGTACTCGGACTACAGCTTGAGTTTCATTAAGAGAAACATTCTTAAAAAAAAAATCTTTATATTTAATATGATACACCAAAATACAATTTAGTGGCCAGTAAATTATTTATAGAAATTTCTGTAATACCATGAAGTATATATAGCACCTCCTTGGATGTGAACGAGCAATAGTTCTAACATGAATATAAGCAAATAATAATGAATGCTGTTTATATCATAAGTGCTTACCATAATGTTACTAAACATTTCACATAGCAACAACTGACACAGAAATTGTTATAAATTAGTTCTTGAAATGTCATTTATTCCTAGAGCGTGTGCATAGACAAATAGAGTACCCTGTATGCTAACATTAAACAAGTTCTGAAACACATAGTGCTTAAATTATTCTATAGGAGGTGTTTCATCACCAAATATATATCATAACATTTATTTTTAGAAAGTTACAATGATAAGTCATTGACGGATATTATTCTTGTGATGAGAGTATACTTATACTGAAAGGGACAGTGTTTTTCTGATAACAAGCTTTCCATAAAATCACTATGAATATTTTTATTGGCAATTTACATATTCCTTAGGTTATTAGTCACATTTAAATACATATTTCAATTTATATTCCATAAAAATGTTATATTAAAACATATACATATTTTGTAATCAGATGTTTATTTTATAACCGCAGACAAAAACATTCTTAACGATATTCCTGTGATAATATTAATTTGTTTGCGGAGTTCTTTCAAAAGTTATTCAATTAACTGATCATTACTAACTATTTATAATATATATATTTAGAAATGTATAAATAAAACATTATTTAAGACATATTTAGTTTTTTTCAGGATCAAAAGTTGTTTTGATAAGTTTTTTATATAAAGTCCAATGAAATATTTAACTTCAAACTTAAAATGTTTTCAAATTAAATGTGACTACTGAAAATGGCTTATAATTATAGTAAATAAAATAATAACTATGAATAATCAAATTATTGGCAATAAAATTAATGAGTGCGCCTTCTCTTGAAGCCTTTACCTTTTTTTGTTTTTAGTTTGTGCTTCTTGGCTGTGCTACGGCTTCCGATTATTTCATCGGCTATTGTGCCGACTGTTGTTAATTTTTTTCTTCTGTTTTTCTCGGCTTTTGTAACTGGAAGACGTGTGAGGTAGCTTTCTTCATACTCAGTCTTCTCCTGTTCATATTTTGATATTGAGTGTTTAACGTGATTACCTGTGCTCATTTCTGTTGGTGCCTCAGAGTATTCATCGCGTAATTCTCTCATAACACTAGAATTGAGTAACTGCTTTTTGGCTTGTTCCTTAGTCTTCTTATCAATGTTTGCTTTCGATAGGCTATCAGTGTAATGAACAGCTGCCAGTTTTGGAGGTACATATATGTTAGATTTATTACTTTTATCCTTTCTGCCGTCATCAGAATCTTCGTTCGAGTCTACATCACCTTCGTCCAACTTACTCACTAAATTGTCAGGATTTGCACGATATGCCTGAGGATCATCCTCGGACGTTTGACCCACTACAGAAGTTTTAACTAGTTTATCAATCTGATATTTTAATTTAGAATCTATTGGACGTATTTTCTCTAGAACAGTACGAATTTCAACAAGTCGGTCAATAGAGGGGTCAGATTCAATTTTTTCACCAGAACATTTTCTTAAAACAATATACGTCAGATTTATTAAATAACTCAAAAGCATCTGATACTTCATTTCTAAGAAGCTGAGTCCTTTATCGGTTGTAATCTCGCCACTTTTTACCCTGATTAACATATTATCAACTAACTGTGAAACTTGTTGAACATTCATATTCATTTCTTTAAGTAAATTTAAGGCTTGAGGCAAATCTGGTTGCTCCATTTCGTCCATAGCCTGAAAACATAATGAATACGAAATCAAATATATATCCGTGTTTAAAGTGTATATATAAAATGGGGTTAATTATTATTTGATCTTTATTATATACACTAAAATATCAAATTATACATTTTTGTTGGGATGCACTACAATAAATTTATAATCTAAAAAAACATACCTGTACCATGATGCCAAAGTTTGTTTTCGAGCTGTTTTTGTCAATTAAAATGTGTAAAAATGATTTCTTAGATGATAATTAACATTTCAAACTAATGCATACACTGCACATGGTAGGATAATTTTTTTTTGTAATACTATAACTCTAAAAAATAAAACAAAACTATACTGAGGTCAAAGACGCGTTCCAATGTTGCTTTTCTGCTTTAAGTTTTTCATTGCTGCACGTTTTTACTTCTATGCTTAATGGTAAAAATTATGTGTACTCTATAGTCTATGCCCAATTCCAATTGTCATATTATTATACTGACCGCATCCTTATCTCATAATTTTATATATTTGTATATTTTAGGAAAACAGAATGTAGGTAATTAAAGTGAAAAGTAGTTTTTAAAATGATATTTCCCTGCAATAGATATAATATTTAAAATAAAGTATATTCATGCAGCTATTAGAGGAAAACGCGATTTATCTTACTACTACACATTTTGTTATTCTAAATTGTTATTATTATCTCATTCGGTATTTTAAAACCTCAAAGCCTATTTTAAATTTTGATGGCCATGATTCTAGTTTCCTAGATGCAAAACTGAACTGTATTTTTAAGAGATCACAATGCGAGTAAAAGTTTTCGCATGGTATATAACCTAACATATAATATGTTACATATATTTATGATTTAATTTAAAACTGTTGTAAGCAGTAGGATGGAATACATAATAAATAAAAGCGACATAGCCTTGAAGCAAGTGCATTTGCTTAAATTAATATTCTGTGCGACTTTCACTTTACCGTTATTCTGAAACGAAATATAAGGGAAAATATATAATGAAATGTATGACTTTAATACAATTGTTTTTATTTGATAATAATGTTATTTATCATTAAAAAAAATTTTTTTTTTTTTTCTTAATTGGAAGGTACAATTAAAAATAGAATAATGATGTTAATAATGGATAACTCATCAATACTTAAGTGTTTATCTATTATTTTTTATCATGGGTTATACAAAAAAATACATATTTATAAATTAGAAGTTATCCACTTATGATAAAAAAAAAATTCAATTCGTTTTATTGTTAGACAGACAGAGAACCCATAAAGAGTTGTTTTAAATGAAATTAATTAAAACAAGAAGCCTTTGCTTTCCCAAAAGTCCGTTTTGAGTATTTAATTTTACATCAATATTTGTTTAGGTATATTATAAGAGATTTTGTCGATTACTTTAATAAAGGAAAATATTCATCTCTTATCTGTGATATCTCAAACTTCTTAAAACATACCTATTCTACCTACCTACCTAGATGTTTAATAGAAATCCGAAGAATTGACAATTGACGTCTCATATATTTATGATTTTGAAATCCACCAATTTAAAAATGTTTTGTTTGGATTTATTTTTATGCACTTTTTAGCACAGTAAAACAATTTTGTAAATATGTTCAAAGTAAGTGTTGTTATGTTAAATGTCTATTTAATATTATTTTCATCACTGAATATTACTAATTTATGGATGTTTCAGGTTGAATTTCTGTTTTTAGTTAATTTAATTCTTTATAGTCATGGTTTTTATGTTCCTGGAGTGGCTCCAGTGGAGTTTAAAAAAGGTCAAAGAATAGAAGTTAAAGCAGTGAAAATGACAAGTATACATACGCAATTACCATACGAGTATTATTCCTTACCCTTATGTATTCCTAAAAATGGAACATTTATATACAAATCAGAAAATTTAGGCGAAGTTTTGAGAGGTGATCGTATTGTGAATACTAATTACGAAGTTCATATGGCAGAGAATATCAAATGCAAACTTTTGTGTCACAAAAGAAATAATCCAATGAACTGGAGCGTGGAGGAATCTGAGAAGGTTGCGAGTCGAATTGAACATGAATACTTTGTACATTTGTGAGTTTTTAGTTTTGAAATGACAACATACTTTAATACATTATGAATTTTTTAACTAATGAGTTACATTAAAAATTTGCAGATTAGTTGATAATTTACCAGTTGCAACAAAGATTATTAATATTGATACTTCTGAAAGAACTATAGAACAAGGATATCGTCTAGGTTTTATGTCAAAAGGAAAGGCATATATAAATAACCATCTGAAGCTTCTTCTGAAATATCACAGACACAGTCAGTAAGTGATTTCAAGCCCTTTTCAATATACATTAGACCATTTCAAAAAATCCAGTGTGCTGATATTATAATGTTTTGTTAACAGGGATTCTTATAGAGTTGTTGGCTTTGAAGTTGAGACATTTTCTGTGGACAAAGATCACTTGACATTCATTGATGATAATTATTGTCAAATTGGATCAGACATTAAACCACAACTTGTAAATGAGGATACGGGAACTAAATTGTACTTTACATATTCTGTGGAATGGGGAGAATCAGATATTGAATGGGCGTCAAGATGGGACATATATTTGGGCATGAAAGATGTTCAAATACATTGGTTTTCTATTGTCAATTCAATTGTTGTTCTTTTTTTCCTCTCAGGTAAAAATTTTGAATGTCATTATAAATAACATTTGAAATAAAAAAAATAATAATTTATCTATCCTTAGGTATCCTAACTATGATAATGGTGAGAACACTCAGACGAGACATAGCTAAATACAATTCAGATGAAAATATTGAAGATATGATAGAAGAAACAGGTTGGAAGTTAGTTCACGGCGATGTCTTTAGACCGCCACCCAAAAGAATGCTTTTTGCAGCTGTTATCGGAAGCGGCATACAAATTTTCCTTATGGCCCTTATCACAATTTGTAAGTTACCAACTTATTAAAAAGCTTCTAGTGGGTTACAATGAAAACTATGTATAAATCAAATAATCATTAATTTCAGTCATTGCAATGCTCGGAATGCTGTCCCCTGCTAGTCGAGGTGCGCTTATGACATCTGCAATATTGTTGTATGTCTTTATGGGACTAATAGCTGGTTATTATTCAGCGAGATTGTACAACACAATGAAAGGCAAACAATGGAAGCAAGCTGCATTTTTAACATCTACATTATACCCGGCTATTGTTTTTGGGACATGTTTCTTTTTAAATTTCTTCATTATGGGAAAACATTCCAGTGGCGCCGTGCCATTTTCGACGATGTTGGCACTTTTATGTCTGTGGTTCTGCATATCTGTACCTTTAGTGTATTTTGGTTATTATTTCGGATGTCGGAAACAACCATTTCAGCATCCAGTGCGTACAAACTTTATTCCGAGGAAAGTACCAGAACAAGTTTGGTATATGAACACATTAATTTGGTATGTCATAATTATAATGATAACAGTAGCTTTAAATGAGTTGTGATTTTTAAAGTGCCTCGCTTGTTTCAGTATAATGATGGCCGGCATACTGCCATTTGGAGCTGTATTCATAGAATTATTTTTCATTTTCAATGCGATATGGGAGAATCAGTTCTATTACCTCTTTGGATTTTTATTTCTGGTTTTTTGCATACTTGTTGTATCTGTCTCCCAAATATCCATTGTAATGGTATACTTTCAACTCTGTGGCGAGGTGACTATAATACTTAAATGTTAGTTTAATATTTGAACATAAATAATTTATATATACATGTAATTTATTTTAGGATTATCATTGGTGGTGGAAGAGCTTCATCATCTCCGGAGGATCTGCAGTTTATATTTTAATTTACTCAATATTTTACTTCTTCACAAAGTTAGAAATAACTGAATTTATACCAACATTACTTTATATTGGCTACACAGGTAAATTAGATCAGCTAAAATTTTAAAATTAAGAAAAGTATAAAAAATTCCTATTATGTGTTGGTGTATGCATAACATATATACATACACACTCACATACACATATTTACCCGAATGAGTCATGGTTTACTGTAGTATTGAATTTTTTTAAATAAAACGCCATATACTTAAATTAATTCTAAAAATTAAATTCACTAAAATTTTCAGGTCTAATGGTACTGACATTCTGGCTTTTGACTGGGACTATTGGATTCTTTGCAGCTTATACATTCATCAGGAAAATCTATGCAGCAGTTAAAATTGATTAATTTTTATGTATTTAATGTATTTTTACTTTGTATAATAAGATTGTGTGTGTGCTAAAGTTTGAGATTAGGTTGTATAAAAGAATTACAGTAAAACACCAATGATTAAATAAAAATAAGATCGTGTGTCCTACAAAAATATTATATTTAATGTTGATTTAGGTGAATGGCAAAAACATAAAATGCACAATAAATTTGCCGTTTATTAAGTAAAAAAAAAAAATTACTTGTAGGTAAATAAGTATTTTGTCTTTTTTCTGCACTGAAATCCCCTAACATTTAAAAATAATTAACAACGAATGAAAGAATGTAATGTTTTGTAAAACTTAGAGATTGGTTTATGGTTTTAAGTTTTAGCAACATCATTATCCTGACGTTAAGTAGTCAAAGAAGTCGATCAATTATTATATTTTTTTGCTTTGCTGTGATTTCAAATTGTTTTGAGAGTATTGTCTTTTACATTAGGATTATTCTTAGCATATCATTGTATGTCGCATTTATTGCATTAAAGTTCGGGTAGTGACTAGGGAAGAATATATTAAATAATTGCAAATAGTAAATATTGTTATCATTTTTGTTTAATAATAAAAATCGGAAAATGTTTTGATAAGGAAAGTAATCTGTGAGATAGTGTAAAGTTGTTTTGACATCCTTAAACTTGACAAATGTCAAACTGATAAACAATGACGGGGAAACTAAAATGTCATCAGTGATAAAAATATTTATATTTGATAGCGCTAGATTATTTTTATAAATTTATATTTTCTTTTCTAAATTATTCCATACATAATGTCTACCAAAGTAGCAGTTGTTACAGGAAGTAATAAAGGTATCGGATTCGAGATTGTTAAAGGATTATGTGAAAAGTTCCCGGGTTCAGTGTACCTCACTGCTAGGAATGAAGAAAGAGGGCGGAAAGCGGTACAACGGCTAGAGGAGATGGGATACAAGCCGTTATTTCATCTTTTGGATGTTACCAGTGAAGCTAGCATCCAAGAGTTTGCTAATCACGTTACTACCCATCATTCAGGAATTGACGTTTTGGTTAACAATGCCGGTATTTTAGATTTCGATAAATCTGTATCATCATATGAAGATTCCAAAAAGCTTTTGGACACAAATTTTTATAGTCTTCTCACAATCACAAGAATACTCTACCCTCTTTTAACAAATACTGCTAGAATAGTAAATTTAAGTAGTGATTGGGGTTTGTTGTCCAATATCAACAAACAAGTGTGGCTTGACGTCTTAAACAAAGACGATCTTACTGTCGATGAGATATTGCAATTTGTAGATGATTTTTTGGAAGCTGCTAAAAATGGCAAAAAGTCATTTATCTCATTTGCTGGTTATTATGGAGATTATAAAGTATCTAAAGTAGCTCTGTCAGCATTAACATTTGTTCAACAAAAACAGTTTATAGAACAGGGGAAAGACATATCAATAAACTGTGTTCATCCGGGCTTTGTGAAAAGTGACATGACTAAGGGAAGGGGTAATTTTACTCCGGAACGAGGAGCTCGTACACCTCTATACTTGTTGCTAGAGGCCCCACAATCACATAAAGGTACTTTTGTGTGGCACGACGGTCACCAAGTGAACTGGGACGATTGAACCATTTTGAAAGTTATTAATTGTTTAAAATCTGTGATAATAGTGTCACATGCACTTTAACTTTAATATATGTAATTGTTTTCATTTTGTTACATTTTTTTTATTTTTTAATTATAAACCTTTTCCTATTGTACAGAAGCTTATCTTTCTTTATTAAAAATATAATTAATGTAATAACTTTTTTATTAAATTATAATAAAGACTTTTTTTATAAAATCTTTTTTTAGAACATATTATTTAATAATAAAGGTATATGTATATATTGAGGTTATTAATTTTAAATACATATACCAATTAGAAACTTATTGGTATTATTGAACATTATATATTTATCCAATTGGAAAACTTGTCAGTATTTAATATATTAAGCCGGGTCAGTTTAAATGTATATAAATTGGACTGTATAAAAGGGGGTATATATAAATTTATTTATTGAATTAGAATCATGACAGAGAAAATATAAAATTAATATACATTAATATTTTTTGTATGACAAAAGAGAATAGGCTTATCTTATTATATTGGATGAGTGTAGTTAGTTACTTTTGAAAATGTCAACTTGTGCTTTTTGCCATTTTTAACAAGTCTGTTTAACATACTCATTTTATTATTACGATTATTTCTTAAAAACTTATTGGTTTGTAATTGTTAATTTTACTTAATAATATTTTGTTGTATGTATCGCGAGTATCAAAATAATTTTAATCGGTTTACATAATTTTGTTACAAGTGGGTAGTACTACTTTTTTTTAAAACTTTTCTTATAATTTTGATATATAAATGTGATTCTATCAACTTGATTACTACTATTCCAGAGTGTAACCCTTAGTGACAAAAACACCGGAAAATAAAACCTTTACGATTTTCTTAAATCGAAAGTTTTTCAACAGAATCCAAAAATGTTTGGATTTCATAAAAATGTGTAAAATGTTTATTATAAAGTGTTTGCAAACAATTTCTTTGCTTTAAAACAAGGAGGAGAGGAAACAGATGTGGAACAGAGTTTGGGTATTTCTTATGTTACTTATTTAAAGTTTATTAAAAATAATTATAAATAAAAGTTTAAAAATAAAAACTTATCCAAGACAAACATTTCTTTAGGAAACACGAGACAAATTATTATTTCTAGGTAAAAATTGTATTCCATCACCTTTTTTTAAATTGCATTTATAACTCTCGTTCATCTGTCATCGTTCATCCGCGGAAAAGGGGTAAGTTGTCGGCAGAGCAGCCAAGGCCAATATGGCGGTAAAAATGGCTCGTGTCAGCTGATCGTGCTGACTCGTATTTATTATGTATTCATACATAGAATGAAACTAAAATTTTTTCTGCTACTTTTTACCATTTTACTATTCATTTCTATTCAATAAAGTTATTGACATTAAAAACAAGATTTCAATGTCCACAATGATGTCATTTGAAAATTATTAAATTTTTCACAAAAAATAAAAGTTTAAATGAGAATCACATCTCGTATATTTTATTATTCTCCTACTCTGCGTTTACTTCTCAACTGGAGTGTCGGTTTTACGTAATTTTCAGTTAGTCTTAATGAAAACAAGTGCTTTTAAAATGTTTATCATTACTGGCATAATTCTTATTAACCTATCCCATTGATAGGTTAAAAAAACTGCAAATATGTTCTACATAGGAAGTATATAAGAATTTATTTTATAATTATGTAACACATAAATGCATAATGTAGGTATAGGAAAATTGTCGAGAAGGCAATAACCAGCTTTGGTACTTTGATCTGTTTTTCTTGTTATTACTAGCTAAAAAAATAAAATAAGTAATTAGATCGGTGCTTGATAATATGCAATTGGATGTTAAAAGAAAAAATATAAAATATATTTTGGTACTGGTTTTCAGCTCTGGTGTAGAATCTCGTACAAAAATATATCATGTTGTTATTATTGGAACATATAAAGATATTCATGCACAGAAATCCATACAAAATATTTAGTTACAAAATTATGAAATTGAATTGTTAGGACGTTTTCAATATCATTTTTATATAAGTGTACATTTTTGCTTCCTTGCCGTTCAAAACTATTGATTAAGTGCTGTTGCATATGTATTGACAGGAGTTTACAAATTACCGTAATTACAAACCGGTGAGTTCTTTCAATCAATCAGACAATAAAGTTTTTATTTTTTCACATACATGTATGAATAGTTTTAGTTTTAATTTTTTTTTTTCATATAATATTTCACATATATGTATATAGGTCAGCATGTATTAAATCTCATTAGTATAGTCGTTGCATTCGAGCGCATTTTTATATGGATTCTATTGTTCTTATCAACTTAATTGTATTACTAAATCGTGATGGCGGAAAGCCGAGGGGTGGTGCTTTGGAAATATCTAAAGCCTATATAGTTGTTGATGCATCTGAGAAGCCTTTAAGTGGCTGGTTGTGCATTTTGTAATATACATTTAACATTCACGTAATTGTCAACGTTTCACTAAAGGGTTACCAGGTTAAGAAGGTATTAGCTTTTAAATAGATAGTTTTATAGGTTTCATAATGTGATTTCAAATTCAATAATACTTATTATTTCCTTCATAAAGTATGTATATTTTTAAATAAATAATTCATAATATAATTTTTTTTCACTAATTATGAATATACGTACATATTATATTTTATTTAGTAAAAGGTTGGTAAAAGTAAGAAGCTTCTTTTTGTATTGGATTCAAAAGTTATTAATATTTTTTGTTTCTTTATTTATTTTTCAATAAATAAAATAATTATAAATTAATAAAGACAGTATTAGTCTTTTCCTATAGTTGCAAAAAGTAATCGATGTTTTTCTATACGTTTATACAGTAAGGATTTTGATAGAGAACGGTGAAACAAAAAAAGAAAACATAAGTTTATATAAGGAATCTAATGCCTCTAAATATTTTTTTTACAATAAATTATTAATTTAAATCGACCCATGGAGTATCAACTTAATTTCAAATACTTAGTATTTTTAATTAATGCTATAGTATTTACAAAATTTCAAATGGACTACATACCTAAGTACATATGTATTTATGTTTGAAATCTTATATTTAATAGACAATTTATCCTGTTTTTTTTTTCAGAAAAAAAATAATTAGATGAATAGGCGACATTTAAAAACCTATGCGTAAATAGTAGATATTAACCCGTTAAGACTTTTTTGATAAAAATAAAAAAATATATATGTACCTATTTGAAATGACATTGAAAGGTCGATTTGAATTAATTATTTATTCTGAAAATTAATTAGAGGTGTATTTAAAGTGGTATATATACTAAATAAAAAATAATTACATTCCTCATATAAACAAATGTATTACTTTTCTGTTTTTAAATTGACGTAAGTGACTAAGTCTGTACTTATCTACGTATTTGAAATTTATAATAAGTTAATAACGCGTTTCGATTATTCTGCTTCCAATAGTCTACTTAAATTCGTAACAAGAAAAAAGGAAACAAAACTTTCTGATATAAAGAAATAAAACAATAATATTCTTGGTAAAATATTTGTATTTAACTGGCCTTATATACTACATTAAATTATAGAAAATAGGTCACGTGTAGGCGAGATTGTTAATCGCCACTATGAAGGTTTAGCCTTAAATTTAGTACAAAATGACACGGTTACACCGCTCATACTATAGATGCAGCTTATCTACAATTCTCCTAATGTTAACACATTGTTTTGATGGTTCACAGTCATTAAATAACGGTATTGATAAACGATCGTAGTACTCTTTGGTGTTCTAGCCGTTGCGCTAGCATATGCATGCTTCACTCTGTAGCCGCGTTTACCTTTATAAATACCTAAATATATAATATTTTGATGAAACTGACTGATTTCTAGCGTGCAGATAATATTTATACATATCTTGTATGGTGGCAGCAAAAACCAGGCATTTATTTGTTCATAGCCCTAAATAGTTTCGTAGATCCTGGTAGATTCATAACTACACTAGTCTTTCTAGCCCACACAAATCTTATAGACAGGAGATCAAAATCTTAATGTTTAAAGGTGCGATACCTTTTCACGATTTATTCGATAAAGTGAAAAAAGAAATACAATAACTTAGTGCAAATTAACTATTATTATACAAACCAAATATTAAGTAAAAAAAAAATACTTTGAATATATTTTTTAAGAAAAATTAATGTAAAAAAACTCGACCACTCTCCAGATTAAATAAAGTAAATGCTTTGTCATTTCACAGATTATAACAAAGGTATCTGAAACCTAAGGATCTAAATAAAAAAATGCAAAATACTTACAACTAAAAATGCAATCACTTAAATGACAAATCATAATTGATAGAAACATCACAAATTATTTTTTTTGAGTTTTATAAAAAAAATGGTAACAGAAAAACCGATCATAATATATACTGGTAACAGCTGGTAGCTTTAGTGCTGGTCGTCTAGTAATTAATTAATTGGTTAACAATACATCACTTAATGTTTCTCGAATTTACAATCAATCCAATACAAAATTTAAAACAATGCAATCCCTTATTCAAATATTATATAGTTACAGGACTCAATTACTTAAAAAAATACTTATCTAAATAAATACAGCGTTTAACACTCGACTTAAAGACACTTTGGTTTGTATTGGACACTTTTTATAAATACATAATAATAATTATTAATTGTAAAAATATGCCTTGTAAGCTTTATAATAAGTCTGGTACTAGAATTATAGTCTATTCTTATATCACAAGTATAAGCAAAAATATTTTTTTTATGACAAAAACAGTCCGCAAACAAATTACTTTTACCTAACAATATAAACCAATTAGAAATTAAATAAAATATTTTAGTCCTATATCACTATATATTATATACAGTTTTAGTTTTATATGTATTGTAAAACATGTTCTATTGATCCATTTCTTTTTCCAAGGATTTACACTCGCGTACGAGTCGCGAGACGAGGCACAAGGTGATAGTTTAAACAGTCGCTCGAGAGTGTAAATTACAAACGATTCCAGTTTCAGTACACTTGTAATAAGAACGGTAATTTACAATGTGCCATGTGCTTCGGCTTGTGCCTCGTCTCGCGACTCGTACGCGAGTGTAAATCCTGGATTTGGAGCTCAAATTTTATGCACAATATCACAATGACGGGACGGAATTAAGTTTAAGATGCTAAAAGATTTTTTTTGTAATGTCGTCTACGACAGTCATTCAAGATCTAATTCTACCAATTCTGATAAAAAAGACATTACTCAAAATCTTTGGCTAAACAAATTTTAATGGTGCCACAAAAATTATTAATTTGTACGATGAGACACCTAAGTCCTAATGTGTTCTAGCATAGAGGTCTTTCTGTCTTTATTTTCACGACTAATTAGAAATTAGTGGTGCGAGTGGTGCGGCATCCTCGCCATAGTATCTGTAACGATGCTGGGGAAGTGACACGCTGGCGTTGGAGTCAACGTCTGAGTGTTGGGATTCTCTGTGACGACGGAGGTCTACCTTACGTTGAAATGCCTTATCACAGAGACCACAGGAGAAAGGCTTGTATCCAGTGTGTTTACGCATATGCGTTATAAGGTTAGAACTCTGGCTGAACGCTTTTGAGCACACGACGCACTTGTGCGGTTTCTCGCCTGCGAAAAAATAATTAAAATTAAAGTCTGACATTATTATTACACAAATTACCATTATTACACAAAACAAAAAAAAAATGCAGAGAGAAATAAGAATATAACGTCATCCTCATGAAACGGGTAAATGTAAAATGTCTTTGAAAAGTAAACGGAATGAAAACAGCGATAACATTTGTTAAACTAATTTAACTGAACAGTTTAACAGTTGTTGTGTCTCATCAGTTCGCGTAGCGTAATAGTCGGCCAGCGGCATAGGACGGTGAAAACAGTAATTATATCCGTATGAGTACTAACTTGACACGTTGCATCAGAAGCGTTTACTTAATAATTCATCTTAAAATTTCCTTAACGGCTTATTGGTTGCAGTCAATACAAGAGCTACGCTGCACTGTAGCGGTTCTACACATTTTCTAATTTACTTTGATAGATAATAGATTTTAGATTTTTCCGGAAACAAATATATTAATTCCTGAATAATTTGCAACCAACAAAACCTCTTTTCTACTTTCACCGCAACATATCCATATTATTATAATATTAGAAGTAATACTGTTGTATTAAAATCTAATTGTTGGCAAAAATCAACTATTAGGAAACGTATCCAAGTCCATATTCCCATACAATCTTAGATACAATAAATTATTGAATCGAGCCTTATAAATAAATTAATGGTCACATTCTGTCCCCGCAACCTATATAGTGAGAAAAGATGTTAAGAAAAAAAAAGTCGACGCAAAATCCTTCATAGACGGAACAGGCTTTGCGGCTTTTTGTTTGTGCTGTTACGTCAAGGTCTGAAGGCTGCTAATTGCGGGCCGAGCTGCATTTTCGAATATTGATGATGAGCCATTTATCGGAGGACGAACGCCATTTACGGCTACTGTAAATCATTTAGACCAGACTCGATGTGACGAGTTGTCTCTGTCGGGACAAATAAGTCGCTAGCATTCTTTGAAATCTTCATTTTTTCGATCACTCTTAAACTCGCCGATAGCAAAAAGTTTTCATTCTTTGTGAATAATAATTTATGTACGCTATAAATGTTTATTCAAAACCAACGTAGTATATCCATGTTTCTTGTTCGTTGTAATAATAAAAATATATAATCATACGTTATTAATGATAGTTCTGATATTCAGAAAGTTTAATTGTCTTTTAATTAAAATTTTGTGTGTACCTATTACTGACATGAATAAAACAGTTCAAAATACATGAGAAGCACTACTTCGTTTGTGAAATAGGTACCATATAAGCCGATTAAGTCCTAATGCAGTTGATACAATAATACAATCAATGAAGAAAATATTCCGTGAGACGCTGAAATTATCATTATCCCGCATTAGAAAATGTGACAGAATTCTATTTTATTTTAGTCATTCAAAATGAATTTCAGAACGTTATATCACGTGTAGAAATAATAACAAAACTTTCAATAATGTCGTAAGCATCATGTAATATTAAAACACTTTGTCAAAGCTTTGTAAGTTGTTAATGTATAATACGAGTCCTTGTTACAGAAAATAATGACATGATACAAGTGTGAAACTTAATAAAAGTGAGTCACTTAACTCCAACTGTTAACAGAGAATTAATTTCCGAACTGAATTGTTGTGTTGAGAACATATTGTAACGTAATAACTGTCGTCCGAAGACTATTATTTTGAAGGTATTTTACAACTATTTTCTATAAATTTATGAAAAGAGTTGACTGAGTCCATAATATTCCTTCATAGTAAATTGTTTATTATGTTAATGCTTCATCAATATTCGTAGATTTTCACATGACGTGGTAAATTATCGTATCCCGAACATTTTTAATTCGTCAAAAAAAAAAAAATGTATCCAAATTGTTCAGAACAGAACTCAACTTACCCGTATGTATGTAGGTATGCTTCTTCATGTCGGACTTTTGGTGAAATCGTTTTCCACAGTACTGGCACGGATAAGGCCTGGTGTCTGAATGTATGAGCAAGTGCGTGGAGAGAGTGCTGGACCTCTTAAAGCACTTGCCGCATTGTTTGCACTGAACAGAAATTATTTAATTAGCATAATGCATTTTAAATAAAAGTATTAACTAATGTTATTTATTACAATGAGTTTATTGACCCATCAAATTACATATAACGTGAATTTAGATTGTGGAGTAGTTGGTGCGACTTGATTAAATGAAAATTTAATGCATAAAGAATGAATTTATGCTGACAGCGGTGTAATGTGTTGAAAAAATCCAAGGATGCTTTTGATAGAGTTCATATAAATAAGTAACATAACCTACACTGTATTTTTCTGTGAAAATTTACAACGCATATAATTAAAAGTACAATGGACAGTGTCTATCACGTGTTCCGACAACTACTAATACTCTAATAACAGAGTACTTTTTTTACCCCTTTCTTCACATTTCTTTGATTTCTTTATACGCTTGTATTCCTAATAATTACTTTATATCAAGGGGTTATTAGTTATTTTAATTCAAGGATCTTTTCTTTTAATGTCTTCTATAATTATAGTTATGTGTATGTAGGTGACGTGTGTTTTTCAGATTTACAAACCGTATGTTTACATTGTAATCAAACAAATTCTTTTGTACGATTTGAATATTTCGTTGACAAACGACAGACAAAAGGTTCTTTGGTTAGATTTATTTGATCAGTTGTTTTTAAATAACATTCAGCGTCCGTGTCGAAAGAGTCTATCTGTTTCTAGCATACACTCATATTGGACCGTTTAATTTTTAGATTGTGGTATTCGTATTTAAAAGAGGAAAGAATTTACGTGAAAATTTATATAGAGACTAAAACATGCTATTACGTCTCCATTTTCCTTCTTAGTTTATATTTTAAAACATCAGAATTTAAATAAAGAAGAGTTATAAGATTGAATGAATTCTGAAAATTGACAGTCGTCAGCAATGAATTATTCAACGTCTTATTCTGATAGTTTTATTGTCAAATTAACCTCAATTGTTATCAGCTCATATCACATACTAGTTTTAAAACAATATCCATTACAATAATGTTTCACCACAATTCAAGGCTAAGTTTGCATATAATTACAAGGGTATACAGTTATTAATCGGATGGTTAGCCGTTAAGTATGCGAAAGGGATTCCAACAGAAATCCGCGTTGGCTGTGACAGTTGGCGGGGCAGCTGCCTCGCGCCTACAAAAACTGTTAGTTTTTTTCATTCTTTTTTATACGAATGCACTCTCTTATAAACAACACAGGTGCTATAGTATCATCATCCACATATGGTTATCCGTTTGTAACTGGTACGAAGCTTATTTTTTACGATGGCTTCTTCTATTAAAAAATTCACTTGTTCGGACTCGTGTTGAGCGCAAAAGTTTTGTCAAGAATCATTGAAAAAAAATAATGGTTTTATATTTAATACTTATGAATAAAAATAAATTTGTTTGAATCAATTCCCGAAATTTTTAGGGTATTTTTTTTTATTTGAATTCTATTTTCATGGATGGGTTGATGTGTAACGGGCGAAAATTGTGACGCGAGCCGGCCACGCGCCATCGTCCCCCTGAATTCAAAACGTATCCCTTAATCGGTTATAACATTTGCATAATTACGAATACTTTAATAAACATGATACTTATTATCAAACTAAACGTATAAATACCTGAGATTTAATGTAAAACCAAAGATATTTTCATTTGTATTGTCAATACAAATACCTACTCTATGAAATAAAACAAAATATAAATACTCTATGAAATAAAATCCCGTAAAATGTTTATATAAAACTTAAGATTCGATATTAAAGTACCCGTTGATTAAAAATATAAGAGATTTTTATAACGTTGCCAGATAAAAAACGAAGAATATAAAGTGGTGAGAAGCTTGGGAGCCGCAAAATGCGTGCGCCAGGCGCGCGACTTGTTTCAATTCAAGAGTACTTATTAAGACAAGAGCAGTTTTTGTTATTTGATTTATAAAAAGACCTATACGATACTGGTTTGCTATTTAAAGGCGTCTCGAACGGAAACTGTACAGTTATTCATTTATTCTGATCACAGCAAAGGATGTCGCGATATATCATTAAGACAGTGGGTCAGTTACCTGAAAAGACTTCTCACTTTTATTTTCATTTTTGAGTAGGAGTGAGAAGTTGATATCTGTGGAGGGCGGAGGTGGCTGGTAATTGTTGTATGCTGGGGCTGAGGGACATCTTCTGGGCTCAGCACTCAGAGCTCGCTCACCGTCAGGACTGCTCTGACATCTCTTTACAAGTTCCAGTGGAGTATCTTCCTCCGGTCCATCCCAACGCGACGGTGATTCTCTTTCAGTATCGACCTGTTCACGCTCGCAGGCACTACCCGGTGACCAAATTTGACGATTCTTTGTCGATAGATTTAGTGGTAACTCTTCTTCATCATCTAGCCGAAAAAAAATATGATTAAGGAATCGTTTTTATAAGTTATAACGTATAAATTAACTTAAATATTGCACCTGATTTTATTATTTAAAGATCTCATGCGTCATTTCTAGATTGCATGCATGTTATGAAGCCTTTGTTAAGTTAAATCTTAACAGATATATTATTGTGTATCGGATTTTCCACCTGAATCAACTTATAATTTCAATAATTCAAAGTATTTTTAAAAGGAAATTCTATTATTACATTTTTTTCAAATTACAATATGACCATTTCTTAAATAAACTTCGAAAATGTAACTGCGATGTGTTTTCATTTCATTATCGTGGAATGTTTCTGCTTAATAATTAAAAATGTTTATGCAAATGTAATTAAATATAAACTTGTTCCACTTCAATTAGAAATCATTTGGCAGTTCGAATCTAGGTCTTTTTGGTACGTTATCTTTGATTCATGGCCGCCCGCGACGCTTGAGGATAAGCATTCATTTGAATACTTAAAGAATTTTAACATGACAAGGCGTATGTACGATGCCTGTCCTTAGTACATATAAACGTTATACAAAAAAAGAGTTCGGCTTTTGAGGTAAACGACTTGTAAACGACGGCATATCAGCGCTTCGCGGGTTTAATCGGTAAGTGACGGTGATAGTTATTCTAATGAGGAGCACTCTAGAAGTCAAGTAATCAGGCCGAGGGAATTCTACTTCGAAACTAAATAACAATTGTTGCAAATTTAGAACAATATTATTAATATCTACATTGATTATTTAAATTCAAACATACAAGATTAGTACATTAAAACAAACCTTATAAAAAAAAGGGGATTAACTGAATCTTATCTTTGTATTCTCAGCTTTATGCAACAAAGACGAGGAGGGGAGTTATGTTTTCGGGTATTCTTTCCATTCAGTTAATCATATCATATAATATAAAGAATATTACCATCTCTTGGTGGTGTGTTTCTAGAATGTTCGATGCTGTGGGAGAAGGGCGGCGCGTGAGGCAACAACAATGGCCAGACACCAGCACCGCCATACAACGCTCCCAAACCACTGCAGTACATGAGAGCGCCAAGTTCTATGTAAATAATTAACACACTTATAATCACCCCAACGCAATTTTGTACAACACCATACAGTCATTCACGAAAAATATAAAATACTTTTTATGGATGTCTTAAGGAAGCTAATGCCCCTTAAAGAGGCCAAAGCTTTCAGTGATCGCTATTATTATGATACTTGCCTGTGGCTCTAGCGTATTGTTTCAGAGCTCGTCCTGCAACTTCGATGTCTCCGAGATGTAACAGGTCGAGACGAGGCTGTGAGAGACAGTCGGGGGATTGCGGAGGAGACCGTGGTGAAGTTGGCGTATGAGGGGACACGCTCCTCTCAGGAGACGGGAATCTCTGACCCGGCAACGAAGAGGTTTGGAAGTGCTCGGCAAGTCGGGACAGCAGCACGTGACGAGACATCCTATCGAAGATATATACTTAAGTTAAAATCAATATAAAACAACACCTTAAAATCCTCTTCCATCTCCTTCATTATAAATCAAGAAGATAAAATTATCATAATTATTTCAAAATTACAAGTAAATAGAACATATAGTAGAATATATAGTAGTAATTCCTTTCATAAAACCTTTAGCGAACGATCAAATTCCTAATAACGTATGTTATAACGTGACGATCGCCATTAGCGTCTATTTGTTGACAGCTCTCGCCCTGATTAATCCGGTCGGTATGTCGACGTATCGTATTAAAAGCTCAATCAAGCAAATGAAGAATCAGGATAATGGAAGTGGACGTCACCCGCTGCGTACGCGCATTAATAATTCACAATATATTGAAGTAAAACAATCTTCATTAGGCTAAAACACATTTGTTTTGATAGAATGATTGTATGTGTAAGCTTCGACATTGCTTCATTACTTAATTTGACGTAATCAAATGATAATATTTTGATGTTTTAAGCGAATTGCTCAATTTTGTAATCAACTTAGAACGTTGGGGACGGGTTTGATAACGATCTAACAGCACCTGTTAAAGGCGTTTGTCATGGATTTTGATAAAGTTGCTTCCGATTTGTTTTCGTAACAATTAACATTGTACGTATCACGTTAATTGCGATCTCTATCGCTGTGTAACAAACAGGTGAATGCAATTGATTCCAGCCATTACATCAAATTGGCTAACTGGTGACTTGTGTGAGGGCTGTGTGACGCAATTTCTTATTTCAATAAGGCAGCACTTCATTAGTCGCTGGTGGTAATTACTTGCCACGCGAGTCCTAGCATTACTTCATACATATAAATAATGGGAAAAATAGCAAGTGCTGACATAAAAAAATCAATCAGAGCTACGATCAGAATGTACCATTTACTGCTAGTGACTTAATTTAAATGTCTATTATTTAATCTATGAAATCAATATGACTGTAAAATATCTATAATGATTAATATAAATATGTAAAAAATAAATATAAGATTACGTTAACAACATAAATATGTATTATACAACGCAGGCATAAGTATTGTGAAATATTTCTCTTTGTTAGTTATTAATTTTAATGGTATTAAAGTAAAAAAATAAGGAGTATTTTACTTATAACTCTTCACATACACTGTTCCATATCAAACAATTTGGTTATAAGTCACCTCGCTCATTTTTTTAAATGTATTTAAGACTATTTATCGAGTTATCTATACTATTTAAAATATTAAAAATTCATAACTGTAAAAAAATATCACGCTAAATACATTATATTTAATAATTATGTTTGACTTACCTAAGGCGCCAAAACAGCACTTGGCGTAAGTACACACGATCACAACAGCAACTCACAAATGTTAATGATTTAAATCAGAAATGAAAACTTTTATTACATATAAACATATTCATTTGAAACAAACTGATGTGAAGCCTACAGTATTTCGCGCGCGTTTGGAAGGCAGTGCTCGCCTCACACGTTCCGTCGTGCTCGGCGTCTCACACCTGACTGAAGGAAGGCTCGGGCGCCACGACCTACCCAACTCGTAGGATATAACGTACTTTTTTTCAAAACTCATAAAAAACGACAGGTTGGGAGGCTGAGCTACAAACGATTTGATGAAATGGTCACATGACAGGTGGCCCGCTCCACATTCTCGTACTGAATAATTAATGCCTTATGTGCGCGTGAAACACTGAAAAATTACTTTTGAGTATTAATGTTCGCAAATAAGCCGTTTCCTCGCTACCTTAACGCAACCTCGTAACGATTAACAAACGTTGCTTTTTTTTCTTTATCTCGAAGGCTGCTGATTATAGCAGGCTGAGAGACTGATATGTTTTGGTAGACTAGAATACCATATAATGTAACTGAAACCTGACACTAGGAGTTGGGGGAAAATCAGTGCACGTGATGATGAGATGGAGCGAGCGGCTCCGCCCTCGAGCGGCATTGGCAGTCTACAGGCGGGGCGGAGTTTAGATTAGAATTAATATTAGAGACGAACACACAGACCGTTTGTTAAATTACACTTCATTAAAATCATCTTACTTAGATTGTTAAACAGCTCTTTATTTACAACAAGAGTTAGCCGCTAGAGGTTTATTCCCTCACTTTAAAAACAATAAAGAAGCACTTTTTTTCACATTTTTAAAGATTTTCAAACAGCTCTATAATGAATTGAAAAAGGAACCAGCAAATCAAAAGCTATATTTTTTGTAAATAAACATACTAAGAATACAAGTTTCATATAAATATATGACTTAATAATCCAATTGACAGGTCAGTACGCGTGATAATAATATGTCGTATAGTTAATGCGGCAAATTTATATACTTAATGATATTTCACAGTCGATTAACCCCTTGTAACAATCACGGGAAATTTAATTAGCCAGCTAATCTACTTCGATAGTGTTCTGTTACAGACGGAGCTGTGGGGTTTCAGGGGAAGTGCTTCAGTACATGGAGGGGGTTTACGGATTGCCTTGTTTATATAATAGTTATCGATAGTTCTTAAATCTTTACGTCACTATAACAATAGCCAAATCACATTTAATAGGTTAAAATAATTAATATACTAGATAAGAAAGCTCAGATTATACTTTATTTTCTTTTATTCACGATATTGCAATGTTTCTGAAATCATTTATCAAGCGTTTGAGAGATAATATTCATTGAATAAAATAAATTTATTAAATATTAGATACAATGAAACATTAACATAAAACGTGTTGTACATCGATTGACACGTAGCCTCTAAAGGTCAGGTGAAAGAATACTCGTATAACAAGTGAGTAGGTACGTACAATATAACAAAGGCGTACAATTAAGAGAGTTTATTATATTTAGGTCATATCTCGATAATACAAATTCTAGTTTAATAAAAGTTTAATATTGAAACAAAGAAAAACACACATTAGAAAATAAAAGAAGTCTAGAAAATATAAACATAAAATTTTTGATTACTAGACTGATGTTGATGGTACCGCGGGAAATAAGACAATAGATAATTGCGGTTACAGATACGGGTACCTATTGCAAGGAGGGTGCGGGCGTAACCTGTAGGATGACAGGAAGGTGAGGCGGAGGGGTGTGTGATGAGGATGCGGGGGTGCATGGGTGCGTTCCTGCGGGGGTGAGAGGGTGCGGGGCATGTAACGGCGAGCGCGTGTCGGCCCGTTAGCTGCGCGCGCACATGTCGCCTCGGCACGCGCCCGCGCCGCTTTTTATTATGCTTTTTCATTCCTTGTTTTGTTTTCTTCCTTTGTTCGTGTTTCGATTGCCGTACGAATGGAAAAAATCCCGTCCCTGACATCCCAATGAATGGGAGTTTTTGTCTGCATATAATTTTATATTTTGAATAATATTTTGATACATGTTATGCGTTTTGAATTTCGACGTATTTTTATATATAACACAAAATCTGAACCCGTAGTCATTAGCATAGAGCGTAATTGTTATGACTGGTGCGGCGAGATATGTTGATAAATCAAAATAAACTATATAGCGGCTATGTCGGGTTTCAGCTGCAGTGAGAACCGGTACTGGGCGCAGGCCGGTGGCTCCGACCGTACCTTATAGTCAACTATTATTAATTGGGCAGATGAGAACCACGGCGACCGTGATGAATGCCACTGCCATATATGGCAAACGATTCGCGAAACCTTTTATAGATTCTCAATTAAAAGTGTCTATTATAGTTAATAGGGCGGTTGGACATTGTAGTTTATAGAAACAGGAATATTTGCTTTAAGTGTATTGTAAAAAAAAAAGCATCCATTATAACGGAAAGGACGATTAAGTGGGATAAAATATAGCGTGGGGGTGCGGGTGGCAGGTGGCATCTTGTAGAGACATCGTGAACCTCGACAACTCCTGTCGAGTACAGCCTTACCAATTTTATCGATATTTCTTTATTATTTACACATACATTCGATCGAATGATAACGCATACTCGCAAATACTATGGTAATAGCTATATTTTTATGCAAATATAGTTCTATAACGCTCCGACGATCGAATCTAAAATCTATTTCACAACATGTAATCATGCTTTATGGTTTTAATATATTTTTATTGTGGGTTTTAATATCTTTTTATTATGTATATTATTCATAATAAAAACAAGAAACATTAAGTTATCTGTAATCATTTCTAATAGTACAAAATATCAATCGATATTAGTAGAGCCCAACACTACGACACCCTAAGTCTCGGTCGAAAAGATTCCGCGGCATGTGCGTCCGCGCCTTCCTTAACGGATTTCTTTAAACACCCGCGCGTGTCGTCTCGCTTTTATTGACAGCAATTACAGTTAAATTAAAAAGAGTTTTTAATTATTATTTTAATTATCTATTCAAAATTAAAGGTCATAGGACATTTTTATATAAAGACACAGGAATCTCTTATTAAGTTGTCATTAATGTAATTGTCAAACTTGCGTTAATTATTTTAGTTTCATGAAATGTTTGGTATAGATATACTAAATAAATATTTAGTTTCAGCCATTTTGAATTAAAATCCAGTGGATTTAATACTTACACATGTTTTACAGTCATGTACAGAATAAGACAGTTAATTAAGTTTATAAGAATATAAATTCTACGTTTAATTAAATATCGAAAACACAAAGAAAACAAAATGTAAATTGTAGTGAATCAGACTTGTAACTAGAATAGTAGCAATTAATAAATATAGAAGGAATTTTAAAATCGACGTAGAAAAGAATATTCACTATAATGTTATAATAGATTCAGTGAAAAGAAAAACGTTGTAACGTTAAAATTACGTATGTATTGATTATAAAAGTAATTGTTCGTATGTAAACACCTTTAAAGCTATTTGATTTATATCATTGTAAAAAAGGTGATTTCTTACTTGATTTATTTATAAGAATATTGAAATTTGATACAGAACTCTGATTACGTCGCTGTAAATTGAATAACCACAGCTCAGTTAGTGGATGACAGTAGCCAATTAGTTCAAATACTGTGACAGAGCTTATTTGTTGTTTTTTTTCATTTCTACATCTTATAGTTTGCTTGTTTCTGGCATTTTCACAATACGCTTGATATCTCAAAATAACTTTTTGAGATACAATAAATAACCGTTCCGCCCGCCCGCCGCGTACGTCGAGCAATTATTTATAAGTTTGTGTATATTTTATATCTTATTTACCTATGGTAAAACTTATACAAAGCGCGATGTTAATACCGACGGCAATTTATTTAATTTATTACCAATATTGAAAATATTGATATCATTGCACGCTTACTTTTATGCGGTATTTGTTAAAAGATTAAATAAAACTTATGCTATCTGTAACCAAATTACATAAATAAAGACGAATCCTTAGCAACATGTTGTCTTTATCTTTGATTGAATTTATTAAAACCGATGTACGGGACGACAGTAAGGAGACGGGCGGCATGCCGCGAGTCATGTGGCCGGCGTGCGCCGTAGCTGAGCCGAAACCTTAAAAGCTCAATGCGTGCGCGTGTTGCACATGCGCTTGGATAAAACTAAGCATTGTGCGAGGATTCCTCACCTGCCTCTTGCCTTATATTGGCACTTCGCTAATTGTTATCACTCGCACCCATATTGAAAGCGCACATGTGCTCCAAGGTCGTAGTAATTTGTGGTTTACGATTACATTATAAGTAATTACCGCGGACGTTTTCGGTTAACCCGATGTTTAAGTATTCATATCTTACTTACGATATCTAAAAGAGTAGTTGTTTGCGGTAGTTTCTTGTTTGCGTTCTATCAATATTCATATAACATAATGAAATTATATTTGGACTTTTGTTAAAGGATTCAAAAATATGTGAATGGATGCTATGTACATAGTCTTTGACAATTTAATAGCATATGCTCGTCCACCTGCCATTGCAAAAAGTAGGAGCACGCTTCAGGCCATGTAGCTCGCAATTCGTCGCAGGCATGACTACACTTATATTTACTATTTTATAAGCTATTTATCGGTAGTTGTTTGTTAAGCCTCAGCCTATCATTTTATCCCTTAAAGGCGTTTAGTATTGTCGCGGGTGAAATTCATCAGGTGTTCAATATTATTAATGACTAATTGTTACTCATTGTGACAGCCTCGCCGGTCAGCTTGCAAATTAATAATTATTAATTTTGATATAAATTCTGGGGATTAACTGAAACATGATTTTTTTTTTTCGTACTAAACGGTAAAAAAATATCTTTGACCGCGGATTGCGGTGGTTGTTCAAGATTATCAAATCAGATTGTGCAACTACTCATTTTCGATTGCTACGAAATTCAAAATGTTTTAGAGATTTTTTTGTCTCTTTGAGATAAATAAAAATAATATACAATAGAATTTAATAATTGAATTTTTAAATATAAAGGAAGAAAAGGAGCAAAGAGTAATTTTGTTTTCTTGAACTTTAGCAGCGTAAATTTGTTATTCTCATGAAATTTATTGTCATTTGATATGTATTTAAAAAATATTTTCTTTTATAAATTTTCGCTGTTACTTAGTATCTGTGTCATGAAAGATTTTTAATTGTAATTAAAATATAACGCATGATAAAAAACTATTACCGGAGTTTTATACTGCATTTTATCTGAAAGCTATAAAAAAATCCACTTCAAAGTGCGCATATTCAATGTTATCCGTTGAGATAAGTTCAAAGAGGCTAAAGCTTTTTATGGTACAACCATGTTTTATCTATGTACCAGCAACTGAAAGATTTAAAATACATCAATTAGATGTATTTTCACATAAAACGTAAAAAAGTAACATCCCATCTCGTAATACATTCTTAGCAGGTTAGAAAGTTTTTAAAGAGGAATGCTCAATCTATTGTAAATCAACCATTGATATATTGATTAAAGAAAATCTTCAAATAAAGCTTACAATTTTATAACAATTAATTTAATTATAAATAGGTTTCTATAACAAAGATTTAAAATTTTAAATACTAGAACTTGTTGGTTAGGAGCCCTATGGCATTTTTCTTAATGGATCATCCTCAGAAGCCTTTGAGATGGTACGTAATAGATTTCGACAGCTTCTACGTTTTTCTGTTTCCTTGTATTATGCTCACATGTTTCTTAATAAAGATAATTTCGTATCACTGCATGGCGTTGCGGATGTCGCAGTAATTATGTAATTAAAAAAATTATAATAATTGAATATATGCTAGTAATTATTTTCATTAACACATACCCTCCGGCTTCAAGTAACAGAAGTTAAAAGCAACTAAATAATTACCTGAGATCGAATGCTTTAAATACGAAAAAAAAAACATTTTAATGAGATCTAAGATTTTCGCGAGTATTCATTTGAAAAAAAAATTTGTTACCTCTACAAATATCAAAAGTTTAGCCGTCAGAACACTTCTAAATTTCACTTCGTTTTTATTTAAATCTTATTTTGTGATATATATATATCCAATAAAATTTATAGGAAAATATCACATGAATTAAAAAAGGAAACATAAAGACTATTATGAAATGAATACGTCTCATAATCCACATTATTACGAACCTACTTATAGCTTCAATGAAAGGTAAATGTTTTAGCAATAAATATATTTCTCCAGCGATCCTAGTAATCTGTATGACGTGTCACTGGACAGGCAGGTGTTGCAAGTCCTGGGATCGTCTCGCCGCTTAATTGATTCCAATCTGAGACGAGATTCAAGATTAAAACCTCGTGAGTTCACTTTCGCTCTCCGCCAAGACAACCGGACGGTAACGGAGCTTTACACATATGTATTTATATTTAGATAATAAAAACAATATTTTTTTAGGTTAAGATTTATTCATCAAGTTTAATCTTCTGTCTAAATGACAAAACTATTAAATTTTACGACTCTATGTAGGTATGTATATCAAGGAAATTCAACCAAACCTGTCTTTGTTAGAACGTCTTATCGAGCGGAATGGGATAAAAAAAATTATTAGAAAATAATTATTGAACATTTTATTCATTCACTGGTCTTTAGAAATAAGCAGATTTAAAAATCTGCTCATTTTTAACGTCAAGAACAATTGTCCTCAACTGTATTAATCTGGGAGCCATAGCGCGGTGTAATAAAAAAGCTACCGACGGACCGCCTCGAAGCGCACCGGTTAAATTGCTACCAGCCTCCTCTTTAAGCTTTATTATTAATATACATTATTACCCACAGCCTCTCGTATTAATATAATTATAAGAGTTCGTAATACGGCAGATAGTGGACGTCAAACACATATTCTCAATTAGGTCTCTAGATTATAATATGTCAATGAAACGTACAAATGGCAATAAATAAATAAAAACTTCGCGATTCTAGATTCCCTCAAACATGCAACAACGAACTGCATATCATAATATTATAAGTACGTACGTTGTAAAAAAAATGCTTCAAGTGGTTACTCGTTGTAAAGGGCATGAAAATCATTTGATTAAAATCAGATACAAAAAATATGTAATCGAGTGGCGGGTGTTCTGTGAAGGCACTCTTCACTCTTCGGTTCTGTATGTCAGACATTGCTGAATGTGCGTGTGCGGCGCACGCGTCTCGTAATTAGTATCAAAAGGTCGCTAAAACACATTGCGCCCGCGCAGCCGCTGTGATGGCCAGCTCTGGTTTACGATCTGTACATTATACTTTATATAATCTATATAAACTATAAGTAAATTTTATACTCAAAACTAATATTAATTGCAATGAATGTTTCATGCTTCGAAAATATTTTTTTTGTGGACATATTTACCAATAAAAAATAATTGAAACAGATTATCATATATATTTTATTATATTTTGTTCTGAATTTATAGTAATTTAAAATATTATAAGCGTAATTGTTCAAGAAACATTCAGTTTATAAAAAACTGTAAATTTTTATTTTGTCGGCAACCTTCTCCTGCCATCTATAGATTCAAATGAACAAAAAACGGTTATCATTGCAACGGTTACATTAAAAGCAATGTAGAATATATGATTATTAATTACATAATTTAACTTTTATAAAAAGTTACTATAAAAGAAATAAGAGATTTTAAAAGGAGGCGCAAGGTACAAAATAATTACACTCACATATTTAATATTCAACTTATAATATCTTAAAGTTATAAGCCCGTAATATGTATCACAATATTAACTGCATATTATTATCATAAAAGATATGACGCGATGTATTAATTGACGATTTTACTTAAAAACTGTCACTATAATAAAGATATTCGCCGATCAATGGTTGCTACGCTGTGTACTATTAAAAACCAATCGCGAGTAATTGCGACATGTGGTTATCCAGCAATCATTGACTCGTCAACTTGCATTTTATCTTTATAAATTAAAGTTCTTTTTACAGTGGTCACTGTGATACCGGTCTCAACAGAACCGTGTTATGATTGTGTTGCAAGGCTTGGAATGTTGGCGACATCTGCCTTAGACATAGCCAATGTAAGCATAATATTGTGAATATAATCAATAAAAGATAAAGATATCGAGAGACACGGTTATAAGCCGTACAAAGCAACCATAACAAACCCGTTAAATATCCACAGATTATGTATTTAAAGTATGCCCTATGGAGTTTGTATATTGTTTAAGTATTTTCATAATATAAACAATGCATGCTTGTTGAAATCTGGACCTAAGTCTATGTTTAATTTTATTACACAATAGACAATTGCGCTCTACATTATTTATGACTTTAATAAAGTCGGTATAGTCTGAGGCCTATTTTATACACAAACAATTACACCTTAGTTTTATAACTTTATAATAATGCATACTTTCCTTTGACGGTAATTTAATTATCAATGGAAATAAAATTTTTACGATCCGCATTCAGTTTGGATGATCATACTAGTTTAACGATATGAAATATATTTTATTACCATCCGCCTTATTTTAACGCTGATTTAACTTAACTATTTTAACAAAAATAAGAAAACAATGAATATGATGTTTTTAATAATTAAATAAAATAACTATTATAACTTTTTCAAAAAAATATTCCATACTGACTACCAGACCTATTACACCTCTATTTGGACTTACCGTAATATTTTATTATGGGAATGAAACTATCGTACAGAAAAGCCTTTAATTTGAATAGCCTTAAAGTTAGAAATTCGGTTTGATAAAATTAAAAAAAAATCTATATCAAAAATAATTAATGTATTAAAATTGTCAACGACACCGAGTTAATTCTATGAAGCAATAAGCGTATAGCAAGTGTCTAGTGCGATCATTTTTAATATAGGATGTGTGTGTGGTGTAATGGCAGCTCACGGCGTTATGCTGCTATAAATATAACTTTCGCAGCGTTAAATCGAAATCAACGATGGCTGGAACTCGTCCTCCTGCACCTGCGACAATTTTTATAGTATAAATTTACATTAATTCATTTAGTCCTGTTTTCTACGTATAAATGGGTTAACCGGTGAGTGCGACTCCCGCCATTGCCAGTAGGGAATGCTGCCAGCAACGGTTATATTCCTGATAACTCCATATAAAACTTACCGTAGTAGGGCAAGCAAGGTGCTTCTCACTTGATTGGGGAAGGTATACCGCTTTTTTTAGCGTTATTTAGATAAATATAGATCCTAGATATCTTGGGTTATGACATTTATTCTGTAATGCATAGACGTGATATTGGTTTGGCTATCAAAGTTATGGTTTGGCAAATGAGTTAACTTATTTGTTAAACTTGTAGTTGTTGATCGTTGGTTCCTATCAGGACTGGCGGACTGGTCGCGAACATCTTGCACCCGGTTCTGGCTGACACACCATGTTTATAGGATGTACATTATAAACAATTTTTATTGTTTATTTGAAAGAAAATATTGGATTTTATAACTGTTAATGTATAGTCAGTTTAGAACGTTAATAGATTTATGCGTCCGGGTACAGTTTGTAAAAATATTAAGGATTTCGCGTTAAAAATCTTGGACTGAAAAATATTTTATACATCTTTCAGACTTCTCTATAAACCTTTCAACTTATCCATCATATAAACTGAATATGATTAGCGAAGAAAATTAATATTAAATAAAACTAAATACATCATGACACTTTAAGCGATGGAGCGTAAATAATAAAACATACGAAATAGACTTACTTGAATATCACTTAGTAATGTGACGATTGTCTTGTAAATGTACGAACAATCTAAATTTGCTCACACGCAATTAAAGACGAACACACGTGGTAGAAACAAGGGAACCCACTTAAGATTTAGTGGACATCGGGGAAAGGATCCGGGCTAACCGAACGTTTTTTATAGCCTCACTTACTTTCCCACAGCTCTAACACTTAATTCACTCATACTAATGCATGTAACATAATGAAAACCAACCGTATGTAGCGTATATATGCACGAGGGTGTAATAGAGTCTATGGCATAAATTATTTGCTCCATCTAAATATTAATTATGTACATTACAACAAATATATTCTTTTCTTCGTTGTAGTGTTAATACAAATAAAGGTACAATCAAATAATATGATTATTAATATAATACACGAACAGCATCAAATTATCTCAATACTGTGCATACGAAAGACTTCAACGCGCCCAGCCGTTGTAGCACCACAGAACTTTCTCTACATGTGTCAAATAAAGCATATTTTTTCAACGCCTTATGATATTAAACAAAAAAGCGAAATCGTTTTTTAATCAGCAAAAACTGTAAAGTTAGGGGGTATCAATAAAACGTACGTCGGGGGACTCGGTAAGGTTGCTTCGGGAGAAACTTACTTATAGAGTTCATTTAGTAAATGCAACCATTAAAAATAAACAGAGAAAATAAATCTACAATGAACAATAAATAGTATTAATAAGGCAAGAGTCAAATTTTATTCAAAAAATTAAGTATTTTATAGACCTCTTATTGGTAAATTATGTGATTTAATAAACTGTTATAATCTTTTTATTAAAAAAAAATCTAATTCAACTCACAAATCGGACGAGTTTTTAAAAATATGTATAGTAAATATTAAATTATTTTCATATCAAACATCCATTTAATATAAAGTCTCCTTCGCGGAGTTTGTTATCGGCCGGCCATATGTCGGCCCACATGGGCTTAGCTCTAAAATTGCAGGTTACTTCGATTGCTTTCATTGAATTAAAGCGACGGCCGCATCTATCAACGGCCAAACGTCTAATCATAATATGCAAATTGTTCGCGCCTCTTTTTTTGCCATGCTTTCATTTGAATGGCTATTTGTCTAAACAATCATGTGTTTATTACGTATTTATATCGGATTTTATAGCTTGACATGTAAAAAGACATGATTTGCGAGAATAGATTACAGTTTTATTATAATTATATGAAATTGATAACATGAATAAATCAAATAACTTATTATACCCTCATGTCATCACAGAACCTCCCTTTGGACATCGTTAATTGAACATGCCATCCAATTATCAGCCAGTGATGAACGCTGTGGCGAATCGCTCTTGTGACGTTTAATCATTGTCGGCACAATTGTTTTAGATTGTTCCAATATGTTTGAGGCGGGCCGTTATCTGATGAAATATGTCCGTTATGATTGGCAAACAAACAGTATGGCGCCGCCATATGTCGCGGCACGTGCGCCCGCGCATCGCTGCTCACTCGGGGATGAAACTACAGCCTTGTGAAATAAAGTACTAATAATATTTAGATAGGAATTATTTTTTGTATTCATATTAGACTAATATCGACAATAAATTGTGAATGAATAAATTATTTTTAAATATTAAGTTTTAATAAAGTAATACAGTCGGATGTATAGTACACGTAGAGTACACAAAAGTTCATTCAGCAATATCCTTATATTTTTTTAAATATCTATAGATATCTTACTTAAATGCTTGTTGGTTTTTTTATCTGCTCTATGAGTATGTAACTTCAGTACTAATTTTTATAATATGTTTGTTATATCTATTCTAAGAGAGTTATAATTCTTTGGTCCGGGAAGCCATGGCGGGCGCGCTACCCATCCGTCAGCATAATAGCTTGTTAATCATTTTTCGGTTGATAGACAACACTGTGCTATTCACGGCTAATATTTTTCACGGCCCAGTGTTGTGTTGGATGAAAGATAAGTCATTAGAATAATGATTCGAAACGAATCACGTAAATGTAATGATGGTAAACGTCAGCCCGTATCGCGGCCCTATCATTGACATTGAACCCTGGCCATTGAGGAGTTGAGGGAGAAATGGAAACAGGAAAAAAAAGAATCCAAACCAACGGTCTATATTATACATGATATGTATCAGCCGAACCTATAAATATCGTTTTTTACTTCGAAGCTAGGAACATAGAAAAAAAATGCCAAAGAATTGTTTTCGATCATTTCATAGTTATATCTATATAATTTATTTTTTAAATTGAACTGTTGAAAAATGCATATTGATTTAATTTCATCGACATTATAGCATTCGAAAAATGAAAGTGTTTTAAAATACTGCAGTTATATTACGAAAAAATAAATAAATTCAATAAGACAGATCAATGCGAGCCATTTGTCGTTGGTGTGGTTACGCGCGCCCGCATATCCATTCTGATTTGCATAGCGCTCATCCGCGACGCTAACAGTTATACATAGAAACTATAGATTTAAAACGGAATAAAAAATTACAATCCACTACTATTCCAATCGGAAAAAGTTAGTTTGGAATTAATTTTTAATGATTTTTTTGCTTTATAATTTTATTCATAGACAATTATTCTATACAATAATACATAAATAACATTTTTTTTAACGCAACTTAAAAGCGATAGTTGTAATGAAACTTATCAGCAATCTAAAACATTGCCGACATAAATCAATTACAAGACAATTAAAAATGTGCATGAGTTCCCATGGAAAATCAATTAATCCCTAAATAAGTAAGCAATAAAAAAGATATCGCTGCAAATGTTCGCACTATTAAATACCTTTCACCTCGTCCTTTTAATGTAGATTTAGATAAGGGGTCTATTGGAACTATAAATTCTATAGATATAATAGATAAATATTCCGCGGGATGGACAGAGTTCGAAGCATTCGCACAACGACAGATAGTAAAACAAATAAATTGTAAGTATATGTAGATGTTATTAGAGGATTTTAATTGCTTGGACGCACCTGGGGCGCGCAGGTGAGCTTGGAGTTTTGGGGTCAACGGTGGTTTTGACATCGATGTACCGATGGTTATGGTGGGAACTGACCCGTTGCGGGGTTAATTAATGCCATCACTTGCGATAACTTTCGTAGATTACGTTTCGTGAAATAGTTACGTTAGATTGAATTATGTTATGATTATTTAACATGATATCTGGTTAACATTTTATTATGATTCCGTCTGTTAATGATGTTGTGGGAGAACAATCATTTTGTTCAACATCAAAAGCTTTGAATACTACTCGATAAATGTAATACTATATGAATTAGTTCTAAAACTCCGACACGAGTACATGTACATGTACATGTTAATTTAAAAATAATATAAAAGTCATTAATTCAATGTGTAATACATATTTATTTAGGAAAAAATTATATGGTTAAAGTAAACTATGATAATATGAACAGGTTTTGCTTTAAAATAATCGCGTAGTAGGTATATGAATTCGCGAAAATCTTAGAAATCATTAAATTATATATTTTTATATAAATTTCATATAATAATGTCATAAATAGAAAGTGCTTTTATACGAAACAACTTGCACAATTGTAATTTTACTTACATACCTGTTTTTAAATACGATTTTTTTATTGAGATTCATAATCGTTTCTTTAAAAAATTAGATGGACGTTGTTTACACCTAAGAGAAGTACTTAACATATACTTAAAATGGTTGCATATGACAGGTGATATAATTTTTGTTGTTTTTAAAAGACAAGCAGAATCGTGGAATACAGTTAGTTCTATTTATGAAACTAGTACGGGTTAGTAAGGTTAACTGGTAGTTTTTTCAGTAAGAACGTAACCAGCAGGATACACCTGTAGTCTACAATCCATATTTACTTTAAGAAAAATATTTTTTTTGAGCAACACTGAACTGGTACTGGCAACATTTTTTAATAAAACAAGTAGTTTGTGTAGCATCCTTAAATCTCAAAAATAAAATAAGAATAATTTTTTTTTAAATAAAATAATAAACGGATTTAACGAATAATGGATTCTAATATTTTAGCATGAGAATCTTTTGTTTTATTAAGAAATAAATTTATTACACGTTTTTTTTCTAAGGTGCTGTGGGGCAACGATTCGAATATTTTATGATATAGATTGTAAATATGTATGCTTAAAACAAGTTTGTATGATGAACACGGAGCGTTCATTTTCATTCATAAATCTTACATTTACAGTATTGTTATTGAATGAGAAACGGGAAACGCTTCGTATGTAGTGTAGACAATACAAACTTGGGTTACGCATGCAGAAGATTTTTGTATTATAACCTCATAATAGGTACACTGATTTGCGTAAATTGCAAAATATTCTTGTTGCCCCGTTACGAAATACAAACATATAAGGCATACAGCAATTCATTTACTGAATAAAATTCCATACAAACCTACATTCATTTAATTAAACTTATTTATTTAAATAACCAAATATGTGAGATCAAAATAGTATATAGAGAGGGTAGAAATAAAAAACGAATGAAACACTTTTTTATTTATTAAGAAGTCAATATGTAGTTATTTATCACATGTCCGTAAGAATTTTTCCAATAAGCCAAGCTTACTTATATAGCAAGCAGTATTCATCTAACTATTAAAACATGCATAGTATATCTGTATTTCACTTTTCATTATAATTAAATTTCAAACTAATACGGGTTATATCAAAACGCAATACAAATGTGAACTTGACAGCTGTCAAACGAATCATAAATTTATTACAATGGCGTCATAATTTATTCAGAATAGAACCGCGTATTCATGATGAAAAACCTTTTATGTGAGTCTTAATATGTATATGTTTATAAATATATTTTTAATTTAACCTTTAAATGTTATTTAAATTACATAATTTCTTCGATTGAAGTTTGAAAAACCGTAACAAAATCACCGCTTAGTGATTTTAAATTTAATAATATATACCTGTTATTTAAATAAAACTAATATTTTCGGATTTACCAAGCTTTTTTATCACGGGCAGACGAGATGAAAACTGCTGCAAAGTTACGGAAACATCGGGAGTATTTAGTTAAAATAATTAAAAAACAAATAGTAAATCTGAAAATATTTGTTTTGTTTAAATGAATACTCGCGAAAGTCTTACATAACATTATATAACTGTTATGTTACTATTAATTTAAATAATTTATGATATTGTTTGTGATTTATTGATTTTTTTCCCAGACACATTCAATAACTAAGAATAAGGAATCGTAATTGAAATTATAAGAATAAAATTAATCTTACAACAAACAAATCATGGTAACTAAGGTTTCAAAGGAAAATAAAACTAAAGACTTCTTTTTAATTTTCATAATATCATCAGCACAATATCAAGAAAGAAAATTCGACTTAATGTTGAACTAATAAAGATTAAATTCAAAGTAGCGGTCAGACTTATTATTAGATCCTACATCATCGCCTGTTAATTTATTTATTAAGAGATCGCAATACTAAAAAAAATTATTACAGCCTAAATCCATCAAGAAATGCTTTACATTGTATGGGATACAAATCCAAAATGGAGTGCTGCCACAGATTGCAGATTATTTTTAAAAATATCTGAATATGACCTAAAAGTCTAGAAGATTCTCGAAAAGAAATAACAAGATATAGAGCAATGATTATGTTGTATACTTAACGATATTTATAACTACAAAGATGGCATTGATTCCATTTACAAATATCTTCACAAACAAAGTATCTTTTATAATATTATCTGTGATAAGTGCTGAAATAATATCAAACCGATCAAAGGTAACACTATTGAATAACAAATAACAATGTAAAGTAAGTAACATCCCGATAAAAGACTTTTTTTCCCCAGAGATTTGAATATTATAAGTATTTTGCTAAGTATAAATAACTATGAAAATTTATGTGTAATGTGCTTGGCTACAATTTACTAGGTATAGTTTTTTAACTATTGAATATGAAAGCTGGCCGTAGACAATATCTTTGGAACATCTGATGTAACACAACCATAGACATTATAGACGGTTGGTTGTTTTAACATCATTTCTGTCACAAATTCAATGTCCAATTACAAACTTGGGCCGAATCAAAGATAATATAATAAAAATAACATTTTACACCAATGAAAACAGGATTTTCTAATTAACAGAACAGATATACCATATAATCTAAATTAACATATGTGTATTGTACATTTGAGACTGGCCCAAACCGGCCCAAGCTTGCCATGTTCACCCTGTATCGTCTGAGCCACAGTGGCGTTAATAATTTATATAATAATCTAATAAATGAGCACTATCATGAAAAAATATCAATCTAATTTGCAAATCACAAATCCGCTACAGTCCTATCATATAAGCATACAAATTAATATACAACTATACAAAGAGAAACGCTAACAAAAAAACTTATATACATTAATGTATACCGTTATATAATTAAAATGTTACTTTTAAGACCTTTAATATGTTTTGAACATTTGGAATGATATACGTACGTGTTTTAATATAATCAACTAGAATTTTTAAAAGAAATTAATTTAAAAGCGACACAGCTTTATACAGACATGTATGATTTTTAAATATATGAACAACAAACTTGTACTAATCTCACGAAACTCGAAACGTTTAACGTTGACATTATACAGGATGTTACATACTCAGTGCTTAAACTGGAGTGAAGATACAAATGTATTGTTACTCGAGTTACTAACATCCTGTATATGTCATTTCGTATTTATATTTATGGACGTCTCATTGTAGAACATCATGTTAACAATACAAAGCTATATGAACGCTTGCTTTATTTCATATTGGTTATAATTTTCTCAGCAATTTATATATCACTAAATATAGATTACAGCGAACGTTGCGTACAAACATCTCTCGGGAGTAAATGTGTCTACAAATACATTATATAGATGTTATGGATAACATTATTTGTTGGTTATACAGGGTGGTCTCAGTTCTGGACCAAGGACGTGAATCTCTTCACACCAGACTTCTGATGGCCTTTTGTCTTCTTAGTTTGCTCTCTGACACCTCTGAAAATATATTTACACGTCTTTAGGTTTACCTACTTTTAATATGTAATTTTATTCCAAATTTTAAAGCTACACAGTACGTGAAAATATAGGAATAAAAAGTGTATAAATATTACATAAGTGGATTTGTAAGGTTGATTACAGATGGAATTAATGAAAATAATATATAGATAAAATTTTATATATATACTAAAAGCATGCGATATTTCATTGATTGAATATTCTCTTGATGTCAATGCTGTGCTTCTATTTTTCTTTTTCATAAAAAAATGTATTCGATGATTAGTTTCTAAACGTGATATGATTTTACTATATAAAAATAAACATACACAAAAAAAATACCCCCAAAAAACCAATCCGTCTTCAATTCATGTTTCCAAAGTATTCAAACTTCATATATCTGCATCAATGTACATTTTAATATATATCATCCTAATAATTCTATTAATATTACAATTCTATAATTATGGCACAAACTTATAGAAGTCATAGACAATATAGACATACTTTTTAAATCAACCATTATTTTTACTCTATATTTTATCTGCATTTTTTTTCTATCACATGTCAAATATTGTTTCTTTGTTAATATAAAATTTTATGTGATTATTGTCATTATATGTCATTTCATATAATGTATACTCACAGATATCTAGTGAGGTCTTCAATGTCGACGAGCATCGAATCCTGACCCATGTGTAGTTCGTCGCGTGCCATCAAAAACTTTACAAGCGCGTCGTTCAACGATTCTATCTGAGAGTGCAGCTCGTTCACGATCACCTGTTAATAAAGCAAAATAACATTTTAATTCTATGCAATTTTATATTTTCATTAAATTCAGATATTTTTTTAATTAGTAATTCAGCTTTCGTCTATGGTTAGCCATAAACAAGACAAAACGGAAGGGAATAGAAATAAAAAATAATGCAAACATTAAACGCATTAATGAATGAAGATTAATTTAAGACACAGTTATGGTAATGGCAATAAAATCTCAACGTAATCAAATCTAAGCTAAATTAAATCTATCTGTCAGAATGTTTTGTACTGTCAAATGACACTTATATGTCGGTTCAAGCAAAACCAAACCATCGCACCATTGGAATTAGAGCTGCAATCGTATACAGTTAAGTTTTTTAATTACTGAATCTTTAATAGTTTTAATCCGTTTTTTATTAAAACCTTGACACTATCAGTTTGTAGTTTAACTACGTGTATGTTGTTTTTTTTTTATTTCAAGTAATATTTAGATTAAAATAGAAAAGAAATAATGATAAATTGATGAATTCTGTATTCCGTAGGTCGCTGATTCGACTCCCGTTCGAGACAATTATAACTAGATAACTGTCTGAAGGAAATTCACATTTTAAGTTATAACGAAAATTATGATAAGTCTCATGATACTGAATAATCTAATCGAATTTTAAATGGTTTAGAAATGTAACGAATAATATAAATACATTTTTTTAAACAATTTAAATTCAGTCTTTTTTTGTAAAAAACAAAATAATGTTTATTTTACTAACCAATAAATATAAGGAAATTTTTTATCACAAAATCTAATAATTAAATACTTGATAAGTACTATATTATATCATAAAATACATATATAACCTATTTAAACACTCGTAAGAGTATTTTTTTTTCTACTACATGAATAAATTTCATAAAATCTATATACCTATTTTCAAACGTTTGCACGTTTGACCTAGTTTATTTTTTTTTACTGCGAAACAAAAATTTTGTCAACTTCGTAATCATACTGCGTGTGATGACGTCACAATTGTCAAACAATGGCGTTTTGTTATCGGACGTTACGCATGACTCGATGCAAAACCAACTCAAGGCAAATTGCAATTGCAAGGTCGTACATAAAAAATATGCAGAAGCTAAAAAAATTACTAGAATCCAGTAGATCGACCGAAAGATTTGTATAAAACAATACTAACATAAGTAAAAATAAATGGGGCGTAGTGGCCTAGAGGTTAAAGATCCGCCTCTCATGTATGAGGGCGCGGGTTCGAAACCCGGCAAGAACCAATGCGATTTTTCCGAGTCATATGTACTTTCTAAGACTATTTAGACTCCACTGACGGACGGTGAAGGAAAACATCGCGAGGAAACCTGGTCTTATAACTACAAATTATAAGTTCGAAATCGCCAATCCGCTTGAGCAGGCGTGGTGATTGATGCTCTAACCAACTCTATGTGAGAAAAGGCCTTTGCTCAGCATTGAGCACCGATAGGCTGATGATGAAGTAAGTAATGTTTGTACAGCTTGATTCAATAAAATCTCTCTATGGAAACTCACACTGATGAGTTATGAATAAAAAAATTATATCCTTACCACGTATTTGCATGGTAACAAAAAACAAAGAAGGTTGGACAATTCTCATTTATATAAGGCGATCAAAAATAAGGATATTGACAAAGAAATACCGTACTAAAATATTATAGAATAAGGTTGATTTTACACTGTGCAACGGTACAGCGAGTTAACCATTAGGATTTGTGACGTCATAAAGTTTAATACACCAAGTAATATAGCTGGAGCTGTTCCAGAAATCACAGGTTCAAACTCTGAATAGTGCCAAGGATTTTTTCATTCTGTATTACATAATATTCGAAATAGAAAAAAAAATATGACGGTGTTATGCAAAATGTGTTTCCATGATTTGCCTCATAGCTTTAGGTAACGTGGTATATATCTACACATATTATAAAATAAAGTACCCCGCTGCGTCTGTCTGTCTGTCTGTTCGCAATAAACAGAAAAACTACGTGATAGCGTGAATTTCGAGAAAGGTTTTAATATATAGTTTGTTACGTTTTTGTATTGATTTGTGTGTACATTAACGATATTTGTTGAAGATGTCGGGAAAAAATGGGCCGTCTGTCAGCTTTTAACGAAAACGCTGCCAAAACCCTTTGGAGATATAACATAACAATATATGGCGGAATTGTGTACAGAAAATAATATAGAATATAATACAGAAAAATATAGTTCTACAGAAAGTCCGCAGAATTGTCTACAGGATCTATACAGCATCAATCATCTAAAGCATAAATAACATTATAAAACATCCAACCTAAACTACAATATGAAAGCTATTTAAATAAATACGGTACTAAGTCTTATCAAAATAAATTACTTCGTTTTCAAGCCTACATCAGTATCTGTAAATTATTTTTAAATCATTTAAATCGGGCGGACCATTTCAAAGTTATCATAATATAAGGTTATTAATTCTCAAAATTAAATAGGTTATTTTATATTTTTTGTAAAGAGCCCGTGCGAAGCTGGGGATGGTACCTAGTATATATATATATATATGGATGTATACTAACCTGTAGCTGTGCTATGTTCATATCAGTGAGTAAATGTCTGGAGACTCGCCGACGGTCTGCGGCGAGCGGTGCGTTCGCTTTCTCCATACTACGTCGAAGCATCTCGGTTACCGGAGAGACTGGTCTAGACCGACGTTCACGCTTTTCATAAAAAAAAAATATCATTAATTATAACCAAATCTATAAAAAAAAATACAATTAATTTCGTTTCCTATCTTAGCTGTAAAAAGCTTAATTTAATATGTTTCCTTAATGCAAGTTTGATTCTTGAAACTAAATACGGAACATTCCCAGTATTCATTCTTAAAACTTCACTCACTATAGAATCAACGTAGGTAACGCTCAGTATTGAGTTAACATGTCTGAAGGTATTCATAAAATTTAATTTCGTACAGATTAACAAAAAATATAATTAACAAAAAAAGATTTTTTTTGAAAGTTAATCTTGAGTTAAATACTATGGAATGTGGATTATATGTACTGCAATAGAGAATATATTAAGATAAGGCTCGGTTATAATGTTATCCATATATGTTGTGGTCAAACCACTTGTAACATATAACATGCCTTACCTCCATCTGTATACGAGCCATCTCTTTAGCCTGAGCGAGTGCTATCCTTGCTTCAGTCTGCAAAGTCGCTTGCAAAGCATAGAAATCGGATTCCTTCAATTCAATGTGTCCCAAAGATTGTGTGGACCGAGACTTGGATTTAAACATAAGGGAAGTTGGACGAAGCTTTGCACCTGTAACATTGTTCATATTATGAAATATTAGCCATTATAATTAATTACAATCTAGAGAGAAAAGATCTAGGTCATTGACCTCATGTTTTATAAACAAAATTTATTGCAACCAAAATAAGCAAGGAATAAATATATAATCAATCCAGAAAAAACCTGTTTGTTTTATTTATACAATGTTTTAAATGTAAATATACTTACGTATCTTCCTATCATAATAAGCTCAAAGCAAAACATTAAATATACAAAATTAATACTAAATTTAAAAATATTAAAACTTATACACACACACAAAAGAAAACTGCAGGATTAATTATTACAACCAAGTTCTACTTATTAAAATAAAAAAAATAAAACAATTGTCTACTAACAAGCTAACAATGGCAATTGAAACATTTATTTGATAACTGTGTGACATTATAACAATGATTACATAACAAATGTTGCATGCTGGATCACACTTACCAGTCGGAGGATTTTTCTCATGTTTTGTTATATTAACGGATAATGGCCGAGTCTGATATGGATGGTTATAACTGTTTTTACTAAATAGACTCGATCGCGATGAACTATTACTATTACAATTCAAGTTGTGCTCTAAATCTGATGCCTGAGATTCGTTATCTGATGCCGTTTCATTCATGAAACAAATTTGGAGATTTTTTCCTGTACCACCACCACAAAAACATATGTTATATACAGAATGATACACATATATGACACAAACAGCAATGATTGATTTAAACCAGCAGATTAATATCTATTAATCTGCTGGTTTGTTTGACTAAGTTTAAATAAAAAAAAACTTTTCAAGCTCTAGAAAGTAGTGTTTAAAAATGCCATCAAGATCTGAGGAAAGTAAAAATGTTTTGTGTTTTAAGTCTTATATTAGATTAATGTTGCAAGATTTAATCCTTTACATAACTATTGCGAGAACTGCCCATACCAAATTTATTATATGCAAATAGAGTGAGTTTTCCAATGATATAATGACATATTTTTGTTCCCATATGATTATTAGGTCTATGTCATTGTCAAAAACTTTATTTTTATGGAATGAGGTTCTTTAAATAAGATAAAACCCAAGATAACTATCTTAAATTGACAACAGTATATTTTATATTATTTGAAATAACAAAAATCACAACAAAGAGTTCTCCCTTGGATAACGGACAGGAAAATGGTTTCATGTGCTAGTTAAAACTTAGACAATGAGTGAATTTGCAACCCAAGCAATATCTAACTGTATTTCAAGCTTACCATTTTGAAGTCTCGAGTGTAAACTAGGTTTCTTTCCTGGACGGTCAGTATGTCCTAGACTGTAATACTCCTCAGTGTCGGCTCCCATTGCCAACCTCTTTCTAATTTCTTCTCTGTCATTACGTTTCTGTCAAAAAGAATTATCAAATGTATTGTTGGCTATAGACTATATAACAAATTGTTCAGTAAAAAAATCATGTGGCAGCTGTTGATACATTAATAAGCTGTTGTGCTTCTCAATTTCTGTGCATCATTTACTCATAATACTGGTGATATTCCAGTCTGGTGATGGTGATACACCGTCAACCACAGTCAATTAGAGGCTGAAGGTGTAAAACCACATACACCACTTACCAGTGGTAAACATGCTTTGACTGCCACTTTGTCTACCGACATTAAAACACAAATTATAAAGAGAAAAACGTTATCATACATTCCTATCATTGTACGGGACTTCGACTATGGTAACTATTTTCGTAAATTTGTCTAAAACGTTGGGATTGTTGTCAACTGTGGATGGCCACTCAATGTCTGTTAAGGCACATTCTCCCGCACCAACGGCCCGAGGACTTAAAGCAGTATTACTATATTCATCAAACGTTGGTATATCATGAGGATTTGGCTTTAAAAATTTCATTTTGAGATTATGAATACTCTTTCGAAATCCTGTTTTTTCTTTGTTTATCGTGTTTATCTCATCTGATGGTTTATTAAATTTTCTCTTAATGTTAGACAAAAAATTCTCGAACATTTTTACACTAGTCAGTCTTTAATATTTGGCAAAAAATAACACAATCTTATGTTAATTTGTGTTATGTATAATTGTACGTGACAAACATGAACACAAAAATTGTAATAAAAACTGTAGGTAATCTTGCTGTTGTCCCCATCCTGTCAATCCTGTCATTATTGACATTTAGGGCAAGGACAAACGCGTGCTCCATTTCTAATTTGTCGTCTTTTTGCTTTATGGTAATAACGAATATCGATAAGTCGCTAGAGCTGTCAGCAATGGCGCATATAATAACAAAATAAAAATACTTACAAGGCAACAAATGTTATCGACGGATTCGTGGTTGTCATATGTAATCGTATATAAATCCAAAAGAAATCTTGTGTCCTTTTTGTAATGTCTTTGTTCAGGATTAAAGTAAGGCATTGACGCCATTACAGGAAATGCAAATATATCTATTAAGAAAATAACTTAACAAAACAGGCGTCAAGCCGTCTGTCTCTACTAACGAAGTATAAAATGAATGTAACAAAGAACGGCAACTGCTTGTGCCTACACTGTTGAATCACCGTAGAAAGCTGAGTTGAGTACCGATTGTATTGGCAATTTTAACTGTTAATAATATATACGTATCTGCCTATTAACTGCATGAGAGAGACGCGAAGCTCACGTGAATGTATGCAAGTACAGTTATATTATTAAGCGCCAAATTTGAAGCAGTAATTTAAAATTTGTTTTGTTATTGTCATAGCAATAATAAGAGAAAGGTTAGCAAATGCATACCCGCTGTAATGAATAAAGCTACGTGTCTTTAAATATTAGTAATGACATTTATAAAACTTACTCTTCGTTCAGCTTCTTTTGCTGCCTTTATATGACTTTCAATTGCATCTAAATCTAATTTCGGCAATGCTGTTTCTATATTATAAACGTCAAAACTCTCTGAAATAAAAGGATTAAATTTAACTATCGAAATATTTATTATTAATAATACTATAATTAATTAATTTTACAGCCGCCATTTCTACTATTTCAAAAGAGTATAAAGTCAATTCAACGATTTATTGCAATTACAAAATTAACTGGTTTGTATTGCATGAATAAGACAAAAAATATATAATGTTGGATTTAGGAAAAGTTGAGCAATGAACAATATAATTTTACTTACACAGTTATTTTAATTCTTATTGTAGTCAAAGCTTCCATTTTATAAACAAAATTTATTACATAGTAAAATATTATGTGTAAGTTTCAAAAATACTTCGCTATTATCAATGTTGTTGTCTAGTTATTCACAAAAAAATAATCAATGTGGCCGTGGCTGGATACCTAATTATAATGCTGTATTTCACATTCATATTGACATTTATTACGAATAATTAATGGTTGAAATAGCAAACTGTTTTTATAAACAGACAAACGTACTGCAGTGCGGACTGTGGTTATGTCATTTTGCTTGATGAGTAAGTTAAAAAAATGTGCTGTAAGTTAGTCAATAGATAATTTAAATTTAAATTTATTACAATTCCACAAATTTTTATCTGAATTAAAAAACTGGACGAGAGTATTATAGTTGTGTATAATTCTGTTCTTTGTTATTTACATTATATTATATTTATATTATCTAAATATAAAAAAAATCACAAACTTACCTAAATCGCTATCATCATGGTTGTCACTTTGACGGACGGATAGATTCATCGGAAGCTTAGGTTGAGACTTCTTTGCATTTTGTCGTAATCTTGGGTCACTGAAATGAGATTTCATATTGTTACCGTTTCGTTTATATGTCAATAAATACAATTAAAACAGTCACAATAGATGTAGGTATATAAATAAAATAAGCAGTCCGAACGGCCGGCCGCTGTGTTTAATAGAAACAAACTAGTTAATTTATTCGTACTACATTCCCGCGTCAATCTATTTAAAACTTTTATAAGCGTGTACGTACATGATCTCACCCTGACTAAAGGATTGTGTTTGATTTTATTAGACAAGAGTTAGTCTAGACGAGAACGTAATCTATTAATAAATATATAATTGCTAATCCTAATATCAAAAATTATCTATCTAAAATTGAACATTTTATTTGCTTGGTGTCTTATATTTTATGGTAAAACTCTAAATATTTAAACTCTAAACTTTATGTATTTAGTAATATTGTATATGAATCATACTTACATATGAGCTCTAATTGAACGCTGATTTGTATTTGAAAAGTTCGTCGCCTTTCCCCTGTTGTTTCCATTACGATTTTGTGAACAACTGTTAGTATCATAAGTGATTGCAGAGGAGCTTTGCATAAGAGTGTTAGAGTTCCCATCTGTAATGGGTACATCTTTTTTTCTGTCACCCCATAGTTTGTCTCTTTCGCGCATTTCATTCAACTTCGGTATAATTTTCCGGAGCTCGGTACTCAATTGCTTTATTGTATTTTCAACGTTATGAGTCAAATGCTCGGTGTCGTATTCGTCGACATTAATATTTATTTCTTCTTTACCGTCAGATAAGAGTGCGTCACATATTGGAACGTCTTTGTTATCAATCAATAAGAATGTAGGCCTATTTATCGACAGTTCCGCCCTCGTATTTGTTTCATTTTCCCTGCTTACATTTGTTACATCCTCCATTTCATGATCAATGATGATGTCCGGAGTCGACGTGTCGCTTCTGTCGCAATCTTCGTTCTCGACTAACTTTTTTATAACATGATTAACAACATCGCTTATATTATTCAAAGTGTTTTCAATCGGTTTGGCGAATTTATCTTTTATATCTCTTCTCAATTCCTCCAGATCATCCTCTATATTGATATTGTAATTCAGGAGCTGTCTTATTTCATCTTCGACTTCTTTATTGAAATCTCCGATAATATCTTTCGCTCTGAAGTTATTTTCTATATCTGTTGCTGAGCAGTTACTGAGTTCGTATTGCGCGGAATCGTTGTTGTTGTTTAGCGTCACCGTTTTTAATAAATCGGGTATATCGCTCTGCGTCTTACATGGCTGTGTGGTTTCATTGATGAAAGGATTTTTTGAAACCGAACTGTTATTTTTGTTGTTGTTGTTAATAATAATTTTGTCGTCAATTTTTTCTGTTACGTCGATGGTAGCTTCCGGTGTGATATCTGCATCTAAATCGTCGTCCGTCATCTCATTATCCGAAGGATAGAACTGTTCAATGTTTGAAGAATAATCCTGTTAAGAATTAAAAAAATACTTTAAGTAAAATTTTTCAGCGACATTTAGAAAGTGTTGGTAAAATATATAAAAAAACATGGCAAAGAACTTTAAATGGTCTTGTTTTTAATTAGAGATATGGATATATTTTATATTACCTGTAAAGTATGCGCCAAATGTTGAAATCCCGGGTAATTAGGATTCACAATTCCTCGAGGCACTGGGTGGACTCTGTTTTCAGACATTTCATCTGAATCTGAATGCTCAATATACCGTCTCTCTCCAAGAACTTGAGTCTTAGGAATATTGTATGTTTCGGCTGGAATTTAGTTAGAGAATTATCTTTTTATACTTACTTATGTAATTAAAAAAATCCTACATCACTAGTTATGTTTACAGAGATTCATCAACATCAAAATATTTGTTTTAGCTAATAAGTAAAATATCGCGTGTCGATCCGCTGCTCACTAATTGAATTATTGGCTTTAAATAGACTTAAAGCGATCTAAATAAAACCACTAAAGCTTGAATATTACGAAAAATGTATTCGTGAATTATGTATACAGATTTATAAAAGGAGAGCCTTCAAAATAAACCTATTTTGAGATTTTAACTTTATTATTCACTTACCTAGAGCATTATTACGACGCTTTGTTTGTGTTTGCCGATCCTTCTCCAGATTTGTTATATTAAGGGAGTCTGTTGAATTTTCATTATTATTCAAGTTACATTCCCTGTGGCATATATTTGGTTTTTTTATTTCGTGTATGTTATCTGTATTGTAATTTATGTTATCGATAATATTGTTTGATACAAAACTATTTGTATTATTTATATCAGTGTGTTTGTAATCCTCTGTTGTTGTTTCTGTCCAATGTCCACCCGCAATATTGTGAGAGCCACTATTCACATTGTCACAAGGTAAATTACCATTATCAGATGAATCAGTAATCCTCATGATTACCTGTAAAAATAATAAATTTCATGAGGGATTTTAAATATAAATAATAACTTTCAATCTAAAGTGCTGTTTAATAATGGCTCCACTTTGGAAATACAGATAGATTAAGTCCAGCAGTTATTTTTAAATGGAGTTCGTATGTGAGCTGGCTCGGGCGTAATTTTTTTGTTTGTTTAGACGCGTTTCCAGGGAAAGGTAATCTAGTAATTTAATTATTGGTACATAGGAGATCTGGCCCAAAACCGCCCCGATCTAGGGGGCTCCACCGAAAGAGCGTAGTCTGCCCTTGTTGGGAGCATCGAAATTTAATTAGAGGGCCTGCATCAATGTTTGATAGGCGAATATTTTTGTTATTTCGAAACAGAAGAACCTGAAATGACATCCTATGGGTATGATTGAAATCGCTATGATACAAGTGGGGCCCAGAGACATCCTTGACATGGTAACAGAACTTGGAACTCTGCGTCCATCGGCCTAAATAGAAGTTTTATCGTAGTAAAACCATTGCTGATCGTCTTTTTTGCCTCTGCAACAAAGCTATTCAGGATTGACTTTTTTATTTAAACTGTATTTAACAGAATCTGGCTTTAAGAAACGTAATAATTTCTTTGCTGAAACTTTTAGTGCTTGTTCTTTTCTCCTTCGGATAATTAAAGCAGCCATCTAGGTTTTTGACCACTAGTATATAGCTAAATACTTTTGCCATAATTTATATTCGACGTTACTCTCTTCGGCCTATCTGGAACGAGTCTAATACAGCTCTTCCAGTCTTCAGACTGGCATAAATTACGAAATTCTTTTACAAACCTACAAATAGAAATTACCAGGATTTTCATCAGACGACTCTTTCGAATTTGAAAACTAATAAATGTTACTTTTTTATGCAGTCGACAGCACGGCAGGTGTTGCATAGACTTGCCGGATAAATAAAGATTGTAAAAAAATTATATAAATTAGTTTAACTCAAAATCGGTTTTCTGCCTAAAAAATAAAAATTGCAAATATTTTTGTCTACAACTTAAATTGTAGGTGAAATTCGGAACCTGTCTATATTTTTGTTAAAATAAACTTCTGATACTGGATATCTTTGAAAGAGAAAGCCAAGAGCCGAACTCATTTAAATATTCAAATCGGCTTTTTAGTTACTTAAAGCAACAGCAGGGATTTTGAAGCCAACTCTGAATGACATGTAGACGAGGAGCCGTTTGTGAATTTCATAAATTTTTTATGAAATTGATTTTTGGTCTTTTCCAAATCAACCTTAAGATTTCAACACACACTTCTGTAGATAATGTAATATTTTTGAAACCTGTGTTATTAATAAAGCTTTTGTAATAATGAGTGAGATTTCATAAAAACATCAGACCGAATAAATAATAGACTGAGAATTATTGAACTTTCATTTTGTCAATTTTTTTTTTTTTATTTTTAGTCTACAAGTTGAGATCGAACAGATTTGATTGGTTTATAATGCTTTCAAGATTCTAGAAGTCAACTTATTAATTCTTAAAAAATACTGCGTAAGTGCTACTTCTATTTAGACCTTATATTGCAAATATTAGAATAATTGTAACATAAAAAAAAACAGCTGAAAGTTTTAATCTCCGACTACTGGGTTGTTTAACATGTTATACATAGTTTGAGATGCTTGCTCTCACTACGAACGTTATACTTACCATATCTTTTTATAGACATCTCGGCAGATTAAGAGAGCAACTCATTTTTAATTTTGAAAAGCGACGTTGAAAACATTCAAACTAAATGAGCATTTAGCTCCGTACCTGCTCCGTTAAATATTCATATTAGTCTCTAAAGATTGCATGGAAAACATTAACGATATGAAAATATGTACGATTGACATGATACACAATTTATTTCTCGTCAAGCTACGTTTTCCGCCTTCGTTAAAAACTAAATCTTACCTTACAAATATCATTAATGGGAAAATTAGTGACTTTGAGCGGCCTTGTGAGGCTGTGCATGTTATGAAAAAATATAATTCGCAATAAAATGAAAAGAAAGGTATGTACATGGACTATTTTGTTGAACCGGATAGAATTACCGAATTACAAATCTATTACATTAGAAGAGAGATCTTTAATTAACCGATATAGAGATGTCGCCATTAATGTAACAGTTCGTTAGTTAAATTATACTAAAAATGATAGACAACAAAAAAGAAAAATGTGGTGGACGCAACAAAAACATAAATTGGAAAAAAGGTAATGAACAAAAAGACAAAATAAAGTTCTCAAATAAATGAAGTAATGCTGGTGTAGAACGTAACTAGTCAGTACAGCAGATGGCTGGATGCCAACGAATTGATTTTTTGCTGAGAGTCGTCCTAGAACCTCATTTATTAAGGACGTACTTTTCCGTGGTGAAATTAAATTCCATATCTTCCTACGAGTAATGTAATAACGTAAATGTAAGATGCTTTCCTTCCTACACATATTCAAAAATTATAGGATTATTGTGTTATCTTGTACATGGTGAGATCGATAATGTTTGTTAATTTCAAAGCAACTACAAATAGTAATATATATATATATACATACGTATAAGATTATAACTTAATACATATTAAGAATCACAATAATAAATGTAGGACTGATTTGATTATTTACAGATATTTGTATGTTGTTCAATTCAGATACTTGAATTGACCTAATAAGAAACAGTTGATATAAAAAAACATCTTTACACCAACGTCGTAATACTGAATTTTACATAAAAATTTATATAACAGAATTATCTTAGGAAAAGTATTTGATTAAGGTATTTAAAATTTTCAAATAGCATTCACAATACTGCTACTAATACAATCAACTAAATGAAAGATCTGCGAATTAATTGATTCTCCTTCGTAATTACTAATTTTACAGATATAATAGTCTTTGTTTATCCTTCCCAATTTGGGAACAAAACGAGCATCCAACCTTAAACAAATACAATAAGCCACAAGTTTATTACCATTATAGAAATAATTCCATTAAAAAATAAAAGTCAATTTAGGTAAAACATTAATTTGTTTCTGATTAATCGAGGCTTTGATTGGATTTTTAATCTTCCTATTATTCAACAGACGTCTTTACTCAGTTTGATTTTATTAAACATTAGGTACCTTTTACTGTTTTTTTTTTTTTCATGTATATATTTTTTTTATAATTGTCCTGTAATGTATGAACTTATCTTCTTTTTTAAAATTAGAAATAATATTTTTATCTTTAATAAGCTATTTCATGATAGAAAATTAATTACAGGTATATGATACTGATTTTTACGCTGTACTTAGGTCTAAATTTTAAGATGCATTTGGCACAACGAATTCGTAATAATTTAAAATATAATCTATATTTCTATTTATATATTGGTGAAAATATTATTAATTTCATAGTTTTTATATTATTCACGTACAAAATACGTTAACAAGAATTCAATGAATTGATTTTAAAGTAATTGCAATGAATAATCCTAAATCAGATTATTTTTAGTAGATGGTATTCAGTAGGTGGTAGAGCCCAGCTCGACCGGCGAAGTACCACCGTGTCACAGAAGATCGGTGTGAAGAATTCTTTAATCGCTACGTTTCGTCTGATGAGTGAGAGAGTCTGTTGCCATTTCCCTTTTCCCAACCTTTCCTCTCCCGGGATGTTGATGTGTGCATTGAGTTTCTGTCCTGCATTAGCATAAGTCCGTTTTGAGGTGTTGAGCGTGATTCATTGGCATTGAGTCCAGGTAGTCACGATGAAATGGTTCATCGCTGGCCGTCCGTTTTCGTTTTTGTTTTCGTAGCCGACCCGAACCGCCGAGGCTGCCCCGATCTAAAAGGCTGTCCCACCACCAATGACAAAAGCCCGCCGGTTGTTCATTGTGCTGGAGTGGGAGACCGGAGTGGAACCCAATTTCCAACCGCAGGTCGGATCGGAATCTCTTCCATGCCCCGTGCCAGTGCCACACAAAACTCGACCTATTAGCCTATGTCCTATGTCCACCCTATTCTCAAGAAGGTAACAGCATAGTTCCGTCAAATTACAGGTCTATTACGATTTCGTCCCATCTAGAAGATAACCAGCTTATTAGAAACCGTCAAAACGTTTTTCGCTACGGGTGAAGCTCTGGGTATTTTTTTGAATACCTAACGTATCCTTTAGCCTTGATATCGCTAAGGCCTTTGCTCGGAATTAGCATCGGGCACTTCTTCACACTATCGAAGCTACCATCACACAGACTACCCGAGGAATTATGCAGCTGGTTAGCCAGCTTCCTTTATGGGCGGAGCATACAGGTTGTTGTTGACGATTCATGCACGGAACCCATGCCCATTAACGCTGGCGTGCCCCAAAGCGTAGTGCTTGGTAGCTGGTGATCCAGCACAGTTTATTCTGCATATCTACGACATGCGGCGAACAAGCAACAAGATCAACTAGAGTTTTGGGGTCCTTGGGGTTGCCATAGCCAATGACCTTCAATTCCGGAGACATTTATAGATTAGGGCTAAACTAGCCTCTAAAAAGCTAGTGGTACTGATTAGAGCGAGGCAGCACTTCACACTGGGACACGTGCTTTTATTATATAAAGCACAGGTTCATACCCACATAGAGTATTGTTCTAACCTCTGGTCCGGTGCCCCACAGTACCAATTTCTTCTACTTGGCTGTTCGTATTGTTAACGATCCCATGCTCACAAGCGATCTAGAACCCTTAAACTTCCGAAGGGATGTAAGCTCCCTCTGTGTATTCTATCGTCTGTACAATAGGGAATGTTCCTAGGAACTGTTTGATGTACTGCCATCGTCACCATTCTACCACCGCACTACTGCCGTAGGGTCGGATTTCATCCACATGACCTAGATGCATTCAGTTGCAAGACTGTACGTACGTCGCGGTCACTTTTCCACGCACGTGCAGGATGTAGAATGATTTTCCGTCCGAGGTTTTCCTAGAAAGCTACAACATGGGATATTTCAAGCATCAAGTGTTCAGGTGTCTCTTTCTCAAACACGGTAGGCAACGCATCTACAACACCCATTATGTTGCAGATCTCCATTGGCAACGGTAACTACTTACAATCAGGTAGTATTAAATGAAACTAATATTTTTAGGATTACTTCGCGTATTTTATCATTTTAAATCTAATCTTCTGTCTTTAGGCACAGACATTAACAGGACATGGTTCAATTTATACAATTATAATAATTCTATAAAACATACAAATACAAATATCAACGAGATTTTCAGAAAAAAAATGTTTGTTTCGCTCCAGATTGCTAGACCTTTCAAAATATTTTTTTACGATCACGCAACAGAACCACGACACGCAACTGTTTTGTTCTCGAACTTTCTTTTGAAAAATATTTTAATGTTATTTTTATTTATACAACACTTATCAGATATAAGCGTTAATACATAGCACAAAAGACAAAAGTAATGTATAAAAAATCATGCTAAAAGTTCCATTCTACTTAACATCTGATAATCTTTACCATGAAACTGTCATAAAATTGATTCTAGAAATAACAGAATTACCATTTGAATAATCACAAGTATTAAAAGTCACATTCCTAGTATATCAAACGAAATTATGATGAATCTATAAAATTACTTTCACTTATAATCCTGACTGATGAAATCCACAAAAACACTGTATTATATAACAAAGTTATAAAGTTTGAACATATTTGCATCCTAAGATGTTCAATGTGAGTAACAAATGCTACAGAAACAATTTTATACCTGGCAATAAATGTTTATTCTTTATATTAAGTTTAAAGCACATAAAAAAAAAAAAAACATTATTTTTATAAATAAATTTTTCTTCATCTAAATGAACTGAAAAAAAAATTTACATAAAAACATAACACGCCTATGAATTATAACAATAACTTTATATAATACAGATGCAAGTATTTATTTCTAATGGCATGAATTCATTCCCACTGGAATCGTGGAATACTTTGACAATTTCTACGTTTTTATCTGTTGAACAAATTATAATTTTGAATATTGTTTGGAGGAAACACGAAGGAGATTGTCCTAATTATTATGCGACCTCTTAGCTTAATACTGTCAGTTTTAATATTGTCAAAACCACAATAATCGATTTAAGCGTCTAGAAAACAGTCATCTTTAATGAATATCATTGGAATACAAATTTTTAAGTATATGATCTAAGGTCGTGCTAGAATATTGAGTTGGCAACACCTAAATCGCCCTAAATTATTGACGTTGATTATTAAACTTTTTATAACATTTGTTTTATTTTTTTTTCAATTATGTTTTTGTATTTGATACAGACCTTTATAATATCAAATACATAATATAAAGTTTTTCCGTAACCAATCGTTGTAATAACACTTCTTCGACCTACTTATATCTAAATACATATGGACATACACTTTTTCTTACAACATACGGATATAAAACTGACTTATCCAAAGCATATATGAAATTATTAATGTTATCAAAATAACTTTATTAAATATAATGTGAATGTAAGACGTTTTAACTCTCGAAATTGTTCACGTATGAGAAGATATCTAAAGACGACGCTTCTGAGCCACAAAGGAGTTTAAAGTGTCTGCCCTATTAAAAGTTCAAGAGGCAACCGTTGAGAAACGTTAAAACTTAGCCTGTTAATGTAATCACTAACTATCATAAATATTAAAAATAAATAAATTTCTAATAATTTTTATTATCATTTCAGTAACGGGAAAACAATTCTGAATTTTTCAAATTTAAAAATTTCTGTAGTTTTATGAAACCATAATGTAAGCGAAATTTTTTTATCTGTTTATATTTTTTATGGACACTTAAAAGTAATATTTATTGTTTATTTTTATTTTTATTCTAAACATTTTCATGTCAAGTGACGCTACCCGAGTCGATTCAACTTCGAGGCCGACTGTAACACGACATGTAATAGAAGAACGAAAAAATTTGAGACTATGACACAAGACTTCCATTTTAAAATTTACATTACAATTCAAGATTAATATTTTTTCGTTATTAAAGTTAAAATAATAAAGAATATTAATTAATATATACAGACATATATTTATATATATATATAAGACACAACGCCCTATTTTTTTACAGAGAAATTTTATAATGAAATTAAAATACTGAACAAATGGTATGCAGTATCCATAACAAATCGTTTTTAAGAATCCCACGACTGTACTTACTTTACATGTAGGAAATGTCGCAAAGAGCACGAGGAATTACATTTAAAAGAGCTCTGAATGTAAAGCTGTATGATACGTAAATGTGATCTTATAACAAAAGACTGAAGTACCTACAGAAATCTATATGTCAAAATATTTGTTCTAACTTTAGCCATTTATTTGTAGAGCATTAAAATATCTTTAGAACCATCCAATAATGCTTAGGCACGTTTTATATTAAATAACCTTGATTTTTTTTACAGAACTAATACAAAGTCGGCTGATCATCAAATAAATTTGAACGCTTGTTAAGCCTCGATGGTTGATTGTAAAAAATAGCCTGAATCGAGTAGCGAGATGTTTATTTTAATTCATCACCATTCACCAAAAACCGATTTAGAAATTTCATTTCTTGAAAGCGATGTTAAATTAATTGTAGCGATTCAAATAAATTTTCTAGGCTTGCTTTATGTTTTTGATTTATTCCATTAGGTTTTAAAACACGCCACAACACGAACTTCAACTTGCATTTCAAATAATAATAAAACATTACTTCGCATATGTCTTCAATATTTAAGGATATCGGAGTGAATGCCTTTTATTTACTTAATTATTAATTAACGATGATTAAAATTACAGACAAGGCAATACTAGAAAATACAAAAAAAGTGAAAAGCTCCCATCTTTCTGGAAATCTCAACAAATAAAACAAGTAGAAATAGTCGAACAAAAGTAAGCCTAAAAGCGAAAAAATATCATCTTGCATGGAAAGAAAATAAAGTATACTTTTCCTATGAGGAAAGCCATAGAAATACCCGATCAAGCACATTGTTAATTAATGACAGCACAAGTATCTCTTTACAAATCAATTAGGTATTACGTTCCTGCTTCAAAACAAATAAAAGAACTTCCAGAAAACAGTTTACAAATGGTATTAGAGAGTGGAATCTTACATAATGACGATAAAAAGTCTTACAATGGGTAATATAAAATAATTGTCTTTCTTCAACGGTCCCCAGTCTTCAAGAAATTAGATCATTGAGATAAAGAGCGACCTATAATAAAATTATATAGGAGTTTTTGCGGTTATTAAAACCTGTTTACTGTAAAGATAGCGTTATTGAATGGTGCAACATTGAAAATCGATAACTATGCGTAAAACGTATGCTTAAAATATTACGGGTGTGACCTAGTAGTTCAGCGAATGTTGGCGTGACCCGCGCCCTTTCCCTCTCTATGTTAATGGCTCTACAATGATGGATAACTCAAGCATGTGCTCAAAGTGACACTGTTAACCCGCAGTGACCCTCCATTTACATGATCTAAATTCAAAGCCGTCTTTTAAAATTCCTTATGAAACCTGTTCTTTACATAAAATTAGTAATATGTAGATGATTTTTCTAGAAGATTTCGATAGAATTATTATAATTGTGTTCCATAGTTTTTACATTAAAGTCACGATTTCTTTTATTTGTATTGATTTATTGTACATTTATTAATTTGCTATTTGAAATTGCGTCATGTAACGTATTCTAGTTCTATGTGATTATGTGAGGAGTTTTGAACAAAAGAAAATTTATTCAATACCTCTTATATAATACATTTAATATTATTATATGTAGTATATAAATAAAAAGGAAAGGTAAGTAATAGTAATAGTGTGGGTATGGTTTCTAAGAAATAAATTTACTAAAGTACTTTCTGTATAAACGTAGCACAAACAAGAATTCAGACGTGTATTCATCCTACTTTACTATCCCACTTTTAATGAACAATATTATTTGAATTTTTAACCGATTTCCGAAACCGAAATAATTACTTTAGTAACATCTAAAATAATATATTATGATTTAAATATAGTATAATAAAATGACCTTCTCTTAATAAATAATTTTTAAATTATTCAAACCATAAAGATTATCCATATTTAATGTACTTTATCTATCTATATCTATATTATCCCATATATATTTACTTATATCTAAAATAGAAATATTATTTTTTACCAAACTAACAAGATTTTGGGACTACGTCTCGGAAAAAATGATTTTATTTCTGGCGAAACTTATTACATCGTACCTAAATAAACGTTAAAGGAATATATCATATTTTAATAGTTACTAAGTAAAACACATTTTCGTCATTCTGTTATAGCACTGTCATCACAATATTAAGCCACCCCTTTAAGCAGTAAAGACCATTTGTTTAAAATAACTATTCATTGTGGCTTTTCCTTGAACAGTATCGTCGACTTTAAGAATTACTTTAAAAGCTTATTGTATAACAATTTCGTGTTAATTTACGAGATATTTGCATTAACAACATATTAAATAATAAAACGTATGTACTCTAGTTTCGCTTTATGAATTTTACATTTATTTTGATCCGTCAACTTTAATTTTTTAAACCATATACAAAATGTCACCAATAAAAGGTTTAAATAAAAATATAAATATATTATCAATAAAACAGATGAACATCTTTTATTAAAGCTACTGCTTTTGTAACTTCAATGTCATAGAGCTTATCTTTAACTAAACTTAGTGTGACTTTGAGTTATAACAAACTTCGTACGTGTCAGAACAATAACGAGCCAATTAGGAAAGTAAACAGTCTTTAAAAAAGATTTTTAACTACTACCTCGAAGCCTAGCATAGACAAGAAGAGTCGTTAAAATTGCACTAAGTACTATTCGTACATCATACGACAAAATAAACAATGAATAATTAGGTATCTGTAATTCAATTATAAAAAAAGTTTACTTAGTACCATCTTCCTCGGTTCTGTATTTTATATTTACAGTAGGTTTCCAGGTTTTTGAAAACTTTTTAATAAAGAGATGTAAATAAATTTAAAACTTCCTAACTTCTGTTCTAGGTTAGTGAGTAAGAAGCGTGAGCACATGTATCGACGATGTTCAAAACGAACCTTCACCCAAAAATTTGTATCCGTTAATCTATATTTATCATAGAAATCCAAACGAAAAAATCCCATTTTCCTACAAATGTTACAATAAATGTACGCGTGTTCCCATTACGTGAGCATCCTTTGAGAACCCCTATTATATACCATAAAAAGTAATTTTATACATTTACAAGGCAGCTTTAAATAGTCCCAAGTAAATCGAGCAATATACCCAGCGGGTTCGAAAATGCATCACTTAAGTAAAATTCATTCTCACAATAAAGAGAATGTACAGTAAATGGACCGGTCCGTTTGGTCGTAAATAGCCCTTACGGCCGACGGTGGCACTTTCCGCCCAGTGGACTCAATCAATGTTCGTACAGACTATATGTGGACTCTACTACAAAATAGCTGTACAATAGATCTGTAATAGTATTATAGTAGTCGACTGTAATAGGAACCCTTTGGTAACGTAAGACAGTGATGATATGTACCCAACTAATTTGAAAATGAAATCCAACCTCATAGGTTGTCTGATATGAAATAATTTTGCTTATTTCTTTAACAATAATATAGAATTTTATTCGTGAACAAACACTAGGTTGAATTTCAACAACGTATTCAGACAGTGAAGTACCCTCGGCATCGGTAATGAATAGAGAAATTTAAAAAAAAGCTGCCGGCTCCGAGTTATATTCAAATTTATATGAAAATCATAGCTTTCATATTTTTATCTGTCGAGAGATACTACGTTTAATATTAGTTATAATTTTCAACATTATATATACTCGTTAATCAAATATATTTTCAAAATCTATTAGATAATTTTATTATTAAACACCTTATTATCATTATGGAAAGTTAATTATTTTTTGCACAACAAAAAATATATGGGATTAAAGTATTATCATGTGAAATAAGGCGTCGAAGCCAGGCGTGTATGCCGAAGCGGTGAATATTTTCTTTAATTCCGTTATATTGTGAAAATTTTATTAAGAACACGTATACAGTCATTTCATTATAATACATTTTTTAACGTGAAATTATTTTTTTTATATCAATTACATTAGTTTTGTGCATAACACTGAAAAGGAATGCAAACAGAAATAATTCTGGCGCTGAGATACCGATGCTATTAAAGCATATTATGCTTTATTAAAGCATCATTATAAAATGCAAATTATAAATAGAAATATTATTATAGCTGCAGATACAGCACAAGCTGTTTGAGTTGCGGATGAATATTTTTATAAAAAAAAACTTTTTTAATAATATGTGACTCATGAGGACTGAAAAACTACTTGCAGCGGATGATGCTGAAATGAATGAAAGCTAATGAGATATATAGATGCTTTAATCTAGGCTCGAACCCTGCCTTATGATCCACAATGGCCGCGTTTTATCGTTTTAATAGATACTGTTGGTGGTAATGCTTTACATCGATTTTAATAAAAAATATACGACATCAATATATTTTCATACAAAATTTTATTCTTAATAAAATATAATAGCGCAAATCGTTTTGAAGCTGGATACAGTTGGGAAAATCCTATATTATTACCTCATTTTCATATACAAATATGTATAAATAAAGAAGTAATAATCATAGAGAGGTTATAAAAAAATAAGTTTTATAATATGACAATAATAATCCGTTTACAGCCTTCACGTAGGTATACGGAGTGAATGAACCGAAAACGATTTAAATCGGTTAAACAAAAGGTTTTAAACCAAATAACATATAATCCCTTATATTAAAAATAAATACCAACATTATTTTTCATTCACAAAAATTATGAAATCATTTAAATGAAACAAATTATTAATAATCGAATTGTATTTCATTTGAAATTAATTGTTTAACTGAAACAATACGAAAAACTAAAATTTATCCTTGAAACGACAAGGCCTATGCAAGTCGGACGGAACATTTTCGTAAGTGCATGGCCACTAGCGATCAATAACAAATACATACGTAACATTGACTTGTAAAAGGACTCGACAAATGAGACTTGATGAGAAATCGATGCACGAAATTCATTATGTTTAATAATGTATGCGCCCCAAAAACTAAGGACAGTACAATATACGAGTTTATGTCCTGTCCACTTCATAATTACAGTTAAAACGGTAAAATGAATGCCTTTATATTCATAGAGTTAATTTCTTTTGTAGCATATAAACGAAGTCTTATCCAATAAAATATATCACATATGACAGATATGTAAATGGTTTTGAAAATCAAATCAAACGTAATAAATAAGAAAATTACAAAGTCATGCTGCTAATATATCTAAAGCTGCATTGTGCAAAAGACCAAGCCAGACATTGCATTGAATGAAACGCAAACGGTATTGAGAGAGTTGTAGGATTCATTGAAAACATTCTATTTTAGGAACTGTACCTGCAAAGGGCGCCATCCTGCCCCTAGCAGCGCAGCCACTGAATAATAAATGCAACTAACAAGGTTATTTCTATCTGACTGAGCAGATTCGATGCAGCTTCGTCACCTCTTCGATTTCCACTACACAGGATTAGCTATAATATTGCTTTACGTCACTGAAGTTAACGAGGTTATGCTTCAAGGAATATTCCGATGGGGGCGGGCGTGCAACCTTAGCGACGTCCGGTGCGAAATGATCGCGTGGCACCGTCGGGGCGCGGGCACGGAATCACACCCGACCCGCCCGCCCACATGCCGTTGCATGTGTTCGTATATTCTCAATAGATAAAAGAATTTTCAAGCATAACTTCAGAAGACACTTCTACTTTAGACTATATTTTATTCTAATCAAGATCGTCACCATATAACACGAGCGACGTTAAATGAAACAACAATTCATATAGATAATCATCCGATAGAAAATCAACGTTTGTAACAAAGAAAATATACTGGTAATTAGTATTTTGATCTCATTGACATTGACTGTGTCAAAACAAACCGTAAACATGACTTAAAATATTATGATTATTATTATTACATTGACATTGGTGTGTAAATTCGTGAAGTCCTCCACAAGTAGCATGTTTTGGAACTGAAAGGAATTCAAACCAAACAAACAATTTACCCATTTCCTAATGTGAGGTATAGATGTCGCTGTAATACTTAAAATATAAATAGTTCCAAATTGCTCCGCTCTGACGCTGGTGTGCAAAATACAAGAGGTGACATTAAATTAAGTTTTGATAAAGCCAATAGAGGGCTCTGTTTATTCAAATCTAGAATTTTATGTCGTTTTGAGTTGAAAGATTTACGCATACTTCCGTTTGTAATATTAAAATAAAAAACAAATGTTTTGCCTTATAAAATTGTTTCAGTAATTTAATTTACTCGCCATCGTCCCAACTCCTATATAAAATGGACTCATGTCTGTTTCGTAATTTGACATCGAGGAAAATAGAAATAGCCACCGAGTAACAAACTAACTAGTCATTTATAGATTTACGATAAACATAGTCAGAGCTTTTTAATATTTAAGTAACATAGTTTTGTTAGTTACAATAATACAAAAATAAATACAATATTAAACGAGAAAGAGAGTCTTAATTATCTTATTTTTAACCAATAATGAATTTTAATGTTCATTTTAAATAGTCTAAGACTAATAACATAAATATTGTTTAATAACAACGTACCGGAACATTTTATAGTGGCTACACATTATTTTTTGGAGCGCTACGCACGATGGTGATATTGATTATATTTCGGACAGGAACGAATTGTTTCCATCGAAACTTTTGTTATCGATTTTATTTTTTGATGATATCACAACTCATAGAACCATTTTTGTAGAACGTGTAACCAAATTGTTGAAATGTTTTAGCGATACATTAATAATTTGATTTTTCTTAAATATTATTTCAATAGAACCTTTTGAGGTACAAATATAATAAATACATTTTAAATAACATAATTTAAACTAAACTTCATGAGCAGTGGTATTGCAAGAAAATCTAATTTGTAAATAGTATGTAAAAATAAAAAAAAAAATACGATTTTATAGCGTATGAACTAAAGTGTATAAAAAAGAGTTAATTACACAGAGTTATTTCAGTAGCAGAAAATAAAAATATAATAAAATTCATGTTAAAACAGAATTCATGTTAATCGAGCTCAGAGAGAAAAAAGGTTTTGTGCTTATTTAAATGTTACAGTCATCTTATTGGCAACTATCTATAAGAGGAGAGTTAGACAGATTGAGTAAAAAACGCCCTACGATTTTTACTTCGAGTTGAAATAATTATTGATTTATGAATTAATATAAACGAGTTTAAAAAAGAGAATGATGGACCATGGTATATCATAATTCTATTCCCAGTAATTAAAATCTATCTGGATGAATAATTACGTAGTATAGCATCGTTACATAACTGTTCGGTCTTTATATCAAAGACTAAATAAAACGTCCATGAAGATAATAATATTTTAGTTCGTCCACAATAACATCACATTAATAGTCTATTTCTATAAATAGTGTGCCTATTTAACTTTATATTGTTATGTCAAAATGTAAATCTCTTTATAAGTAAGTATTTTATATACTTACTCATCTCGAAATTCACTGAATAGATGCCATTATGGACAATTTGAATGGGAATTATAAAACAAAACAGTTTCTCGACGCGACGTCAGAAGAAAGCAATTATTGTTCTACGGAGTCGAGGTAAGGGGCTTAAACAAGAGCCTTAAAACGCCTCGACCTCGGTAATTACCCCAACGACAAACTCCACTCACCCCAATGAATGGATTCTATTTTTTAGCAAACTTCTAGTAACTTTCTCCTGTGTCGTATAATGCTTTATTTCCAGTAACAAAATCGGATTACTAACTTTCTTTGCTCGTACAACGGTATATTCGGATTTAGTGATTACATGTATTCTTTGCGATGTTTTAATTTTAAACTAGAATACAAAAAGTATATAATAAAAAAGGATGTATATGTCGTATTAATTATGTAAATTTGATTCTGTTTTATATATAAAATATTTATGTCTCTAGGATCGTCGTTGAACAATCGCATCGCTTTCGTAAGCTTCCATTCATTATTCGTCGACGCAATCTAATGCGTACCTCAATTAATTTAAGGCCTGCCTTCACCCAACAATTTTTCAGAATTCCCCTTTAAAATTATCTTTTAACAACTTTGTCAATTTTTGTACAGTAATTTAAAGTATTTACTATTAATATTTACAGTTTAAAATATTTTCTGTCCTATTCCTTGTAATAAACACACTCTCTTCAGAATAGATTTGCAAAGTTAAGGAGAAGACTCGTGTCCCTGTAATGAATCAGGTCTAAAGGTGGTGCATAAATTTAAAGTTAGAACTTCCATTTAAATATAGGAATTATTTAAATTCAGACACATGTGTCACTCTCTTAATATTTTTTTTCAGTTGGTATAAGCCAATATTGAATGAATGGATTCCTATGTTTTGGCAATATTTATTTCTATCAGATCATTGAGTTAAACATATCTAATATCTTTGAATTTATAAAAATGTCAAGTTTATTCTTAAAGTCAATCAATTAACCTGTTAAATTTTGTATATAAAAATATATTTTCATTTTCATTATTGCGTTCTTATAATACATATTTGTTCGGAAGGATTGCCAATATATTGTGCCCATTACTATCCCTACTATATCCTATCTCAAATAAAAATACATACTTATGTAACAACATTCATGTATTAAAAAGAATACTTTTAATTCATAAAAAATAACACATATTATAGCATCCTATATAAAATATATAAAATATTGTTGTTTGACTCATTACATATACGTATATAAAATAGAATTAAATTAAAATATATAAATAAAAAGGTAAAAAAAGCATTCTTTTATCTTATCGTCTTTTGAGAAACAAGACGAAATTCTTATTTAATATAAAGTTATTTTATATAAAAAGAAATCCTATACAAAAAATTGAATGGTTCTCGCCTGTTTTAGTGTAGGTGAAAATAGTGTATGACACTCGCGTCTACTTCACTGAATTGAATAAAGATATTGTTAGCTCACCTGGAATAAATTGACGAGTTACTTCAAATGATAATAATATCTTTGTAATCATTTGCGTTCAGCCTTTAGGAGTGCTCACTTAAGTAACTATTAACTTTAAATATGCCTTATGATTACTTATAACAATGGGTTATCATTATTTCCTTTGAAACTATCTATCAAATAGAATCAGATTTATAATTTTCACTATTTTTATAATTATTATTATTATCGTATTAAATATTACGTTAATAGTATTTTCAAAGTAAGGGTATTGATAAAAATGTCACTTATGTCTTGATCTCGTGATTTCCATTTCCTTTATTCTTGCTGGAATTATGCACATGTAAATGGGTTTCGGCACAAGGGGAGATATATGTCCTTGACCCGCTTGGAACAAGCATACGCAAAACAAGAAATAAATAGGTTCTCTTGAATATCTTTGATTTATAAGATACCGTTATCAAATGCTCTTATATAATAATATCTTGGATAACGTCTATTGCGGAAATAGATAGACGAAACCTTCGTGAGGAACCTTAAAAGAGTAAAACGTGCTTCTAATGTTATAACAGGAAACCTGAAGCGTGTGAAATAATTCAACGTTTACGATCAAACACGGCATTGCGATAAATATCTTTTGCTATTCTTATCAGAACTGTTAACGATTTATTATAAAATTTAATCTACGATTATAATTATTCTAACAATTAATATGTATAGTAATCAATGATTAATAACATAATTAACTACTACTACTATTATGTCATTAAATAAATTAAAATTAATAATTAATTATAATGATATTTTCTCTAGTTTGTATTAAATAAATTCAACTTACCTATCGATATATGTATATTGAAGTCACTATACGAGTGCGTCTGAACAGACGCTCGCCCCTCGTAGACGTTGCGTCTACACTGCCGCTACGCCGCTACGGTTCGTAACCATGGAGCCACGAAATATTACGCACCAAATAATTGTAATTTAAATTACCCTCGCACGACGTGAGTTATTATTACGAATAAGGATGTTGTTTTATATAGTTACTGAAAAGTAAAATCTATATATATATATTGGTTTCATAGGAATGGAATATAGATTTAAAACAATATAAGTTTTTATATTTCAGCTTTTGTGTATTACTTATAAAGTAATGTGATTTTCAAAAATATTATATGAAGATCTATTCAAAATCTCTCACGTCGAGGTAATTTAAGACGTATTTCAAAGTAAAGCGGACTGAGGTATAGCCGATAAAAGTCGTTGGGACGGAAACTCGGATAATCTGAATATCTGTGCTTGTTAGGAACGAGCCGCGCCTAGTCTCATTTATAGTCTGAGATAATCTTGCTTATTCTTCAAATCTAAAAGTTTATCCAACAGAATTGATCTAGGTAGACGGATATAGATATATATATATATATATATATGAAACCTTTCTTTTAGGACGTTAAAATTAATTATTATTGTTATCATTATTAACAAATAATAGATAAAAAGTAACTCAACTGTACGCATCTCAGTCAAATTTCAACAAATATATAATAAATAAAAAATACTAATATTTAAAATGCAATGTAACATATATAACGTGGTTTTAAATTAAAGCTATTTTCATAAAGTCGCCTTAGTCATTTTCTAACGAACCTTCATTATGGACACGGCCTTATCACTAGGAGATAACTGATGAGCTTATGGAAAGCCTGTTCCAACAAAAAATAGGTTATTACAATAGAAAAGAAAGCATATTGAAATAATTTAAAAGAATACGAATTAATTACGTTCCACGTCAAAATATTAATCAATACTATTTCTTATTAAAATAACAATATTATTTTATCACAACAATTTATTGAAGACTTTCATAATATATCCACTAAAGTCATTATATATATATATATATATATATATATATTATATAATCGGTTCGAATTAGTTCACTAATAACTTTAATAGGCAACGAGGTTTGACATTTAATACTGAAAATGCGTAGGTTGTTACTTTCCATTACGTGGCTTTTCTGACAGACATAAGAACGTAGGTTTGTCTGTAATCTACATATTTTAAATTATACATAATTCAAATACAAGTTAATTGTGGGCTAAACTGCGGGTAGGTAGTGTATGTGTCGTGGGCCGATCACTGGTAAATCGCATCTGACATTTCGTGATGAAATTAATTTTAAATATCAAGTTCTTAGCCTAAGATTGTTTCTAAGAAGTTTTTAATATTTCAAATTACGTTCAGATATGTTTCTTATTTAATAAGACTTGGTTATATTATATATGGATGTATTATTAATTAATAATTTATCATCAGCCGTAATAAGGTATATTAAATCTTATGTATTTCCTATTGTGGATTGTCGTTTTCCCATAATGAATTTATAAGGCTTGTTGTTAAAGTCAAATCTTTTTACATTTTGACAAACTTAATAAAGCCGCTTTCAGACCCAGTTTGACCAAGCTCGGTTTGTTAAATATAAACGAGGCGTTTACTAACGAACCTTCAAAAATATAATTGTCTGTCAAAATATTTACGTCCCACGATGAAAAATTAACAAGGCATTATTAAATGACAAGCTACCAAATTATTCGTTCTTGTTATAAGACGACCAAATTGAAGTTGTAGCTTTTAATACGAGATGTTTGTTACGATGCACCACTTTATCCCTAGATCGGTCATATCCCCCGATACGTCACTTGTTTTCTAATGCGACCAAATTTTATCAATCGTTGATTGCATAGATTTACCACACAAAAAGCTTACTTTTCAATTTACTAGGTGTTACCTGTCAAAACCGTGTTGTCAATTTATTGGCATAAATTGTGTTCGTTATAAGTAATGAAAAGGGCACCGAATTTGCAATGTCATAGAAAAGTTGGGGACAAAATTCTTCATCGTATAAAAAGGGAATTTTAATTCACCTTTTTAATAAATACAATTTAACAGTCGAAAATGACAAAACAGATGCTGTTACTATGGCTACAAAAAATCAGGGATGGGATTGGAAATTTGAGTTTTGATAATACAATAGATTATATTAATGCCTTGTTAAACAGACATTAGTGCGTGGTAGGACGCTCGATACATTTATTTAACATTGATTGGTGAAAATGGGCCTAAAGCTCTTATAACAAATAATAACTATAATAATATGTAAATAAAAAAAAAACTCGTGATATTTCCTTAGTTGAAGCATTTAGAAGCCCACAACTGTATCTATACTGTTTTATGTGTTTCTGTGACAGACAAACATAAAAAGTTCCATTAATGTATGCAAAATAATATTTTGTGACTAAACATAAAAATAAAATCCATAATGCAATAACTTAACGCAAAATCAATAGAAAGACCACTTCAAGTTTAACAATTTTATATGTTATAAAAATGGATGGTTGGTTGTTTTTAAATATGCTTCATCCATGCAAAGACGTGCACGATATATTCGGTCAGTGTCATTGCTGTATAAAAATTCCTCTTATAATCTATTAATTGACACATGATATAATGGCAGTTCAGTTGACAGATATAATGACAGTTGACAGGTAATATCCGTCCGGTCCCGAAGTATTACGTTGGGATAAATGCACGTCACGCAATTCCGTAACACCGAAGTCATAATTGGAAAATTTCAACAAAACATCAGATCCATCGAAAGTCTCCCTTTTATGTTTATTATCGTTTAAATCTGAATTTTGTTGTCTCTGCCTGTACTTGGAATTCAACAACGTTACATGCATCTTAACATTATCGATTTCATGATTCTGAGAACTGTGCATTAAACCTGAAAACAATTATACATTTATATGTTATTATAAAGCTATAAGACATGGCTTAGTGGTTGAGACGACTGGGATTCGGTATCCCACGAGTCGCAGATTCGAGTTATGTTACAAATAAATAACAAATAATTTAATAAAAAATAATATTTTAATTCAATGTCGGGATAAATGTGATATTAAAACGTAACTACAGATTATTGAAAATCTGGCGATGACGTCATATATATAATAAATAAATAAAGTATATAAAGTGGTTATACCTGCGTTTTTAAAATGGTTAAATATAGAGTCAACTAATTGTTGTAATATTCCTGAAGGCGCGTCCACTTCTTCGACACAGCCATATAACACGTCAACAGCCTTAGGATCATCATTCATATACGATAAACCTTTTAATCTGATTTTCAATGGCAGAAACTCTTTCACTATTGGCCTAAAAAATTTAATTATAGTCCACAAAAAATCATTGATATATCTCAATACTTTTAACAAGCTAATCATATGACATAATAAATCAATTTAAATATTTTATATTGTCTGACAGTCCAAGAAAGAATGTTAAATGAAGAGAGTGAGAGATATGGAGTTCATATGAAAAATTACTATGCAACACTACTTAACTTTGAGATAACATTACATTTAGGATTTATAGAATTTAATGTTTATATAATTTAAGTACCTGAAACATTGCAAAATAATTCAAGTGCTTCATAATTATTTGTGTGAAAGAAGTTATTAATACAGTAGCTGTTTTGGAAATAGGACCTAAAGTCAAATGTCAGCTTTAAGACATTTCTTGACTAGACTAGATATGCTCAAGTTCAATGTGGCTATAAAATCACGAATTTTTATGAAGAACACTAATGTGCTTAGAGTGACGAAAATTTTGGCACTTGTGATAGTTGTGACTACCCACAATTTAAAACATTAGATTAAATTTATGCTTTATTTTATCACTATGTAAACCTGAACCATACACTTATATATTCCCTGTAACAGCCTTATCACATATAAAAGTCTGAAGATAATGAACTAAAGTTATTGTAAATTAATTTCAAATTAAAAGTAACACTAAAACTATGTATCCATATGTAAATAGTATTAAGAAACATACAAAATACATTTATCTTTTGCCTCCAATAACAGTTTGGATGCCAGCTGACGTTCTTCATTGTGCATTAAACACATTACTCCTAATGTTATATGTAGTTTTGTAGATCGAATGAACAAAGACTCATCTACATTCGGACAATCCTGAAGGACTCGTACCTGAAAGATTGTTCTACTTATTATTAAATCATGCAACTAAACTGTGTTAACCGTATTCGAGTCACATACTTTGAATCTTTCGAAGCCTTCCACTATATTAGCCGCATTCATTGGTATGGATATGAAGTGTGTGGGTTTCTGCTTCATTCTTGCAGCCATCACAATAATGTTGATTCGCCGTATAGCTGCTTTAACATTCTGTAAATATAATACTTAGTTTGACCAAAAATATAGAAGAAAGTTATATTAAATTAACAAATTTTTTCATGTGACATTTAAATAATGCTAATTGACACTCAAATTTTTGAAAAACAGATGCTTACAGTGATACTGGGTCCGAAAATAGATATATCTGAATTTTCCCCATGTCGAGGTATTTTGATAACAGTTTTCGTATCTCTACCAATTCGACTGATTGTTGCACCTTTTTTACCAATTATTGATCCAATGTAATGCCTAGAAATTACAGTTTATAGAAACTTAATAATTTTATCAATATTAAGATGTTTACTTACAGAAGTCTGTATTTTTTAATAAAATGGCAGTTTTCTTGAATTAAAATAGATCATAAATTTAAAAATTTAAATAGGGGTTAATGATGAAATTTTTCAGACAAGTATGATATAAGTGGTATATTTTGAATGGTTGATATAAGTGTGCATACCTTGGAACGTGGATATTAGTTGTATATCTGTTGCTATCTATCATAACTATCTCATAAGCTGTGTCATCATCGTCTTCATCCACTTCGTTTAGTGGAGTATCTAGGAGAAAATTTGAAAGAATTATAAGCCAGTCAGAATTTAGTTTTAAATAATAAGTTTTAATTACCGTTTTCGTATAAATCGTATTCCTGAAAGGCTGTTATTTCCGTCGCTGGATCATGCACTCTATAGCACCTTCCCTCTATCCAAAGCAATTCCGGTCTCAGGATATCATTCATATTTAATAGCTTGTAAAGGAACTATATAGCATATTCTGCACTATTAAATATATGTCGGTAAACGCTATTTACGTAAAGACAACTTTCAATTGCCGAATGGCAGTTGCAGCTGTAAGTCTATGTTTAGGCGCTGTCAGTGTCACTCACGTTCTAAAATTTCAGCTGACTTTGTAAAATAACAAAATATTGTTTTAATACTTGGTCTGACTCACAAATCGTTGGTTAAAATAAAAACTAAATATTGTGGACATTTAAACAATAACTGAAATGGTTTAGAACGAATGAAATTCATTTGAATATTTACTTTTCTATGCTGCCATTTTAATAAATCTTAAGACGTTAGTACAAGCATTTCAGCCCATTTAAAAAGAACTATATTACGATGATTCATTAATCCCATTGGTTTATCAATATCAAAGAAAAATTAAGGAAATATTATGAAGGTACTATTAGATTTCGAAATTGATAGAAAGTAGATTGTCAAATATGGTTTATGTGAATTTCGTCGATATGAAAATGACAATCTAAATTGTAAAACAATGGATTGAAAACTGTTTCTGTAATTCCATTAAAACCGAAAGAGTAATATAATTTATCCATACAAAATTAGTGGACTAGTGACATTGTTATAAATTGCTAAATTGAACTTAAATGAATTTTTACATTGCTAAAGATTATTACTCATATTGATTGCAATATGTCTAAACCTTATTTTATGGATTAATTAATTCTCATGAACCAAACCCTTTCTGGACTTGTATGGAAACATTCATTGGACATGAAGCTTATTGCTAAACTACCAAAACAGTCATTGTGTCCATTACATAAAAATATTTTGACCAACGAAATAATTGAACTACCCAACTTAGTTTCTCCCCTGATCATTTAACCAGTTTAACAAAAAGAAAACATCCAAGTGGACGAAAAATCTTTATTAATACGAGTTTAAGATCTTAATACAAAACAATCAAATATGTGAGTCCACTTTTAAAATTGAGCAAAATTATGCTTGTTCTGATTTACTTCGCCACATGTTACCGTAAAATGTAAATCGATATTAGAATTTTTTCTTTTCATCTCCTGGAACTGTTCTTCTTTCTTATATTCTAGCAGCATTATATTTATATCAAGAATATCAAAGACAAGCATTCCCTGGATAAACATTTTGATTCGAATAGTTATCGTATCCTCTACTCACAAATGACTATGGTTGAAAATGTAATACCTTATCGTCTATTTACAAATATTTGTAACATGTCAGTGATAATTAAATCAAGACAAATTTAGATCAAAGAATTATCAAATGAAATTAAAAGTAACAGACAATTTATATATCATTCTTCTCATTGTTTATGCCCTAGTGCATTATAAATCACGCCTAACCTTAATACTGATATCATCAATACAGAATTATACTTAATAAAAAGTGTTAGGTACTGATATAATCAGTTTTTGGTCTTTTATCAATCATGTATCTTGATATGGACATAAGATGTCGACAACAAAACACACAATGATAATTTAACATAATTTGTTATGTTATTTCTATTTACACATCTCAGTATTATAAATGTCTGTGTACAAAGTAACTGTAAGTGCTGACATATCAGTGTGTGATAAGCTTATCACCCGTGTTATTATTGACGTAGCGGACAGCGGTAGTAAAACAATGTGATCTAATTCACGGCACGGTCAACTGTAGTTTGATTTATGAATTTAAATATTAAAAATATGCAACCGAATGTAAGTGAAATATTTCAAAGATCCAGCAGCACTTATTACAATGTCGATTATCAGTACACAACAATACAAAACAAAGATGACTACAGTGAGTATTTTAGTTAAATCCTTTTTTTTTACATTTGATTTAAATATTAATTTTAATTCTACTAGAACAATGAGTTAACCTGATTTTATGTACATAAATTTGTTTTTCTAAAGACCTTTATAAACCCAAAAAAAGAAGTGTAATTATTATAACCAGAAATAATATAAAACTTTTATTTATTTGGTCGTTTATCAACATGTCTTAGTTATTTACCAATATTCTGTTGTTATATGCTCTTTTTGTATAATATATAAAATTAGTCACAGTCTAATAACGATGTTGATTACTGGCGAGGTTAGATCTTTAGATGATTGTTCACGAAAACATCACATTTTTTATTTGTATTTGAATGATAAAACCTTATCATGATGAACAAATTGTGAATTAAGAACAATTTTATATTCTATTATTGTTTCCTTTACCGTTAACGTGCTGAGAAAATATCTGAGAAATATTTTAATAAGCATATTTGCGTAGATTTTTTGTCTTATTAACCTCGTGGTGGTGCTCACTTTCCAAGGCAGTTCCAAGTTAGTACCATTTACTTCAGACCTGATTCTATTCAATACATCAAATTCAAATAACATTCATTTTTAGTAACAATTTTTCATACAAGCTTTAGATTCCTAACATTATTTTATTTTTAATTTGCATAAATAAACACATGCTCAATTCAAGTTTGTTTTTGACACCACATAAGGAGCGTTAATAGCTAGTTTTTCATTCATAAATCTTTGCAAAATATTGTATAAACGTAGGTTACTGAATGACAAACAGGAAATACTTCGCACAGCATACAACTAATTTGTATACTTACCATTTATATTAACAGTTTGATTTAAAAATTATTTCTTTTATTATGGATTGATGAAAAATATAAATTAATGATTATTCTACTTCTGAGTCGTTGTCCTCGACATTGATGGTAAGGACGCTTTTAATTCGTAAAACATACTAAAAATTTGTTTCATTTAAATGAATACTCGCGAAATTCTCATAAGAAAAAATATTTTTTCTCCAAGGTTGCAGTAAATTTATATATAAGTATCCCGTGTCGAGTAAAAATTTATTCTTAGAAGATTTTCTCATAAAAACGTTTATCAAAATTCTTTTCTTCTTTGAAGCTGTACTTCAATGAAAACAATTTCTTTTTAATTAATGATTTATTTAAAAATAATACACTCAGCATAATAAATAAATACAAAATAAACGTTTTATTGATAATAACGTCGTTTTAATTTAATTGTATTTAGAATTTATAATGAAATATGTTTAACCGTGTCTTTTCATTCTTGAGCCAGTGGTTTAAAAATAATTTTTAGGTAGTCATTTTTATTTTGTCATGAAAAACTACATTAAGTATAAATAAAAACTATTATATGTAGAGTAAAATTATTCTAATTGTCTAATTGTAATATGAGGGCAACACTTCGCTTTATCCAGTGTGCAGAAGGTTTATCTGAAGGTAAATAAAATGCCAAGACAAAATTGGAAGAATGTCCTGTTGTCGCTAAAACACCTTTTCTTTCTAATGTCTTATATAATGGGCATTTGTATCTTGTACCTTCTAAGAACTCTTTTTTCAATTTCGGGAAAAGCCACACAGCTGGCATATTATCATTTAATATTTTTGGGAATTGTTCGCCAATTGCATACTTATCCCGATCCCATCTAGCTCCATCTACAAAAAGTCCCTGGACATAAACTCCGAATTCTGGAGGAGTATGTTCATAATCAACACGCAATACTTCGAAATCAAAAATAAGTAGATCTATTGGTATTTTTTTAGCTCGGGCATAGTTTTGAACGGAACCAGTAAGGAAAGCTTGTGTGAAAAAAAATCCGGACAGCCAAAATGTTGGCGGTTTACCATTTTGGTTCCAATCTTCTAACATAGCTAGACGATCAATAAAGTCAGCTACGTAACTTGGTAATGGTTTTAAACTAGGATAGGAAACTTTTGACCAATTATCTGGAATTTTACCAAGCAACATTGAATTAGACTGCAAATCAAGTGCCGGTGACATGACAATCACGCCTTTAACAGCTTTTTGTAAATCGATCAGGGAAGTTCTAATTTCATTCAATAATTTGTTAAATCGTTGCATTTCTTGAATCAATACTGTATTCATGGATTCATTATAATCCACTGGATACTTTTGCTGTGCTGTTTCAATATCAAATGACTCAGGTAGCTTTGACAAAATTTCTGTTGCCATCTGAGTTAATATTACTTCAGTATTACCACCTTCACCACCCCCAGCTGCACCTTCAACTAGGACCAAAGAAGTCGTCAGGGCCATAGATATTGAATAGTCACGCGTTATTCCTGCATTCATGTGTAGCCCATAGACCTCAGGAGGAGGATTTACAGGAACTGATTCAATATGCTTTAAATAGTCTTGATACTCACATCTCCGTGGTAGGCCATATTGAGGACCCAAGTCACAAAATAAGTTGTTGGGATCATTAACTACATTAGCGTTGACATAATTGTCTAAAATAGTTACAATTAATCTCCTATCCCAATCATCCGTCACTCTTCCTCCATAATTACACTCACCAGTTAAATACTTTATAGCAACATATTGTATCTCTTCATATTGGTTCAAAAACATCTGTAATTGCATAACTGAAATATGAAAGTCTGAGTCATTAAAACCATACTGAATATTCCAACCTAGTGGTCCAAATTTTTTCCTTTCCTGTACCACGGCATGAAAAAAACTTATTCCGTACAAAAGCTTACTAAATGCTTTATCTTTACCAGGACAGCCTTCGAAAAATTCAGGTTCTTTCAGAGGTTCCGAAAGATAAGATCTATTTAAATTATGTTGAAGTCCAGTAGGGGGTTCATTGGTCATTTTTACACCAACTTGCAAAACTGACTGCGGAAATTTATCAGAAGGGTAACTCGTAAGCCAGAGTCTAAAACTAAGATCAGTGTTTGTCAAATCAAATCCCTCGATTAGCTTTTCTAAAGTGGGTAACCAAGAAACTGCTAAATGACAGTTTTGTAAGCACACCCAACCCCCTTCTAATTGAGCTTTTTCTATCATTGCCTTTGCAATTGGACCCTGCCCTTGACCTAATGATATTGAATTAAATCTGTGACTGTAACCCATTTTTTCACAATATTTTATTAAAGCTCCCATCGGATCCGACCCAGGAGATAAAATAAATATCAGGGGAGCTAGACAGTTCGAATCGCCAAAAGATTTACCAATATCAAAAGGGGGTGGAGTTATATATTTATTGCCCATTTGTTGTTCAACAAATTCAGAAATGGCCAATGTTAATTTGTCTGGCCTTAAAACCCGAATTACTAACAACTTTTGAAATGGAGATAATTTTTCATTCCAAGGATTTGGTAATATTTTACGATGAGGTTCTAGATCGTCATAGACTTCTTTCCATCCCTTTTGATGGGTTGTAAAACTATTTCTAATCTCCTTAAAGGCTGGTAGGTCATCCAGTCTGCATATTTCATCCCAACCTTTATCTGGTAGCCAGTCAATTTTTTTTTTAAGAAGATTTTCTACTGCTATACCTCCAGTTATTAAGAAAATATATTCATCATGGTCCATTTCACCGGAAGCAAGCATCATTTTAGAACACATAATAAAAGAAAACATTAGCTTATCTTTATCAAACAATGATCTGCATACATTGCTATATAAATTATAAGTAAATGTGTCTTTCAAAAACTTTAACCTCTTTTCTAGATCTTTAGATTTGTTTGCATTTTCAATTGATATTATATACAAATTAATAAACCACGTTAAGGAATATTGATACATAGGATCAACGTTAGGTAGTTCAGTTACACAATAATACAATACAGCAGAATGTGATGCTATAGGCCTGTATCCAAGTCTAAATTTTTCTATAATAATTTCTGTTTCTACCGATGCTTCTTGTTTTTTAGTTATATCAATTGCTAATAGTTTTGATGAATCTAAAACTTCTATAGCAGATTCATCTTCTAGAATATCACCCTTAGATTCTTGAAGAGTTCGTAATATGTCATCTTCTACTTGTTTAAGTGCAGCACGATTAGCCGCACCTTGCACAATCAATTTTTCACGCTTTTCTTGCAAATCAGGTCTTTCTTTGGCCACAACAATACCCAACAATTGATCCTCCAGTCCATCCTTTGTAAGAGCAAAATTGATTAATGTCACTTTGTTAAACACTTCAGGCAAATAATGAGGATTTCTGAGTTTCGTAGTCATGTACAATCTAAAATTAGGATGATATTCAATTACATTCTCACCCAAAGCAATAAATTCTTTTCCACCTTGTACATAAGTATGCTTTAATAAAACTGGATCCAAAGGTGGTTCAACGTCTTCTAAAATACAATCAATCAATGCTGGTTTTCCGTATTCTAAACAAGTTTCTATTACTTTCATATAATTACCATCAGTAAACTTAAGGACTTGCAAATCATTAGATTTTTCCATTGTTTTTATCCATTTGTTTGCTTGTCCTTGTGGATCGACAAGTAGAGACCAACGAAGAGAACTATCTTGTATAACACCATTATCTATGGAAAACGAATCCCATGGTAAACCAGCTATACACCAATTTTGGATTTTAATGTCAGTACCTAAAATGTCTTTAAACACAAAATGTTCAGAATGTGGCATATCAAGACCAATAACTAAATCACGCCACTTGGAAATCATCTCTATTCTTATAGGTAAAGTATAAGGCGATAAATATGCTATGATACCCGATGAAACAAGAATATCTCCAGCTAAATTGTCAAATAGAGTTTGCAAATTTTCAGCTGCTGCTGTCCATCTCACTTTTTCTCCCCCAAGACCACCAATTAACTTCTCAGCACGATATAATTTATCAATACAAAGTTGAACTTCATCTTCTAAAGCCTTTTTCTTAATATTTGCTTCTTCTAAGGCTTCATTTAACTCAGCTAATCTAGCCTCTAATCTAGCTACGGTAGCTTTCTTTTCTTCTAATATCGCCATCGTTTCCGCAAATTCTTTTTCAGCCGCTTCCAGCTTCGCTTTTTTCGGAGCAACAACTTTTGCTACTGCATCATACATATCCATTGCAATTATCCACTTACACAACCCTTCCGCAGCTGTGGAAGCTTTGGCAATAATGTGTGGCTTAAAATCCTTATGGGAAAGATATTCTTTTCTTATTTTTTGCATTGTTGCCACTGGGATGTTATCCTTGTCAAAGTTGCGCAACGAATCCAAGAAGCTCATGTCTCCTAATATTCTCTTACTGGGACCCCAATAATCTAACATTTTCTTACCAGGATTATCAGGATCTGGAATTTTATCAGGTGGGATCCCCTTCATTACACATACCGCTGCCATCACTAACTTTACTGTCGCTGGAGGATTTTTCATTGATTTTACAATTGTTATATCTGCGGGTTTCAAAGTATTCAATGCAGCAATCGCATCCTCTAAAATAGGTAAAGCTAAAGCTAAATCCGCTTCACAATCCTTTTTTAGCTCTTGCGCAGCTGCTGCTTGAACATTTGCTACTTTTTGATCTTCCCGCACTTGTGCTGCAGCTTTATCTGCAGTGGCGGTTTCTACTGCGATTTCTTCCATCATCTTTGTAGACTTAGCAGCCATAACAATTAATTGAGGTTTCAAAATATTTAGGTCACGTTGCATAATTGACACGGCTTCTGCTGCCTGACTAAGTTTATCTAAACCATTCGTATAACGCAATTTTGCAGCTCTTAACTCTCTTTGTTTTCGATTTGTTAATATTGTAAAAGATTTGATCAAATTAAGATATGATGCTGATGTAATATATGTCTTTCTTCCAAATTGATTAAAGAAATCAATTGATACCTTTCGCGCATCCACGTGAAATTGTTTACACGCTATAACTGCAGCTGCTTTAATTTTATCACTAACATTTACTTTAACCATATAGTAATGTGCCACCATTTCTAGTGCATCTTCAGGCCAACTATCATACCAATCAATAGTGCAGCAGTTTACAAGAGAAGGATACAGCCTTAATCTTGTTCTAAAAGAACTTCCTATAGGACTGAAACACAAAACAATATGTAATTTAGCTTTACATCTTCCAACGAAAAATGACATAATCTGCAATGGACTAATATCTAAATTTCTATTACCACCTTGGGCTGCAAGGCGAACTAATTCTAATATTTCTTGCATTTCATCTAAGCCGTATAAATTAGGAACTTCACCGGAATTAAGCAAACTGTCTAAATTTTGAATAAAGACTTCTTCTTTAATTTGATTTTCCGTGAATAGAAAAGTTGTATCTTTATTAAGACCACCGGATTCTCTTAGAACTAGTTTAATATCATCATGCCAATCTTTAACACTATATGACTTGGTGATTTCAGGTTGATATACCTGTTGACCTAAAATAGTACTAGCCAACCTAGTGAGTGACTGGCGACCAGAACCTCCTACTCCAACCAATAAGGCGTTACCCGATGGCATAGAAAGCAATCTACATATTTTTGATAAATGTTCTAAGGCATAATCGAATAATACAATTGTCATTTTTGCCTTATGCATTGCATTATACTCTGTTAACATAGCGATAGCAACATTTAAAAATGTTTCTTTCGTAGGAATTTCTTCATACCTTCTCTCCCCTTCGACACTGTCCGTGTCTAAATAACAACCAAACATCATTTTTTTAATATTTTCTTGAGTTACCTCACCTTTATCATTTTGATATGTGTCTAATGCTGATTCAAATGTGTCCCTCATGAACTCTTGTGTTGATTTCCTTAAAAGATTATAGAACCAAGAACGATCTATTTCATCAACAAGTCTATCATAAAAAACACGCAAGATTTCATGAACCCATACTCTAGTAAAAGTTTTTTTATTGTCTGCAGATTCTCTTCTTAACAACGCACATCCTTGAATAACTCTTGAAAAGTCTCGTAGATTAAAAATATAATGAGATTTGGCTGGAGTAGGCCGTAGACCTTCTGCAGCCATGTCATATATGTTCATTGTGGCCGCAACGATATTTACTATTACTGGTTGTGTGTCCTGACCAAAACCATTTCTTCTCCAACCAAGTTGCAACAAGGACATGAAGATTTTAGACATACTTTCTTTTGAAAATTCATTGATGGAGTAAATATTGTAGTGCCTCAACATTCTTGGATAAATTAATTGTCTACTTCCTCCTACGGGCCCGATAGCTCCATAAAAAAAGGTGTCATATATGTAAAGTTTTTCTGTTGTTTTCAAATCATACCAATGCTTTTGATCAAAGTACAACCTTAATAATTCTATAGCTGGTTGAGCTCCATAAACCTCCTTGGCAGGCATATTCATATCGTCTATAAAGATAATAGCCTGTTTACCCTTAGTTGGCCCGTAATTATTTTTTCTTCGTTTAACCAGTTTTGAAATAACTAGATCTTGTGTTTGATTAGCTGAAGTTGTAGTTGTAAAAGTAATAAAACCTGGAGTATATTTATCTAAATCAACATTATTCATTAAAAAATTTTGTATATAAAAACTTTTTCCAGTCCCCGTGGGACCAATCAGCATCAAAGGTTGTGAGAATTTTGTATGAAGTTTCAAAAGAAATATATATTTCTCAGTTTCTAATGTCGGAATAACCGTCTGTAAAAGATTTATCTGCTCTTTAATTTGAACAGCTTTAACTGCATCCGGCCAAGGTTTCCAGCAACCCTTACCTTTGTACATATAAAAATGATCTATTATCATACCTTCAGTAGGTATGGAAACATCTAATCTATCGAGTACAGTAGGAATACCATTCTCACCTCGGTAATATGACTTTAATAATTCATCAAACCTTTCCCGTGAATCAGTATTTAATATACCACCAACACCCCAAACTAGTGCTGTCATAAAAGAAGCTAAAAACCAAGTCCTACAATATTTTGTATCCTCTTCACCCTCTAACGCATTATTCATTAACATTTCAACAAGTCGAAGAGTACTTATTACTAAATTTACTTCACCCGCCGTGACAAGCTGTTGACAATGCTTTCGGACGTAATATATTAACGGATTAAACAACCATTCACACATAGCAAATATAAATTCTTCATTTTCCTCTAACCATAGAGGGTTAAGAGTTTTTAACCACGAGGTATAAAATGGGGCAAATCCAAAAGAAGCCGATTCCATATATATCATACCACACCTAGACACCGTGGCAGGAGAGGCTTGCGATAGGTCCATAACTTCAAATATCATTGACATAACATTTGACATAGCCATAACTTCACCAGACGTTAAGCACAGTTTTTTATTATCATCTAAAACAGTATTCATATTTTCAATCCAAACAGCGTCTACGGGACCATCAAAAACGATCCATTTCCTAACAGGAGTATCTTCAGAAGCAAAATCTCTAAACATTGTTGCTACAATACCATCAGTCCATTCATAAGATATCGGATCGAAAGCACCATACAGTTGACCCATTGTCACTGCTTTTGGATTAAGAACTTTGTAAGTGGAAGCACAACCACCTGGTAATCCTCGTTCTTCCATTAAAGTAAGAGCTTCAGCTAAAACTTTCAAAGTCATCGATTTTGCTGAAAATGGATCTCCCACTAACATGAACCCATGTCTTACAATCATCATTTCGTAGGTTTGAATGACTTTAATTAAGAAGCATTCAACTGGTTGAAGATTATTTATTTCACACACATCATGACAAGCATTCAGAAAATTAACATAATCCGGTTTCGGTAAAGTAATACCGGGAAACAAATCTGATATGATACCCTCAAACAAAGGGACATCAAAAGATAAAAATTTTGGGAGGTTTACATCTGTAATTGATCTTAATAATAAAATACTTTCACTTTCATTTGGAAAACTCCTCTTTAAATTACCAGCAGCAGAAAGAACCGTTTTCACAGCTCTCATACCGTAATCATAATGATTTTGAGATGATAGCTGTTCAGAACACAAGCGATATGTGGTCACAATTTTAACAGATAAACTTCTAGCATCAATGAAACCAAATGAATACAAGGAAATTTCACCAATCATAGCATAATCTGGAACCATCATTGCTACAGTTCTGAATAATACTTTTAAATTATCTGGCAGTTCAGAACGTCCCGCATAACCCGGATTCATTGTTATGCAAACGTAACAAGCGGGGTTCAAATTTAACGTTGTACCCTCAAAATCAAATGTTTCTAAATGCTGTCGAACAGCTTGAACTATGCAAAGAATTTGTTGGGCTATCACAGACAAGACCTCTACTTCTATGCGATTGAATTCATCAAAACAAACCCAAGCTCCGCATGATGCCAAGCCTTTGAAAAATTTTCCCATGGCTTTATAATCTAAACCATCAGAACAATTAAATACTACACATTGAACGGCTAACGCTTTAGCTAAATCTTTCGTGGTTTCCGTTTTGCCCGTACCTGCTGGTCCTTCTGGAGCACCATTTAAATGAAGGTAATAAGCACCAATCAGCGTCCGGTAACATCGATCAGTTAATGGTGTTATAACTAAACGATCTGAATTGCCCAAATATTCATAGGCGTAATTAACAACGGCATTTATAATTTTAACAAAAACCTTTTCTTCTTCCCAATAATAGCGCAATTGTGCTAACCATTGAAAATCAGTAATTTCCGTCACATTTTTTTCAATAAGCTCTTGTATTACATCCTTGGCGTGAACATCTATTACTATAAGAGCTTTAACAGTAATACTATTTAATTTTGTTAAATCGGTTCTACGAATAACAGAAACTGTTTCATTGAGTTGTTTTGTTAGACCGACATGAAAAGACTTAAGTTCGCTTAATTTATGTGTATTTAGGCTATCATGGACATCTACTGCCCAATAAATTTGTGAAATTGCTAAAACTACCATACCTTCCCAAGACAATATCCAATCTACACGACTTAAATTAGGGTAGTCATAATAAGATAATTCAGTCTCAGATTTCACAGCTTTTAACATCTGATCTTCAACTTGCACTAGCCACTTTTCAACGGATCCCCTCGCTGCTGCGACACTAATAGTTTCCAAAAATTCTACTTGTTCTCCTTCCATAGAAATCATTGCTGATATATTGAACTCTGGATCAAAGACAAGTCGATTTATACCTTCGAAACATTTTTTGAGATGCGGTTGAACTTTGAGAGGATTCTTCGTTTCTGACAAGATTTCCAACATTTCGTCGTTCGACAAAAAGAAGAAACGTGGAAAGTATAAGCGTTTCCTTTCGAGATAGTTGTTTATACCGTCATTAATTTTTTCAAGCATACCGGACGCAATCTTAAATGATTCTAAAACACCCATTCCACCAGCTATCTCTAAAACGTGAGGATCTTTGTCTACTGAACCCATATAGCGACGATAAATATTATTAACCTCAACGAACATTACTCCTTCTTCCTGCATTTGAGCAACAATATCTTTAGACGAAAATATAGGTAACAAGTATAGCCATTGACTCTGTACTTTGCCCCATTCGTCAATTGTAGCGTTGACACGTGTTATTTTCTCATACCAATTTCTAACTTGAGCTTCAAAAGGTTTTACGAACGCGGAGCCCCTCATGCCGATAGTTTTTACAATATGATCGTCTAAAACACTTTGTATATCATCTAAGCCAGATAATATGTAAATTCCTGTATCTTTGTATGGACTTGTTTTAAAGCATATATCAGTCCATTCAGCCATCATTTTATTTAAATTTGTTATAAGAGCCAGTTCCTTTGTTGCAGCTACGCTTATTATTTCATATTGATCAATATCTTCCCAAAGATTATATTCAATGATTTTCCTTAAAGATGTTCCAGCGTTTGGGGTCAAATCGAATCCTGCTATATTTGACATCTCATCCCAATGTCTTTGTACTAACGCTGGGTTACACATTATGTGTGCCATTTGAACATTTGGGCGCCAGCTTTTTATTTCGGCTATAGCTTGTGCACACAGTTTCATTGGCGCTGGTAAATTATTAATATCGGGATCGTCGACTAAACCTTGAAATCTCTTTTCTACGCCTTCCGATATTTGTTGTTTTATTTTAGTTCTGTAAGCTTTAGACAATTTTAGAAATTCTTTGTAGTAAAAATCATGATCTTGTTCAATTTTCTCATGATCTAAATACTCGAATGGACCATCCATCCAAGTGTAAAAACTTCGTTTCCATTTATGAACTAAATACGTTAGATTATGGAAAGGTTTAATAAAATCTTTTAGTTCTTCGAGATCAGAATAGTGGGAAACTGGAAACTTAAATGTTACTTCCTCGTTATTTATCCAACTGACTAATTTGTCACAATCATCCAGGCGATGCACTAACTTTCTCAGGTGTTCCAAGTATTCAAGAGTATGATCTATGTCATCCATATTATCTAAAAGCTCTAAATACGGTGTTATTTCTGCAACCTCTTTGTTTAAATAAGCAATTTTTGTTAAAAGATTTTCCTCCATTTCAGCTTTAAATGTTTCATATGCAGTAGCATTTCTCTCAAAAATTGGTTTAATATCGGTGAGCCAATTTACAGTGCGGGTATTAGAAGCCACATGCTCCGGAGAAAGAGAAGTCATTTCTAGCAAATTGGAGATGATGTTTATTTGTCTCAATATTCTCTCTTTTAAGACCTCTACCAACACGGTCTTAGCATGTAAAATGTAAACACCTTGTTCAATCAATTCCGCAGCATTTTCAGGTTCTTTCAGTGCTTTTGCTGCTATAATTTCAAATTCTTTGCAAATGCTATCATTTTCACCCATATGAGTTTTTACAATGCCAGCAATTATGTCATTTATGAATTCTAGAGCTCTAGCTTTCAACCCGTTTATCATTCTCCGTTGACAAACAATAGCGCAATTAAAATATTCATTTTCCAGAACAGCTGTAATATCAGAATCTATTTCTTGAAAATATTTTATTTTGTCTCGCGACTCTTCAAACTCCTTGGCCTGGTTAATAAATTTAGAAAGTTGTGTTTTGGCTGGCGCCCCATACAGCATACTATAAGCTACCCTTAGATCAACTAAATATTGAACGAGGGGTTCAAATACTATATTCAACTGCTGCTGTAATCTATCGTGACTATCTTTATTTAACCAATCATTGTACTTAACAGGCAGAGCATCATAGTTATATGGTATTTTTAGGTATTGTTCAATTGGCATTAGCCTTTGTGCTATGTGTGCAATAGCATCGGCTATATTATGGAAAACATTAAAAACCTCTTCAAGAGATGGATCATAGATAAATTCGCCATTAAAATCTAAATCTATGTTTATGATTGGAACGCACTCGGGGTTTCCCAACGAAGTTATTATTGCATCAATAGATCGACGCATGAGTTCTTGTATTTGCATCGATATAATTTTAGTAGCACATGATACAAAATCGGGTATTCTTTTAGGTTTCATGCCTTTCAAGCATCTTGGATTTTTTAACCAATTCGCTAAAATTGAATACCAAGTACTGGATACCAAGTAATCAGCTTTTTTTATCTCTTCCAATACTTTAGTATGAAACTCATCCAAATGAAATGGTCCCTTCGCTCTGTATTTTGACAAATTAATTATAAATTCTGGAAACGTCTTTTCGGATGATTCTAAGACAAGTCTTATAAATGGATGTAGGAGTAATGAACCAGATTGTAACTTCTTTCTAAACTTGACCATTTTCTCATAATTCGGTGTAACACCATGAAATTTAAAGTGTGGCTCCTCATATCTTTTTCTAGGTACTCCAGGAACATCACGTATTACAGTTTTTACGGCCAAGTCATGGAGATTTCTGTTCCATTCATTTTTACTCTCTTTTAAAAGATCCTCCGCTATTGTGGGATAGGCATTTCTTAATTTAGGTGGTATTAAACTGAATATTTTTCTCTCCCAAGATTTTAACATTGGAGGTGGTTGCACTTTTTCCGCACATTGACGTAGGACAGCTATATGTCTTTCTTGAGATATTTCTAAAGCATCACACTCACTATACTCAAACGAAGATCTAGCGATGTTCACTTTTCTCTTTGTAGCTTTTTCCTCCAGTAATTGACGAAATTTTTGTTTCTTATCCTAAAATTTCAACGTTAATATTTTTGATATATCTTATAAAAGGTTCAATTTATAACAAGGATTTGATTTAAAATTTGGACTCTTAACAAATGAAGTTCAATTGTGTAGTAAAGTTGTTTCCAACCATTTATACTAAAGTTACTTTTTGGATGCAAGTTTCGACAAAACTTCAAATGTTTTTTACAATCGTCAAACTTGGTTTTGGTGTTATCCTTAAAATAGCACTGTCTTAGAGTAATGTGTCATTTCCTCATCACGCTATCTACTTATAGCAGTAACAATACTATAACCAAACTCGATAGGAATATAATCTATTTTAGTGACCATGTTTATTATTGTATTTACTTTCGAAGTTTAATAATTTCCCTCGACTGACAATTAAGTTTTGTGTGTATTTATAAATTGCTGGTTTTTTTCCTAAAAGCCTATAATGCTAAAATTTTAATTGAAACCAAGTGATCGTATAAACATATAGCTGTTTCTAATTTAACTACTCATTTATAATTTACTTCTTATAAACGTACCCAAAATTAGGTTTGAACAGTCTACTGTCAATTTATTATTTAGATTATTGCATAAAATATTTGTTTAATTTTTTTTATATGCGTTATTACTTACAAATTTAGAAATTTTATTGTTTAATTTTTTTATTGTCAGTATTGTTTTCGTGAATAATATGATACTTTTTAATATTCTGCTTTTTAGTCTTAATTATTAAAGAGAATCTCCAAAGTGCATGGCGCCGCAGACTAATGACGAGATAAGCAAACTAACCGCAAGTTTAAAAAAAAGTAATCTTTTTAACTTTTTAAATTTTTTTGAGCCTACAGTTCGGATACTCTGCCTTACTTATATTTTTGTTAGCAATCCAATGTTTTAAATAAAACAATGTCAGTTTTAAAGATCACTAAGAACACTGAAAATTTGTTATCAAAAATGTATAATTCTACACTAGTATAATATGAAGATTAAATATTTTCTACTTGTAAAATTCATGGAAACATTTTATAAACACGCTTTTCAATTGGTTGAAAATCTTTCTATTCTATTTATCTATTAATCATACAAACTATTTTGCGAGAAATTTAGATTCCAACAATTCTATTTAGCGAGGAGTATAAAAATTGTTTATGTTTATTATTTATATTAAGGAATACGTTAGCCAAATCAATTAAATAAATTATATACATAATGTAGAAATTTATAATTTATGCAATTTTATATGAATAATGTACAAACGGCTTAACTGTCGACTAATATAAAATTACCAAAATATTACCTTAATTCTGTTGTAAGGCGGCAGTGGCATAAAAGGCAATTTGTCTACTTTATGCACATCCGGTATCGGAAGCATGACAGGAATTCTACAACCATTTTTGGTCTGCAACAGTTTTCTCAATTCGCTCTCTTCCATATTTTCCAAGTTTATCTTAAATAAAAAGCAACATTTTTATCTCAAATAGATAAACAAATCTAAAATCAAATTTGTATTTCTAGGTACGTAAGTTGAAAAATACAAAAATCAATATTTCGCTAAACAACAAATACCATGGCAACGTAAATTAAAAAAAGTACAGATATTGTGAATCTTAATTAAAAATATTGTAATATGACACAATGCAGAGTATTATATTTTTTATATCCGAACCAAACGAAACATCGAAGATAGAAGCTTTTTTTTGAGCTTTTATAATTTTCAGTAATCTTACTTTGTATGATATTTGTAATTTCAAAATTATTTAAAGATTACAAGAGTATTAACGCTTTAGAAATGAAGCAATATTTATTAAAATATGTAATATCAATTAATAATAAATTATAAAATAAAGTGTGATTAAATCAAAGGTAAAAAAGGGTAAACTTGTCTTTTAAAAATTTCGGTAACTTTACATAACAATTAAAATAAGCTAAATTCATCTGTACGTTTACAAAAAGAAATGTATATCTTTGGGAAAACAAAACGTCTTATAAAATTCATTATTATTATAGAAGACGAGTATGTATTTAAACAGAAGTAAAAAATAATATTTTTTTTTATTAATGTACATAATCTTAAAATTTAAAAATTTACGGCTCAATATTTTAAGTCAAATGTCGAGAATCGCAGCCGGGCGTCAGCTGATTGTGACTTGTTGACAGTCGATAGTTTATCGTGAAAGAATAGAAAGCTTTTATTTTAATACTAATTAAAATAGAACGAAAAAAATATCGGCAATATAAATATAAATATTTTTATCGTTTTATTATCGAGTATGCCATCCGTTATCTGAAAATAAATCATGTCGATGTTAACTTTATTAATTTGTGCTGGAAAAAAAAGTAAAAATTACTTCTTATCTACTCGAGTGCATTCATTGATATAAAAATTCTTGAAATATTATGTATTTTCAAAATAGGCGAATATGTTGGATAATTAATGTATAATGTAAAAGTGTGATAAAAGAATTAATAAGAAAAACTATCAGAGAAATCAAGAAATTGCAATGTTTATTACTGACTTTCAATAAAAGCTGATAATATTATGCGAGAATACTTATTTAGGTTTGTACTTATTTTGTAATGAATAAGTTTTTTTTCGATTATAAAGGTTTTATAGCAGTCTATGATCTGATAAAAAAAATTTGTTTCCTTTTTAAATATTTATTTAGATATTTTATTTCAGTACACTAATATATAATAGATAATTTTGAAATTGTGCTTATGTAAGTTATAAACTAAAATCTAATAAATAATATATTTAAAATTGTAATTGAAAATAAAATCATGAGGAAAAATAATTACTGATTCACAATAAAAATTCTCAAAAAAGAAAATTAAAATATTAAAAACGACTTTTTCTTTTTCATTTGGTGTTCATGGAATTAGTAAAAATATACCCTTTTACATTTTTCAGATGGAGGGAAAATGCATGGTACACAGAGAGTTATTATATTTTGTCTGTTGACAACAATTATACCAACAATACTTATTGTGTCACCATTATATCTTAGAAATATAAAATATGCCGATGTCATGTACCAGATATCTGATTCAGATGTGATACAAATTCACAAAGGTCAATCGTCAATATTCTGTGAAAAACATTCCTTAAAAATGAACAGTAGTTTTAATGCATTCCAAATGAAAGGAAGACCTAAACTAACAAAAAAACGGAGACATATAACATTAAGGAAATCAATGACTTTACCCGATGATACTTTGGAATATTGGGGATTTTATCTTTTTGCTGGTGCAACCGTTGAATTAAAGGCTTGTTCGAGATATGAGGGTTCAAAAATATTGGTTGTTAAAGGTGAGAAAATATTCAACACTTGCGGCATCCTGGATGGTAATAAATATAAGAAAGATCCCGTTCTAGTTGAAAATAAGCATGTGTCCGTAACATTAGAAAAACCCAAAGAAAAGAAAAGGGATGTTGTAAGTAGGGAATATATTGAGGAACATAATATACCTCCTTCTGACATCAAGTTAAAGAGTAAAAGAGATGTAAATAGCCCACCTCTGCACAATCCGAACACAGTGTTGGACGCCGGTGTGAATCATGGCGGCAATGCAATGAACGCCACAGCAAATATATTAGAAGATACATCTGTATCTAGCTTTGAAAATAATCTATATGAATGTTATAACGAAAATATTCTCATGAATGATTATTTTCCATATTCCATGCAATGCAATAATACGAAATATTTAGAAGACATCACCACACTTAAGGTGGTACATAAAGTGACCTCAGACGGTTACTATTATTATATATTTTACAGTGACAATGATTTTGTAAATAATGATATTCATGCAATTTTTGACATTTACAAACCAACATTCCAGTATTCAAATATATCAGATTCTAAGATATGTTTAAACAAAACAGAATGTCAGTTCAACGTGGATATGTTTAGTGATGAATTAGTTATCGTCGAAGTTCCAACTAAAGATGGCTTGAATAACAACGACGAAGACACGTTCGTGCTGATGTCCGTGTGTCATCCGAGAATGTCCGTGTACATTATATTTCCAGTGTCCGTTCTCTTACTGATACTGCTTTTTGCATTTTTATGATATTTATTTTTATTGACTCTTTATGTTCTTTTTATAAAAATAAATATTACGAGGAGTGTGATATTAATTTATTGAATAATATAGTTAAATTTATCATAGACTGTGATTTATATTTTGCTGGGCAAATATTTTATTGTTAAAGCTTTGAGAATTGAGAGGTATAAAATAAATTATAATAGATGTATTCATAGCATTTGTTTTAATTCGTTGTTTGTTATTTTAATAGCATATTTCGTATATAATAAGTACCTACTTATGTAAGATATAATAAATTAGTACAAGTTAATATGAGTTTGTATTACAACCTAAAAACCCTTTCCTGAATGTCGTAGCTCATAGACAAGGATTTATAATAAAATATCAAACTGTTGAATCGGCCGATATATAGGTTAACAATGCAAGTATTAAGAGCACAGATAATTGCTCGAATATTTTAATTTTTTTAACAAAAACAAAAAATTTCATGCTTAGTTCTAGCTAACCTCATTTATAAAGTTTCACGCAATCGGTCCCAAGTCGGTTTTGAAAAATGTCTGTGCGCTGTAGGATTCTTATTGATAGATCCGTGTAACAAGGTCCAATTTTCCTATTACGGATAAATCCCACATAGCTAATTTACCAAATTAATTCGAATTTTGGATTTTCACTGATTTATTATATAAACGTATGTAAAATCAATTCTCTGACTTCATATAGCCTTTTTTTTTTAAATATATATCGAAATATATCAGTAGCTTTATTTCTTTCCTTATTTTTTATGGATATATGATCTATATTAACCTCAAACCATTTAAAAACTGTACCTAAGAATTATAATACTTTTTTATAAATATAATTTTTAGACGACGAAATTTTTTATGGCACATAATGTACGATTATGAAATTATTTACAGTTTGCCTTAATATCAGTTTTATTTATTCTGTATCACTTTATTATGACATTGAAATTTGTGCATAATCGTTAATTTTGTCAGAATAAAGGTTTGAATGGTAATGGCGTTTGGCAATAGAATCGATTTTTTACCATACATGACCCTAACCTGTGCATAATATCTTTTCACTATATTTACCATTGGTTCATAGAGCTTTTCGTGAAATAAATCTCATTAGAATGACTTAGATTAAACCAGCTTCCTCGAGTTATAGATCTATTTATAAATCTATAAACATTTTAATGGCTTCTTAGAATTTTCAAATATAACAAACACGGTATTTAATACATACTTATATTTTATATGAGTCATTGACAAATGAAATTTCATTTACTATGAATCACTTTGTGTTACAAGCGAAGCAAAAGTATTTTTTATAAAGTAAATTAAATAGAATACGCAATCAGTTACTTTATCTACATGTTTTCGCCTCCAAATGTTAATAATCCTTATCACAATTATTTTAAGACCAACTATCATTTTATCTTTAGCTCATTAGATAATAATAGGACTGGATTCAATTCTCTACTTCGTTAGCTATTGGATGGGTTTAGATAAAAAAAAAATAAAGTTCAATATTTATCTTTGATATTCACGAAATAGTGTGATTTTTTTTTCTATGATAACTAATATCAAAAAACCAATTGAATGTTGTTTGTCATACAAAATTTTTACTTCACTTTTTTTCGAGCTAAGAGACTGATAATGCCATTGCTTTTATTTTTAATCAGGCTGTTAGGTAACAAATTAAAGTTGCTTATAATATATGTACTTAAATTGATTTTCATTTACACTTATTACTGTGCTAATATTTTCTTAATTTCGATATTTATATTAAATCTTACGCCTTTATTAGAACTGTTTTAAATTACTATTTAAGTGTACAACAGCAATGTAAAGGGAATTTTTTTTTTTACTGAATTCAATACCTTTGCTAGTTGTGTTGGTGTAATTTTGTTATATTAAGTTGATATTTAGTCGCAAGATCCACTACTGACAACGAATGACTCGTTTTAAATGTGATGCAGCACAAATAGATCTTACAACCAATACGTGAATGCGGGCTTGTTTATGTAGAAACAAACAAAAAAGAAATATGAAAATTGAGGTAAAGCTAATGTATTTAGTTTATTCAGGATAATTGCTTATTATAAATCGAATGCACATTATATTATTTATTAAGATTTTGTAACTGAACTTACATTTGTATCTAAACTACGATTGTTACAATGAGTATCGAGTAAATTTTATTAGTAATGGTTAGACAGTGTAGTTTAATATTATAGTGATTAAGTTTTGCACTTTCAAAACAGGAACCTTAATTACCAACTTCTTGTATTTCGAAGAAAATTTATTCCAAAAATATAAATAACTCGAAATGAACATAAAACCATGTAGAAAATTAAAAATATTATGGGAATACAGGATACAAATAGGACCTGTCAAAAGAAAGTAATGACTTAGAGGAAATTTTGATTTATTATTTCCACATAGTTGTGTCCAAAGTGCGTTTCAACAGCTCAGTTGGTAGATTTTCTGTAAATAAAATTTGTACAGTTGAATAAAAGGCTGATTAGAAATTAAGGTTCCGATCGGGAATGGAGCGCTACAATCTCATATCAATAACAATACAGTCAAAATATTTAATCATATTTATTTACCGTATTACAAAAACAGTTTACCATGTTATGTACAACTGGAAAAAAGCTACAATACAATATTTCCTTCTAGTACTTTTGTGATTGAAATAGCCTCTCCAGTACCCGATGAGACCCCTCTGCAGGTAGCAGGGAGGGCCAAGCGGAACGGGGGCCATCCGGCCGGGCCGGGCTTATTCTATGTAGATTAAACTTATATAGATACGTCTATGATAGTACTAGTAATTATTTCATTAAACTAAAATAAAGTATCGGTCCAAATTAAACGTTCCAATAAAAAAACAGCACAGCGGTAGTTAGGAGGCTGCTCCTAATACTCACACCGTTTAAATATCGCAATAGAATGCAGGACACAAATTATAAAGTGGAATGCGCCGCCACCTCAGATGAGGTTAGCCACATCGTTGGGCATTTCCGTAATAGTAGTATGGTAAAACTCCTCGATATCCTTCAGCGCCCTCTTGTCAGCTTCAGTCACAAAGTTGATGGCGATCCCCTTACGACCGAAACGACCACCTCGTCCGATACTGTAATATAATTAAATGTTAAAATATAAAGATTCTCAAACACAACAATCCAAGTATTATGTAATAAAAAATGTACCGATGGATGTAATTCTCTCGGTTGGTGGGTAGATCGTAGTTGATGACGCAGGACACTTGCTGCACGTCGATGCCTCGCGCCAACAGATCGGTTGTGATCAGTACACGGGACGAGCCTGTACGGAACTGACGCATGATCACTTCACGCTCGCGCTGGTCCATGTCACCGTGCATGGCAGATACCGTGAAATCACGCTGATGCATGGACTCGGTCAGCCAGTCGACCTGTGCAACAAAACATCAAATACAATATTTAATTATTAACATCGGAATTAATAAAATATACCTATATAGTGCAAACTTTTATTTATTTACAGTTTCTAGTATAAGAAAATTATAAAAAATCCTGTCACAATGTAAAGATATGAAAAAAAAAAATGAAAACCTATGAATTGAATTATATATTTATTTTTATAATTTTTAAATGAAATCATTGATAATAGTGGCCTGAGGTATTTCATCTACTACATATTTATCACTCGGGTCCATCAGATAACTAAAGTATCATAACATAGTATACAAAAAGTCCCTGTTTTAAGGGGAATTTTCTGTCAAAGCAAACTTTTTTACTACGAAATGTATTTTCATAGATTTTCAGAGATAAAGATATAGTAACCAATTATTTTTTCAATCTCTAACCGTTAAACTCTACATTTTTCCTTATTCTGCAGAATTCTAAATAGCCACTATCTAAACTTCTCATTGTTCCTGAACATTATTTCACCTTATATAATTATTGTATCAGTACTAAATAAATCTAAAGGTCGCCTTAACATAAACATCACTCTAACGTTGCTGAGAGAATGACCTTGAGGTGATTCTACCTGAGATTAGTTTCACACAAGGTTGTATAGCCATTTATGAACAGTAATATTATAAGCCAATAAAGTGCTCTCTGTGATGCTACACAATTTTAAAGACGGTTGTTTTATTTTGAACAATATATAGAAATCGGTTATTTAAAAAATATATATATTCCTATTTTCATTTATTTCTGTCACAAAGAAATTTAATGTCAAAAACAAATAATGAGATGTCTCACCTTGCGACGTGTGTTACAGAAGATGACGGCTTGGGCGATAGAAAGAGTATCGTACAAGTCACAGAGTGTGTCCAATTTCCAATCTTCAATATCAATTGAGATGAAGAACTGTTTAATACCTTCCAGTGTGAGCTGAAATAAAATTAAAATGTTATATTGAATACAATTAACTGTTGATACTCACATGTATCCCATCGACATGATAAAACATCAGCAATCTACATAAGGAGTTTACATAACCGCATATTAACAGTATAGTTACAAGAATTTGCACATTATATGAAACTTGATACCTTGTAGAGAATTGTTTATTAATAAAAATGTCCTACTTATGCTTCATATCAAATATCTATGTAATAAAATCACACCAGGCATTGTTCTAAGTTGCTAATAAAGTTGATTGTATGATGAAATTAGTAGTAGATGTAATAAAAATTAAACTTTTTCAGCTGACTTTAACTGTTTAACAATGGCTTTAAAAAATGCTTTGAAGGTCTGTCATACAATAATTAAATAGACATTTCAACGAAAATTAACTTGGTTTTGTATAACGTAAAATAGTGAGCTTTGAGTTGAATATACGACCCTCTTACCTCTTCCTTCTGCACAAGAATACGAACAGGATCTCTCATAAAGCAGCGGGAGACCTCTAACACATCATCAGGCATAGTAGCAGATAGCAAAATGACTTGAACATCAGATGACAACATCTTGAAGACATCATGGATTTGATCTTTAAATCTAAAAATTTCCATATTAAGCAACTCAAACACAAGGAGCGAGGTTTTAAAATAATTATAAAAACTTCTATAGGAATATTGTACAGGAAATATATTTGAACTTAGGGTTTGCTAGTTCAGTGTACTGTTTATTTCACAATAGTCATATATGCAGAGAACATATAAAGGTATATAACACTTGTTCACTCACCCTCTTGACAACATTTCATCAGCCTCGTCGAGCACAAACAGCTTAATCGTGTTAGCGCGGAGTGCCCGACGAGTGATCATATCATATACACGACCAGGGGTGCCCACAACAACATGGACACCACTCTCCAGCTGACGTATATCCTCACGTACATTAGTACCACCGATACAAGCATGGCACTTAGCATTCAGATGATCACCCAGGGCAATCACAACCTTAAAAATTCACAGACATAAAACACTATGAAGCTAAAAGCTGAATAATAAATTTAAAATATATTACATACCTTCTGAATTTGTTGAGCTAATTCCCGAGTCGGAGCTAAAATCAAAGCTTGACACTCGCGAACACTAGTATCAATATGTTGTAGAATCGAAATTGAGAAAGTAGCAGTTTTGCCAGTACCAGACTGGGCTTGAGCTATAACGTCACGACCCTTGATGCAGGGCATGATTGCGCGTTGTTGGATGGCTGAAGGTTTCTCAAAACCGTAAGCGTAAATTCCTCGCAACAATTCCTCTTTCAACTTCATGTCATCAAAGCTTTCCACGACTTCATGCCAGTTTGTGTCGAGGGCGCCGCCGGGCTCCATACCCGGAGGTCCATCGTAACTGCCTTGATCCTTTGACGGCCCATTCTTAGGATCCTCCGGCCAATCTTCCGATCTGGGAAATGTTATTTGTATAAGTTTTAGTGTTCATACGAACAGATTAATTCATTAAAGAGGATCCGCAAATTAAATGAATAAGCAAAAATCATTTATGTTAATCTGTCAAATAACATTTCGCGGACAAAGGCAGAACATTGGTTGCTGTAAAGATGTTACGCCTTAAAATCTTTGGACTATCATAGGCTGTATGAATATATTGCGTTTTAGAAATACATATATTAATATTATAACACGTGCATGGGACCGCACCAAGAAAATTGCTCTGCTACCAGCGCCATGTTGGCAATGGGAGACCGTGTAGAACACAGTTCTGTACAATTGTAATTAAGAAACTGAACGCAATAAATTAACATTTTCATAAAACAATCTATCGTTTTCCTTAAACTTTCATTAAAGATACAATAAAACCATATAAAAAACGTATCTTACCTTCTTTCAGGTGAATAGGACATGTTCCAATCGCGGTAGCTGAACGGAAAAGAACTAGCAAGGTCAAGTTAAGTTTAGCAGAAGCTTTTTTTAATATAATATCAAAAACAAATTTTTATTGATTTTAATGTTAACACTGTAATTTTATTATATTATTTTATGATTATTAAAATACTTTAATTTTTTTAATTACTTATTCTCACGGAAAGATGGGTTACACTAAAATAATAGGAATTAAAACGACGGAAGTGGGTAGACAGTGTATATAGAAGCAGTAAGTACCCCAGATAATATAATAATTTTAAGTAACTTGTCAAATATTTTAGAATGAGAATTGGTTTTGTATAAAGACACAATTATGTAGTTTTATTTTAAGTAAGTTTAAATAAATCCTATCTAGATTGTTATGAAAATAATTTCGATACTTATTTGTTACAAATAATTTCGATAGTAATATAAACGCATGTAGTTTTTTTTAATTTAAGCTGAAATATAAATAAAAGCTTAATTCATTTTCTCATTGATTAAATCTACAAACCAAAAAAGGTATGATGTGATACCATAATATAGTTTTATTTTACATACCTCAAAAAGGTTTTATCACAAAACAAAAGTAGAAAAATATTGTAACGAAATTAAATTTGTTTGTAACATTAGGTGATTACAAATATTTATGCCTATTAAAATTGTGTTTAACAAAATTTTTTAACAAACGATAAAATATTGCTTTTTCAAATCGATTATATTTAAAAATTATGTTTAGACGATGTAAACTATAATACTTTATTGCATATCTATTATATTTTTTGGCATTATCCCATCACTCTATGTAATAAATTTAAAAAGAAACTAAAATTTTAACTTTTAATAAATACTAAATGAATTTTTATACGCTTTATTCACATAGGAATTTTTGTAGAGTATTTTATTTTATATGGGCAATATTGAACGCTTCTATTTAAAAATAAGGTTGGTAGTAACGTTACTTCCTGTTGTATGTAGAAGTACGCTGCCATTTTGAAACGGCAGTGCTTTTTGTTCGTGTGGAGCGTTAGCTCGTTGCGGGGTCTAGATTGTGGTTAAGCAGAGTTTAGTTTTATTTTACAAAGAACTCTATCAAAATGAGCTGGCAAGATTATGTCGATAAACAGTTAATTGCATCCAGATGTGTTTCAAAGGCTGCAATTGCCGGTCACGATGGAAATGTCTGGGCTAAATCGGAAGGCTTTGACGTAAGTTTCTTGTTATGTTTTAAGCTGTTAGTATTATAATTTAAATCATTTAGGTAAATGCCTCTAAATGCTTGTCTGCGTGTTTAAGTTAGGTTTGTTTCAGATATATTAATATATGTATAGATGACGAATCTGCTAGTTGACAAGATGGCGACATGTGGTAGAAGTAAATTCGTATTGGAATCGAACTGTTCGCTTTGTTTAATTTACGAATAGTCTTATTTGTTCTCTATTTAGTAATACGCGTTTCGTGCATGCGTTTTTATTAAGTCCTTTAACATTTTCATTGCTTATCTGCTATATTATGATGCCGGCCGGTACTTAGGACAGGTCACACGTCGCCGACGCCTAGCTTTGTATTTATTACCCGCGATTATTCGTGTAGTTCAGAGTTTTAATGTTCAAATTTTAGGCGCTGAGAATACTTGAAATAATATTTCGATCATCATTGAAATATGGAATTGCAATAGTCATCAAATGTGCTGGCTCGTATGACTCATCGGCCGGTTGTAACGTTTTGCGTAGAATGTATAGCCGGGAATTAATTACTTATTACAGTAATGGTTAATCCATTTTTATCCATGTCATCATATGTAGGTAAATAGTTAATAGTGTTTTAATTATCTTTAAAAGTACAAAATATAGTTTCCATTCCTTTTGTTCGACGAGTAGGCACTTATATAGAGCGTTTTTTATACGATAATAAAAGATTATTGTTTTGCAGCTCATGATATTGTGTTGATATAGAAATTTTTTTTTGGGAATGTGTAAAGTCAAAGATGTTATAAAAATTCGGACTGAAAGATCTTTTATCACATTAAATTATATATTTTATCAATTTCATTGTGATTTAGATAAACATTTATTTTTTAATCTGAAATTGTTACCTGATTCACCTTCAAATATATAAATTACATTATATATTTGCAACAGTTCTATACACACAAAAAAATTCTTCAATTCACACATTATTTTGACCATTCTTTATTAGTTTTGTCACATTAACAAAACAATAAACTTTTTATTTAAAATCCTCTGAATTAAGTAACTAAAATGTTACTAAATACCAGATGCAATACATAGTACATTGTCAATATACTTATTGTGTTTTAAGTCGCACTATAAACTCACTAGGTAAGTAGTTTTCTCTTAAATTTTTCAAGTTATAATTTTTTGTGATTAACACCAATGTAAGAGATAAAATCATTGGAACATAGATACATTTGTCTCCCGACTTTCAATCGCCAATTGTTTCTTTGTAAACAGTATTCTTTAAAGGAATATGGAACAAGAAAAAGCATAAATTCAAGATTTTTATGTTTTAGTTGATTATTATAATAAAATTACATACAAAACATGTAATCTGAACTTGATTCTATGAGACCAAAAATATTTTTTTACATAAAATGTTATCTACTAAGCAAGAACTGCAATGATATTGGTCATCGACTTGCACATATTATGTAACCGAGTAACTGACTTGGTGTGATCATAAAGGATTTAAAGATTACATAGCATTTATCACAACCAGGTGATTTTAAATCGGCTTGTGTTTAAACATGCAAATATAATGTTCTAACAAGTAATCCCTTGTCATCGGCAACACTAACTTACAGTTTAGTTTAAGTGGTTCTACTTGCCCTTATTGTGATTTTTATGTATATACGAAAGTTGCCATTTCTGAGTAAAGAATTATTTTTAGCATTGTCTTTCACATTTTAATAGCTCTTAAGACAATATTAAAGGGTAATTTAATATGGTTTTTGTATATTATGGTGTATTTCATATAACCTGTTTGTGTTTTGTATGTTAATGTTGTGTTATTTGATATAGATATCAAAAGACGAGGTGGCCAAGATAGTGGCTGGTTTTGAAAACGAATCACTACTCACCAGCGGTGGTGTGACGATAGCGGGCACGCGGTACATCTACCTCAGTGGTAACGAACGCATCATTCGCGCTAAACTCGGCAAAGTCGGAGTTCACTGCATGAAGACGCAGCAAGGTAATGACATTTATCATTAAATATTTTCCCCATACATTACAAGTATTTAAGTTTATATATAAATAATCGCCCCAAAAACTTATTAAAAGTGAGATAAATATACGACTTTCTTCGTAACCATATTAGTATGGACTATTTTTGTGATAAAAATATAATGATTCTTCAAGTCATTAGCTGTTTCGTAAAATTACTATATTATTTGTTATTAATTATGTACCTGTCAGTCGGTGCTTAAAAATAAACGTGAAAATATTCATCTCTTGTAACATGGCCACGTTGACCCACTTTGAAAATATATCACGAAAATAACCAAGGAATGTTTTTCAAAGTAAATTAGCTATTTATTGAATTATTTCATTTAGAAACGTCTTGTGCTAGTTAATAATAAGCAATAAAATTTCTGTAGCGCACGTTGACCGTTACCTTCTCTTCTAAATTCAATATCTTAGTTAATTGACCTTAATATGAATCGAATTCTATTAGGGGTCGAAGGATTTTTCTATAGCTAGGTTTATATAAATATAAGAAAGTTGTGTTATTTAAATTATTTATAACTCAAGAACGGCTGCAGGGATATGGTTGAAAATTGGAGGCATGATAGTATAGAACCAGGAGACGGACACAGAAAAAATCCAATATCTGGTTATTTATGGCCTCTAGGGCGGAATAGAGTTCGCCCGGTCAGCTGTATTATATACATTCCGAAATAACGCGGACAAAGTCACTGGCAAAAACTAGTTATATATATATATATATGAGTAAACCTTTATAAAAGTAATTCTAAATATATTTGCCTTTAAACTTTGTCAGTATTTAATACTTGACAATAAGACGAGAAACCATATTTGTATATTGATCTTTGATTTTGTTGCAGCTGTTGTAATTTCTCTCTACGAAGAACCGATCCAACCCCAGCAAGCTGCTTCCGTAGTCGAGAAGTTAGGAGATTATTTAGTGAACTGTGGTTATTAGAGGTTGGTTGCTGAATATTCGGTTAAAACGTCGCGTTTCTTACGATTCCGGGAGAGTAATGTGTGTTTTCTTTGTTTTGCAGATCGAAGCGCGCCGTGATCTAAGAATACTATAAGATAATATTTTTTCCACAGGGAAATAAGTAACTGCATTTTGTATATTCTATAAAAGTGATAAGGATCGTCATTTGTTTTGATATTTAAAAAAAAAAAATATGGCGCCACGTGTCTGAGTTTTAACAGAACCACCTGCAGATGTAATCACTTTGCTGATGATGGATTTTTTTATACGCTCACCGTTCTCACGCAGCGATTGCATCTGCACGATGGTCAAAAATTTTGTATTTTAAAATATTTGCTTTCGGTGGCCCGTTGCATGAAGCTGGACTATACGGCTTCGCGGCAACGGTCTCAGAGCATGATGTATAGAGATTTTTTAGATTTCTTTTCAAGCAGTCTGCAACTACAAACATCTCATATAGCGTGATGAACTTAAAATTAATAGTTGTGAGTTAAAAGTATGAAATTGTGTATGAGTTAAATAATAAGAGCGCGAACATGCTTGAATGGAATTATAATAACCACGTAATAAAATTACTGTAACACTATACAACATAATTATAAATAGACATTGTGTAAGGGCTTGTTACGAATACGAAGACACTGTAACCCGAATGTAACGATCGTTTGAAAATCTCTAGTCCCACTGGATCCATCGTGTGACCACTAATCTGTACAGTGTGAGGGCTCCGCCCTAAGCATTCGCCATTATTTCGCTACGCTTCCCTTTCTATTACGCTACGTTTATAATCTTGTAGTGAATAAACATTTGCATTCTGTTCTACTCTATCTTATAAACTGCAGAAACTAGAAGCGCTCAATTATAACCCTGTATCCTCAAACAAGGCTTGCAGTAATCGAAGGGTGCATAATGTTTATATTTGATATTACTACTATAGCTTTGTACATTGTTTCTGATAAGCGATGGGAACTGTGTCTATCTAATAATAAATGATTTGTATTATATTATTTGCATTTCTTTTTTGTCATCCATTATTTTTTTAAGTAATAAAATGACTTGCTTGCTAATGAACATAATTTATTTCTCTTCTGACAAAATCTACAATAATAAGAATTAAGTACACTCGAATACAAGGATTGGTATAAAATGTTAAAACTGGTAGTCTATAAAGTGATTTTGGTTCTTTAAGTTACCACACAATATTTTACATACCTAAGTCTATTAAGAAAATGTCGTTAGAACTAACATTTTGTGTTGGGGCTATCGATGTTATAACACAGGGTTACTCAAGACGATTAGAATACACAATTAGAAATAAAATTTACACAACTTACTAGCTGGGTTATCTACATCTAGATATCTATTTCTGTATAGCAAAAGAAAAACAGTGTCCTTAAATAGTGGCTCATCGCCTTATAATATATAACGCGTTGTTACAATATGCCTATACATGTTAATTATAATCAAAAACACAACACTCGTTTCAAGCAAAATGAAATTAATAACAGGTTTTCAAAATCACATTCACTCACAACTTACATTTCAATAAACGGTTATTAACATTTACCACTGTTTTAGCAATTAATTTTATGAGCCGTCAGTAAAGTCTACATCAAAACATTGTATTAAGCGATTACAAATTAACGTATCCGTGAACTCATTACGGGAGAGATTTCAAGGTCAAATCGTATAAATTATCTTGTGGTCACGGATGCTCGAGGGAGTAGTGACGAGATTTCTTCCACAGATTCCTAAAGAAGCCTTTTCTCTGTTTCTGCCCAGGATGTTCCTCGCCTGTTGACAAAAAAATAATAATTGAAAAACGATGAAATTTCAAACAGTAATAGCAATACATATATTGAGGGACACAGAATTCACCTGAAGGCTAAAAACTTCACTATACAATAAACATATGTGAGGTGAAACTATAATTTAAAAATTCGAGTTTATGATGTGCTTTAAAAGTTTCAATTTTTTTTGTAAAAGCACGATGCGAAATTGTATTTTAAATATTCACAATTAATGGAGGCGGGGATAGCAGAAAACATACAAGGTTAAACTGTTCTGGGTCTTTAATTAATAAAATACACTTTAATACTGCACATTTGGGGCTGCAACGTTTGTAAACCCTCATTAAGGGCTTGGAGTGTGAATGTCAAGTGTACGAGGTGTAAGTCGAGTGAAATCGATACAGCGCCAGGAAAGGAAAATAAGTACCTACATATAGTTTTTTTACGTAACAAAAAGAAAGTAATTTTAATTTTCTCATCATAAACTTTGTCATATGTCAAGGAAAACTCGATTACTGTATAACATTAATTGAACGACATAAATTATGAGATAAGGAATATTGTGATAATAAAATTGGCTTGATGATACGGTCTATCAATCACAGGGCTGACGGGCGACGGTCACATATTAAAGTTCACAAGTCGCTATTGCTTGTCGTGAAATAAATGACTAATAGATAAAGGTTATTAAAACAAAACAGTTTTTACTGAAATGTAGAAAAAAGATAATATAAATAAACACTTTTTAATTAAGATGATAATTCGTCTTAATTTTAAACCATTTTATAATTTCGTGAACATTATTTTGATTATTAGTTTAGTTTAAGTATTTATAAAAAAATATCATTAGCACAAAGTGTAGTATTTCGTCTATGGAGCAAGATCGTGCCGTTAGTAGGGAGTACAAGAATAGACCGGTTAGTGGATATTTTCCAGCGCGTCCCAAATGCCTCGCATGTAACCTAAAATAGACCTCGTGTTGCTGCATTGACATCTGACTCCGGTAATAACTAATATGTAATGTCTGTTTGAATAAATTTATTTTTAATATAAACTTTTGGTATGTAATATTTATTTAACGTTAGGTAGTTATTTTATTATTGAGCCAGTTTTGTGTTATTGTAATGGCCGTCTTTATGGTTAAATGTGTATTTCAAATGATAAAAATGTCAAATAAATCTTGACATATCTATATGAAACCAAAGCACCTCCATCTTCGTATTTCACATATCGCAAGCCGCTGGTCTATTTATAGCATGCGCAGTGGAGGCCCGTCTTATTCAAGTTCATTGGCTAGACTCCCCGCAAAGATTGTGCCGACTGCCGAGTATCGATATTTTGTGTGCTCACTCGAAGTCATAGTGTCTCATTTACACAGCGTCCTGGGATTATGTTCCATATATATACATCCATAATATTTATCTTTAAGACAATCAATTGAAATTTTGTGCAATTAACTTAATTTATCATTAGACTAAAACTTATTATATGAATTACGCTTAAGTTTAAAACACTTAAAAATATAATAATGTTTTAAAATACATTTCAAAGCCAAAATATACATCAGGAATTGTTATGTTCAAAATTAAATATTTTTTTATATTAACATTAATGATGGCATTGACTAATACATAATACATAATTATGTTTATGTGTATTTGATATGGAGCTAGCTGTCTTTGGTGACGTGAATAATTATTGATATCAGTGGCTGAAATGATTCAACATCCAAATCGATATTTCTTTGTAACATGAACCAGTTCAATAAATGATTCAGGGTACATGGAATTTGGGTGACAATGCTTAATTGTAATGTATAATCGGGTCACGGAGATCGCTTTAGGGTGCCGTGAAGGGCTCGTGTTGGGGTCGCGTGTTCGCGGGTGAGTGGCGAGGGTGAGGGTGAGGGGTGTGGAGGAAGGGTGTGCTGGGGTCGTCGACTCCCCGGTGAAGGGCAGCGAGGTCGGGTGCGTTGAGCGTTCGCTTTCGTCGGCGCGCGACGCGACGCGGCGTATTGATCGCTCCCAGCCTCCACACCCGTCTGCCTTCTTTACTATTTGTCCCAGTGTTTTGTATCTCATAATATATTTTGCATTATTACAATACGTTTAAAATAGAAATAGCGCACTGGTTTTACTTATTATTTCATTTTATTTTCTATCGTCGAGCTTAACAAAATATTTTCCAAAAAGGTCACCAAACACAGATTACATAATGAACAAATTGTAGTGTATTAACAATGAAGTGTATTTGAAAAATTTTTCATAAAATATCAAAACACATGATATCAGATAACTTCCTCGTTTTCTTACGCCAGCGCCTACTACATATAACATTTTAGAAGCTACTCATTATAAACTACCTACCAAGTAGTGTGTAAAAACTCGTTCTAAAGTAAACCACTAGTTCCTAACAACCACAAGGTCTGGTTTAGGTCGGCTAAATGTAATACAAGTTATCTTACAGGGCCGTGCCAGTTACACCCAGTCGTCAATTGTATGAGATCCGAATTGAATTGAAGTTGTTCACAAGCAAGTAAATTAGTTGTTAATGCTTTTGTATTCCAACGTGTTTGATGCAATCTTTTATCAGCATTATTCAAATAAACGACTATGATAGGTACTATAAATAACATGGGCGGTTCAAATTTAGGGACATGGTGGCAGTGTAAGCAGAAGTAATTGTCTATATACGTAGTCAAGGAGATCTAACCTTCAAAATTAAATCATGAATGGGAAAGTTATATTCGTTGTTTTGTTACTATAGCGGAAAAAATATTTTTTTTCAAACACTTCGTCACAGGTATCAAAAGGACATGATATTTAATTATATAAAAACACTAATATAAAATACTTTTTAAAAGTTTTAATATAATGCACGATTATCTTAGTTTCGTTGCGACGTTTCTAGAACGGGTTTCCCTTTATTCTATAAATGTATTGATTTACAAAGGAAGAAAGCTTTTACCTGGTTATGCTCTTCAAACGAGACTGCTCGAGTTATAAAGAGATATAAGTAACGTCTACTTGGACGAATACATTCACTGTGCTATTAAACAAAGCTTAACATACGAATAATGTACACTGACAAGCCGTACCTACATTTTGTACACAAAACGAAAGTCAGCAGACATTAGAAACGTACACATTGAATCAGGTTGCTTTTAAAGTACCTACGACTAAATTATTTTTGTTATCATTCGTAAAGCAATAATTTGGATTCCATTCTATATATAATAGGACTATAGTTAATACTCGGTTCTATAATTTATATCGACTATACGTCTGTATAATCCACCGAACCAAAATCAATAATCAAGCAGACACAATTACGATTCTAATAATATTATAAAGCAAAATAATATAAAGATCTGTAATGTAATCTGTAAAAGTCTTTCAAGGAAAAAAAATTTAAAGAGATTGTTAGGAATCTTCACAATTATATAGCTAACATAACAGAGTACCCCATAGAGTATATATAATAAATTTTATCATAGACTATAATTTGTAATTTTTATTTAGTCATGACATATACATCCTCATTTAAATATAATTAAAAAGAGGATGTCTATGTTCACTTTCCATAATAATATCAAAATTTTTAATATCCCGTAGACAACTTATCAGTACGATTACTCGCTAATGAGTGATAACAATGAATATAAATTGTATTCATATCAAGTGTCATGTAAATCATATTTGCTGTTAATAAATAAACATCGACTGTCTTGGTCATTGCTTCGTGTGACCTCTTATCGACCGCCTCGCGTTCATGACGTGTACTCGGTGCATTTATTGTTTAAAATTTTATTATATTAAACATAATTTCACACAGCCAATGTAAGTGAAAGGAGTTTTAAAATACAATGTAAGCACCATATATATTTGGAATTAAATTTGAATATGTATTTATTGTTTTAATACTTATTAACTTTCGAAATTCAAGTTCGTGACATACAGGCACAAGGTCGATAACATCATGCCAAACCAGACGATTTGTTCATTATTTTTCCAAAAATATAAATTTCAGTTATTTATTAATGTTTTCTAATTAGTGGTGAACGGCATCCGTTAGTATCATATGAAATTAGAAACAATTAAAACACAGTGAGACTTTCTAAACGTAGAAGATACTGCATTCTTTTGTTATTTTTTCTAGATTTATTAGGTCACTGGTTGGATAGCTTAAAAATATATGACACATACATATTTGAGTTATTTTTAATGTCAATAACCTCGCCTCGGAACTATTAAATTGATTACAATAATATTTTTTTCATTACAAACTTATCTTCCATTGTTAGCGATTTATCGTTATTTTTGTAATTATAAATTTACAAATGTCGTTTATTACTAAAGTTAAATGACTCGTGGTTCTTATTATTATATGCAAAGTTGTATAACAATTTTTTATTCAAATTAAAATATTCAAGATTATCGAGCAAATGTCATTGTCAATGTCAATGTTGAAAGCGATTGGCTTATTTAATGTTTGACGTTAGCCGAACGAGATTGAGATAAAACTAAGCAGAAACATCCCATTATTAACGGTCTACGAATTCAGCAAAAAATAAAACTTTTACAATTTGAAATTCTTCTACTTAGAAACACATTAGAGACTACACAAAGTATTGAAGAATGTTGATAAAAAAACCGATAAGTGCAATAGTCTAGTGACTCACTTTTAACTAATGAGGTCGCTATTCTAAGGACGGGCTTTAAGTACCCACATACATTTAAGTAGTGGAAATGTTGGACAAGATGTTTACGGAGAGAAGAAATTGCAAAACATTAATAATATTTAATTTGGATAAATAAAACATATAGCATTTAATATTTACTTTTTTCGAATTATGACGTAAATGATATTTCACTCATTATCAAATTAAATTTCCTTATTCAGACCGTATGTTGTAGCTAAATAATTCATATATGTACACAAACGGTTACGTTGAACGACCTCATTGTAAGTAGGTATAGTTAGTATCGCCAGAGGTAGTCATTACCTTTGTCGATATAAGCTTTACGGATCTGTACCAGTTTATACCAAATAAATACATATAAAATCATTGCTATATTATCATATCATATTATATATATATGACATTACTTTCCGGATTGATATCAGAAAATAAAGTAATGTCTCTGTTGTCTTCTTCTTGTTCTTGTGTAACCTAACCTAACTTTTTGATATAACGGTTTGTTAAACAAAAATGAAACGTTTAATATCTTTGGAATTAATTTAAATTATTTAATAGAATAAAACGGAAATCAATTTCAATGTAAACGTTGTTAAACGTCTATTTAACGAGCGTGTGAATGAATCTGGGATATGTTTACTATCTCAACTCTTCATGAGATATTTACTGGAAGCTGTCCAAATGACGAAAAATAGCCTAAACGTTTTACGTGTTCGTCCAAAAATAACTAAGAAATTCGATAGAGCTTTGTGCAAAAACAAAAGTTTTGCAACTCATTAATAATAAAAATATATAAATTGTGTTTATAATTAATTAATTATTTCTATATAAACGAACGATATTAACGAACAAAACAGGAAAAGTTATAAATATCATATTAATTTTATATGGATTATGGAGACATATTTTGATACGGGCAACACAAAATGTAATTTGAAATTTCTTATGATCATCGTTATTCGTGTGTGAATAGACGGTCATTGACCTCACATGAGCAATTTCAAGTTAATTGCATAAAATATCACACTGCTTTAAGATTTTCAATTACGATATAAAATCCATTCAAATTTTTCTGCTAGATGTTTTCAGTCGATTAAAGTCTATATAATTTGAGGAACAGAATAGAGGCTTTTTGTTGAGATTAAAAACGAGCTGTACTGTCACAGTGTCTAGTTGTTAAAAGCTGTACATCTTTATTATGAATCGGGCAAGTTTGGACACCAGACAATTAACGGATAGTCGCGTTCATAATGATAGAACAAACCAATTAACTATCGCCCAGTGGAAAGCTGGTTACAGTTATGACATCACCAGCAAGTATTAAAACAAGATATGAAACAAGTTAAAATACCGTTCGTTATCGAAGGGTTCGCCTGCCTTTTAAAAGTCATTTTCACAACTATGTTATAAGCCCGGCGATGCCTGCGCGTGTTTATTGTGACAGAAAAAAATCTACATGCAGTTTTTAGGCTGGGCTAGTAATATTTGGATTGAAGGGGAGGGGAGACATTTATTCTCTTCTTTTTGAATAATGGCAACACGTTGTGATTTTTTTAATGAAATTCACTCGACTTTAAGTAGACTTTTTTACTTCCTGGAACCTACGTTAAACATTTTTTTTTCGACAATGAAATAAAAGCGTGCGATTGTAACACCTAAATCCCCTTGAAATCTTTCTAAAAATATTTTTAAAAATGTGTCTACAGAGCCCTAACATCCTATTTAACTTTCGCTTATGCCGAGCTGCTATGTATTTCACTTCGTTTTTTGAATGCTTTAAAATATCTCTCTGGGAGGAGACAGTCGTTGATATATGAATCATCACGTTCACAAAGTTTTAAGTGCTCTTTAATAAGAACGCGAGTGATTCATTTCTAATTTGAAAGCGTTCAAAAATGCAGCATTATTAATTATAATTACACTTAGTTAAATGATTGTACCGAACAAAACTGTAGGTACACCTACTCGTTTTGAAAGACGGATACGTTTTATCTCGGCTTGTCCCATTGATATGTCACGACTAGCGACGCGGAGTCATTGTGTTGGAAGCCATTATCATATCAGCTATTGCGAGGATGTTTCGACGATCCACTATTTACATATTTTTTTTTTATTAAATCGAGTGTAAAGAATAGATAGATGGTAGTTTTAAATAATTTATACTTTAAGATGAAACAACAATATACTTAAAGTGAAAACAGATATTTGCTTATTTTTGATTTTGATATTAAAACAGTGCGGGTTATAGCGTCGTGTTTAGAACCTCACTTCCATGTCTAAGCTGATCGTTATATCAAGCCATTGTTTTCGTTCATAGCTTGTATAAAGTCAATATCATTAATATTATGATTAGCTCAATTCAAACAATACGAGAGCCCATCGAGTGTTATACAGCGTTGTAATCGATATGTGGTAATGACAGGCAATCTTAAACTCTCGCGTAGACACCAGCACGACGGAGGGGGAAATTCCAATATCCGCAAAAAAATGCTAACAAATGCGGTGTTCTCGCCCCAGCAGAGGCAGGGGGTGGCGGGGTGGCGGGGTGAGGGTCGGGGGCTGGTTGCTCGACGCGGAGGGTCGGACTGCGCAGGGTGACGGCGCGGTGACCGTCGCGTCGCAACCCTGCCCCGCACATGTGCGGCAACGACCGCGCCCTTCGCCCGCGCCCCCAACCACGGGGGTAAGCCCGATCATTACTCGCCCATTCATTGACTATTCTCGAGCATTGCTATAGCAACCCGTTGCGTAACATTGTCTTAAAATAAAATTAAATTCACCATGATCTATATTGAGTACTAACCGTTAGCGGAACGGGCTGCTGGCGAAGTGGCTTCCTTGCTTCTAGAATTCTCTTTCTCCTTCCCATTGTTACCTAAGGACAAATATGATTATGAAAATGTCGTTTCCCGCACGTGGAAACGTGCTTATTATCACGTTCAGTCGATAAGTACAATATCCAATAGATACGAGTCTTACGTTATTATTGATCACCGGTGAACTGGTAAATTAACAATGCTTTATTTATTATACTTCGTTCGTTATCCGGACAGCACACCATTAATGTGTTACATATATATAAACGTCGCTATGAAAGTTTACAGTAAATGGTTACGGAGAACAGGAAAGAAACGAAAGACCTCATTGAATGCAATCATGCAACTTTTTATTTAACATATGGAACCGGTCACAGCGTATCATAATGTCCTGTTGCTATTAAACTAGTGGCGTATCAATCCGAGTCGGAATTATCTGACTAGGGAAGAGGAGGGAGACACCACCACCCATCTGAGGCACATTCCCGGGAACATCCTCTATTGGCCCGTTCGACCGGTTCCAACGAGCATTCAACCCGGCAAAGCTTGCAAATTAAAATGTTGAATTTCTTCAACAACTATCTTTGATGACTTGTCATTTAGTATCGCGGGTTAACGATAAAAATTACGTTACGATGGTGCGTTCATTGTGCATAACATAAAGCCGAGGTATCCTCGAACCTATCATCTGATGAAAGTTGCGGTTAAGTCATGTCAATTTATATTACGCAATGACGCCGTTTACAGTAATGGTTTTACTTATGAAAAACTGCAAGATAATTTTCAAGTACCGATACGACTTCGAGTCATATCTTGTTATAGATAAGGGCGTCTTAAAGATTCAATTGCAACAAATTTTACGATTGTTTTACGAAGCCGGACGCGGTGACCTTGGTTGTGGCGTTGACTTGTGCGGCCTTAAATCGCAACAACGGCCGGCCGGCGCTCTGCGACACCACATGCTCAATTTTGCACATGAAAACGGCTTAGGGCTAATATAATGTAACAGATGTCCGAACAATTGCTTATAAATTTAGATCTTCGAACATTTCATCCTTAAATACTCACAGCGCTTTAAATTTTAAAGTTTTATAACGGACATTGAGATATACAATACGAATATAGGAATTGTTATGTGGAGTCAGCTTTAAATTCTTACATATGGTAATAATCAAAGGAGGAAAACATTATATATTTATTATTAGAATTGAGCCCGTTAATAGCAATTAATGTACTAATTAAATGCCACTAAGAAGTTATTTCCTGATGTGAACTTTGGTTGAAATTATTTATGAAATTATAGAGAGGCACTAAAACAGGTTATTAGTGATTATTCAGTACACTGCCTAAAAAGTAATCAAAGTACGCTATAGTTTATATTAGACAGCGTGACCAAATGCTGTATTTTCAAAAGTTATAGGGTTATAACTGATGTCTTAATGCAAAACAGTCCAAGCATTGTATAAATAATAATTTAATAATATTGAAGATTTTTAATAATATTGAAGGTGTCTCGAGAAGTTTGTCCATCATTAACAGTTATATTTACTTTTGACTCATAGCAAATACACTAGGTTTACATAGTAAATTATTTGTTTCTAAAGTTATTGTGTGTTATGTAATATTGTGATAATCATAAAATATCTTATCTTGGAGTTCTTCAAAAATTATCGGTAATAGTGAATACTTTGTGAAATTTTCTTTTAAAAATGTTTATATTATTTATGGTATAATCCTTAACATATTAAATTAAAGTTATTATACGTACTCATAATAATTCTTAGTTATTTAACATTATAAATTTATTTTAGTAATATAATTAAAAATGACAGTCGTGTTTCCAAAGCCGTATAATAATCTGGAACAGATTTTACTTTGGTGACTAACCAGAGACAAGCTTTCCGTTTTTATTCGTCTTATTATAAAAACTTTTTTAAAAAACATCAACATCACCCTCCGATCCTCCATTTTGAATACTAATAATAGCGAACGAATCCTTATTGACGTGAAACTGTGAGAATTTAATAATTATATTCACAATTAATTTTCTCATAAAATCAATTACAGTACTCATTTATTGTACATGTTACAGTATGGTGAACATCAAATAAGGTAATTGTAGTTTTTACCACACGGTAAAGCACCATATGGTTTTGATGGTTAATGACAGACATGCCCATAAAAGCTTTTAGGTTGTCCGCCTAGCACTTAGCTTCTGTATCAAGTACCAACATAATAAAGACAAGTATTATATCCAAAGGGATCATAAAGTGACTGCAGCAGTTCACGTACACAAACTAGATACCGTGAATCACGTCCCAATTTAAAAGCTTACTCATATTATTTGAAGTAATAAATTATTATTTCGATGAAACAATGATATGAGATGCTTTACAGTTGACTGTTAGAGGCCGGATGTAGTCATAGATTTGGTTGAAGACGGATGTGTCGCCATTGGCATGCGCAGCGTCAACCGCGGACGATGCGCAGAAGGTACAAGCATAGAATAATGAGTACGTTTAAGAGAATCCATTTTTATATAAATGTTTTATTAAAATAATACCAACGTACTGTTTATGTCTTTCTGAATTTAACAGTTAAGTATACTATTCATGTTTAAGAAGTTAATATAAATAATATTAATCATCCTGTCTGCGTTTTTATATTATGTCCATATTAAATTGAGAATCTCTCTCCTACACGAATGCATCGGAGTGGGAAAGCGACAATGTTGGCTGGTCGTATTTCCGTTGAGATAATATGAAACAAGCTAGTGTTTTAAGATAATTATTGTTCATATTTAGTTAAGTTAAACCATATTTATTTTTTACGAATCAATTGACACAACTCGATGATTAAAAGTTAGCGATTGTAATGAGTTATCGATACTATATCGCGTATTTATCGTTTTTTATCACTTCAGAGAAAACTGAGAATGGAAAATTTATATTTTTTATTACTTTTACTTACACTAAAACAAATTGAACTAAGCTTGTAATGACTTGCAGTTGCGATTAATTAAAGATTACTGCTGATAAAAATGTATATAATACTTTTAATAAACGACTATAACGTACGGTCCGAGTAATGAATAAGTGTTAACAGAACATTGAAGTAATATGTAGGGCGCCGGCAGCGGCCTCCAAGTTTGACCGGTTGCCATATTTGGCAGTGACCGGTATATCCACACTGAATTGACACTTTTAATTTATCTGTGAGAAATGACTAGTACTTTCGAGTAGCTTTCTCTTTTAATAAATTCGTCCTATGGATTTCTTATTTTTTATTCGTGTATCGAAATGTTTCGATAACACGGAATAGTATGGACTGTTATATTCTTACAGTCATCCTCTCGCATGACAAGGTGAGTCAGACAAGCGACCGCTCCAAGGCGAGGTCCCTCTGTCTGCACTAACCATTATGCACATACTGATGTCGCAGGTAACAGAAACGCATTGTGTACCGTCTGCTATTGTACAGTCAAACTTTTGAGGTACCCTAACCGATTGTTAGCGCCTTATTGTGCTATTGTTGGGCCGAACGTAGGTTTATTATTAAGTTCGGAACAATAACATTTCCTATTTAAGCCCACAAACGATTAGATATCAATTGTCTGAAAGATTGAAGATAACTTTACAATGAAACGTTTGAAAAAAAACTTTGTCCTCTCAAATATCGTTTGATACACATGGTTCTGAGTTTTTATTTAAATATCTCTTCCAATTATTGTTTTCAATTTATAAAATTTGGACAACTAAATATTTTGTTTTTCAATGTGTATACTAACGCCATCTCTTGAGCAGCGAATGTACTAGAATATAAACTAAAGTTTTTCGAAATGAAAGTTAAATAATTTAAAGGATTTTTAAAGTTACCGCTATATATTTTTAACGAAAAAAGTCTATGATTTAAATATTTTGTATGTAAGTCTGTTCATATGTTATTTAATTCTCTTAAAATTGTAATCCTTCTAATATGTTTTATAAATGCGAAACTTTCACACAGAAACTACTAAATGAATCATGATGAAACTTTTCAGTACTGTAGCTTAGGCATCGACATAAGACAGACTCTAATTTCCCCCAAAATTCTTTGTAATTCCTTCGGGATCAGGACGTGCAAGTTGTATTGTATATGACGTCACGTGACATAGAATATAGATGTCGCTGTTAAGTGGGCTCTATGTACATTCTTAAAAACACATTATACATATTTCTCAGAACACAAATCCGAAGTCTACACGGATGAAGTTATGGGCCAAGACTAGTCTGTTATATATGTATGTACATTATTCCTATTTGTTGTGTTTGTTGAAAAAAAAAATGCCTTAATAAATATATAAAGTGGATATATTTATAGTATATGTATATTATCTGTGTGATTTTTTTATATATTTTTCGCAGTCCTTGAAACTTCTAAATTATCTCTATTTATTATACCATAAATCGGTATTTATCACAGATTGTGAAAGGCCAACGAACTTATCGACTGAAATACAACAATAAAAAATCTCAGGTTACATCTAAATTTAAAAAAAGAAATATGTTGTATCTAAAATTCTATCGTAGGACCAGAGACTAAAAACATAATTATAAACATAGTATAAATAACATATCGTTTTAAATTTTAAAAACTAGACAGATTTTTTTTTCACTAGACATATAATATACTATTATAGTAAATATTTATAGTAAACTTTATAAATTTTAATTATGATTCTTTTAACCATAATGATATCTAAGATTTTCGAGAGTATTCATTTGTATGAAACTAAGGTTTTCGGGTAGCACGACGCGTTTTTTAATTATTTTATTACTACATAATCCCAGGGTTTCGGTTCCTTGGCAGCAACCGGGATAGCGGGGGATAAAAGCCTTTCAGTTATGGAATACATACGAAAACCCCACCCGAGATTCATTTAAATTTTACAACGGTAATACCATAACAAATGTCAAATTTCAACCTCCAGAAATATTGCCGCGTGGGTGAGGATAGAGAATTTATATCTGTACCATCATTTATTCTCATTTATTTATCACTAAATCTAGATATACGCTTGCCAGAATTAAAACTGTTATCCCAGTTTATTCCAAACCAAGCAGTACCTAGTTAAACAAAAATTCTAATTTCTGACTCCGTATAATAAATAAGATTGTTCTCGTTGTTCTCGTTATACTAGACGGTATTACACGTACTGGACGGGTTCATACATTTTTAATTAGCTCTATTTCTCTGCACAAATTAAACGTGAAACTAGATAATTAAATAATTGACTTAGACATAATTCTAGTCCGTTTTGATTAAAATTTAATCTTATGTTGTATAGAATTAGAGTTAATAATTTTGACTTTGTTTAAATCATAATTTTAATAAGCATTTTTGATTGTTTATAATAAATCGGATTTATAAGACAACGTCTGTCGTGTTCTGTGGAGCTGTGACTCATCGTCATCTCTAATATTTTAACTGTGTTCTATAATCTATTGGATACTGCACATCATCGAATATCATTTTAAAATTACTAACGCCCTTACCTTTCCGTATTAATAGACTTGTGACCCGCCGCAGCGCTTCCCTCGGAGATTTTTGGAAGAACTTAGGCGTCAAGTTCGGGGGGAGAGTGAGAGGCTTGCGAGCACCAGACGCCTCCCATGCCACCGGATGGTCGGCGGCTACCTTCGCTGATGTCGAGATTCTATCCAGGTGCTCGATAGATGCAGGCCTGTTAGATAAACGCGGCTTCAATTTTTGCTATCATGGAAAGGACTACGCAGAATATTTACCAAATACGCCTTGAGAGATGAAAAGATAATTCCGAAATATATCTCTCTATAGGCTGGATTTTTTTTTTCCTGCAATGCTCGTCTGCTTGGATACAATAAACAATCACATTTCCCTCAATTATATTAAGAAGCTACATTACAGATGCAAAGGTTGGATGTCATTAGACTCAAGTCGTGCGTGGATTGCATACCACGCTTTCAATGCCGAAGCATTGTCCAGCATACAATTATTGTGGAACACTTCGATTGTTTTGAATAATCATTGTTCATTTCCAAAGGCGTATATAAATTTTAATGAAGTTAAAGTTGTTGTTTACTTCAAACTGATTCGTAAAGCTATGGAGCTTTTTTCTTTTGTTAGGAAATTAAATGAGCTGATCTGTTTAAGGTCATGATAATGACGATATTCACAACATGTTGTAAATAATGATTTCTGCTTACAACATGTTCATATCTGCAGGAAAATTAAAAAGAAGAAATGTGTTGCCTGGTTTAAAATATGCTTTAATTCCTTGCCAAGATGTTTGAGACAAAATGATGCTATGTTTATTAATATAATATTCGGTTTGAGACCTGTTTGTATTTTCGAATAACCTACAAAGTATTTCTTAATAAATCAGAATTTTATTTATTCATCCCAATAAGAAGGGACTAAGTGGTAGACCGATAGAGACTGGCTAATAGACTCGGTCTACCATTGTACAATGACATCTGCAACATAAAGGGAGTAGTGGATGGGTTGTCAGAAGTTGTTTTTGTAAGTTCGACTTTTGAAAATCTTTGAAAGACCAAGTTCTCTGGGAATACCTCAGGAAGAGACGTTTATGCGTTCTAAACGTAAGTAGAAGGATCGTAACCCAGATATAGTTTTAAATGAAAGACGTTACAGATCGTTAAAATACTTGTGAATATTTGTTATTGTATCGGCGATGAAACGCAAAGAGTGAACGTGTGTATAGAGGTACCTAAAGGTTGTGGGAAATTTAAGTGTCTGTTATTTTCGAAAACATGAATTACCCAGCGTTGTACAGAATCGAGTGGATGTGCTGGTATTAAAGAGCCCCAGGCTAGACGTACAAACATAACTCTTTCTTGTGGCTGACTTGTACTTTACGGAATAAAAGCGTGTTTCTCGTGTTATTTGTAATTCGTATCGCCTGCTATATAAACTGTCTACCCTCTAGAGGAGAAACATTAAATATACAGCTATTTAAATCAAGACAAACTTAATAAGACAAGCGTTTTGACTTCTCACATTAGATGTTCCTGTTGCTGTACTAAAATTTATGTAAAGAAACACAACAGTAGTTATTATTATATAACAATGTAAAATCGCATTATTAAAGCTGTGTCATATCCGTCACTTAATTGGAGAATAGACGCATATATCCCATATTTATGCTTAGGTTTTTTGGACGAAAACTAGGAGTAACAAGGAGTTATTATTTTGATATCAATAGAGTATCCGTCGCTGTTTTGATATAATTGTCTTCGTTATTTCTTTTTTTTTTGGCTGGTAATGTGTTCTAGGTAGCAATGTGAGTTATTTTTTTATTTTCATCACCAGTAGCCAACAGATTGTTTCCTACAACATTAACTATATGCTTTCAAAGTACTATAGGAAGTTGTAATTATAGCTAAGGAAAAAAGTATTGTTCTTTGCTGGCTTTAACTTATCATCATTATTACCGATTCCGTTGTCTTGGATACCAGCCACGCGGGGGACCTCCCAGACGGAGAAGGTCAGCGCCGGTGCACACTCCCGAAGCCCCCATTACAGATCCACGCCCATAACCGCCTAGGGTAGCGCTGCTTCCTGTGAACAAGAGATTCTTATATATGTCTTCTATGAATCAAATAAAACTAGTATGAAATGGCCCTATTAAATCAAGATATCGAATACACGAGATAATATCATGAGGCCTTATATTTTATTTTACTAGTGTCTTTCGAGATGCCTATATAATAATTATTCGATATTTTTTTTTTATTTCTTTAAAATTATCACAATTCGGGATGTATATGAATTTCTATATTTATGGTGAAAAACGTGTTGACATGCAAAATAACATTTACTATGACTTATGGGCAAGTTTTTTTTTGTAGCTTTTGTATTTTAGGATCCGGCGTTATTAGTTCAGTAAAAGAAAGGAGAAAAATAGGAGATATTTGGATCAGCCTGTTGACATTAAGTCTAGAAGTACCATACTTTTATATTCAGTATTGATATCGTAGAAAGTTAATCTTAACTAACCTATAGTTTGCATCGAGTTGATGGTGTTATGTCGGGGCGGGCCAGTATTTCTTGGCGGAGTTCTTGGGACATCACAGCCACGAGCGAACACAGGTGTCTCGGGCAGGCTGGCGGATGTCTGAAGCTGTCCACGAACATTGTAACCGGATTCGCGATTCTGACGCTGCAGCGTACGACGGCGAGCGCCGCTGGTTCCAGTGTCTATCGGAGCCATAGCAAAATTATCATATATTGTCAGTAGTTCACGCAAAAGATAATGGGATGGTAACAAAATTATTAGATAGCAAAAGAAATAGTACTTTCAACTGTAAAGATAACTTTATAATACTGTGTTTCTGGTGTAACAACTGAATAAAATGTATTTTTATAAGCCTGCCTATATATTTTTATTAATATTTTTTTTTGCCAATGAAATTCTATTGCCATGAATTTTTGTGCTGTAGGATGTAGCTAATTTAGTTGTCAATTATTTAGCTGTAATATATATAATTAATATAAAAAATTAGGGGGCTCATAAATATGGGAGGCCCAGTTTGGTAAATAATATGCTTTTTGAATGATTTTTACTAATTAAGTAAAGTAAGTTTTTGGAGGTTACTGATGATTACCGACTTTTTTTTCTTTGCGGTATTTGCGGATGTTTTATGGTTTAAATAAAACTAATATTTCCGGATGTGCTATCGATGGAAATGACATTTTCTGCTCGTGATCACGGTTGATGCACAGTAACCAAAACATCGGTAGTACATATGTAGTTTAAAATAATAAAAAAATGCTGTAGTAGTGCGAAGACGAAAGTCTTAAATATCATTGTAATATTTTAAACGTCGTAGAATGTATTAATTCTTTAAATATACCTGTTGGCAAAGTACGTCTGTCTGTTGAGCCACTTTTGAAATTACTATTTCTTCTATTCTTGTTGAAGTTGTTTTCCATTGATCTCGTTTTAAGGCTGTTTGTTGTATCGCGATGAGGCGGCACCGCGGGAGGTTCTGATGGCCTGAAAATTGGAAAAATATATGTTCATGCTATTATATAGAATTTAATATTCTACACATATATGTTTCTACGGCGAATTATAAACAAGAGCTTTTCACTCACAATATTAACATTGATTTACAGTACAGTTCAAGCAAATTTCAAGTTCAGTCTTTCAAGTGATCTACATAGGTTTATTTTTATCACTATAAATTTTCAAAATATTTACCGTCTCCTTGATTCCATAGTTGGTGTTGGCAACGTATCGGCTTTTTTAATGTGGCGTCTTCCCGTAGGCTGCATTATCTCTGTGTATTCATCTTCAACTTCTTGAACGGGTGAAGGTGGTAATGGTGGGAATTTTGGGGATTCCGGTGTCTGAGGTAGCGGTCCCATCTCATGACCTGTACTAGGCGATGGAGGTAATTGATTGTGCCTATAGGGATGTTCCACTATTTGAATATTTAGAGGAAAATCACCTCCACTTGATACAGCAGAATCTGAGGAGGAAGGCTGGCGCATCAAGCTTACGGGTACATCCTTAGCACTAGTCGACTTATGCATACTATTTGATCTCCTCCCAGAAGAACGATCGCGTCGATCAATTGATCGCTGATTTTGGATTTCGTTATGACTCGATGATTTCTGGATATCGTGTCTTTTTTGTCTTTCCCTAGAGCTATAACGGTAATTGTTCTCTAAAATATCCTTAGATATTTCATCACAGTACTCATCCTTATGTATATTCCAGTCTTTAGGTGTATATGGGGTAAAATGTTTTTGGTCCCGTCCTTGGTTCAATATAGCACTTATGTTATTTTCAATTTTTCTTAAAGGTGAGGTATCTTCATTAGAATCGATTTCACCACTTTCTTGATCATCCTCTTCCTCTACTGTCGTGATAAGGGCTTGACGACTAGCACTATTGCTGTCTGCCTCAGCTCCTAGACTCGGCAGTGATATGACACGTACCATAGTCGGAGGGACAACAGAAAGCTCACTGACAGTTTCATTGCAATCATTTTGTGGTGCCTCTTCCACTTTACCTTCTTTAATTAGGGATTGAATGTTATCGAAAGTAGATGAATATTTTTTAAAATCAGTAAATCTATTTTGAGGAGATAATTTGCTTTGGCCACTGTTAGTTTTAGAGCCGACGACATTTTTATCACTATTTACTTGCCTACTTTTAGGACTATGACCAAAATATTCTGGATTTATATATCTATCTTGACCATTATTGAGATCTAAACTTAATCTTGACTTCGGTGAAGTAATCTCCTTACTTAATCTAGAATTCGGTGTACAAAGATCAATGCTATATCTAGAGTTGGGCGTGTTGAGTTCACGGCTTAGTCTTGAGTTAAGGTCCGCGCTGTATCGGGATTGAGGTAGACTCAGATCTGAACTGGGCCTAGAGTTATAAGAACCTACAGAGCCTGACCCGCTTATTGAAATACTAGAACCGTCTATTGATTTTTCAATGCTTCTATTCAAACTATGACTCTGTGATAGATTATTTGTATTCGATTGTGGTTTGTTGCTTGTATTTTTATTGAAGGTTGGTAATTGTTTTCTATTTTTCCCCTTTCGAATGACATATGTCCCTGTTGATAAGTCCTGGGGCCTTCGAAGTTCTGGTTCCGCGTCTGATATTGGTGAAACTATCGGTTCACACTGTGACAACGGAGGGGGCGGGGGCCAATATTCCTCACCCCAGTCATCATCAATCCTTTGAGGAATAGAACTCGTACTGGAATGCGATTGATCGCCAGATTTCTTTCGTCTTCTTCCTATAACCTGTAATGTGAAATATATTTTTTAGCTTAAAGAAATCTTAAGTAAGAGAGATGTTTCAAGTTAGTTTTGAGATACCTTAGTGCTACCGGGAGTCAAAAGAGGATCGTCACCATCGAGAGACACTTCCCAAGCTATGGAATTGCGTTTCGAAGGCGTGCTAACTGCGGGGGGAGGCGGCGGAAAGGACTCTTCGAGTGAATCGTCGGAAAAATGATCTTCGTCATTGCTTCTATTTGCTCCTCGCATTTTGCAACTCTCCATTATATCCTCCGTCGAATCTCTACACACCTCTCTATGTCTTTCCATAGAGCTGGCAAGAGTCCGGGGAGGTATTTTACATTTTGGTGAAAGAATTTCCCCATCAGACCTACTGTCTCGTTTCATACTGTTCTTTTTCTCAATACTCTTGGAATTTGAAGGAGATATTTTGTAAGTTGGTGAGTGTGACTGACGACTGTATTGAATATTTGGTCCAGGATAAATGGTCACGGGATGCTCGTTATACGGTTTGTCAGTGAAATCACTGGAGAACCCCATAAAAGGAAATACAGGCGGGTTCTCAACACTAGGTGACTTTTTTTGATTGCTCGGTGGGGCTGAGTGGCGCGGAGGTAGCCACGTGGGAGCAATCTCAGTTTGCGGCGGCCTGGATCCATGCTGTAACGATGAAAATTTGTAAGGAGGAACCGGAGCCTGCTGCAGCTGAAATCCATTCGCTTCTACTTCTTTGTCCCATCCATATGGACGCTGGTGCCTTGTCTTTGGCTGGAATTAATAAATATTCTAATTACTGTATCGTATATACAAGCATATTTTATAATAGTCAATATATAGTTCCGAAATTGTCATGATGTTTACCTAATCTTTATATAATTTACGACTCTTAGAACCAAACCAAACCAAATCATGATTTTGTAGCAATAAAAATGAATACATAAGAATGTGTTCTTTACAGGATTTTTGAGTATTGAAAGAGCATTTATTATAGTTAACTCATACATCTATTTATAAAAGCATTGTGATAGTGAACTTACAAAAGTCGTCTGTGTTGCAGTTGTAATTCCGTTGACGCTAATAATAGAGTCCAATTTCTCTTCAGCTTCGGAATGGCTGAATAGGTTTGTATGTTTTGCAGAATTTGTGGGGGACACCCTAGAAATAATGGAGTAATCATAAAGTTTTGTCACATTAAATAATATATTATGTAATTGTTTTCGGAGATTGAAGTGTTGAGTCATATGTTATTACTTAGGTAAAAGGGTTGATATAATTCTTTGAGCTTCTTCAGGCGGTGGTGGGGAGTGTGGTGATGGAGGGTCCGGAGGCGATCCCTCCTCACGCTCCTCAGTTGGTCGGAAGCCCAGCGCGAATTTCGCTCTGAAATGTGGTTATGCGAGGTATTAGTGTAGAATTGTTCAATGAAGAACGGTACAAAAATTAACTCCGTTGTTTTGATTGAAATATTCTATTTTAATGTTTCTTGCACGATTCATCGCTTCATTGAAGGCATAGCAATCAAGTATTGATATAATCTAAAGTATAAAGAAAGTTAGTAATTAGGTTCAGATCTTGAAATGTTTTAGTATGTACCAAGCGGTCAACGTATATAATTCGTCATCACAAAATGTATTTGATTATTTTCGAAATTGGTGACAAATTAAAATAAATTGTACATAACCAAAATAATTAAAAAGCATCCAGATAATGTGAAACGTTTGTTAAGATCATTTTCCTCACCGTCTGCCGTTCATGCTCATGTATCCATCGTCCTCGGAGGTGTGACCGGCGAGCGGCGAGTCGTCGTCTGTGGCTGGAGTGGCGGGCGTGGCTGGTGTGGCGGGCGTCGCTGGTGTGGCGGGCGTCGCACGCGCCTCCAACGATCGCGGTTCACCCTCGTCGTATTCACTTAACACCTGGTCCAGGAGCTCCAGAGAACGCTGAACGTCATCGCACCCGCTGGAAACGTTATGTTTTTGATTTTGATTACTTGAAATTAAAATATACCACGACTTCGGCCGCGTTAACTATGGATTATGGAAAGAGACTCAGAGAGAGCCAGATGGGAGTTTGTTATGCCACGTTTTACAGCGCCTCGTATGGTCTTTGACGTTTTAAGTAATTTTTGTCATGTCACATATAAAAGCGGTTGAACTTGAAGAGAAGTATCCTATATCCGTCTCCTGGTTCGAAGTTACCTCCCCGAAAACTTTCAGCCAAATCGGTACAGCAGTTTTTGAGTTATAAATAGTTTAACAGGACTATTTTCTTTTATGTATAGAGATGAATGATATGGTATATACTTTAGTTATCCGAATTGAGCATATATACCTGATAAAAATTAATAAATGTATCATTTGATGATAGAAAATATTTTTGCAGAATATCGCTAACTGTTAATTTTCTTCTCTCTGTTATTTGTGTTTCATTAATGTGTCACTTTAAGCTAAGATAACATTGTCAACTGCAGTGAGAGCCACTGCTTAATAAATGTTAAACAAGCTGAGACATCGTAAAGCCGACTTGACGTGAAATCAATTATAAGCCAACGTAAAGTCTTGACTTGCGATAATAGCGGTAAATTATAGAGTTTTTAATCTCACAGTTTAAGAAAATAATTTTTGTGATTATTCATTTAATAATCACCTGTACATTAATATAATTTCAAACTAAAACGATTTTAGATTAGAATGAATATTCTATATTGCATATTACATACTTCAATTGAATGTTTACTCAAAATATGGTGATATATATATTTAACTGTGAAAGTTAAACTTAATTGTAACTCCCTACCTACTTCTTACCGATCATAAAGCAACATGAGCTCGTTGCTTGGAGAAAGCTATACTGAAATTAGCGGTGTACGGCTTTAAATAGCGATAACTTTATGGTAAACAGCTTTTAACTATATTGTAACTTTTATTACAATAGCGACGTTCTTTGCACTCGATGTTACTATTATAATAATGATCAACAAAAAAGTATTTCAAGTTTTAAAACATTTTAAATCGATACTAAATAATTTGAAAAAAACATGTCCGCAGTAGCATTCAATTGTCCGAGATAATGTTAAATTGAACTCATTTCTTCAGGGCCGTGTCCTGGAAACGTTGTTGCTGCACCATTAGAACAGAATAAGAGGCTAACTATGTCGGATGATTGCCCTTATCGCTCACAATTAGTTTGATTTAATTAAGACGGTTTAGTTTCAATCATGGCCTTTCGAAGATAGCGGATTTGTATTGTTAGTTGCGTTTCCTATAGGAATTCTTTTCAATTTATTTATTAATATCACCAGCCACAGAAATGTATATATTTCCATTGTTTCACGTTATCCGTCAAGTGCTACTAAGCATTTCCATGCAACTCCCATGGCATTTCTTATTAACCTATATATTTGTTACTTAACTGTTCATTAAGCAATCCTATTGGAATGGGGTTATCCCGGAGGACAGCGATTCGTTTAAATAGGTTATTAAATTACTATGTGACCAACGTCTCTTTATAGCCATCATTAATATGTTGCATTTAATGAACAATTTTATTAACAGGACTTATAGTTAATAAATTAACTTTAAAATAAGTAGTTTGTTGGCTTGCTTTAGATTTACTTGATTTTTTTTTGCAAAAAAAAAACACACCCGCAGGAAATTTTTAAACCAGTATTCAGAATAATATTTTTAAGATATGACACAATGGATGACCTTCGTTGAATATTATACATTTAGTACTTTTTCCTATGATGAATTGAAACATTAACGATCATTTAAACACACTTGTAGTTAATGTCTTTTAGAATTAAGAAAAATTGAACATATTTTGATCTCCAACTAAAAGCAAAAATGTAATTCGTCACTTCAAATAGCGCCCCGTCGGCGTCTGGTGCATTCATTATAAGTATTCATATTAAAGGATGTATGTTCCACTATAAAGTGGTTGTAGTGGCAGGCACAAAGCACCTCTTTTGAAAGAAGAGCCGCTTTCACGCCAGCTCTCGATAAGCCCTCAGCGTTTCATGGAGTTCCATGCTATACTTCCTCAATCGAATGGTAGGAAAAAATACCGTCCCTTGTATTTGTTTTTATGATTTATAATAAACAAATTAAGAAAAAAAAAAGAAAAATATACCGATGGGGGTTTTTCGATTTACAATATGGGTTTTGTAGACGGAAAACCAACGCGAGTTCGTAATCCATGCAATAAAAATTACAAATTGGACTTCTTACTTTGCGTCTGCTGGGTCTTAAGGGCCTCTTGGCTAGTGTATCGTGTTTGTGAAGACTGATAACACAGTCGCTGCTTGTATCGGGGCTTCATTAGAGGCTCGATGTTAGCGTCTACTCTAATGATGGCCGTGTTCAAGCAGTTTTCACCCACAGAGGAAGATTCACTGTCTACCTTATTATTTGATAGAACTGGTCTATACAATGAATGTAAAACTATTGATGAATGTAATACTATTAAATTGTCTTTGTTACGAGAACAAAATTAAATCAATAGATCATAATTCAAATATAGTTAAAATATGATTGTATTTATATTTTGTAAAAATTTTTATATCAGGAATTTCGTTTATATTCATAAAAAAAAACACATGTAAATAGCAAATGTGAGTTTGCCTGTAAAGTTTTAGTCCTACAGTAGAAGTGTGGTGAACAACAGTAAGTTTAAACTAAGTTCGAAGAAGTCTTAAGAGCTTCGAAATATCAACCGTAGTTTGCAATAAACATGAAACATAAACTCTTTGTAGAATATTGACAAAACATTTCAATGTTAGCATAAGTCGGCATTATTAACAGGGGATACATGCGGCAGGAATGATAAGTTTTGGTATTTGTAAGATAGGCTCGGATGTTCTTCGTGATTCTGTATACTGTATAGTATAATGTATCGTGCATATAGTGTTTCGTGAGACGCATTGTATCGCCCGGTCTGCCACAAAGCAGAGCACTCAGCAAGAGTGCCGTGACGGGCGCGTGCCTGCCTTTGTTTTATTTCACCCACACTCCTCCACTTCGGAAACTTTTAAGGGGGACTCTAAATTGCGTCTCGTTTTAACTCGCCCGGTTACCCCTGATTAGTCGACTTGAGGTATCTAACTGCAACATTCTAATTAGGATTACGACAGCTAACGTGAGCGGCTGTAATTAAAGTATACGTGGAAATGTTTACTTGTAGGTGGCGCGTAATTTTTAAATTACGTTGTGTAGATTTCATTATAATCAGGCCTACTTCTTGGCGAGGTGGGCGCTGTTTATGCGGAAATGAGTGCAGTGAGGCGGAAGTGCAAAACGCCCCCGTCTCCCCCCGGGCGTCGACCCCCGAGCGTGTACGCGTCAACGTGAATAGCGTCTTCTCATCACGGTTACGCAAAAACACGAGATCAATTAGCGATCGCGAATTAATTTATCAATACACAATTAATATATCATTATCCATAGACAACAAAGGTCTAGTCTCTAATGCAATATATAACGATTAAAAGTCGCTTCCAACAATATTTTAAATGGCCTCGTTTAAAAATTTACGACGCTAAAATCGAAATATTACTTGAAACTTATTATTAAAGAACATTCCATTTACAACTACGGTCAAGTGTAATTTCTAATTGGACGGAAGTTTGTCAATTAAGTAGTTAGGAATTTAAGTAAAGTTAGTTTATAAGCCGCTGAACTACAGTATTGATTAACATTTATATTTCTACGGTGCTTTTGCTTTAAACAACAATCATTCTTCTTTCCTCTTAACAAAAACTAAAGCACTCATATATGCCCAGCATTTACGGGATGAGATAAGAAATGCAGAAGCCATATAATAAGTCTTTTAAAGATAACATAAGTTACATGTGGTTCGTTAAATGGTACGGATAAAGATATATTCCGAGCAATTGAATGTACCAAGTATGGACGGCGTGAAGGCACGAATACGAGGACTTCATGAAAGTAGTGTAGTTTTGTTTTAGACTTTCAGTACGGGATGTCTTGTAAGTTTTAGGCGAGAGTGACTGATCTTGCCGAACTCCCCGAGACAGATGCTACACTCGAGTAAGTAGGAAAGTTTTATCTCGTTTTTAAACAGCTGAATTTTGTATATGCATTAAAGTAAGAGCCTGTTAAATAAATTAAGGTGTAATATATTCATATATTAAAGATACGAATAACGAATAAAGTTAAAAGTAAAATATCACTTCTTTATTCCTAAATAATTTTTATACTAACTATTCTTTTTATAGTACAAATAAAAAGAAGTTAAATGAATTAATTTTTTTTATATATTTTATTTTTTTCACTCAGTCATTTAGGAAGTATGTCTGTAAAAATGCACGCTTTTTGACTGCTTCCACGATCTGTATGCATCAGTCGAATTTCATATCGCATGTCGGATAAAATAGATTTTAAAATGGTATATTTTGAAAATAATAATAATGAACAGTTGACCTTATTAATATCAATACATATCAGTTAATGAACATGTAAGTAAAGTGTCGCTCTCTCTATTTGTGGTTTACTGCAAGTTTGGGTGATTCATTAAAACATTATTTGCATGTATGTTTAATTGATATGCTGTAAAGTATCTAAATACATATTTACATGTTTATCTTCTCAAACAAAGTCGGTTTTTATAAAGTTGTCAAGGCTATTAAAGTGTTGATTTTCAGTGAAATCTTATTGGTCTTCCGCGCGACGGAAGGAAGCGTCGAGGACATGCCAATAAGCGCGGCGACTAACAACACCTCGCTCAAACGACTGCCGGAAGCAATTTGCCCCCTAAGCGAATGTTTTAAGGTCTACATTCCTAATAAGCACTTACTATTATCGGCTGCAGCGGCTTAAAGCAATTTTGTGAGTCAATATTGAACTTTGTAACTCTTGGGAACGATGTGTCCCTTTCAAATAAATCAACTGCTGGATTACTTGCCAATTCCAAGAGGTCTTAAATATCGATTTTTTAGTTATGACTGCTATCGGTTTCGTAGCTAATTTATATTATGAAATGCATAAATTACAAATCAACTAATACAAGTTTAGATGAACTTAATTTGTTCTTGTATAAATTGTTTGTTCTTAAAGAGAGGAATAAATACATGATAATGGAGCGTGCCAAACGGATATTTAAGAAAGAGGTAAGAAATTTCAAGCTTTTAGTGGACAATCCACTGTTACGGAAGACAGTGATTATTCGGGGTATTTATTTAGTAATATTCGATCACTTTACAAACGTTGAGAGCTGAAGTGCAAGAAATATTAAACAATGGAATACAACGGACGAGACAAACTGGAGATGGCAGACATAACACCAAAGTGGCGCTGAGCTGACTTAGATTGGAGGTGTTAATTAAGCAATTAGTCGACATCTCGAGGTTATGCCACGACGTCCGCATGACGGAACTCTCCTCAGAAAATTACAGCAGCCAAGCGATCTTGTGAAGCCCTTTCCAAAACACACGTATAATATCTCCACAGCCTTATTTTATTTAAATGTAATTTAGTAATTACGTTACGCTCAAATGGCGTTCATGTTGGATTATTCATTTAAGCTTTGGAATTGCGTTTAATAAGGCGGAAACTTTATTGAATTATTCTGACAGTTATAAAGACAGGCTTAAAATAGAAACGAAAAATATTTTTGATAGAATATTATTTCCAAGGCAGCTTGATGTGAAATTTGAAGCTACGACCAGATACTAACCCTTTCAAATTTCATTAAAATTATGCTGAGTAATACATCCCGCGTGATTTGTTATTATATGACAATATTTATGGTCAGTCGCGTTAAGGGAGAGTTTAATTTTCGCCCTAAATCATTAGCAGTGTCACCGAAATTTGGTATACGAGACTGGAAGGGAGCGGTTAATGTAAAATTTTTGTTGTATCACAGCTACGCTTTCATGATTCATTTTAAAGTTATCTGTGAAATTATCCTTTACTGTTCCTGATAAAACAATCAAGTGAATGCGGCTCCCTCATCGGTTTTTAGATTCAGCTTTTACTAAAACGTTCTTTTTGTTTTCTGTAAGGCCCAATGTAATTTTACTACATTAGTCCTCAACGAGAGAAATTTATTTATACTTGGACGTCGAGTAGTCTTTGTCTGTTCGTATTGTACTAATTAGTAAGAGAATTCAAAAAAATCTTAGCACGTTAAATTGACTGCGAAGTTTTCTTCTCGGTTCCACAAAAATTATGTTAACACTTTGATGTCTTCTTTCTAAAATTTATTACTTAATTTGACCAGGAACATTTTGAACAACCTGAGCGTCTCGAAAATATAGTTACTGAGTTCATTTTTGGCTTGCGCAAATATGGTCACATTTCTGAATTTTATCAAAAGCTCAAATGGCTCTTCATACGTCACCGGTTGGGTTTAGCCGTTCATTCTCTCTTGTACTGCTATTTCATGCTGTTAGCCCCTGTAAGCTTTCTATCTCTAAAGCTTTGAATTCTCACATCTGCAAGAGGTCTTTAAGATCTTTACTATTAATCATTAATTATTATCCTCATATATTTATATTTACATTATAACATTTTATGTTTTTATAACTCGATTCTATTGTGGCAAGATGTCTTTTTCTGTAGGACTTTCCAATAGTTTGAGTTTTGTATAAAGACATCAAACTCAATTTTTAATCAAATCTGGCTACATTTTTAATAAATTTTCTTATGTTAATATTAATTATAACTATTTTTTATATTTCCCTATTCTACAAATTAAATCTGTTAATTTCCTAAATAACGTTGTCGTTAAAACGCCATTAGGTTATATGACTTACTAACTGATGTTACTGCTTGCAACATAACTTAGTAAGGAACATATTTTCTTTTGTGCATTGTATAATAAATCCCTATCATAATAGTATACCAAGCATATTGCTAAACTAATTAATATCTTATTCAGTGGGATAACAACATTATATTGATTGAGGGATATAATTGTGATATTGTTCACGATAAGCCTTATATTTCTGGCCATAATGTTATTGATCTTCTGCCAAACAATTCGTATTATTCCATTAACGGCAGATTTGACTTTGTTTGACTAAATTGTTTCCTTTTGAGAGTCGACTCGCAAACAGTATTTATAGTAACGCGTTAAAGTGAAATGTTCAATAGTGATTTTGATTTTAACATCTATTAGTATTATGTATTAATTCCTAAAAGCATTTGTAAATCAATCGCCATATATATAACAACGAGCTTAATATTTTGTTGGTTGTTGTCTTATTGATCGTAAGCCAAAGCCAGACGACGCGACGATGAAAAACTATGCTTTTCGTTAACACAAATAAGTATTCGCGTTCATAAATTGCCAACTATACTATCGGTTCTCGGTATTCACTCGACGAGAATAACTTACGGTTTGGGAGCTGAAATAGTTTTATTGCTTTGCGTATATTTTATGACAGTTATCTGCACAGCTATAAACACAGCTTGCATAATAACAAAAAAACAAAAAAAACTAAAAACAGAAACTATCAAGACGAAATAATATTTGGGCGGGTATTCATTAGGGAGATTGTATTACTATCGGTTGGTGGGTTATGAGGTATATTAATGAGTAGCTTCTGTTCTCGACTTCGTTCGCTTGGACTAAGATTTGTTGTGCACGAGTAATAGTTAATATGACAAAACATTTTACACGTTTTTCAGTCAGACAGAAAATCCGATCAATAGTTTAAGATAGGTATTGATGAATTGCGGTAGAGCGAGAAAGGATAAAAATGTTTTATGTTCCATAATTCCTTTTCTGTCCCTACTCGTTTTACTCGACTGCGTTTACAAAACGAGGTATGCGTTTAGCAAGTGCGTACTATGACACCTTGTTTAAATGTTTTGATTATTAAATAAACAAAAAAGAAGTCTACAAAACAATTTATTCCACGTTTTCCTTTTATAGGTTCAGAATTGATTAAATTTCTTCCTTTATCGTCGGACGGTGTAACAAAAGAGAATAAAATTTAAATTAATAATTCAATGATTTAGTTGGTTTACTTAATTTAAAATATTTGTCTAAAAGCGATCCATGAAGGATTTATGAGATGAGATTGATGAGTTCGATATTTATTTTTAATACCAACATTTAAAAATTTGAGATCTTTTGTATACACATATGCAATAATATTTGGTTTAAAAAACTATACAATATTTTAAAATATAAGATGAAATAAGGAATTTAGTTGCGATTTATATTAATAGAAAAATAGTGGAAAATAATCAAGAACAATACAGTTGAATTAAAAGACATTTTAAAAGACATAATTATTCAAAATTTGGATTTTTTTGATGTGGAACTAAAAATAGTAATTGAAATATATAACAAAATATGTAAACATGTTATATAATATTTAAATTTTGCTAAAACTTTTCTTATATTCATGAAGAGAATACTCGTTTTTTAGTCCAAATATAAATTCCAACTTCTAATTCACCGCATCCGTTATAAGTTTTTAAAACACGTATTTAGTAAATAAAATAAAATTAATTTGGTATAAAAAGATTTCAGTATCTTAATATAGAATACCTATATACGTAGACGATTGGCTAATTAATGATTTTATTGTTACATAAAATTCATTAAGGACTTTCATTACATAGTTTAGGTTAACTTAAAACCAACTTCATTGTATAATTTCAATGGGATAAAATGAAAATTAAACAAAGGAGACTTATTATACCTATTGGAACGGTCACCAATACAAAAACTTTAAATCACTGAGCTCACTGATTGTGAATAGAACCAGCAGGCGGTCACAAAAATGCCTCTGAATAATTTAAAACCTCCTAATGCAGATTTCGCAGTTCCTGTGTATATTCTGTAAGCTATTCAAATGCATTTTTCCTAGGAAGGGAAAAACAATAAGCGTGAGTTAATAAATAATGTCGTCGCCCTTGTTCCTGAGTTGCCATGGGGTGTTTGAGGGTGCGAGTGTGAGTGGCAAACATTAGGCGCATCTCAACAATAAGCGGAGACGTCGGATGCTGCGGCATTACTAGCTTGATTTATTCGTCTGGCGTTGTGTGTACTCTCCCTAATACCTTAAACCGTGAATGGGCGGCAGTGACCATACTGCAGTACGGACGAAAATGTTGCACTATTAAACTGTAAAATTAACGTTAATAAAATAAACTAAGCTTCATATATTTTTTTATTTGTAATTTTTTTTGTTGTATGTTGTATTATGAAATACCTGTGGTATTGGAAAAAAATAACTGAGATTCAGATATAAAAAAAGATAATCTCAAAATACTCTTCTATTAAAAAAATATCAAATGTATTAAGGTTATGGAATCAACAACAAAGTATGATCGAATTCGTAACAAAAATTTCTTGCGTCGTTTCTAAACGGCTGTCGAGTGAGACATCACAAAATCAATATAATCACAGTGTTTAGTAGCCCCTTACAAATTGTATCAACCCCATCAAAATTGTGGTGTTCCAAGCCGATATTCGCTCTTTAAAAACGAACGAAATTCTATAGAACCCCATGACGGTATCTGCAGTTAATTATCTGCGTGAGGGGATCAAGGGGGAACGCGGATCTTCCCCTCACTAGTCAGAGCCAAGATTCGAAGCTATCTAAACGGTGTGCCCTTGCAATTAGTTTTAATTAAACTCGATGGGGGGATTTGATCAATATTTCAAGGTTTTTGCAAGTTCCCTAATACAGTTTCTGATAATTAATAGCGACATTCAATTTGATTTAAATTAAAATTTAATATCAAATTAGGATATGTTCATTGGCGTTCTGTTCAGTCGTATGATCTTAATTAGCTAAAAACTTGTCTTCTTACAGTAGACAATGTTTGGTTCCTATTTTTTTCGACCTAACACGAATTTAAAATCATGAATTTTGTTTTTTTGATAAATCTCAGTTTATTATTATTGACATGGCGATTGAAAACAGCAATCCGAGCAAAGCGAAAAGTCGAATTTCAAATAAAAAAAAATTGTAAGTCAAAATTTGTAACTCGTCCGCAAGAACGCCCAGGTGTTGTCGACAAGAAACAGAAGGGTGAAGCCTTTATGATGTATATACTAAGAGCGATGTAAACCATTAAGTTGAGTGGTGGGGGGTTGAATCTAAAGAGTGGCCCGCATGCAGGAGCAACTCTTGTTTGAAACTGATAAATTAGATTAATCATACTCGCTTTGACGGCCAGGTGGTAATGGAAACAAGCGACCTTTTAAACTGTGTTGACGTGCTTTACTAGTGTAGTGCCTCCCATTATGATGAACATTGAATAACATGAATAAAATACAACTTGTATCCTCCTTTGAATAAAACATGACGCGTTTACGTAACACGTGAGTTGAAGTTTAATATGGAATGAAAGGACTAATTATTAGACAGCTTTAATTCTAACCATCGCGATATATTACACATGTCGTGTAAATATTTCTTATTTCACAAATATTCTAGAACCTGTTATATGAGTGAGAATAAATTAATAAGTTGTATTGTATACGATTGTAATCGAAAGATAAATTTACATGTATCACGTGGGTTGAAGTAAAAGGTAGTTTTAAACAAAATAGGAGATACTTCTTTCTGTTAATGTAGTTTCGACATTTTTGGCTACACAACGGCTATATATATTTCTTTTAGTAAATCCGCATGGGCTATAAACGGTACAAATGGCGGAGACTATTGATTTCCAGTAAAATACCGCCTACTCATCAAAGTACTTCTTTAAACACACTATAAATAATAATGTCATAACTTTTTTGCGAATCCTGTATTTCCTATAAAGTTATAATCGATGTTTTATTTTACATGTAAAATTATGTTTAATAATAGTTATAATATTTATAGTGTTTTTGTTTTTCGGACAATTTATCATTAAAAGTTTTTGGTAAAATGAGATACTCTATAAGATTTGCTCTTTAGGTAAACATAATCTTTTATTCAATAATAATAACCCAACATTCAAAATATGTAACCTTAATCAAGTAAAAGCATCGCGTGTAAAGTTTTTACGGTTCTGCAGAATGGAGAATGTTTTAATGAGTTTAAATATCAATTTACAAGTTTAAGAAGGCCCCAGAAATGAGTTTCTATATAATAATTTATGTAAATTTATATAATTATACACGCACGATACTATGAAAATGCTAACTTCGAAGTAACAATTTAAAATGATGAGGATTATAGTTATTGTTTTTTCGTTCAACAAAAAATCTGATAGGGAATTTTCGAAGGAAATGTTAGGGCATTTCACGAGGAGTTTCGTCGTTGTTAGGTCGATGACACTGAAACACATAGGCTTTGTTGGATATGCACGCAAGCATAATGTAAGCGGCAAAAAAATACTCTTTTTAAGGTACCCGAATTCATAACACGGACATGCGAGTTCTGAATGCTTTTTATATAATTTGTAATATTCTCAGAAACATTGTAAAACATTAAAATCTACTATTTTAAAGAACAGTGGGGGATCTCAATTGTTTTCTTTACAAATTTGTACTTATACCATTACAATTGGCCGCGGCTTAGCCGACTTATTTGTTTGTCTCTTGGTGAATTGTTGACATTTGTCAGTAGCTTTAAATAAGTTTGTATTATCATACCAACAGACAATAAGTTTACAAACCTAACAATATCTAGTCTGAGAGTGCTGCAATAAATGAGAGAAGAGCCTCTAGTGAAGTGCCAGCTCGTTAGGGAGGGAGCTTAAATTATGCCACATGTCTATGGCCACTCTTATATGCGTAACTTGCTTAAAATGTCACAACTACTCTTCCACAATTTTGTATTATTTTTTTTATGCTAAATCTCTATTTCTTTTCAAACGATACCAGTGATAAACCCAGTATTTATTTCAATTGTAAACTTTCGACTTTTATTACTCCTTAAAATATTTGTTCTATAGAGAGTAAAGTGTGAAATGCTTTAAATAGTTTTTACTGCTTTGTCAAGTTTATTGTACTACGTACAGTAGTTAATTTAAATAAAACTCTAAAGTCCAAGAGTATTCCTATCATAAATGTTTAGTACGTCCATAACAACTGAATATAAAACAGTAATTTTATCAATTCATACAACAACTTATCTCTGTATAAAATTGATTTTCTATTTGGATGCATTCGTCCCATTCCTTATAATTTACATTAAACTCATACAACTGATGTAATTACATAAAGTTATAACCAAAAACCTTGTCCAATTAAGTATAAATGGCATTGTATACAGGGTAGGTAAGAATATCCTCAACTTTCCCCGATGTCTGCGGCTAAGTCTGGCGAGGGTGTTGGGAGGGACCTTCACTTTCGTTTCGCGCAAACAGCGACGCCCGTTGACCTTTCTTGCTATAAAATTTACTCATTCATTTTGATATTCTTTGTTTAAAATTCAAAGCCTGTCATCTGGGACTGAGACGTCCATGATGAGTATTCCGATTCTGTAATTCGAATTTTCGATTGAAATATTGAATATTTTATAGCATAACATTATCTTTCTATTACGTGCCGTACCCTTAATAAAAGCGAATAAAGCAAGCAATACCACCGTGTAAACAGTAATTCCCGAAATGATTTGCTTTCTAATCTAACGCGGGCATCGTGCGGACGCTCTGTAACCTTTGTGTCAGCAGTATTAAAGGTTTCAGTGTTATATACCTAACACAATGGCAGCTGGTCATCGAGCCCGCGTTCCATTATGGAAATTGACAAGTAAAGGGTAAAGTGATTATAATCCTCCGTTCACTTTGGCAGAATAGTCTTAATTTTAAAAAACAAAAACGACAAACTTAAAAAAAAGTTATAAATAAGAGTGTATCGTTGAGAAAATGTAACATGAATTTTTTTGCGTAATTGAATACAGAAAAAACGTTTTCTTTTCTTTCATATTTTTTTATATTCTGATGTAATAATTAATTTTTATATTGAACTAAAATTTGTAAACAAACATTTTCACCCAAAATTATAACGCCTCCTATTGAGGATGCCAGTAAATTATACCACACCCAACCGTAAATATGATTGGTATGGTGCAAGCTAACGTATGGTTGTTATATGAATCGTATGATAGTAATTTGAATTTAGAACCACGTTTACAGTGAGCAAAATCATGTATTCCTTTCAGTGAAAAAATTAAAAGAACCTACCACGGAAGCTACTGTTGTAGATTAGTGAATATTTATTTAGAGGGGCTAAAGAATTTAGAGCACGAAAAGATTGAATAGAGTACCATTCAAAATCGAAAGTCGACATCCTAAACAAATTGACCGAGTCCGCGTAGGATTAAAATCTGTTGCCTTTTTCTCCGGCAGACAATTTCATGTACACACATTCTAGCTTTACATGTATGCAACATAGAAGACATTTTGGGATTTGCTATTGATATAGGAGTTTTATTAAATTTTTTCCTGCCCTTGAATGCCTTTGAAAAAGTCAAATATGGCATATTTTTTTTTAATTTCGAAGAGATTGGATTGAACGTTAAATGACATAACGTTTGCTATAATGATAACATAAAACCAAAATTGCCCTCGGATTGACATCGGAAATTACAGAGTATGGAAATGACGAAATTAAAAAGGGCCCTAAATCATATTCTCTAACTGTATCTATAGTATGGAATTTATGTTCGGCAAATTAGTCCATTTTAAGATGAAATTGAAATATAAGTATTAAAATTTAACTCTTTCACATAAAATTGGAACTACTCTTTCCTGGTTGATTTGTATTCGTTGATAATATACTTCTAAAATAGGTGAGAAAAGAACTTTTTAAGTATGCAATCAAACTGTCAAATTTCCTTCATATAAATAAAAGAACATTAGTTTTTCGAATAAATAACGATTATATTACATCAATGTAAAAATGTAGCTCAATAAGGATAATTTGTTTTGTCCCTTTTGTGGAATATTGTCCATTCACGGATAATAGTGTTGGCCAGAATCCTAAGCAAATTGTCGCTACGGGCCCAATGTGCGTATTATTTACCTTTATCGTGAAATTGCTAACACAAGTAGGAGACTTTTCGTCGTCAAAAAATCAGTTCAGCACAATACGTGCACTTGCAGAAACTTTTTTTTAAATATAACACATTTTAGTTGCTTTACATCAGTGCTGCTGACAATTTCTTAAAAAATTTACAATGACGTATATAATTAAAAATATAAAGTCGTTATATTAATATGATGGGATGACTCGCGTTCAAGTAATGGGATTTGAGTATATTTCTCCGAGTAATTTCTCGGCTGGGAGAGCTTGTCATTCCTTATATGTGTAAAATTTAATTTGCTAGCCTTCGTAATCCCTAAGTAAATGCTCTTGAGGTATTCGCTGCAGTGCACCGTAAAATTACAGCAAAGCGATATAGATTCAGTTTGTAAGTAAGCTGCAGACGAGCTGAGAGACGCTAATCGAGACGACTAGGTTATTATAATTGCGAGGCATTGACTCTTAGTGTATCAAAGGCTTTGAGATAAATTATTTTGAAGTAAATGAATGCGTCCACATGTTCTGTTCATTAAAAAAAAGTTTTTTTTTAGCAGGAATGTCTTTAAATATTTTGAAGGCAACTTTTGTGAAGGTACCGCTTTGATGGGTTGTTGTAATGGGCTCGGCGGCCATGTTCGTGGAAACTTTTACGGGACGTTGATCCACTTCTAACCAAAAGTATAAGTGACCTGTGTCCCTTCATTCTTTAAGGATCAACCCACCATTACCCTCGTGTATTCTTTTAACCTTTATGCTTTTCTATCTAGGAACAACTAAGTTAAGTGAATATTAAAAATAATATCTTAGTTCTAGTGATAATATAAATATAACTTCCCTTTTAAATATGTATGTAAATCGAAACCTCATCTGCTGCCTACTACCGTAAGCTCGCTTGAAAGCCAATGACAGTTTTAGCTCTGTACCTAAGCTATTTGTCAGCTATATTTGAAATATATTGTATAATATAAAAATAAACTGACAAAGACTTATAAGTTATAACAGCTAATTATACGCTTTACGTCTGCATACGTGTATATACAGCACAAAAATCTATTGACAATGTTTGTGGTCAAATAGTCGTTGACCTTATTCAATAAGTATTTTTAGTAAATACTTAATAGTTAACTATATTTTTATTCTATATATTTAATCCAGTTTCGATAATTTGAAATAAATTATTATGATAAGTAAAATGTTAAGTCCATTTAATCTTACGAGATTTTACGTTCAGAGGTTCAATCTTTTCACACTTCAGGACACGTAAGCGGATCATTTTCCTTCCCCGACTACAATAAAAATGGGATGTCCTTGGAAATATTTTGCATACGGCACGCAATTGCGCGCGTGACGGATCACGTAAATATAAAAAGAAATGTCGGCTCCCTGGAGATGTTCCTTAACACTATCGCATTCTCATATGTCTTTTTACCAGTTCCCGGTATCATCAGGGATGGGATAGTTTCGCAACTTCATTTGTTATTAAAATATTTTGTCCCTCGATGTCTAAAAAAACTCCACGTGTCTTGTCAATTTATTAAAGAATTTTGCATGCACTAACAAAATGTTGAATATAACATTGAAGTCAAAATAGAAAGAACTTCAAAGTTGGAGGTGTGAAAAAAATTAAAGTAAAAGTTAGACTGAACAAATAAAGCTCATTTAAGTGGCTAGCAAAGTTACAGCTGACAATTTAAACTTAGTCTGGGGGAGGTGAGAAAACGTAAAAGCGCGAGGGTGTCTCACTGGACACTAACAGTACGAACACTGGCGACATTGATAAAGTTGTATTGGACTAGGAATAACTGACTTAACCAACGGAGACCTAACTTTCAACTAAGCGTTAATATTATAACAATGTATAGCAGACTTGATCCGTAGGAATCCCGAAAGCGTTGTTCTTTCCGCGATAAATATGCACAGGTGCTATGAGAAAAGTTTTATCCGACTTTAGATCATTTATGTAGAGTGTGTCGCATTTTATTTAAAATTTGTTGCAATAAACATACGACAAAGTGGCTGTTCTTATTACGTCATCTTAATAACGTTAAGTCCCCCGTGAACAATAACTAACCAAATCTAGACACATAGAACTCATTCGGGACGCGTCTGGGAAGTTTACAGAGGAATGGAAGACGAACAGATTATAGCGATCGAAATGCGACTCAGTAATCGTTTTTGCATTTAACGCCCTCTGTAAACAGTTGCTTTTATATCAATTCTTTTATATTCGCAGATAAAATCATTTTCCGGGTCACAGAAGCCTCGCTTTTATTAAGGTAATTAAACAAGTATTAAAGACGTTTCAAACAAATGATCTCCGGTTTGTTTATGCTACAAAGAAACGGGATATTATTCGACGATGAGAAAAAACCATCTGCCTACGAACGGCATTAAAAATAATAAAACAAGTAATAGCTCTATCATTCCTGCACCTGTTCTTCGAAGCAAACCCTCCGCTCCCCGCCTATCCACCCCTAAAGTACTTTATGATGAGGGCAGTTTTGTCCCCACTTCACATCCACGATCTAAGCAGAATTTTGTACCTTAAGAAAAAATCCCTTACATTGCTAACGTGTTTTATATAAGCGCCTCAATAAAGAAATTATTTAACTGTTAATATATAATGAAATTTGAGAAATAGCTTCAAATAATATAAATATAGCTAGAGAGATACTTATTTATGGAGTATCTTATGATTATTATATAGCGGATAAATAAGAGTATAATATAAGACTAGACTCACAATACCTCAAAGTATTTTATTATTGATCTTAGTATATTAAATGTTTACATTACTATGAGTATAGACAAATATAACTAATGTATTATTTCTCCAATAATAATCTCAATACCTAACGGGGTAGCGGTAAAGCAGATCAGGGCTGGATTTTTTCTACCTACCCGACAATTGTTAACACTAGCTAGCTAAGACTTGAAATAGAGTTTTCAACTAACTGACTGTGTTATTATAATAGTTTATGTAATAGTGTTATGTGGATGTTTACTCACTCAGCTCCATTTTTTCCCCTGTGCAGCATGCCCGCTCGTGCCATTTCACGTCCACGCCCTGAAAATACGAACCATCCATTACAGTTCGGAGGTCTACATTTTCCTTATCGCACTTTACTAAATACCATAGAGACCGGCCTTAAAGATTTACCCGCCATTACAATTCAAGATGTCACAATTTGTAATTACAATTTAACAACGCTTCCTTTTTTTTTCAGTGGAATAGATGAAGCTCTTGGTTTAATTTGATTATTATTTGTTAACCTACAGATAATTAAAATTACTTTCGAATATAATAGATGAGAAATTTATGTAAGTAGTGTGTTTATCCGATCAATCACGCAGTCAGCACTGAATCGAATTGAAAGATTTTTTTTTGTATTTAGGAAAGTAAAGAAAAAGTAAAATATTGTGAAATTCGGTGTGAAATCTAGAAGTAGCAAGTGCAGTATGAAAAAAAATAATTAAATATAGTTACAAAAGCTATCCCCGCATCGCCTGTTTGATAAAAGCGGTAATTTAGACGTTTAACAAGCAATCAATTCTGGGAGAGCTTGATGGATTGCGAGCGGGGAATATTTCATTGTCGAAACGTTGCATCCGTGTAAATCGCGACATCTTTAACCAAGGTATACATTGGAACCGGCGAGTAATTAATGAGACGAGACTTCGCCGTGGGTTGCGGAGATAACTTAAGTGCACTTTTACATTTCATAGAAGCGATTTATGTTATACGAAGATGGAATATATTTATTCTAAGAATATAATTTAAATTTGACATCTTCTAGACTCAGTAGAATATTATATGAGAAAAATCTATTCGCTCATTAATCAATGTTTATAACTGACTCAAGTTTTAATATAAAACAGTTAAATTAATAAATAAAATAATAAAAGGAATTTAAGTTAAGTGTCTAGTTATAACTATGATTAATCAAACAAATCGCGAGGTCAACTTGTTTAATATACAATATCTGCCCGCCCACTACCAGCTACTAATTAATTATTTTGGCCTTTAATACAATAAATGTCAAGTTAGTCATTTAATAGAATAAATGTATTTCATAATATGCAAGGATTTAATTAATTACGTCATTTATACAGACAAAAAAATGATCATGTGAATGTGACAAGATTAATTTTTATTTTTCTATTTTTCCTTAAGTGTCCGAATAGAATTTAAAACGCCTTTCACGAAATAGTAGAGATACTTCTAAGCTATCATATAGTATATACTACCATGCATGTTAGAAAAATCATTATAAATTACGATAGTTTTTTTTACGTGTCAACAAATTATAATGCCATATAATGCCAATAGCAGAGCCATGCCCAAAAGCATAAACAAATATATTTTTTTTATTTCACTCACAAGACAAAATGATTTCAATTACTTAATACGCAATTTCGTTATTAGGTTAACCAACGTATGTCTAATATAATTGTATTAACTGTTGATTTCTGTTTCATTTGACGTATTTTATAAGGAAATAGGGATGCGGTTGGTTACTTTCATTCGGCCTCATGGACCTCTTATTGTCAGCGCGCTAGGAACAGATATATATGATCCCGAGTCCGCAGAATAAAGGTTTAATGGTATACTATTAATGGAACTTCGAACGCTGAGCCGTGTATTAGAAAGTAAAGGTACTGATAAACTATATAAAAATAATTATCTTCTTCGTGTAATGTTTCCTTTATGTATTTTATGTGTAATGTTAATTCTAAAGTCTCGATACCTACAAATTTATTTAGCATTGAATGTTAAACAAATCATTGTTAAAAGAAATTTATTTATCTGTACTGTATTAAAAGAATCCTACGTAAATGTACGTAGAGTATTTTATTACAGTTTGGTGTTTCATTTGTTGCTATTGGAATTTTCGGGTAGGGGAATACCGGAACGATGGAATTACAAGCCACCCTTCTCATTCACTTTATATTCAGATCTCATTTCATGTATCTATAGAGCACTTGCTTAATGCAAAGAATGCAGAAGTATATTTTATATGTATATTATGCTTTGATGTCCCACTGTCATAACGTAAATATCAATGTCAGTGTGTGTGTGTGTTTTGTTTTCGTTCGTTGTTAATTTATACAATAACTATAGAACTTATCAGGATGAAATAATGTCAACGTTGCTTTAATGAAGAGGTGAGATACAATAAAAGATTTCCAAAAATACTGTATGATTGTGTGCAACCAGCGTAAAAAAAAATATATATAGTTTTTTATGCTACATTATAATATTATTGATATACCTGGACGACTGGCCCGGAAGTAGGTATGCTGAATTAGTGCTGGTCATTCCAAATATCTGAAACAAAAGCACACAAACGTCAGTAATAATCAAAGCTACGTGTATATGTATATCATTATAATAATTATTTTCGACGTAAAATTTTGTATGAGAAGATTAACATACTGAATAATTCTCCTCTGTAAATGTCTCTCGAATTCATGTTATTTGCTCTCTCACTTCACATGTGAATGGCGTCTACAGACGTAAATATTATCTGCTACTGATATAACATGCACGAATATTAATGGTTAATAACTTATATAAATTTCAAAGCTATATTTTCCTTAACTATTTCGACTGATTGTTAAATTTATGACAGTCCTAGTGTGACCGAATATTTTGTTATTAATGACCAAAACTATTCCAAAAATATCATGTTAAATATTTTTTTTAAAGTAAAACGAATTCTGTCATTCCGATGAAACACACGAAAATCAAGGTGTAAAATATAAGTTTTAAATAAATGGAATATCCCATTTATTTGCATATATGATTTTCTTGAGTTAACTGAGAGTCAAGTGAAAATAGCAAGTTAGAGAAAAATAATATATTGAAGAAAAATAATTCCCTTTTAATATTTATACATCAAAGTAAACTACACACATAAATGGAGACTAGAGATAAGGACTGAGTATTTCTTGTATAATTAGGAGTGCGCGTAGGAATAGTTTTTGATGTAGATTTAAAACCACAAACAAAGAGAATTGAAGTTAATAAGCCTTTATATTAAATATATATTAGTGAGCGAATATTCATATATTAGCTTGTCATGCATATTACGATGATGTTATCTCATTTTAAACATAGAATATAATAAAGAAATAAGATACCATCCCACGCGACATAAAAACGTAGCAATGACAACCTCACATTAGTTATGAATAATAAAAATGCTTAAAATAGTCAAGCATAGAAGTTTATATAACCTAATTCTCTTTGTCATTTATGTTGTTCCATCATGAAAAGTTCAAGATTCCAAACGCAATTATAAAAAAAAAAAACAAATGTACAAAGATTTTTCACATCAAATTTGTATTTGTGTCCTGAAAATATGTCATTGTTTCCAGCGGTGCCTCGCAGAATAATTTTTAGTTGAAGAGATCAATTTAGCAGATATTGGGAACGGTTCGAGGCCGATAGGGAGGGGGAGGGGTGTCCTGATGACCCATATGCAAGATTCATCAGTTCACACATCGCAGCGCGGACACTAGTAATACTGGACAAAAGTTATACAGTGTAAAAAAATAATGTTAAAACGCATCATAGGGGGTAAATCTCAGATTGTTTTGAAGTAATCGGCGAAGTATTTATCAAACATTTGGACTAATCACGTTTGAATCTGAAAATATTGCAATAATATTAAATATATCCCTGTTTAAGGAGAAATTTACATACGTAGATCTATCCCACAGTGGACAATGATTCACTAAAATGATTCCGTGCGCAGGAATTCCAAGTTCTTCAATAGCCATATTTTCACCGATTTTGATTAATAAACGGTTACGAATATACATATACGAAGATTTAAAAATGAAAATATTATATTAGTTGGTGTTTAGATAAACGTTATGAACTATCACGGGCACTTGTTTTCTTTATATTTGACCGAGTACGACTTGGAGCTCTAATAGAAAAATATCGTAAAAATATAATGCGTTTCTATTTCCGTAACATAAAATCGTCAACGGTTTATGTTACGTGTTAAGTTTTACATTGACCCATTTATCGGTGAACAGAGTTGTGCCCGAAGCAAGGAGGACCGCATAAATGAACGTTTACGATCGAATGTGGTCTCCTACACCTGTGTTCGCAATAAAACGCTTTACTGCCTACGAATGGTACAAGTCCTCATAAGTTTTCAACGTTTTCAGTTTATCTGAACCGTGAATCATTTTAAGACGTGTGTTTATGTGGACCGGTTTAGCACTGGTTTTAAATATCAGCTAACATAGTGAATGCGATTCTTAACAGTACTTTGGAATTAGGATTTAATTTATATTACAAGTAATAACAACGTAACATGTAAATGTAAATAATATATTAGTGATAAAACTATGTTGTTCATTTTTAATTTGATCTGGATGTTTTAGATTTCACAAGCTCTTATATTTATTACCAAAAACTTATTATCTACCTTCCTTCCGCCTTAACCTATTATTAATGTTGAGTGTTTTTAAAAGTTTGTTTTATAAGCCACTCGTCTGTATTGCTAGTGTTATTTGCCATAATAATTTGAAATTATAGAGCATTATCGTTTAACTACATTATATGAGACGAAATTTTAGCTTATTTTATTTTTTTGCCTCTTGCTAATTCTTGGTCAAGGTTATACTCACATAAATTCCACTAATTATTGACCTGATATCTTGCACCTTATCTTTCTCTGATCTCCGACATTTTAAAATTTTGTTGAATAAGAAAAGGGTATAGTGAGAAAAAAAACTTTTTTTATTGAGAATGACTCTTAAAATTTTATATTTTAAAACATATTTTTGATTTGGATATTTCCATATACATGTTCATTTTAATTAAAGTCCTGAGTCAAGGGTTCCGTGTCGAAAGGTATTCAAACAAAACCGGAAGCCCTCGGACCGTTCGTCCAAAGTTATGATATTCGTAGACCGAAAGCAAAAGTTTTTCGTGAGCAATGTCAAAGGAAGCCTCATCGGTGCGGGTGAGTTTTGAATACTGACATGGCATGCAAATCAAGTACGAAAGAAGATTAAATTATAAGTTGAAATTTATTCGAGAGGACGGTCCATGATTGTTGGTTTTTATATTATAATATAAATGTAGGGTGACGAGTATTCAACTTGCATCAAATAGGTAACCATTTTACGATTCATTACCGACTGTTTCGTTATGTAGTGTTTTTGATACAAGGTTTGTTTTATGCGCGTTCTGATTATACTTACTACCTTCAAGCTATTGGCACACAAAATTTTGATATGAATAAGTAGCTCGTCGTATAGATTGTAAATATTGCGTGTGTACACAATACCGCCTGTCGAATAAAGTGTACCCGGTTGTTTATTCAAATGTAACAAATTTTCTCACATCAGTCCTGACTGAACCAAAAGAATATGATTTATTTATAAGTATAGTATAGATAGCAGTATCTACATACATACACTAAATTTATATTGATGTAAAATCAATTGTTCATTCTAATCCAACGTTTTTTAAGTTACTTAAATTTTATTTTTTTCTTTCTTTATACTTGTAGCCATTTCGTTGAGTTATATAAGAAAGTATGAAATTCCAAACCCGTAAAGAATAAGGTAGTCTTGAAAGATTCTGAAAACAACAGTTCGTTTGAAAGTTTTATAAATGTTAAACAAGAATTTCTATAAAAGTGTTGTTTATAAAAATGAATGAGCATCTAGGGCTTGATAACTACGCTGTGTCCCATATCCTGACACCCAGTGGCCCAGTTAGCGTTCGACAATGCAGAGGCTATTAAAACCGTCCATGTGTTAACAAGCTAAACGTATTCCTGAAAATGAAATGAAACGAAATAAACTGATGTAGCTCTAGGCCAGGTCTTCTCTGCTCTTGATAAAGCAAAACTGGGACAATTATAATTACAAACTAAAATGACATTTCTTTTTTTTCCCTTTTTTTTTTTAATTTAGTGCATTTCATACGTACAAAAACCAGCTGAGAAACGCGATTCCGCTGCATTGAAAGCGATAAAATCTGGAAAAATTTCTAAAAATAGATAAATTTATGCACTACTTTAAAAAACAGCTTTCCTTATGAAGTTGACCATCATACACAAAAAACGCCACTTGTTCTCACATAAAACGTCTTCAAGTAAAATATACATTATATATATTTAAATAATTTATTACATTTTATCATAAAGGCTACCGTGACTAGTGCTGGTTAATGTTGAAATAAAGGCAAACTATAAGAATAATTAATTAGGGGTACTCCGTTTCCAGTGCAACGTAAATAATATTGAGGAGCGTTATTTAGAAGCGGTGAGCCCCTCATCGGCGCCTGCGATGCAACCACAGACTGATTGTGAATAAAATAAAACAAAGAACTTGACGTGAATAATTATGAAGTCTACTTAATAAAGTCAGTGTTGAGATTTAAAAGATATGAAGCGAGTCGTCTTCGACGCGAAAAACTGTATCATCTAACTAATATTTAATTTATATGATTTTAAATTGTTTATCGCAACAGATTAGATTAGTAAGTGCACAAACAATAATCACACGCGGATACAAATGTGGAAAGTTAAGAATAGTTGCAGTTCAATTGAGAATAATTAGATAGGTAATTCGAGTTTCGTTATAAGAAATTATTCTTAAATCGATATTAATTTACCGGAATGTAAATTTACCAAAGGTTCATTAGCGTTTTATGGGAAATCTAAAGAACGTTTAAGATCTTTAAAGATTAATCAATGTCACTAAGATAAGTCTCTGTCTCATTAAATTTTATGGGTAATGAAGTTCACTGCACTAATGTCTAGAATCGTGGTCTTTAATTTAAATTCTGTTTACTTGCAGTGCAATCTTCTCATAGCAAAAAATTTAACGCAAACTAACAAACTTGGCAAGTCTTATCTGATGACAAGAGGCGGCTGTCTCAAAAAGATGCTTGCTTACCGTTTACCGAAGAAATTTAAGTATTTAAATTTATCATAAAAGAATATTTACATTTAAGTTACACTGGTTATTATATTGTATTTTTTTATTAAAAACATTTTAATGTGTATCCCTTGCATTCGGTTATAAAATATACTAACTACATTTCAGTTTTAAAACTTAACAAAATAGTTATTTTTATTTTTGTTCCTCATTTATTTGTAAGACATTAAACCATATGGGAAATATAATTACAATTTCAAATCAGTGAATCGATTACGGATACTGAAAGCGATCATATACTTATTACACTTATTTAAATCACTAAGAAAAAGGTATTTATTATATTAACGTTATAACATTAAAGTCTTTGTATATATAAATATAAATCATTTCGTACTCAAAGTAGACGGAGAGCATTACTCAAGTTACTTTCTTTGTAAGTTTAAAAAAAAAAATGATCAACTGTTCGAATACTCCTTCCTCATCTTTATTCTAAGGTCTTCTATTTTGTAGTCTGACTCAAAGATTGTTAGATAGAGCAATACTTAAGATATTATTTACATTTTAAATTACTTTTATTTCTTTAAAGCTTTTCTTTTCATGTATTTTATATTCAGGCAGTATGGCTTATCTATTCAGGTATTTGTGTGGCGTAAATAAATGAGTTCATTATTGTTTGAGTATGTGTGGACAAAAAACCCTTGCATAAAAAATCTCTTGAACTTTAACCCTACAAAAACTTTAAAATTTGAGCTCCAAAACAATTTTAATGTCACATCAACCAACTCTGTCTGAATATTTTTTTAAAATATCCTAACAATTTAGTTATTAATTCTCTCTAAATAAAAGTATGTACCCAGCGTCGTCAATCTTGATGACATTGCTCCCACAATTTATATTAGCATAATACTCTCTGCGATTGTGGAGAATACATTAAAATGGTAAAAGATTCAAGTTGCACTTTAAATGTTGAGTACGAGTAAATGCATCTCGCTAAATTATCATCATTACCAGGTAGAAAGGCCGCCTAAAAGTCCAATTTTATAGTCAAAGAAGGTTATTTTAGGTGCGGATATGAAAGTAGTATTGTGCGAGGCAGACATCAAAAGAGGTATATCAAAGAAGAGTGTTGGCACATAGGGTAGCGGGCGGGGCGCGCCCCTTCAATAACAGTAGGTAGCAGCTAGTTCAGATTTTTACATGAAGCCAATTCGCCGAAATGTTTTCCTTTTGTTCGATAAGCAAATGATGTCGATGTAGCTATGGGAATGTTCAGAGGCATGTCTGATACAGTGCGTACCTGTGACGAAACCTACATCAATTATAAAAAAATATGTGTCCTTTTTTATTACAAATGTTATTTAAAATTTAAGTCAATTAAAAAGCAAATTTTTCATCAACTATTTATTATCGTGGTTTGAAACGTTTTCACTAACACAAAGCCTATTTATTATAAACAGAGAAGAATGTAGTGAAAAAACAGCTATACGTTATTCCATGCAACCAGTCACATGTTTCAGAAACGCGTAAATCGTTTAAAAAATACGATTCCATGCGATTATTTCACATCATTACACTTGTTGTTTGTGAATTCATCTGTGAATATTCGGCATTTCAGCACCTTTTAAGTAAATTACCCTTAAAGAGGATCTTATTAGAATTAATGAAAACAGGATTCATCCGAAATAGCCACATAAATTTCATGTCGTGATGAATATCCAGTCAGGGAACATTAACGAGGCTGTTAATGTTACTGCCAGCACTAAATGCAGTGTTATTAGATAAAAATGACAAGGATTGAAGGGACTTTCCAACTGATTTACTACAACTTCAACGTGGTTTATTTTATTAGAAGTTGATGCTCTGTCATGTTAATCAAATACTATTAAAATAATATAAATCAAATTTAACATAATAATAAAAGATATAACCTAATTAAGTGCTACCTAAATATCTTTTAAAGACGGAACTTAAAGTAAAAAATTTTGACAAGATTTTACAATTTTACATTTACCGGAGAATTTGAACGATTATACTAATAAAATAACGAAGGTGTTACAAAATGTTGAGTGTTAATATATTTGAAAGAAAAATATATTTCAATTTTTTATAAATTTAACCAAACCAAGTCACATGTACTATGTACATACTTTTGCTGATTAAACTAATGTAAGTGAGTTTCGCTGAGAGGGATAATGCAGAATGTAATTCATTGTGAATAATAAATAAGGCATCTCAAGGTGGAATTGTTACTTACGTAGCAGGACTGACATGAGTACTGTTACACGGACTATATATGATCCGTTTAATTGTGACCCGATTTGTGATTCATTGGAAGTCATCGATGACACGCGGGTTTTATTACGTTGAATATATTATATAGAGTGTTGTTGGGTTAGAGTAGACATAAAGCTTTTCTCCGCTGTTATATTAGTCAATTTAAAAATTATCAGATAAAAGTTATTTGTTAAAATATATTGGAGAAAAATAAAGAAAATAAATCACAATGATGTTACAATAAATGTTTGGTGCTATATAAAGCCGTTATACATGAAAATGAAGAAGACAATAGACTAGTGATAGTTAATATCATATTTCAAACGAGTTATTCCGTTCAAAAACCAAGATTTTCCTAACAATGGCTGACCGATACAGATCAAACCGTTTCAAAACTTAAACGAAAGTCCGCTGTGAGAGCGGCCTCTAAATAAATCGCACTTTACAAACAATACACGTATTGTTTTCTTGTGAAATAAGTTATAAGGGGAACATTGTGTACGGAAATAAATCAAGAAATTTCACTCTTAATTTACAACAGCGAGATTTGTTTTGAAAATATATACTGCTGTAATGTTAAAGTTATTTAAATTGATCGTTTAAAATATACTACTCGTCTGATGACTTGATAAATTGCCGCGATCTATCTTACGACATGAATCATGGCAAAGACAATGGAAGTACGTAGCCCGACTCTTATCTTATTTATTTAAATTTTGTCTCTCTTCAATGTTTCTATTATCTGGTTATAAAGTTCCTTAGTCTCGCTTAATTAATCAAAAAAAACCGCTCGAACGTTTTAAGCATATTTGTATTTGGTTTCAAAACAAAAAAAAACGAAAATCGGTAGTTCTTATCAAAATATGTTAATTTAAAGAAAAAGTATAGCAGCAATTTTGAAAAATATATTTTTCTAAATGAAACTAGTATTATTCGGATTTACTACGCGGATTTTATTATTTAAAAACTACCTTAACTTACCTAATTTAATCTTAGATCTCAATATATTTTTCCTTTATATTGAATTTGTTAAAAATTCTTGCACAGTTAAATCAATCCCTTTGTTTTTAATGAGTTCACAAAACAGCGATGGTAATAAAAGACTATTGGATATTCGAAATTCAAGAGGAAATGCTCTTCTTGCATTGTGGCCATATTAACTCGACAACGGTATATCGGACACTAGCTCCAAAATGACCCAGATTCAACGCGGCTTAATGTGATAACTAAGGACCAACACATACTGGATTATTACAGGTAGTTGATTGTCATTGTAGATACCATTATTTTTTTTTGTTGTGACAATTAAAAATACGTTCAATCCTATCTTGATGTAACTCCAAAAAAGGCGTTCTCTTCAATTTTCCGATCTTTTTTTTTATTCTTTCCAATATCTTAAGATATAATTTTTATCATTTAATATTTGATGATTTCATATATGTAAGTTGGAGTATACTAAAACTATTCTTATATCACTAAAGTCACTGCGCAGGTCTTTATAAAAATTATCACAATATTTATGAAAGTCAAATAACTGATAATAGACATTGACTTGTATGTATGTACGTATGAAAAAAAAATATAATTTCACATAACAAGTTAGGTTTTATTATTATCGGATAGCACATTGTTATAACCGAATTGTATTTTATCAGGATGTGTATAATATTTTTGTTTATCTTATATCTTTAATTATAGGTATATTTATCTTTTACCAATTTTATATCATTAAAATAAATCAAGTTTAGCCGAGTAATAAACTGACAAGGGAAGTGTTTAGGACTAATCTTCTTCTATAATTTGACGAGGGTTCCGCTTAGGTTGGTTCTAATGTCGTTTGTATTAAGTTATAGATACAGCCTCAGAGGAAAATAAGGTTTGACTCAACCTAATTGTTAAATACGATTCCTTGTTTAATATAGTTGCTGAGATTGATGAATTAATTGAATAAAATATAACAAACTATTTAAGATTATATTGTAATATACAAAGTTATTCGATTATATTATTCAGTTATACAAAGACACGTATAATTATAACATGCGAATCAAAACAATCGCCTCCAGCTATTAAAGAGAATGAAGAGTCAAAAGCTTTGTTGTGTGAAAGTCAAGTAGCGTGAAATAAGACTTGAAAAACGGATACAAAAAAAAAAAAACGTTTTCATAAAAGTATAAAGAATCTACATGAACAAACAGAGCCGTATAAATTTCCCTCGGAAAGGTACAGGACTATATTGGAGGTAAATTAGCATATCAGAGACACGAACGAGTTAATGAATAGCGAACATTGTCATTAAACGGCTCACGTAAGATGTACAGCTTTATATATATGTATATATAACTTATATATATATTTATTTATTGATAGGATAAAACCGAATAATGCCTGCAATTAAAGTCGAATTACAGTTGATAGAGACTCGGGATAACGAAGCTATCAGATAAAGCGATATAGGTACAGATTGTATCACGAAGTTACATTATACATTACATGTTACTTGTCAAGGTAAATGTGAGTATAATGTTATTACATAAAAAAGCACAATAATTTCAATATAATAATCTCAAAATATTAAAAATTATAGAAACAAATTTTATTTCAAAGTTCGAAGTGTTAGAGGGAGGGTCACTAACTCGCTCAATAAAAAGTAATGGACTGATGCTGATTGAATTTTAGGAAATATATAAATATCGTTTCATTTATAAAGGGCATTTAATTTATTTATAGTTATTACAGAATTGATTTGCTTTTTAATATTTTCATTATAAATCTGTGTGGGAAGAAATACATTGAACGGAAATTTAATTTAAACGAATGAATAGATAGTTTTTCTTAGATCTTTGTATGATTGCGAGATTCAGTGACACGAAGGCTTACTGTATTTAATAAATTTGTTCAAACAGACGAATTTATAATAAGCCAAGATTCAGATAAAGTCCACTAACAATACTAATACTACAAAATAGCAGGTTATTAATATCAACATTTAAGATTTTCACATCAATTTGTTAGATAATATTAATTTTACCTAATACGACAAAACTTCAGGGTAAAATTTAAACTCTTATTCAGTAAACACTACTGTTATAAATTAAATGGTATAAAGTAAATAAAAATGACTAAAGAACCGGTAAAGAAAGAGCGCTAATAAAACCACTTTACGCAGTGAGTGCTGCGAAATTCCTTGAAAATCGATTTAATTGAAGTGGGAGCTCGTATAGCTGGATAAAGCGAGTATCAAAATGTCCTGACTCTGTTCCAGGATTGTCTACCCCTGGCAGCACGCCAAAGGCACCAACTTACATTTTACTATACGATCGGGTGAAACACACGGAATATTTATTGTTACAATTATGTTACTATCGATATAGTAATGTATTCGACTGCAGCGATTTCCTCCGTGAACTGATGGTAGTATAACATTTATGTATCTGCGATATTTCAAATACAACCGCATTTTGCATCGTTAGCTGTTTATATTTAGGTTTCTTTTGCTTTACCCTTTTTTTTGTAACCTAATAACAATATCTTAATATATGTTAAAGTATTATAATTATGTAAAAGCTGGTCTGTTTATCTCTCGTCTTTAAGTCTAGCTACTACTAGTAAGAAATAAAGGATGTAAGAAAATTTAAAAACAAAATAAACCACTGACATTTTAAGAATTTAATATAATTTTTTTTATTGAACAATATATCTGAAACAGTTACTACGGTATTATGCAAATATGATGAATGTAAGACAATTTAAACAGCCTGTACTCATATCTCTGTTAAGAAATTCTTTATACATACACATATAGAAAATATTTAAATCCTTACCTATGTACATTTCAGTGATTTATCTTTCAATACCTTTCAATATCAAGACTTAGATTTTTCTCATTCAGAATCAAGGAGATATCTTGTGGAAGAGGCTTTTCAAAAGAGCAGCCTACTATTGTAGGTTTCCTGAGGGAAATACACACGCCATCTTGTCGAAGTTTTAGCCACATACATTAAAGGAAATGGAGGTACATTAAGAATGTTACAAGGAATAAGTACCGGCCACGTTTTAAATAATCATATATTTAATTGCACAAAATTAAACTAAACTAAAATAGAAAGTTTAAATTTAAATGGGACCGATATTTCGAGATAAAATATCGATACTGCGTATCAATATGGCCTAAATTTGTATTAGTTCAAATGTTAATATATCCGCTGATTAGAATATGCTTTATCTGATTAAACAAGAGTGTGGCTGAACCGTCGACATTGTGCCATAATTGACATAACATCACAGAAATAATCAATACAAAATGCATAATTAAACAGTCGTTTTATCGAATGTTAATATTTATATTAAACTAATTAAATTCTCTTATTTGGTAACGGCGATATTCGGTATCTCGCAATTAGTCAGAGATTTGACAGAACTGTCATCAGATTTACATTAATAAATGTAAACATAACAATATTAAAATAGGTCATTGAATAACTCTACGAGCTTATTGTATTGTCTTCGATAACTTGTTGTTTTTCATTTACCATATACGAATGCTATATGTTCGTAGTTATATGTAAATTTCGTGACGTTGCCCCGGATATATCTATTTCGGTTATCCAGGTTATGCAACTAAAGTAAACATTGGTATGAGTGTTCGGTAACGCGGTACGAAAGAGCAATATGTGAATGTTGGTTTTAGTAGCAGAAACTATCTAGATTTTTCTCATTCATTTAATATAGCATTTTCATGAAATTATACCTTTTATTAAAATTATTATGTGCGTCGAAACTTATCATTGTTTTTAATTAAAACTGTCTATAAAGTCCGTGTCCATTATTTTACTAACATTTTGCTTGGTAATTATAATTTCACGGGATGTACGTTGATACAAAAGTGCCATGGCGCTCTATAGAATTTCCACGTTATTTTTATTATGACACAAATTTACGAAAATAATTTCTCGCTAATGGTACATATATGAAAGTTTTAAGTACAACGTCAGTTAATTTTAAAATCAAGTGAATGTAAATGTTAATTCGTTTCACTTATTTCTCTTAAATTTAATGTATTTGTTCGTCAACGTTTTAAGAGTTATGATAAATCATCATATTAGTTTTAACGACCAGTAAATAGAGGCATGAAAATGCACACTGCAGATTAATTTATACGAAATCATCATTCTTAGGTGAAAGTTCTTAGCACATATGACTTCTTATTATTCGATGAAAGTCAAGTTAATGCAATTTTATAATAATTTTTTTTTGTTATTATCTAGATATTTTTTTATCGAGTGTTTTAAGGAAATCCTGAGAGCAACAGTCGCGAGTCCGGTGACGTCGCCCGGATGCAGCTGGGCCTGGGAGAGTACAGCCCTCCTGTAAACTGGCTGACATTGAGCTTGACTTAGACACAGCTAGAAACATTTTCCCATGATTAATCAAAGCTATGAGGGTCATTTGTCTCCAGACTTGGTTCTTAATAATGACGCCATTTAATATTGTGTACTATAATTTACGCCAGATTCTTTCTGTTGCTGATATTTTAACAAGTGATAAAACCAATGTGACCTTTCGTTTCTTTTCGATTTATTTTATCGAGGTAACTAAATCCAAAGTCATGCGGCACGTTAAAGTTGACCAGTGAAAGCGTACAATGTGTTTGTGGCAAGCAAACAACTATCTTATTCACCATTTTTGGAATTCACGTTTAATTTAAAATTGATAAGTCCGTTACTTATAGAGACCCGCATATATAGACAAGTCATTGGTAACATAAATTTCAATCAAGAGATATTTATGTTCAGTACATATATCATTACATTTATTTAGGTATACATACATTTTTTAAGGTTTAAAAATAACGAAATTATTAAAGAAAAGCAAAGTAACAAAAAAATATTGTAAATAAAATTCCGAAGAGAATTTAAATTTTAATAAAAAAAATATATATAATAGAATGAAAAATCACGCAACATCTCAAACAAGACTCGAATCGCGCCCGTCCTTATAAATTCTTCAGTCTGTATTATTTAAAATTTTACTCAAATAAGCTTATACTAACTTTAAAACATCAGTGTAGAAATAAACATACTTCTTATTAAAACTAAATCCCACGTACAGGAGGCAATATACATATAGTTTATAGTATTCATATACCGAACTGGTAATTTAACCTTTATTTGTAGTGAACGTTATTAGAGACCAACTAATTGCTTGTGACGTGTCGGTTACAACACGGATGAGCTAATGAATTCACGACTTTGACAACATCACAACCGCATAGTATAAACTAAATTTTCGTAACATTACGATGACGAACAGGTATATAGAATTGTTAGTGTTGTCATCATTATATTTGTTTTGTGTTACAAATTATTCGTTAAACGGTTCAGTATTGAATAATGTTCTTAAATTCTTAGAAAAATATTTCATGAGCTTAGAATTATTATTTGAAAAATATTTTCATTTATGTGTTTAATGCGAAAACTTGTCTAAGTAACATATTTTTTGAATAAGAATTAAGAAATGAATATTTTATAAAATTTAAGTATAAAATAACGTCACATAGAATGCGAAAAGAGGCAAGAAAATTCTCACAAATTAGGCGTAGACTGATCTAAAAAATAAAAATTGTAGGTAAACTTAATCGGTTATAACTTTACAGACCTTTAAGATGAAAAAACAAACTATAACACAATAAAGATACCAAGGAAGACGATTGGAGGGAAATCATTTTATAATTAAAGCAAAATGTTTGGAAATGAATTATAGTATACAATTGATTTAATATTTTATATGCACTTGTAACGTAAACGTTACATCGCTATATACACAGAAGCCGCAAGATCTCAAAGCACTTACTACGTGTGGTGAGATGCTGTCACAATTTGAGTTCACGAGTTCGATCGAGAGGCTTACTTTAGCGGTGCTTTGAACAGATTTGTTGGCGGACGAATCTAGAAGGAAGCGAGGCAGATCGTTGTGATCGTAAGACTAGTTTAGGGTCCCCGTCGCGTCTAGACGGCGGGTCGGATCCCTGTCGGTAGCGGGAAATTATGTGACGTGAAAATATATTTCGATCGGCAATCTACTTTACAGGTTTGGCGGATTTTTGATCAGAGATTTGATTGTTAGATAATGACGATTCCGATTGTTATATATAATGTTCTGTTAAACGTTGACGTGTTATAACGATAAATTGTGGTTACAATGTCAATTTATGATAATGTATTTACTACCATTAAATGGAGGTCGCATTATTTTATTTATTTTATAATATTCTTGCGTTTAAAGTTACGTAATATTTTTAAAACTTGCAATAGATCTTGGCTGAAGTGTTATGGGTGTTTGTGAAGTTTTTTATGGTCTTTATTGAAATATAATAAAATTTTGCCTCCAAACTCTGCCATAAACCAGCTCTCTGTATAAAACAAATTCTAAAACATGGTTTTCTGTACAAAAGGCCATAACCTGCAATGCGACATTAATAAAAGGCATTTTAAAAGCAGTATTCGAAAACACTTATTCGTAAATTAATTTTATTCTGTATAAAAACTATAAATAAACTCCACTTATACAACATGTTCATGTAGTTTTAAATTTCAATACTTCGACATAAAATTATTCTGAAATTTTACGCTGCTTATTTATGGACTAACGAGTCGCAATTTACCTATTACAAGTAAAAATATCTAAGAATCTTATTAGGAAATGTTCAAAACCTTAAAATTCCAAAGGTCCCAAACACCTGCCACTTGAACAATGGATCCTACCTTAGTCCTTAATCATAAAACAGTATTAGGTTCGTTAAATAGATTTTGAAACTGCGAGACATGTGAAAGCCTGTACAAACAATAGCAATCATCTGATCTAAGAGGCTACACAATGCATTACAAAACGAGTTGGTAAATATGTCTCGGTGAGAGTGTTAAGTGGCGAAACTGCTCTACAATGGAGGCATTATCAGCGGTTGCTTGGCGCATATCAGACATAGGTCATCGTCGCAACCTTTCACCGCTGTTGCTAAATAGTGTATTTAGCTAGAACTGTCTATTACACAAAGTAAACATAATAAAAATTTGAAGATCAGAATAAAGAATTTTTTTTTTAAAAGGATTATTTTATAACAATAGTTATATATTTCGCTTCTAATCAATGTTTTTGTGTAATTTCATACCTAACTAAACTAAAATGATATTAATTTACGATAGAAGCAACTAGTTTGTAATGTATTTAATACGAGATCCCTAGACCAATGAATTTAAATATTTATCAGTCTCAGGCCTGTTTAAATACAACCCTATATAGTTAAAGAGTAAACTTTACGCTATTTGAAAATTTATTTACTTCTGTAATTGGATTTCAAGTTAATTGTTATTCAACGCACTTTTTCTGTCCGTTCGAAATGAAATACTGGTTCGTTATATTTTCTTTGTCTTTATTAAATTATGTAAGTTATTTAGCGTACAATTTTAATTTAATATAACGCTGTTCAATACGAATGTTTTTAAATTTATATATATTATTTTTAGACATATGCAGATTCAGATAGCTTTGGAGATGATTTCGCAGGTAGGTATTTTGAAATAGGAAAATTATTTGACAAACAAAGGTCACGTGAATGTTGTAAGCGTAATATGTTTCAAATATAAATATTCAATAGAAAATAATAGAATGAGATCTAAGATTTTCGCGAGTTTTATTCATTTAAATGAAACTAGTATTATTCGGATATACTACGCGGATTTTATTATTTAAAAACTACATAATCCCGACGTTAAGGTTACTTTGCAGCAACCGTGATCACGGGCAGACGAGATCACATCTCGTATGTAGTTTTTAAATAATAAAATCCGCGTAGTATATCCGAATAATACTAGTTTCATTTAAAAGAAAATAATAGAATCTTTCACGAAAAAATAATACTGATATATATATATTTAGTACACAATTTGGTTTTGGCACTACATTAATTGGAAGTAACTCGAGATCCATTAACGACTCATGAAATGGTTATTCCGAACATTCACACGGGTTGTAACGTACCCTTTTTCCGATAACACTTGAATCGTTTAAGTTAGAAATAAGAGAACGTAAATTACCTATAGATACATTTATAATAACCAAGTTTTATAAAAGATGATGGCGAGAAAAGAAACTCAGAATCCAGAGTAGGAACGGATTACAGTAGCGGAAATCAAGATAGGCACACATCGCTACTTTATGGTGACACAGGATCTGGTACGTGAGATCTGACACGCTAATATCAATTTGAGGTTAAGTTTACGAGATTGATAATCAAAAATCAATTTAATCGATATTAATATGACTTTATATTTAACAGAAAAGCGGTCTATTATGACTGGTGAGTATTTTACTATTAAATCCTGACCTGTTTTCCCGTCACATTCGTTTCTCGCTCCTGAATTCAATGAGATATATGAAATTGCGTTGATACACCGAAATAGACAAGCTTTGTATCAGCCATTTTTATAAATTGAATCCGTCAGTCCATAGCTTCAAAACAGCAAGATAATGGGCACGCCGCTATGGTTTTATTTTATATGATACTTTATTTTGAATTTCACAGGCGATACTTTTACACCTCTCGACATGTTACCGATAGCAGAAAAATTAATAAAAAAAGGTAAGTAAAAATAATCAAAAATATAGAAAAAAATAGTTGTATGATGCAATAATGATAGTTCATTTTTTTTGTCGACTGTCCAAGTAAAATAACAGATATGAGTAAACCATTCTATGCTTAGATAAACAAAAGGCCTCGTTTTGAATTTAAGTAATTTCAAAACCCTTTTTTGGTTTGATTTAGCGCACTATGTTACATTATTTTTAAGATACAGTCACAATTTTTTTTTTTACTATAGGTAATAGACGAATTAACACTTGCGATTTAACAATGTCAATTAGTATTGAAACAACGGGATGTGCTTATTGTTTCAGTTGAGGAGCCCGGATGTACGTATTTACATTACGTTATAAAATGGCTGATGGGATTATTTTATTTTATAAATATTTCAATATAAGGACGGCTTTGTTGCAGCTGGAAAAGGCTTTGTCAGTTCCACGAAAGGTCCCCAGGAACTTGCGGATAAGTTATTCGAAGCATTCTGTATGTTTAATATATAATGAAATTATTTATTTACATAAATTGTTAGTTAAATACGTTTGTATACATTTGTATTATATATTCAGTTTTCAGCACCAAGCGGATTGTCACATTAAAAGGTAAAATCTATTATAAAAAGTATTAGATCCAAGTTTTATAAGACGATCCCATAATGAAGATTATGTTAACATTGATAATTTTTGTTTAGACTACGATATATCTGGTTTAGACGCCTTGCAAGCCCTGGCTATTGAAGGAGAACGTAAATATTATAGCAACATTATTTATTTAATATAAAAAATAAACTAATTTGGCGCATTTAAAGACTTGGTACACTAAGACCGAATACGGATTTAAATAAAAAAATGATTCCATATGAAATAGATATTGATTTGAAAATGAAAATATAATTTAATTTATAATAGCTGCCGACAAAACTCTAACAGAGGATGTGACGGAACCGGCACAAAGGATGTATTTAAGAGGTGAGTATATTCAAAATAAAACTTATCACTAGTTAAAAATATAACTATTACTTTTTTTCGTTAACGACACCGCAATCGTTACTTTCAGGGCAGATAGTAAACATCAACAAACCAAGGAAAAGTCATTTTAAGTGTGAGTGAATTGTATATTCTAGAGATATTTTTTTTATAAAATAAATTAATGCTAATTTTAATGTCTTCAAGTGGTAACAAAAACGGTTCCGAAAAAAGTCAGTCAAAAAAAAATCACAAAAGAAAAAAGACGAGGTAATTTTTCTGTTATTATATAAACGGCTTTCAAGTCGCATCCTAAAGCTATATTTTTTTAGGAATTCTGCTGGCCAAGAAATTACCGAAACAGAGAAAACTGATTGTCAACCAACAGTCGAAACAGAGCACAAACAGAAGTCAAAAGATACGTAACAAAGATAATAAAAAGATAATGAGGAAGGGAAAGAAAATCAATAAAAATATAAAGATGAAAACAACTAAAGTGGGCAAAAGGTTGAAACCGGGTAAGAATATTAATTTCTAAGATTGTTATTACAACAGGCTTAGTGGGAACGTTTGTTTTTAATAATATTAAAGGTAAGGCGTCACCGAAGTGTCGCTGGAACTACGTGTGCGTTGACCCAGCCGACTTGGACACCTGCACGGTTCATACGTCATGTGGCGACACTAGCTCAACTATGTCTGGTAAAACTTCAAAACAATGACATCCAGTACAATGACAACTGGCCATTAATATAAATACATTTACAGATTATAAAAGAGAAAGAGAAACTAAAGAAATCAAAGAATTCCGTAGAATGCGTAAGTATTTTGTTAAAATATTATTCCATGGATTATTATAATATAATCGTTTTTCTATATAGTTGGTATCACTCGCGTTGACGAGGAGGTCGAAAAGATATGTGAGTTATTCCTTAATTATTGACTGTTAATGTTGCCATAAATAGTTGAGGTAATTATAAAATAATTTCAGTGGAATCCCGAAACATAAAAATACGTCCGGCAAATTTAGGTAAGAATGAAAGTTAATGAAAAATTTTCATTAAACATATTAAGTATTACGTACTTTTGAAATTTACCTATCGAAATTATTATAGCAATATATATTTTTTTAAACATCAGTCTTTTCATACAATAACTGTATAAGGTGACGTCTATGCAAATGAAAATATTTTGTCTCAATTACAGAAGCAATCAACAAAGTGGAAAGTTTATCAGAGTTCTTCAATAATATCATCGACCGTGAGAACACTGGTTAGTATATTTTTATTTAGTGTAGCTATAACTTGAAACAAAACTTTACTATAACGAAAGTGTAAAAGATTAATGGAAAAATTTTCATCGGATATTTTAAGTATAACATACTGTATATACTCGTATATTCGTGAATAAATTTCACTTACAAATAATATTTCAGGGTCCACAGCACCGATCCAACCAGATGTAGTGGTGTAGATTTATATCCACTCGGAGGTTACGAGTTTGTGTATTTTGTTTTCAATAAAAAAAATATATTCATCCGATTTCATAGAAGCGATGGCTGAATAATGCGTGGATTTCATTTTTAAGTATCATTCCTTTTAAAACTGGCACAGGAAATTATATGAAAATATTAGTTTTAATTTACTTATTACACTCAAACGTTACTACACATGAATCTCTTCTGTAGTCTGCAGTCAATTATATATATTTAAACTATTTCTGGATCTATTAAGTTTTAAATGAAGTTGTTATATATAGGTAGCGGTCCCTATAAATATATTGTAATATAAAACCCAGTCAAAGGTTAGAGGTTACACACGAGGCTCCGTAAGTCGGACAAGGCCGACGTAGACACTAGACAGTAGTCTCAGTACGGAACCATCTGACACTCCAGCCATTCAGCCTTTATATTTCACAACAAAGAGAACAGTTTCATTGAGAAAGTTTAGATAAATGTTGGCGATTGAGCTTAGAACTGGGGTAGAAGTATAATGCAATTTTATTCTTTTTATTACAGACAAGGGCACTTTGTTAACTTTCTTAGATATCGTAGGCGGTAGACGTTTGAGAAGGCTGCGTTATAACAACAACAGCATAAAATGTATGAATTTTTTCACGTGATTCAGAATTAAAATAAGAATAGAAAAATTTTATATTCTTTTTTTTTTTTTGATCAGAAGCGTTTTTTAAGCAGTTGCAATGAGTTCTCTCTGAACGTGCGTCGCTTCTAAAGGTTTTATATTCAGAAAAATACAGCACTTCATATTTATAGCGTTCAAACCATTCTTGTAAAGTTCAATGTTCAATCATGATTCATTTGACATTCATTTTGAACGATCAATTGTTACGTAATTATACAAAGGATAAATAATGTCGAAAATACTTTCAGTTTATTCTTCTGATCCGATAGTTTTGAGAAAAAATGATACAAAACTAAAATTTTGTGACGTTAAACAATTTTTATGCAGTCACTTTAATGACCAAAACGAGTATACTATATTAATACAGTATAAATTTTGATCTGCCCATAGTACCGTTGGCCCTATAAAATACGTCAGTGAAAGCTTTTAATATTTTAATGAATTAATCTCATAGCCAATGGGATTTTTATTTGATACGAGATTAAAATATAGATGATAAATTGAGGATTTTATGATTAATAAATATATAAGTGGTGCAATTTATATGCACTGTGATCTCAAGTCAATCTCATTTAACGTAAATTTTTTACCACTTTCGGTTCAATACTTTAAATCATATCAAATACTTGTCTTTCCGTGTTCCAGATATATAAATTAGAAATTCTATTAACACCAAGGCGTTTGCTTTGAACGAAGTTCACATTTAAATGATACAGTATTTTTCGGATAAACTACGCGTGATTTATTTTTGTAAAAAACTACATACTCCCGACGTTTCGGTTACTTTTCAGCAACCGTGATCACGGGCAGACGAGATGTGAGAAGTTCACATTGTTATTAGAGTCGGTAACAACAGCTCATGACCGAGTCAATTATTAAAAGAGAGCATTACAGTTACACTAAATAAAGGAATTGAATTCATCAAAGAAGTAAAAGAAGATATAATAATGAATGACATCCACTCAAAAATTAAATTTTTAAAATTTCAAAGGACGATTCTCGTGACAGTAGGTATAAATATAAAAATTATATTCCATGGAACTGTCAACTCGCTGACGACTAATGAGTCCGCACGTCATTTTGTAATCATATATCAGATATAATTAATCAAAAACACATCCGTCCTTCGTAATGTAAGTTTACTCGCGGCTTAATGTATAAATTGATTTTGATTTCAGCGGAACGTGATTAAAATGTATGTATAAGTTTATTATATGATGAAAATCCCGGTCCGCAGAATTGTTCTGAACAAGAAACGCTCGTTTAACGCTTCATACAATGACATTTCAATTTGACTTAGCCGTGCTCGGATTCTGACGTTGTATGGTTAGTTTTGAGTCCAGGTATGCTAGTGACAGCTACAAATAGAGAAAATACATTAAATCTTACTTGAACTCTCAAATAATACGAGTATAACAGCAACAGAATATTATAAGGAATCTCGTACACGAAATGATTAATAAACGTAATTTCCAGGAGCGTGTCAGCATAGGGTTGCTCAAATTGTTATTTTATAATCGTTTATACGGCAGGTGAGTTCACCCAATTATGTTTCGATCAGACGCGGGCGGCGCGCCGGCGGCGTGTGCGGTCGCCTTAACCAGATTATTGGCCGGCGGCAAACAGCCAAAGCCATAAACTCACCACAGACTACTTTTCCAACGAAATGTTTCTTATTAAACTAGCACAGTAAATAATCTACCGACTAACTCTTACGTGCCCTCAACTAATACCTTTTAAATCGTTTTCTTTTCATTTATTATATTTCATTATCCAATTCGTAATTGAATTTAAATTTCAATACGTAATGTGTAATAACACCGCCAGTTTGAACAAGAAAGTATGTACATAAAACATTATTGAAAATTATGATCAAATAAATTAAATAAATATTGACTTCGGATAAAATGACTTCGCTCCCATATAACTCGCTGCGACGCGACGTCGACTCGAGAATAACTTGATACAAATTCATCACCGCGCATTAGGGAGAAGCCAGAGTTACCATTGTATTTAATATTAATAACATCGAGCAATAGACATAGCAGAACAAAAATTAAAAACTTTTTAATTAAATTTATTTTAATATTTTTGTTGCAAATCATCTTTATAAGGAGAGAAAAGCTGTTATAAAATGACATTTTTAACCTAACTGTCGGTGAAATGTCTAGCATTGTATTGTTAGTCCAAAAGCTTTTGAGAGTGCTGGCTCATTGTCGATTTCACGTTGAAATGCTCCGAACTATCGTGAGTTGGATCTAACGTGAGATTATCGATGACTAAGTAACTATATCATGGAAAAAATAACAAGATCAACTGACAGACATTCACATCTCGTCTGCCCGTGATCACGGTTGCTGCAAAGTAACGGAAACGTCGGGAGTATGTAGTATTTAAAATAATAAAATGCGTAAAGTAATCCGAAAAATATTAATTTCATTTAAATGAACACTCGCGAAGTCTTAGATCTCATTAACTATTTCAACATCACTTGCTTTTCATTCGAAGAAATCATTTATTATATAAGTAGAAATTACCATGAGGTTATATTAAAATGTATTGACAAATATAGATCGGTTTATTAAAGTCAGTACACGCCCTAACATCGTTCAATCTGTCAAAGGAAACTAACTGAATACAGTAATTAATAACCTAATAGATTCTGTGACGATAACTGACCTCGGCGGCTCAACGTGCTCCTTGAAGCGGTACGGATATTAAGCGGGGAGCACATTCGACACTTGTATAGGTAAGATCTTTAATACACCACACCGGTATCACTTATAGACAAATAGATGGCTCGGTGCAAGTATATTGTGTATGTAGAAATTACAAAGAACACTCATTGCAGTAAAATATTTTTTGAAAATAATAATTTAGATAGGAATTGTATCAAGTGAAGTAGGCAACGTAAGGAAGTAACTTTACATATAAGACTTCCGAAGAGGTGAAGAGATTAAACAGTTTGTAGGATGATTCGCGTTTTATGTGTTGAGAATGTTGACGTAATATGAGTACATAATTATAAGCAACCCTACCTGTGCAATAACAAAAATTAACACGTGTATAGTGTATACATGTTTAATGCTAATTTTAGGTCTCATGGGAAGGTAAAGTTAATGTTTGTTTTGCTTCCATTGGTTACAGAAATGGGAGGGATTTAAGAAAAAAATTTCAGTCGTCAATCTTTAAAAAAAGACTTCAAATATGATAACTAAAATTGAGAGAGAAAATTATTGTTCAATAATTTTGCATATTAGATAGAAAATATTTCATCATAAAGTATAATATTTATAAAAATTTAAAATATTTTTTATATTTTCAATATTATCATAAAACATATATATATTTCTTTTGTTATTATTAAGAATAAAATAACGATGAAGGTATTTTTTTTTGTTTACAAGTAACACTCTTCTATCATTATGTAAGTGTCAATGCCATACTTGTAAATTTGATTAATAAGGAAATAGACAATTGTTATCCTGTCTAGTACGGGGGTATAATATATTAGTTTGAAGGTTACGCTATTACTGAGCCGTTCATCAGATATTGGCTTCGACTATAAATACCACAGAGAACTCACAAAGCAAGCCTGTTGCAATCTTTTTAAAAAATAAAAGAGGAGGCGTCATCGATGCGGAAATTCTGATAGCTGGCTACATTGAAATACGACGTTTCTTTGTTACTTTCGGTTCGAGAATAGAAAAACTAACATCAATAGTTTTTGTTGTGTTTTATCTCAATATAGCAACAGGATATAATGTGTTTGCTACCAAAATGTCTACAAGAAATTAAGGAGTTTATAACATTTAAATGAAAAAAATATTTTACGGATTTAAATGAATACTAGCGAAAGTCTTAGATCTTGTTAATTTATAACATTGCTTTTATTTTATGTATTCATACATTAGATTCCTTCATATGAAACTATATTCAATACTGCTTGTATATCTACGGTAGTACGTTAATATAAATTTAATATTATGGAGTCAGAACTTCTGTATATACTGTGATCCGATATTACTCAATATTCGTGGATTAGTAGAATTTCTCTGGGGCTTCACAAGCGCGTTACGACTCCCTCCTAGCTCCGGCATTTTCGATTTTTTTGTAGCCTAAAAAGCTATATAGTTTGATTTTTATATATTTAGTAAGACACTCGTCTTATCTTTTATGATAACTTCTAGTTACTGTATAAACTTGTACAACTCAAGAGTAATAGTCTTTGTAATATATAAGAAGTTAAATTATTAAATTATAAATCTAAATGTCAAATATTTATCACGTTGAAAGCCTTTAGAGACATAGCATCCAGCTAAGGCAATAATTTAACGAAAAACGTTCATAACAATTTGGAAGGCTTCATTTAAAAGCAGAAACTAAATGTGAAAAGGTCAACCTTTAAAGCATATTATTTTCCGATACTGTAAGTTATTACGAGTTTTGTGGGTATTTGTTTCAGATACTTTTGACATTGATATATAATGAAAGAAATATTTAATATTCTTATAGTTATAGCTTATTCTAATAATATCATAACTAGATGGAGAAGTTTATATATTTGTAATGTGTAAAGTTAAAAAGTTATTTACAGATGAACGTAATTTACGTTTTTAAGTATCTTTGATTTACTATTCCAATTTCAAATTAAGAATATCATTTTGTATACTAGATAGTAATATACATATCAACATTTTATGAAAATACTTTTATTACATTGAATGTAATAGTGAGCAAAATATCACGTTTTCCTTTAAGAAAAGAAGTCAAAGAGTTGCTTGTCCTAGATGAAAACGCTAAGACTATAACTTATAAGACTATTATTTGTCCTTCAAAGCAGATATTAGCGCTAGAAGCGGATCAAGCACAATAACCTACAGTACATAAAAACTAACAATATATTACAAGATCTCTTTTACCTTCTCAGACATCTAAAATCATTCTTTCGAGCGCATTAGCTGCTAACTTATGCTATTACCCTTAATTACCTACGAGATATTTTAACAACATAAAGGGACAAACACTGTTTTACTCTTGAAATATGCAGATCTCAAGGGTGACTTTCCCTTCACGAAAATGCAAAACGAGGAAGTTTCGTTCTAAATGAAGCAAGCAGCTCCCCTATGGGCCCGGACAAATAAACTTTTCGTTCACGAATCACAAGGACATAGCGAAAGTTTTAAAACTTTCAGCTTATGTAACGGGAAAGAAGGACAGTGACAAATTATTATTAATGAGCTCCTAATAGTAAATTTATATATTTCAGGATACAGCTGGTTATAAGGATGCAGTGAACCAAAAAATCAAAACTTCGTCTAAGATTAGAAAATAATTGATACTGCCATGGCAACCCTTTAAATATACTTAACAATATAATTTTAATATATTTATTAAATATATTGTAGATAGCGAGGTAAATGAACAGTTTGTAATCATAAAACGTAACAATAATAATGTTAGTATATCGAGCCCAAGGCAAGGCGTCCCGCCAACGATTGGATTAAGTAAGGACGCCATAAGCCGTGTCCCTTAAATAACATTTAATATTAACTGCTCTTAGGATTACCTACAGGAACACCCTTAAATAGATCGGGTGTAATGGCGGCGATTTCCGCAGTGAGCACCAGTTTGTTCGGCAGTGTATGTGGTCAGCGTAATTTCCCCTTTGATATCAAACTATACAACTAACCGCACATATGAAAGTACATACGTAATAAGTTACTTCATTGTAATCTCAACTTATTTGACGATATATAAATATAATTAATGGGACATTTATTTTAAGAGTAGCATTTAACTAACTTTGATTTTATTTCAGTCTAGTTCGTTATTAGCATAATTAAGACTATTATCACGACGTAATGCAAATAAGATTAAGTCTAGTGACAAACAATGATCTGATTTTAAAATAAATAATAGTTAAATTTTTAATTCAGATTACGTTATTTTACAATGGTCTTATTTGGAAACGTTATTCAGGTATTCCAATAACCTTCGATACTGTTTACTAAACTGGTGCACGAAATAGCAACAGTTTGAAACATCGAAAAAAAAAATGTTACCCAATTAAGTTGAAAAAATTTTTTGTAATAAAGAGTACACGGAAGAGAATGCAATCGAAAAATAAACATTTACAGAACAGGCAACTATAGGTACGTGTACAACAATACAATCGGACGGCTCGTTTTGATGGACTAATACAGAATGCTGACGATTTTTCTTTCAAATCTATCTATCGTGATGTATAGTAGAAAGTGTTATTTAGCAATAATTGTAATTAAACCAACCTTTGAAACATTCGTTGCTCAAAATGTAGTGGAATCTGAAACAAAAGAATACTGTATCATACTTCGTATTTTCTTAGGTCTGTTATGCTCAATGACAACATATTAGGTAAGTAATTTATAATGCGTTTTAAAATAAAAGTTAGTTTATTATTTTTAAACAATATGTCTGTTTGCGTCTCGATTCTCTTTGAGTCGTTACTTCCTATAACATAATTCCTTAACTAGTTATATAAGTTGGTTTGGAATAATGCCATATGAGCCTTCGCACACATCAGGCTAGCTACATCGTCTATCAATATCTGTCGGGCGCCAAGTACCCAAATAAAATTATCATGAATGGCCTGCAAATGACATATTCTGTTTTCTTTCTCGTATTTCATTATGACCTTATTCAATGCCGTTCGTTTTGAATAGATGTGAGCACGTTTAAGGGAACGTTTAATGAATATTTTATTGAAAATTGTAACACAGATCAGTGAAGAAGTTTGTTTTACAAGTATATATCCTATTCAAACAAATAATATTTATCCTATAACAATATTTAAAGTTTACAAGTGCAGCTAACAGCAAGGAATATTCTCAAATGATATCGCTGATAATCCAATCGTATTAGCGTAGATAAGCGGAAAATCACATTGGAAAATTCAAACACGGATAGCTGGTGTCATTATGAAATTCGTTATCATTTTGCTACTTTCAGCCTCATTGAACATGACGGGACTGAACAAATTAATCATAAGACACATGTAAATAATTCATTAGCGATGGCACGGAGCCAGTGCCTGCGTCCACTGCACATGCCCGTCATATCTTCTTTATGTAAGCTTAATTATGGAAATAGTTCAAGGGTTCAATATAAATTGGTGTAATTTGCATCGCCAGCGATCGACAGATTGATCAGCACTTAACCGCTCCTCTATATTTCTATTAAAATATTGAATTTTTATACCTATGATTAATTGATTATATTAAATTTAGAGATTTTGTTAAAATACTCAATATATACTTATCGATTTAAATGCAGCACGATAGCATTAAATATCAATCATCTAAAAAAAATATGATTTTATGATCTTTTAAGTTCAAATATTATAAAGAGTCGTTTTGAAAAAAAAAAATCAATTCGAAAGAGTATATATATATTTTAAATAACAACCAAACAGAATGATATCTTCAACTTCTAAAAGTCATACTGTCTGGTGCGTATAACTGTCCTTGGCACATTATCTGTATATAAATCTAATCTATTACAACACTGACATCAAGTTAGCACATTATGATTCATCACAATTATCCCGGGATAAGATGTTGTTATGTCACTTATTACCGAACACACGAAATAGGAATTATAAAACGAATTCTTGAAGAATGATTGTAGTTATAGTCATTGATAACATTAAATTAATACGATGACGCTGTTTAAAGTGTTATTTTCGATCGAGTATTGATTGCACTTAATAACAACGGATTTCATGTTATATATGGTACTGAAAGAACACGTGGCAGCAAGGGTCGGTCATTGACCGATTTAAGGGTACCGTTAAACACTTTCGCGAACAACTGCGGTTTCTCTAAAGGTGTGTTCCAGAAATTATTTCATTTAATATTTATATCAATGACATTATATAAAAATAGGTCTCAAGTGTATTTATAAAACATATTTAAACTATTGAGACACTGTTTAAAATAACGTTAAAGGAATGAAGTAAAATATACTTTGTTTTTAATAGACGCCTTATTTAACGCATAAGCCCTACTCTGTCAGCATTAAATTATCAATGAAACGTAAACATATATTCACATTTATATATTTCATACAGTAGTTTATAAACAAAATCGTTGATTTTAAAATAAGATTAAACTAGTTGAGTCACATTGTTTCGAAAATTTAGAGCTCAACTCTATGACGAAACCCACAATGTACCGAAAATGTGCGTCGCATCAAATATGAATGGGACGAGGTGTGAACCGGCTTTAGGTTACTCTGATCCACGACTCCTGATTATATTTTACAACCTTGTCACGTTGCCCGTCTTCCCTTTACTACGGTATCACAAAAGTAGAGGTCTCTAACACACTTTCCCGCTCCACAACGGTAATAATATTATATGTATTGCAAAATACATGGCTCTGAATAGATAAGCCAGTTTTATAACATGATGAGAAAATAATTTTTGTCTTATTTTCAAGATTTCAAGACGTAAACGATCCATTTAGTAGCTATCATTGGCTGTGGATAACAGTGTGATCGCAATAGAGACTATTAGTATTTAAAAAATATTGAAAGAAAGCATTGCATTATATCTATAGATAATAGCCACCAAAATAATAACATTTTACAATTAAATCTCAAATTTCTATAGTTTCCTCCAAAACTTTCTCCACATTCATGGGAAACTTGGAATTAATCATGTATGTCACGTTGATTGATAAGTGCCTGATGAGATACAACGTCGATGTGTTTGCATGTGTTAGCTAGCTCGAGATGTTACTTGTCATATTCGTGATGCAGACATCCTAAATGCCTCAATTTCTCCGGAATATACAATGAGTCTGCTGAATTATGTTACGGATCACACGGTGTTGTTGTATATGTGATAAATTGCATGGATTGCTGTAAGTTTACCTTATTCTCTTAAAGAGAAAAAATTAAGTTTAATATGTGTTAAATAAAAATTGAAAGAGCTGTTGAGGGAGGAATAATTTTTACAAAAATTACGGAATCTCAACATATATATTAAAAAAAATGTATTTTTTTGTTTTAATCCAAGTATAGTTCATATTTTCATGCACACCAATGATTATAGCGAGTTCAAAAGTGTATTAAAATTACATGGCAAAGAGGACAAAGCGAGTGGCGTACGAAGTTGTACGTTATAAATCACAAGTTTTGAGGCGGACGCGACGCTCCGGGGAACTACCGCCATAATTAGTATACCACTCAACTTTAGCTGAAGGATTTTCTTCGGAGATACGATATAGGCACGTGTATCTAATTCTCCATAGTATACGTTTTTGGGATGGCTATGTCAAAAAAGTCCCTTTGCCCCAGATAATATATCTAAACAAAACAGCAACTCAACGACTTGCAATGTTCTCATATGTAGGGTACTTAGCTATAAATTTTTATAAAAATATGTTTATTTTCTTCTCAAAGTCTAATAAATATCCATACATCCGTACATACTTTCGTATATCTTCTGATCCTCTTTGGAACATCAAAGCATACACAGAAATACGCCTGTCAAATTAAAAATGGTTTTCATAGATCATAAATATAAGAAAGTCGATATAAAAAGTCCCTTTTAAGTTTAAGTATAAGAAAATGTACTTAAAATTTGGGTATCCCTACGATCTAACGGTCTTGTGCCATTCCAAGGCTCCTTAAGGAAATCCCTCTCCCTACGAAGGGAAGTAATGCATTTTCTTTTATCACAGCGAGGACAGTTTGCGCAGTTTCAGAGAGGGGTCCCTTTTACGATTATTGTATACACCGTAACATGCAATCTCAAATAAAGATTTTGCTCAAAATTCTCTAAGTTAGCTTATACATCACAAAGCACACAGCCAAAACTACATGTTCATGATGAATTTTGCCGTAGGCTTCGTCAAAACAGTTCGTTACGTCAGATCAATATTGTATTTCATTTTACGTTTGTACTATTATATATACATATTTGTTTGTATATTTTATCTGCAATTTGTCTATAAAATAGAATATTTCCTATTTAACTTCTATGACTTTTGATTTAAATACAAGATTTGTTACCTTTAGAAAGATTCATTTTTGATTTGGGTTCCTTGATATTTTTGGGGTAAATATTCGGTTATATGTTCGAAAAGAAACTAGTCTATCAATATTTTTGCACCAAACATTACCCCTGATAAGACGACATACTGACAAAAATTTTATAAAGTTTGTATTTTCATTAAAAACAAAATAAGGGTAAGTAAAAATGAGGGAGGAATAGATAATTAATTCTATACTCTTGACAATTTATATGATATGCTTTTACATAAACTTAGTGTTGAGACTGATAGGAAAAAAAGTTAAGACCTCTTCAAACACGGTCGCTTTGAGACAAAGGGAGTAATGATATTAAATTTTCAGAGCTTAAACATGATTGACAGGAATATTTACATTAAAATCTTATAAAAATATGAGATAATCTGATTAATAATTAATATTAGAATAAGTTATTTTTAACCACTAAAACTACTAATAATTTTTCCCCATAAACATATGAAGTTGAAGACATGTTAGGGAGATCTTATTAATCAGATGATGTTTATCATGTCATTATTGCATGATACATGTTTCACATTTGGGCAAACCAAAATGCCTGTACGGAATTTTATAAACCTTCGCAGTATCGTGCATACAAAAAGGAAAATAATTAATTATTTGCGAGTATATTATTTTTGTTACCGTAATTTCTGTGGCTAGACTTTTATGTTAGACTTTATATAGAACTTAACCATAATAGCGAACTGCTAAGACGTCGAAGCTCTTATACGTTTCAATTACATTTATTTACAAACATTTACCGTTAACTGCTGCAAAAATAAATATATGTAGATAGAAAAAGATTATCAAAAAAAAATCACCTCTTGCCAAATAAAAACTATAACATTTTAATGATTCCATCACGAGGTGTTATTCAAGTATACACCGGCATTAACAATCCGATATACAATGTTAGTATATTACTGCAACATTCCCGAGAAAGAGATATTTCAAGAGTGAATGACGCAAGCAACGATCTAAAAATGTCAAAATCGTGTTCACATTTCGCCTTGGGAACGGAGTCGTCCAGTGCAAGCTGCATCGGAGAACCGCGGATCACTTGCAGCGTCAAATAATGCACATGTCTGTTGACGTTGGCCATTAATATATAGGGAGACAGCGACTGTTCTCAAGCTAGTTAGAAGCAAAAAATCATATATTAGATAATAGTAAATTGAAGGGTTCGCGTGAGGGTGCGCGAATGTAATTACAGGTGGGGGCATGACCCCCGCTCCCGGCCCTCGAGCCGCATGGCTGCGTGACGGCATGCGGCGTGCATGCACATGTTGCAACTTTCGAGTACATACACTTCACTGTATAGCTGACCTCATAATCGGATACAATAAAATCGCAAGTACAATAGTTCGCAGGTATGCATATGTCGTCTACATTCTCATGATCCTTCTGTTTGTACAAATAGAATTCTCACATCGGAGTTCAATGCGCTTAAAGATTATAATGATACTATACAGATAAAACTGTCGCTTGGATCGTCGACGCAATCCGTTCTCTAAACGTCGTATACTTATTTCCATGTATAGAATGTAGAAAGAGACGGACGTTTTGACAACGTTTCCTGGGAATATTTCTAAAATTGGATACACCTTACATTTTTAGAGCCGGCTTTCAAGTACCGCTATTGAACGTTTAGCGGCCTTCGGACAGCGATGGTTATATGAATTGAAAGTTTGATTTATACTAGTGTTATAATATAGGCCAGTCGTGATAGAAAGTGCAACGTTTTCGTGACAAAACAAGAACTGCTTATGAGAGAATCGAAGGGTCTCAAGACAGTCTTGACTCGTAACTTGAATATAAACAAAAAAACACTGTGACAATAACAGATCTATTAAAATATCGAATGCCAAAACATTGATGCGAGGTCACGATTTAAATGTTGAGCGACATTTAAAGGATTTTATTAGAAAGCTCCGAACAAACTGAGACACCACTCCCGTCTTATTTAGAAATGTAAATTAGGTCCGACGGAAAATGTTAACTTTTTACTCCTCCCGAATATGCAATTCGTTTCATTTTTTGTTGCTGTCTTTGTATTTGTCATTGCCAGCGTTTTAAAAATTCCATTTCCTTAAAATCAACAATATGAATTTAAAAAATCATTATGTCTTACTATCTGAGAGTATAAATAGAATAAAATAGAATCGGAATAGAAACATCCGGTGGGAAGGCAATAAACAATCAAATAGTGGCTCCCATCACCAGACGTAATTACCATTTGGTTCTTCTACATTTCTCCGCGCCTAATGAATAAAAAATAATAAATGTACGCAGATGCGGTTTGATATTGTTCTGTGTATTGTATATTTTATACAATAAATAAAAATCGTCACAGCTATACGACAGGACATGTTTATTTACAGATTGCAATGCTTCCTTTTCATATGGAACGAGTGTATTTTTTTTGAAAAACTTATTTTATAAATATTTAAAGATCAACGACATTTGTCTGAAGAACATGATCTATACTGTATAAAATATTATGACAAATCTGTCTCCAGCGTTAGTACTAAAGTAAAAAACCAAAACTAACCAGTTTTAAGAATTCTGGTGCAGTTGTGCACACCCGAGACTTTAAGCTATGAAACGTATTTTAATACGATAATGAAGGCCATATTTAAAAGGACCAACAAACAATTCACAAAACAAAATAAAAAGTAATGCTAATATTCTAGAGGAAGCTTTTGCAACAGTATGTACAAGTTAAATCAAAACAATATGAAATTAGTGCCAAATATTGCACGATCCGGCCCGGGCACCGAACCCATGAACCGGGCGTTGTCAGTGGGAACGTGACCTCACTGCACTACAGAGGGTCTTTCATTATTCTCTCAGCGCTCTCTTGACCTTCCGTGTGCAGTTTCATATCTTTGGCACATCCTGTTAGGTTTGTTCGAAAGATATGCAAAGATAAATAAAGCCTGAATGAATTTGTAACGTTCAAATGATTTATTTATAGTCATTATATAGTATAATATGTTATTCTAATTACGTATCACAAAAGTATGCTTTAAATACACATTCTATGGTTATCTGCGTGTGGGAAGCTTTCTTTGAAACGAATGGTCAGAAAGCATTAGAGGGAATTTAATTTCAATACATATGGTGAACTTCATTACGTTATTGTCGGCAATAATAATGAAGAAAAAAAATATACGTGTTCCATTCGCGGAATATTTAACATCTATTGTTTTAGACTCCGTAGTAACAATATTGTATAGTCATAACTACTTTCTTCGTACAATAACTTGTTACTGTTAGTTGTCAGACAGGATGCCGGATCTCGCTTCACGCGGTCTCGTCCCGACTCCGATATAGCAACGAAATAATAAACAAGCGCCCAATACAAAAATAATTGATGACCTCAAATATTTACAATCAGTATTATATTTGGAACGATATATGGGTTTCGAAATATATAAATATTTACGTAATAAGTGTGTGTAGAAAACTTAAGTACATTACCAAAATTAATACTTTTTTAATTTTATGAAATGTACAGAAGATAATTATCTAATAGTCACAAAATAAAGTCGCTAATACCGTCTCAAAATACCTGAAGTTACGGCATTTCAATCGATTGCCGAGTTCGACCACAGACTGGCTTGTTTCAATTTCCTGGCTATCGTTTCAAAGGTTAGCCTCAACAATTTGGATAAAAGCATCTGTTGTGACGTCACTTTATAAGGCTTTATCAAATAAACACGTCGTAAAAATATATTTCGGCCACAGTTACGCGATGTTGTTCGATAATAGATATCAAGTGATTAAAATGTGATATAATTGGTAGGTTATATATATTGGAAAAACAAAATAAATCCTTCGATAGTTGAAGCGACGTAAGCATTATGGTAAGCAAGAGGAATGTGGCGATCAGTGGGGTTAATCATTGTTGGCGGTGTTACCTATCAAGCGGGATAAGCGGCAATTTGTCAGTCACGAGAATGCCTTACAAAAGCTTTCAATAAACGCCTCTTCCAGCCGCGTCATCGTCATCAATCTCTGCAGTGCTTAATGCACTTTATATTACATTAAACATTTTAATACCGCTGGGTGATTTCTAGACCGCTGAGTATCATAACGAGATGGCACTAGTATTAACAGTGCTACAAAATTCATTGTGAATACTCGTGATATAAATTGCAGCGAATAAACCTTGGGCTAAAGTCGGTTATAATTTATTATGGCTTGATAGACGGGCTATTCGCTTTCTCATAACACATGAAATATGTCTGTAAACCATTTTATATTTATGGATTCATTAATCTTTGTTTTACTCTCACGTTATAACATGTTGTATCATTATTATGACATCGGCGTAAACAGAGATTGTATACCTAATATAGCTGGTATTATATTTTTATATTGAAGTGAATGTACTGTAAACTGTAGTGGCGTTGAAAGTAGTTTAAGCACTAAAAGTACTTTCGTAGAAGTACCCTTTTCAAGGTCGCACCTACCTCCGTAACAAATTTCCTTAAAATCAATTCACTTTCATATTTAATATAATTGTATAAAGTATAAATCATAGACTGTAAATAATTAAAGGCTAACGAAACTTCTCTCCACTTTATGTTTGAACCAACATTAATCATAATATTATGTCACCAGTACGGACATTTGTAATCAGAGCTTGATTTACATCTGAATGACTTCATAGTGACCTTGTCCCGCCCATACAAATGAAGCGTTTGATGTACGGACATGTCAACAATTTTCGGATCACAAAAGTTACATTACATACGGATAATGCAAAAAAATGTTCAACAACCATTGGAATATGGTAACTACATTTTACATATCCCTCTGCAATAATCCTGTTCACTGGGAAAACTGGATATAAGAGTCTTTCAGTAATCAGACATACAATAAAAATCATACAGAATAACGTGAAAAAAAAAATACGCCAATTAATCCTGTAAAGCGAATTTCGAATACAAATTAGGTACTGTATCCTGTAAAACAGATGCTGTTGTCGTCGAAATAGAGTTATCCTAGTAATAAAGACAATTATTTAAGCGCATTAAAACGAAATTACGTCTGCGATAGATCTCATCGACACCAAATAAAGGCGATCTGAGATGATTGCTTAGTAGGACGGGTTTCAATTAAAAGAGCAAACAATGCCAACGTAACTCGCTCCAATAGCTACGGGTAAGGTCGATGGAATCGTCTGTCTATACGTGTCACATAACTATCCGCGCACCGTTTTGGTTCCTATGTATTATTTGAAACCTTAGTAAAACATACCTGCACTATATTAACACCAAAATTTCCTTCGCTAATGGGATTTGCTGGGCGTCTACTGGACACCCCTGATATGTTTAAACCATGTAATTTGTGTTAATATTGTTTGGGTAATAATTTTAAGACAACATTGTCACGAAATGTTAGTTATTGAAAGGTACTCGACTAAAATTACTTGATTATTTTTAATTCAATAGTAGAATAGTGACAATATATAGGTTTATATTATATTATGGTTTATACACGTAGCTACGTGGAAGGCTCTTCTCGTATTAACTTACAATGGTAAATTTGTGTGTGTCCAAGTCATGATAATATATGTAATGTTTACTTCAATTAATTTGATATAAAATGCCTTTGTGCTTGCTATTCCTTATTCTCCATAAAAATGTTTTGTGTATTTTTCCACGTTTATTAACGAAATTCTCTTAAAAAAGTATACAAAGTTCTCAATTGATGTATTAATATTATGATAAAACGTTATAAATTAGATTACACTGCGAAAAGAATTATTGCATCTTTATTATCTTTAAAATTATGATACCTATTTGTTAAGTTGAAAAAGTTAAATTAGAATACTACAAGACTAGAATTCAAATCATAATAAAGTTCAACGAGACTTTAATAAAACTACCAAACTATTGAAGGGTTATTTTGTATTCGTAGTAACTATTGTTTAGTTAATAAGTTTTTCGTATAACCACCTAATTGGCATCGGCTCGGCCGTGAAAAAGCGAATTTTATTTCTTTACAACTCGCTATCAGCACTAATGGCTTCCATTTCATGATTTTTACAATAGACTTCCTTTACGTTTAATGGATTTGCTTCATCAATATACCCGTATACGGTAATAAAATCAATATCATATTTACGTATAGGAAACGACATAATAATTTTTATTCCAACTCATTTTCGACGTCATTACATGTATTAGAATATTCATCTCCGCCATTAAAAGGACATAAAACAGGACACATTACAAACAGGATTATCTCAGGATATTACAGTTAAAATTATAAATTGACTCTATTTGAGTTAACGAAATTATCGATGATTGTTCAAAGAGTAGAGTTTGTTGAGATTAATGACTTTAATACACACGAAGGAAATTGAATCTTTCACCAAAGCGTCAATAAAATTACAAGCATCGCGATATTAAGTATAAAAAGCGTTCAGACGAGTTATTGCTCCCTTAACACTTGTTTTAATTGATCTCTTAACTATGATTATTTATGAATAGATGAAGCGTGGAGAATTAATGATGTTACGTGTCGTTATGGTCACGACAGCTTAATGGTTGGATCACAATTTTTCTTTTCATAAGACTCTAGTTCAATAACCTAAATAACTAACGAATATCAATTACTGTTTTATATATAATGATAAGACAAAAACACATTCTGTTGATATCGTTGGAATCTTCATATCATTGGAAAGGTATTTTTTAATTTCGAACTGTCAGAATGGACATAAAATCTCTAGACGTAATACTGTCAGTAGAGTTCTTATCATTGTAAGTTTGTAATGTAATATCGATTCAAATGAGAATGAACTCAAAGTTTATGACATAAAGTGTTATTTAAAATTCTTTAAATTTTTTTAAAATTATATATATATATATTTTATTTCATAAAGTATTTTTGTGAGGGTGGAAAAACAAACTGAAAATATGACAACCGTATAAATTTTGATTACAATAGTTACTAATGTCATTGAAGTAATACTTATAATTAAAAAATTTTTTTTTACATACATATTTAAATTTTAATATATTTAGTTTAAACTATAAGCCGAACTAAACATAAAGTAAACTTCGTAGACGTAAATTTAGATGAATCAGATTTATAGTTGATATTTGTTAGTGAACTGATATAACAAAGGACCACTGATGTCAGTCACGAAGCCGATGATGCATTCAGACTTAAAACCAGTCGACAGGTTTGTGATAAATATTTTGGTCATATAAGTAAATATTTCATACTACAACTAGGTATTTAATAGGTTCTTTTTATTTTTCTCAAAAATATTCAATATATTTATTGACATTGACAATTCTAGAGGTTTTTGACATAAAAAAAGGTGTATACCTCATTCGTATTTTATTTCCAAATTTCAATTCTTTCAATGGACTTAATTGAATTTCAACCAGGGCTTTTATTTGTTACAAACTGTGCATCTAACCAAAGCGTTACGCATTTATCATAGACAATTTATCGTAGAGTTGATGAATAAATCTACAAACAAAGTTTTCTTTGGAGTTAACAGTATCGGAAAATGTGGTACGAGCGTTTCACACGGTAGCCATACAAGCTCTTAATCATACATCACCGTAGTTGCCACGCTTATTGTTTTACAGTTATTTATTAGATTATATACAGGTTTCCTATTACCTGCTGCGGGAATAATGATTTGACAGCAATATTTTGTTATATTAAACCTTATTGTCACACCCGTAGAGTTATAATGTATTGCAAATTTTTAAGTTGGACGAATAATGAAATAAAATGAACGAGATACCAAAGCGAGATACGAAGCAAGCGTCTGTAATTTGAATGATTAAATTAAATATCAATATAATTATAGGTTAAACAAAAATTACTTTTATACACTGCCACACGATTTCTTCATATCAACGGAAAAATATAATAAAGTAGAACTTACTGATTCGAGCAAAAAAAAATAGCCAATCGTAACACAAAATACAATAATTTTTAAGTAAAAAAAAACCGACTTCAAAAAAACAACATAGTAAATGGAGAGTAAAAGTAAAAAAATATATATTTTTAAATACTATCCATCCTAACGTATCTAATGATACATTCTAAATATCTGCACAAAAATCGCCTAAACACCTAATTTAGACAAACGAGCATTATTTTTATGTACTTTCCAATAATATAATTTAATACCAAACTAATTATATATAAAGTTTCGTAATATTTTATCACTTTTTTAACTCGGTGCCTACGGTTTACAGCTACTATATCTATAATATAAGTTTTAGTAAATAGACTAAAGATCGCTGCCTGTCAGCCTGTCATATAAAACGCGCTGACATAACTATTTGTTTTGTACCTAAATTCGACATTTTTCTATTGCGATATAATTTTTAGCTAAATAATATTGAATCGCGTATCTTGTAGTCTTAATATTGGTTGTAGTTACATACCGATAACTTGTTATTTATTGAATTTATCCAGTTATATGAGAATAAATGTAGTTTAATTTAGGTTAAGATTAGTTTTAGTTTTAGTTTAGTCACTTAATCTGTAGACGTTACAGACTTCAAAATTTCTTAATTCGAGAAATCAAGGAACATACTTAAAAAATTACGACGAATTTAGAAGCTCCTGCTCTTTTGAAGTCGGTTATAAACAAGATTACGTAATCTGTCTTCCGACAATGAAGGTCACCTCATATACACCTTAAGTAATGCCATTTATTAATGTGTATGTATGTGTATATACGTACGTATGCCTACACATTTTGAGGATTCTCCTCAATTTTCCCAGTATTTCATGATTAGGTCTTGTTGTAATCATCATGGAACCATCAGGGAAGTCTACCCTTATAAACAAATAAATCGAAGTCGGTTGGCGTTGAAGATACTCGTTTATTTTGTCTCACAAATACTTTAGCTAATTTTGGGTTAATATGATTTTCTCATGGTTGCCATTTTCAGAACTGGACTAAATTGAAATGGGACCAATCGGGAAGCACTAGCTTTCAAATAAAGAATAATTTAAATAGCTTCACCCAGTCGAGAGTTATAGAAAACAAATATTTTAAAAAATACAGACGAATTGATACCGTCCTCCTTTATCCAAGTCGGTTGAAAAACGATCGAAGTCACGTCACAAGTCAAGTTAGATTTTTTTTTTAATTTCATGTTTGTATTTTCGGGGATCGTAAATGTTTATTGAGTTCCAACGATTTTAGGCGCACCCATGAGAATAACCGCAAAAAAATCATGTACTACCCTCATATTGCATTCTAAATTTGATTCATGCGATATATAATATCATAAAACAGTATGTACATAAAAAGTTATTGCGAAATTGTGATAATTTCAAACGTTAGCAACATTGTTAAATAAGTCGTGTGTAATATAAGGATTGCATCACACTTACACAACATCCAAGTAATTGGAAACTATTGTGATTAACAATAGAAAGTATGTCTGGCTGAATCCAGTGACACCTACATGGAATGAGTCAACGACTCCGTTGTCATGGAGACGAGATTATTTTACTAAAAAACGGTACAAGTATAAATAATTTACATTAGTATTATAAGTGACGTTGCGTGTTCAACATAACGCTTCTTTATGTATATGTATTTTAATATAATCGTATTTTATATCTTAATCCTTACATTAATCCTAAACATGATTTTTTATGATCTTACGGCATTTATTCTTTACAACAGTTGTTATAATAAGTTGTTTTAAAGCGATGTAATATTGTTTAAGACCTAACACGCTGAAAACAACATAAAAATAATATATTTTTTATGAAACAATATAAACTTGTCAATAAAAGTGTATGAATAAAGCCTTTTTTTATGGTATCCTTTGTGGTAAAACCTTATATAGGGCTATGGGTAGTGCATATCTATAGGTACATATGCATGCACTCACACTCGCTTGTCAATAGATCGATATTTGATATGACTATGAATGTCGCTCGACTCTTGATTCATCGGATACTATACAAACGCATCGATAGCTAGAAATGAAATTAATTTTAAAAATTTACAATTACTAAATCAATTTTAATTGTAAAGCCTCGACGAAATACTATCACATTGTAAATAATATTACAGTTAGTGACAATTGTATAGTATAAAATAATAGATCTTTCCACAGATAAATAAAAGTCGAAGCTAATACAGATTATATTTCTCTGAGGAAAAAAAACAAATGTAGAGTATCACGGATTAAGTGTCTGGTTAAATCAATTCTGTTGCACGTAAATTTTGCATTTCTCTTTAAGTGAACGAAATTTCTGGACGCTTTTAATTGAAATCAAGAATTTGAAATTAGAATCTAGATTTGATTATTACAATTACATATTTATAACAACAGAATAATTGTTGGTTATTCAACAAGCCTAAATTAAAACAGTTAATATATTATCTATTATAATTAATAACATGACGAATAAATTTTTATATCTTTATTATTTTCGTATCATCATAAATTGTATCTAAGCAATAAATCTTACGGCGATTAAAAAAACAATTTAAGTTGTTTCAATTGGTCACAAATCATCATTAAGACGGCGCCGTTCCTTATACAGATGACAATATTCAAGTGAAATGGACAAATCAGTCAAACTTTCACTCTTATTATAATTAAATCGTAAAAAAAATTCCTTTCTCATACATTTATTGTATGAAAGTTAAGTACATGAATAAATACATGAATCTTTAAGTTTAATTCATTGTAAACAGTGCCGGAGATAAAGAATTTTACCATTGGATATTTAATTAAAAAAAGATTACGACAGACGAGGAAGCAGAAAGAGTATCTACATCGCGTGTCAAGATGAAGTTTTCTCCTAAAACATTGAGACTGAAACCAAAAAAAAAAAATAGGTACCCATCGCGTAATATTCATGATTAGAAACAATCTTGGTATATTTTTTCGTAATTCGTACAGAGAAATCTTTGTGCCACCGACACGAGTCACGCGAGTGTCGTAAACATCAATTTGAACAATTTATTTAAGAAGGTTTTTTATAGTTGTTTCATCATTTTATAACGATTTCAGAGTGATTTTAGTTTATATGGTCACAGACAGTGTTTGTCGTTATAATGTATAAGACTAAGTTGCTTCGGGGTCGCTCATTCCTCTTCAATGAATATATAATAAAATGGAATCATTTTCCATAATGAACCGTAAGCTACGTTACGGCCGCTGTGCGTTACGCTTCATTTCTCTATCGATTAGAAATATTGATAACGTTTTCCCGTTCTTAATTTCACATACAGCTTTAGTTGATAAAGTGACTTTGCAATACTACAACTATACAAGTGTTTACACACACACACACACACACACATATATATATATATATATATATTTATATATGTATATGTGTGTGTTCTTGTACGTGTGTGCATGAGTGTATTCATGTCAGTTTGATAGTACACATGCATGTTTGTTCGTTAACTTCTAGATGCTTGCGACCTTGATTTGCTCGGCTCACTGCACTCGACGTACATAGTTCCGGTTAGTTCCATACATTACACCAGACATTTTAACACGCCTCTTCTTCACGTTCACTCCATACATGCCTGTGGGAAAAATAATCTGCGATATTCGCAAAGAGTTATGATATTGTTCTATTGTTACGATATAATTAAGTCATGACTTCGCAACAATCGGCATGAAAATTTTGCTAAAATAACAAAAATAATTAAATTATTAATCCAATCATTGTTTCAAGATCAAATAATACAATCAAACAGCAAAACAGTATTGTTAAAGAAGAATTAGAAGTTTGTGTTTTGGAATACCCAATTCCAATTGGAAAAATTTCTTACTAACGGTTGTGTTGAGTTTTTTGGCTGGTCAATGTCATAATGTGGTCCAACAGACAAATCACAAGCAAGTGAACTTTAAAACAACGAATGTGCTATAAGCAGGTTGTCTCGATGACGGTAACAAAACACCAGATCCAAGTCATGCTTTAATGAAAGTAATCTTAGCAACCTCGACCTCATTTAAACAGAGAAACCCAGCATTGAGAACATAAAGTCGCTTAAAAAATCATTAATCTTTGACCTGCACTTACAGGTTTAATATGCGAGGATCTTAAATTGGACGCATTACCAGCACATCTTCCAGAACATAACAAAAACGTGTCTTATCTCACTAAGATTATAAATACGTATAAAGATAACTTTATTTATTTTTCCAAGTCCTATCTACTCAGAGAATGGTTATAAAATAAAGAAAATTTTATTTAAAAAACCTTAAGCAGGAAGGGGTAGTTTAAAATAACAGAATTATCAAATTTTAACAAAGAAAACGCAACGCAACCACAGAAAATATATATAAAAATAAAATAATAAATCCGATAAAGAAAAAAATGTTTATTAAGTCGAAAAGTTTGTAAGTTTTTCAGTCAAAAAACCAATCATTTAGTTACCCTATAATAAAATTATTGTACTTTATGCATACCACTAAACATCACAGACAGTAACTTAATATATATCATCGTTTTACACTTGAAGGAGATCTTTACATTTGAACTTAAAATAATATTCCACGTAGCGATTCCAACTTTACGATTCTCTTAAAAGGACTTCTTCAAGACAAAAGGAAACGGACCCCTTGAGCTATAAATAATGAGATTTGGACGTCAACACCAAAGATGTTTGTTGTGGAACTGGAATTTTGAAAAATCTTCACTTCAATGTTATATAACATAATATTTATATTTTTTTCAGTATAACCTTATTATCAATACGTTTACAGAGAATATTAAATTATAATATGATCGGCAAATGGCTCCACCGAGTTCCTGCATCGTGTTATAACGTATAAAATAGCAAAACAAGTTAATCATCATTTATAACTTTCAGTGCGTATAAATTTATTACTGCAGTATAATTTCTAAATGAGTATGCATTTTTTTTTTAAAAAAAAAAAGGTACTTCTATGCTTTCCAGCGCACTAAAGCTCAAAAACGTCGGACAGACTCATAATGTTATAAAAGGTACAATAAAACATAAATGAATAAAAAATTCAATTAATTAATTCAATGTTTTTTTTTTGGCTGTATATTTTAAACCTTATTCATTATTATGTCACCAGCTAATCAATGACTTAATATACAACAGCTTGTGAAATGTGTAGGTGGATGACGTAAGACTTATTTAAAGTGATTACAATAACAATTAAAAAGAACATTTTTTTTCTCAAAGATGTATTTAATATCTTGTATATATAAAATAACTATTTGAATTATTTGGAATTATTCAAATTTTTGTTCAAAATTAAATTTTATATAGTTTATTTATTTAAATTTGAAATATTCCAGTGTCCGCATGATTGCATATGCTAAAACAACTAACTACCACGTGATATTTAAATAAAGTGACGGGAATGCTTTACGTTCCTCATTACACGTATGTGAAAACGTAGGGAGAGAACAACAGTTTTCCCTTGAGAGTACTAAGAGCGACGTAGATAAGTAGGCTTTGCATTCAACGCACATTAGCTAGATGCTGCCAGCGACGAGACAGAACTACTATAACATTATAAACGTATACATCTATATTCATATTTATGTAATATAAATGAGAATAAATTAACAAGTTGATATATCTTGGATGGTTTTGAGATATAAATAGCACTTTTTTAGCACGAGCGATGGCATCATACTAAGACGATCTGAGTCATACCGATGTCGTTTATGACATAAGAGCCGTCCAGTCAGACTTGTTTACAAACAATCCCATCATCCACAACATCAACTATATCTTGATGGAATATATAAGTTACTTCGATACACATAACATAATAGATTCAGTCGGTTTATGGTTTGCCTATTTCGCCATATAAAACTTTGACGTTGTTTATTTTGGCGAGGAAAAGTTTTGGCACGTTATATCAACATTTCCATTGCATTACAATAAAAGTTGTTTTCGCTTAGAAAAAATGAACACTTAATAACCACATTTTGGGTGCTTCGTCTGTCTGTATTCATATTGGTTAATTTATATTATAGTTGTAATTATACTTTTCAATCACACCACCTTTATGTGTGCCGTACTCTGAACAACTTCTAATATACTTCTGAACGTGTACCCTAACAGAATATATGTTCGTATCTAATTCATTCTAATTTCCCAAGCGGCTAATGATATCCTTCGTATTTCGTTTCTGGAATACGATCACTGGGAATTAATTTCTTTTCTTTTAAATCAATTATGAATTTAGTAAGTTACACGCAAGAGGATAACAAATTAAAAAAAAAATAACTACATACGAACAATGTCCGGAATTAATTACGCATAAACCATATTAGTTCTCCTAAGCCAATACTACGGCGTTTTGTTTTTAAAAAGCAGACTTGTGTATGTAACTAGAAAGGTAAAAGCCGCGCTAGTCCGTCGACCTCGTGCGACGCCATTGTGGCTCATACCGGCTCATGAAATATGAATGCATCGCCTGAAAGAACAGCTAGTCCAGCTTGTTTAAACTATAGCCCATAGACCACCAATATGAACGTAAATGGTCATCAAAACATCTCCCATAAAAACGGGTTAGTTTTTATTAAGTTATAACCCGTCTTCATTGTTAATATAAACCAGTCAATACATGGGGTACATGACTCTTGAATAGAGCTCGCTTCAAGGTTTTGTTTGAATTATTTTCAAGACATTGTGATATCTATAATCTATATATTGTATTTGTTGCTGCATTAATTTTCAAGGTTTCGTTATTGGTGGTAATGAAATGTATTTAGGTTTCGAGAATATTCGAACATTTAAACGGTTTGTTGTCAATGATAAATACCAGTCTTAAATTAAAAAAAAATACATTTAAATTTATAAAAGAATAAAAAATATATATTAAAATTCATTACATATAATGTATAGGTCTATTACAGAACCAGTTTTGAGTATGTAGCCACATGATAATATGATAGTGTTACATAAAGATCCATCCTTCAACCTTACTTTTTAAAAGCGACCTAATACTATAAAAATATAGTACAATTATTTTATAATTCAAGAACTTTCTACAAATGAACATCTTTATTACAACAAAATCAAACATGCCTAACTACATAAAACGTAAAATACAAGCGATGAAAAATACTCATTTCTTAAAACTCACAAATACGTTACACGGCTTATACGGTACTAATAATATTTTATGTAGTAATACGTATACACAATACTATTGTTGTAAAATAGAACAAAAGTATATTTATAAGAAACCTAATAACTAATAATTATACACTAAATACGTTAGAGAAATATAGAAAATACTACAGGGTTGCGTTTGTAAACAAAGAATTCCCACACTCACCCATACACTATCGGCGGCTTGAATGAAAGAGATGTCAATGACGTTGAATTAACATGTATCACAGCAAACTGATACGGTGCATATCCCCAAGGTAAACAAAGATTACGTAAACGGAATCCCACGCACGTCTCCCGATCGATTATTAAACTTTTGAATACGCCCACTTACATTTTAATATTTACTAAGCATCAAGATACAAATATCCAGCCAGCACATACATAGGACAACTAAATAGCGCCCTGAAATCATACATTAGAATATCGATGAAGCACAACACTGACAGTTCCAACAAACATTCACAGGTCAAGTTCGGATCCGGTAGGGCGAGAATGAACGGCGGTGTGGTTTGAAAAGTTTGTAAATATGAGCGGTTGTATTTGAAAACAGTATGTACGATACGAAGCGCTCGGAGGCACGCCGCGGACTGAGCCGTAAGGAAGCCGCCGACCGTATGGCGTACGACGAAGGACCCCGCACTCCCTGCCGCAGACCTCGTGCGCGCGCCTCTCCACGCATAATACCATCAAACAGAAAACATTTTCTCATGTAATTACAATTAGTGGATTTCGTTATTAAAAGTTAAAATTTTACCCAATTAAATATAATTAATATGAAATTCATACGAAGTGTGCCTAGTCAAAATTGTAAAATTTTCAGCTTAACATTAAAATATTGTTTCACAACTATATCGGTGTGACTGGATGATTTATTTTTCATTCGCCTACTCGACGTAACAAGAAATCGGTATCTTATAAAATACATCCTTCAAGCTTATCAAAGTCTCACACTCTCGGCTGTAAAATGATAGAATACCTACTTCTTATTAATATTCTGATACGATATATACACAATGGAGCTGTCAGGGGCAGGATTGAATTCTTATCTCCTGGGGGAACTGAATAATAATCTGGGGCGAAAAGTATACCGTTCATACGACTAAACATTTATAACTCATTTTATAATTTGTAACATACCCAAAAACATCCCGACAACGAGACAAAGGCAACGTAAACATGACGGCGGAGGGAATCTTTGTGCTTGTTAATTGCTCATAGCATTCATTTAAACACTTCCAGTGATATAAACGCATTCAATTCCTGTAGAAAGCTGAAAAATAAACCTAGAGAAACTCTCCGAAAGGTAATTGTTTTAGGTACGAGCCATTAGCTTTAGCTTGGTGTTTTTGTTTTTAGTTTCTGACGCAGAGCCGTTGATGCTAATGGCAGGTAGACTAGAGGGAGATAGACAACTTTAATTTACGGAGTAGGATACCACTAACTTCCTTCCTTCCAAGAAAGTCGAGACGCGGCTATTAACTTTTAAACGATGCAATATTGCCCACTATAGCTCATAGCTTACTTTTTCTTATTGCAAATAAATGTCTTTAATGGCTATTCCTATCGTATTTAAACGGCTAAGATTAATATGCAAAACTAATAAAATATATTCAACTATAAACATTGTATATCTTCAATAGGATGTATATTTTTATACTTTATCGACCATAATTGCATCAAGTGTGTATTATTTTTTTAATTAATATTTTTTATAGGTGGTATAAATTGTTAATAATGGGTTGAAATTCTTATTACAGCATGTGCTGTTTGGTGTGTTCGACAGTTTGGTATACAGAAAAAAATACATAACATAAGAAAGTAACAGTATTGACTTCAAGCGAATTAAAAAAAACGAGAATTTTATTGCTGACACAAGCCATGCTCCCGATATTCGAGGCCAAAATAACAATAACAATACAGCAAACATATAATTATTACGGATATTACGAAGTTATTTTTTATACTTTGAGGGAGAGTCGTTCTAAAATTTTATAAGAATTAGTGTTTGATCTCTTTTTTTTGTGGTATGCAATATTTTTTTATATTAAGATATACCAAAAGATTCTTTAGGTTTCTTGAAATATACGTAAATATAGGGTTGAATGCCACTATCAATTTATTGTGTCACGAATTTATGTATTTCTACGAAATAACACTCTCGTATAGAACCTATAAATTAATCCTTTCAGTAACATATTATATTTATTGTAGAGCCTATTTAAAATTTATTATCTTTCCAATCCCATTTAAATGCGTAGAACATACAATTAATTTATTAAAAGATGGCCTGGTATTTGTTAGGATTGAGGCTTAAAACCGTACCTAAAAAGAATCATCCAATCTTTTTGACCAAAAAAAATTAAATAAAAAAATCATCCATTGTTTTTGCTTCAGAAGTAAAACAAACCTCGTATTATGCATGATAATCTAACTGCATGTATTAGTTCTCAGTTAGTGACAAGTACAGTTCACACTGTTTTAGGTCTCGCTTAGGATTGTTTTGAGATTAAATTAAAATTAATGAACAGACGTTTTCCTTACTCCGTATGCTTTAAATGTTGCGAATGAATCAAAACCTAAAAATAAAGAAAATAAAATTAAAACAGTTAATTTGTGAAAGCGTACAAAATCACTATTTGACGATAAAAAACATACTAGTGTTTTGTGAACTACCCGCTACTCGTGTCAATATGTTGGGACAATACTTTTTCTAAAACAAAGTTAAGTACTCCAACAATATTTGTAAGTAACTTTTATTCGGGATCGAAATTTAAATTTAGAATCACAGGTTAATATATTTTATGATGCAAATTGCGGGTTAAAATATTATCACTTTTTTTGGATAATTAAAATATATTGCACAAATATTATCTGTGGGTATAAATTCAAATAAATTCTATATTATTTTTATAACGCATTGTTTGTGCATTAAAATTATAAAAGCTACGTCCATCAACATATTTACTTTGTTTGTAAAATTAAATATTATTATAATCTGTCAAAATATATCAACCTACTGGAGCCTTCACAGATTCAAAGTAGCTTCTACAATTTAAAGTAATACATGTTATGTCAATAAGTAATTCAATTTCTCGCTGCGTGTATCTGTCGGCATATAAAATGTCAATTATCGCAACTGTATTAGTAAATACTAAACTACTGTATAGCTGACTAGACAGACAGTTCTAAGAGAATCTTCACATAAGCGGTTTGAGTTTTTATAAATAACGAAAAATATTTAACTTTTAAAATCCTGTAGTGTGTCAGAAACATGAATTTGACGTGAGGAAACTGTTCTGAATTCGAATCCAACGTTTGAAAAAGTCACCCGTAAAATTGAGTTAAAAATATTAGGGGTACTCAGAATTTGTTTTATTCCTTTAAATGTACACCAAGGCTAAACTACTAAAACACATACTAACGTGTCGTATGATGTAATTCTATTTGTCACTCCTGCATTTGTGCCAATAATCCAATATATTTTATCGAACATGTGTTCCAATGTGCAAGTGTCTCTAGCAGAACCAACGCCTGTCACATCTCATCTGCGGGCCATTTCCTGTTCAGACGGGGATCAGACGTGGTCTTTAATATACCATACATGGAACGAATATGTTCAATGAATCAATTGAAATACAAACAACATTTAAAGAAAGTTACATGGAAAAAAAAACATTACATAAATATTACGTTAGCTTCCACGCAATACTGGTGAAAAACATAAGTCAAAAGAGATAAAACACATTTAATATTATTATAAACGTTCTGTGCCACCGCAATTATTT